>NC_140165.1:158437259-159037259 GCF_963971535.1 Notolepis coatsorum | reverse complement strand
TTATATACAATGGCTGATACCATGGTAAAAACTCAAATTACCATCAAACTACCATGGTTTTTTGCATGGTTATGCCATCCATTGCTGGCTACATCTGTTCAGTGTTCACTGCTGATTTATGCCATCCATTGCTGACTAAATCTTTTCATTGCTGAATTATATCAACTATTGCTGACTACACCTGGTAATTTCTAACCTATGCTAACCATTGCCAGCTGTCTTCCTTTCATGTATTACTTATTAATGTCCATCAGCTAACATGTCTTTTTTAAGTTTGTGTGTGCCGTTGCTCTCTTGGTCAAGGTAAGAAATGATTCATCTCACTTCTATCATCCTGTTGCTGTCCCCCTGAGGGTGATTTCATGATGGGAGTCCAATCGCCGAAAATACTTTTGTATTTCAAATACCAAAATAAAAATTGCCTTTCATCCTTCCACCCAGTCTCTCCTGTTTGAAATGTGCAGAGATGTGTAGAAAGCATATGCACAGATCACACGGTCATCAGGCAACAGAAATCACACCGGGTTGAGGTGACCTCCGGCTGAGAGTCTGCCCTCCAGATGCTGACTTTGGGTCCGTTTTGTGTGCTTAAGTGGAGCGGCCTGAGCTCAGGAGTGAGAGTATGTAAACCAATCCTGTGTATGTTGGTAACGTGCAACCTGTGATGTCCACACAGTGTCCGTGTCCTGCTGTCCTGAGAAAAGAGAGGCCCCACCCTGGTCTCCTGTGTTTGAAACCAGAGTTCATGAAATGTTTATATAGCTAACTAACCATATGTTAGCGTTAAGCTATTTCAACATTGCTGATTTTAAGTGATTGTACTATGATCGTTCTGTAAGATCATTTTGAAAGTTTGGGTATCTTATCCAAAGATTTAATTAAATATAAATAGGGAATGCCCTGATAAAAAAAAATTGCCACAGATACTGGTCTGTGAGCTGATACACTGCCGATACCAATAGTTACCAATTGTAATTTGTTATAGCAGCTAGTATAGCAGTATTATAGGTCAGTTTACATTACAGTTTACATTGCAGATGGCATTTGTTTACATCTGTCTCATACACGTCATCGATCGGTTTTCACAATCGGTGACTATAGAAATGAGCGAAATCTCATATTTATACCGAATATCTGATGATAAGGACCTGGCGGCCGATCTATTGGGGCATCATTTTCTTCAAATCCCCCATTTTCCCATTTGTGTTTTGTTGGGATGTGTGTAATGACAACTATTACTAGAAGTGCCGTAAAACCGAAAAGGAAAACTAATTTTGAGAGAAAACGCTATTCAATATGAATCACTTCCTGATCTCTGTGAATTGTGTTTTTCTCTGGAAGCTTCTGAGGAAGTGCCACACGTTTTAAGATCAAAAGTACAAGCAGGGTAGGCGGTGAAACAGCCCCTAGTCGCCATTTTCTCACCAAATGTCAGAGAGCGGAGTTCAACACAAAGTCCCTTTGTTTGGCCAATTGCCACACATTCAATGACTAACATTCAAAGAGAGCATAGGGTCACGATCTTGGGATTAGGGTCAGCTTTAGGGTTTGGAGTATGAGGCGGGGGGTGGGGTTGTCAGGGTTATGGTTCGAATTGGCATGGGAGATGGCTCCTCTATGCAGAATGGGATTGTGGATATGACTGAAAATTAACTTTGTTTGCATGTTTTTTTTTATACTCACTACCACAACTGAGTACAATTAAAGCTGCAGCAGGCGACTTCGGAGAAATGAGCAAGAGTGAGTTTACCTGCCCGGCAGAAATAGAGCGAGCGCTGAATAATTTTTCAAGCCCATGCACGCGAAGCAAAGATCTTCCAGACTCTCAGAGGCTCCAGCAGCTTGAAGCTGAGTTGCCTCTGATTGGCAGGTGGTTCTGCACACCTCGTACTTTTTGACGAGGAACGTGGTGGTGGTCTTAGCTTTCCGACCCTGGGAATACCACCTGACGGGCCAACAACATCTGATTGGCCAAGAACAACAGCTCCCTGCATTAATAACCTTGGCTGGGAAATATTTTTTTAATTCAGCTTAAAGCTGCTGGTGGCCTCTGGGCGTCTGTGGAGAACCTTTGCTGCGCGTGCATGGGCTTTACAAGTGATGCAGGAGGAGGAGGAGGTGGTGGTTTGTCAGTCCCATAGCAATGTGGCGTGTAAACTTGTCTTTAAAAAACACAGCAGCTCCATAGAGCAACCAAGCCTTCCGATTGAGCTGCCACTTAAGCAGGCTTAAATACGGTGTTACTGGTACTAAAAGTACCCGGGTGCAGCTTGCAGGGGTTGAACAGTGGCAGGGAGTGAGTGAGGTGTGACCCTGTTGGATTTGGAGTAGAAAAGTAAATGCCACTCAAGTCGGGAGAGTGTGGTGTGATGCCTGCCCACCCACGCTATACCCCTGGCGTGTCCTGCTACACTCAACAGACACATTTTTTTATCCAGAAGAAAAGCTCTGCCCACAAACATACAATGAATGTAGGTCCCATTTTCTTTTTCTCTTTTTTTGGGGCCACACAGACGCATGCGAAATGTGTGGACGGAGGAAACTCAAACTCAGAATGTCATTGAACTGCAGTAACCCGCTTTTAAGGTGAGGCCATACCTCTCAGCCAATCACAACAGGCTTAGAATCAGGCCCTGTTTCCTGAGCCAATCAACACGTTTGTGTTCTAACTCATACCCCCCCCCCCCCCCCCCCTCTCTCTCTCTCTCTCTCTCTCTCTCTCTCTCTCTCTCTCTCTCTCTCTCTTCCCCCAATCCTTTTCATCCTTTCTGAAATACTATTTCATAGTGAGTAACTCGACTCCCTCGGAGGCGGAAGTGGTTCACGTCTGCCTCAGAAAGCGCACCAGTGGGACCACCCTTTGTCTTCCACTCTTATCCTCGCTTGTATCTCTTGGGGCTCGACCGCCATACCATTGTGCTGCGGTCCCATTCATTCACACATACCAGACAGCACAGTGAAGGGAACCCCCCCCCCCCCCCCCCCACAACCAACCTTCCTCTACCCCCACGTTCCATGTTGTTGGTTTGTTTTACTCTGTGTTTGCCCCCAAAAGGGAGTGTCTCCTGAACATTTACACATGATTCCTTTTGATTCTCTCCTCTCTCATCGGTCAGGTCGTAGTTCAGTTGGGAGATGGGAGTGGAGACGGCAGGGCTGCCATGTGTGTGTGTGTGTGTGTGTGTGTGTGTGTGTGTGTGTGTGTGTGTGTGTGTGTGTGTGTGTGTGTGTGTGTGTGTGTGTGTGTGTGGCTTAGTGTATATGTTAGGTATGTACGTATGAGTAGCAGTGTCCTACCGTGCGTGAAATCTGAGAAGACTCTCCTGTCACCTTCCCTCAGGGGTTGTGTAACGCTGTGTCAAGACAAGACCCATTGCTCGCACCTTCGATACAATTCCCCCCGCAGGATAACAACAAGAACGTGTCCTTGTCCTTCTTCTTCTTTTAATGAAAAGAGATCTTCCTTGGAGGAATGTTCCACTCACCTGTTTTCCCAGGAACACTGAGCCTTTCTAAGAATTAGACGTGACTCACAAAAAAAAGGTATTGTGGTATTTTTCCACCATTCTTAGTCACTGTGATCCTTTTTTTTGGAAATACCATCATACTTCTTGGATGTCCAAATTTCCAGAATGAAATTAGATTAGATTAGATTCTTTAGGCGGCTAGGTGGCGCAGTGGGCAAGGCGCTCGCCACCAACGCAGGAGATGCTGGGTTCGAGCCCAGCTCTCGGCGTTGCTACCAGCTTGGCTGGTCGTTCATACTAATGTAGCAGGGTGGATTATCCCTGCTTTATGGGAGTGGTTGTACACGGCCGCCTGGTAGTGAGAACGCAGCAGAGCTGGGTCCGGCTGAGTCCCCGACTGTAGGCCAGGAGAGTTGAAGTGGAGGTCGAGCAGCGGGAGTGGATGGGGCCTAGGATTCACTAACCTAGGGATGGTGCGCTGGTCCTTCTTGCCCTCCAGGGCGATCAGCAGTAGCTCCCCACACACCCACACTTCCCCCAATACTTCCTGGGCCCTCCCACACCCGATGGCAGTAAGGATGGATGATATATTCGCTCCCCAAAGCAGTACCCTTCCTGATTGACGAGTAGAGACCTTTCCCAATGAACTATAGGCAGGGGGGTGGGGAAAGGGTTAAATTGTAATGAGCATTACCCGGAAAGGAAAGGGTTAGATAAAATGCACATTAACAGACACGCACACAGTGGTCCCATTGAACTCTCTTTTACTGAAAGTCTGGTTTACGTTACAATGATTTACACATGGATGAAAGTTATTCCTGCACTGGGCACCTAGTGCTCTCGCTCTACAATACAGACTAAAGTTCTTCCCACACTGGGCTAGACACAGTAATAACCTCTTCGCTTCTCCGTAGGTGGGGAGAGAGGGGAGGAAGAGGGAGAGGGATAAAGGAGTCATTCAATGGGATTTTTGTAAAAGAACACACATTATTATCACATTCAACCGAAATGACAGTGGGCCCACGTTGCAAATAAAAGTCCTCTCTATAGCCGGCTTTTCCCCAAAATAATAAAGGTTGGGGCGCCCCTAAACACTGTTACCAGCGTCAGTTCAAAGCACTGCTTCTCTTCGCCCTTAAAGAGCCTGCGCTGCACAGAGAGAATGTCTACCGATAAAGTTTCAGCACTCGGAGCGCTCGCTGTAACCGGCTTGAGTGTACTTAACCAAGTGGCGGGCCTGCTCCCACCACCAACCGTCCGTGTGGTGAGATGGCCGTTGAGAGGTCCCGTGATAGCAGGCAGCGGGGCTGGGTAGACGTTGGGCAGGTGACTGCTGGGGTAACGGCTCGGAGGGGCTGGAGGAGCGTGCAGTGTAGTGACGTCCGCTGCTGGGCTGAAGGGGTGGGGCGGCACGCGGGCTAAACTGTGGTGCTAGCCTAACTGAAGCTAAGCTGTGGGTCGTGGTAAACCCCCTGTCATGACGCCTATACTTCAGCTAAAACGCAATGTGGGCAATATCTACCACACACTTCGGCAGTAGCTCGTCTGCTTCTTCGTTCACAATGTCCCTTCCGCATTAACTAAAAGCTAAGCTATCGCATACTCATTACTAACCTGCTTCGTAACAGGGTTTATATCTTGCGTGCTTGATGTCCGGAGCTCCAGCTCCGTGCCACCTCTTCCCTCTCTGGAAAACGATGAAGAGGAAGTTCCTCCGTCGGCGCCGCGCCCTGAGCCCATCCTTCTTCACCTGTGTCTCCCTGCCCAACGTCGCCACCAGCTCCCCCTGGCGGTACCTGTATCATGTCCCACTATTAAGTGTCAATGTTAGGATAGGGAGGATCAAGAGAGGTCAGCAAGTTAAGTGTCAATGTTAGGATATGGAGGATCAAGAGCGGTCAGCCAGTTACACAACGTCCTTGCGAACACAGAGAATGCAAGGAATTAACGTTAGACACATTGAATTATTGTTAGACATATTCAGGTGTCTACACTAATACAATTGGCAGTATTAGGGGGTGGGAAGCTGGTGGGTGGGGATCGGACGCTGTGGACAGCGACTCCTACAGGTCGGTTGGTGTGCCTGCGCAGTAGAATCAGGAAGCGACGAGGGCGGCGTGTCCCTCCCACGCAGACCCTCGCCGCTGAGAGATCGCGCTGTACAGGTGAAAAGATGCGACGGCTGCCTCCTCGAGTACCGGAGGGGACACGTGATGCAAGGCTTCGTCCACATTGCAGCCGGCTTGTGGGAGGCATGGCCTAACAACGTTCGAGACAGGGGAGGGTAGAATTGGACAATGCGAAATTGGGGACAGGAGAAAAAATTTAAAAATGGGGAGAAAAAGTTGATCAAAAAATATATATATATTAGATTCTTTAATGAATGCCAGTAGGCAGAGATCTTTTTTTGTCTGGGGTTGGTGTTACGTATGTGGGTGTGTGAGAGTTACCAGAGGAAGGTCAAATGATTTGAATGCTTAGAACAGATAAGGCTATAATAACATAATATTATTAATGATGGTAATATCATGGTATTTCCATAATTATCGTAGTGACCACGATCTTTTGGAAATACCATGATACAGGGGAGGCTACGTGGTGCAGTGGGCAAGGCGCTCACCACGAATACTGGAGACGCTGGGTTCGCCTGTTCGAGCCCAGCGCTCCACATTGCTTTCTGTTTAGCTGGTCGTCCGTACTAATACACATTGGCAGTATTAGGGGGTGGGAAACTGATGGGTGGGGATCGGGCGTTGTGGACAGCGACTCCTACAGGTCAGTTGGTGCGCCTGCGCAGTAGAATCAGGAAGCGATGGCGGCGGCGCCCCTCCAAAGCCCAGACCCCCGACGCTGAAAGATCGCGCCGCGCAGGTGAAAAAATTTGACTGCTGTTACCTTGAGTATCGGAGGGGACTCGTGCCATGTATGACTTAGTCCACATTGCAGCCGGCTTGTGGGAGGCAAGAAACAGCGTTCGAGACAGGGGAGGGTTGAATTGGATGATATGAAATTGGGAATGGGAGAAAAATTGAAAATGGGAGAAAAAGTGGATAAAAAAAAGGAAATACCATGATACTGTTTGTAAAGGCAGAGCCTCATAAACTAGTCACTTTCCAGGTTTGTGTTTTTCCTTTTGTGTTTAATGGAAAGCACTAAGGTCACCAGTTAATATTAGGTTATAAGTTAGTTAGTTAGTTAGTTAGTTAGTTAGTTAGTTTGTTTGTTTGTTTGTTTGTTTGTTTGTTTGTTTGTTTGTTTGTTTGTTTGTTTGTTTGTTTGTTTGTTTGTTTGTTAGTTAGTTAGTTAGTTAGTTAGTTAGTTAGTTAGTTAGTTAGTTAGTTAGTTAGTTAGTTAGTTAGTTAGTTAGTTAGTTAGTTAGTTAGTTAGTTAGTTAGTTAGTTAGTTAGTTAGTTAGTTAGTTAGTTAGTTAGTAATTTGTTATAGCAGCTAGTATAGCAGTATTATAGGTCAGTTTACATTACAGTTTACATTGCAGATCGCATTTGTTTACATCTGTATCATGCACGTCATCGATCGGTTTTCACAAATTATCGGAATCTCATATTTATACCAAATATCTGATGATAAGGACCGTCACCTGGCGGCCGATCTATTGGGGCATCATTTTCTTCTAAATCCCCCATGTTCCCCTTTGTGTTTTGTTGGGATATGTGTAATGACAACTATTACTAGAAGTGCCGTAAAACCGAAAAGGAAACCAATTTTGAGAGAAAACGCTATTCAATATGAATCACTTCTGATCTCTGTGAATGTAAATGTGTTTTTCTCTGGAAACTAACTAACGAACAAACTAACTAACAAACAAACAAACAAACAAACTAACTAACTAACTAACTAACTAACTAACTAACTAACTAACTTATAACCTAATATTAACTGGTGACCTCAGTCCTTTCCATTAAACACAAAAGGAAAAACACAAACCTGGAAAGTGACTAGTTTATGAGGCTCTGCCTTTACAAACAGTATCATGGTATTTCCAAAAAATCTTGGTCACTACGATAATTATGGAAATACCATGATATTACCATCATTAATAATATTATGTTATTATAGCATTATCTGTTCTAAGCATTCCAATCATTTGACCTTCCTCTGGTAACTCTCACACACCCACATACGCAACACCAACCCCAGACAAAAAAAGATCTCTGCCTACTGGCATTCATTAAAGAATCTAATCCAATCTAATTTCATTCTGGAAGTTTGGACATCCAAGAAGTATGATGGTATTTCCAAAAAAAAGGATCATAGTGACGATCAAAGAATGGTGGGAAAATACCACACGCATCATTCTGGTGTAGCACCCATCCAGGCAGGGCCGCCTCAGGGGGTGTGCGAGCAGTGCGGTCGCACAGGGCCTCGCGGGAAGGGGGGCCTCGCACAATATTTTTTTTTCTTTTTATTTATAATTTTTTTTATAATTTATTTTTATTTGTTTTTAATTTTTTTTGCGAGGCCCCCCTTCCCGCGAGGCCCTTTTTCATCACAGACCAAAAATCTAGTTTTGCTTATATGCTTATATATTTCACATTAGACACGTTTGTAGAATGTGTGTGACTTGTTCCTGGCTCTGCGGCTCTGCAGCAGACATACTCACTATTGGAGCTCTGGGGCTCTGCAGCAGACATACTATTGGTTTCAACGAAGGGAGGGGTTACATCATGTGTACGCCGGCGTGCGTCAGCTGCGTTTGACTATTTCGCGCGTGCAGCTTTGGAGGTTATGCTTAGTTATGCCAGCCAAGAGGAAGAGGACGGTCATTCGGCAGATGGACTGAAGATGAAAGTTGTTGCATGTTAGACAGTTCAGTCAGGCTAGCCATGTCGGCTTATCTAAAGGCAGGGACAGCTAGTTAGCTTTAGCTACGTTATAATAACGAGTGCTAACGTGTGGTTCAGTCGGGATAGCCATGATGATGTCGGCTAGTAGCTAGCTTAGCTAAAGGCTAACTAGCGTTAGCTAACCTAGAGAGAGCGCGTGCAGCATTGTTATGCCAAGATGAAGAGGACGGTCATTCGGCAGATGAACTTCGTCAACTCCACGCGGTTGTCTCCATCCTCTTGGACGTTTGGTGAGTTTTTAATGCACTCTATTCTATTCCCGCCGTGGATATATCTCTCTCTCTCTCTCGGGAGCCAAACGGGCCGGCTAGCTGTTGTAGCTAATGTTATATTGAGCCAAAGCGGGCCGGCTAGCTAACGTTATATTGAGCCAAACGGGCCGGCTAGCTGTTGTAGTAGCTAACGGTGTGTGGCCTGGTGTCAGTACCTGGCTACTCTATTTGCAGTTAGCCTATTTAGCTGATGTCGGCCATTGGCTCCTTGCTACTTTGTCTTCTCTGGTATAGACCCTCTTCTCTTTGGATTTAAGTGTTGATCTTTGTCCTTTTGGATCTATGTATATTCATGTTGCCTTTATGAAGTTATCTTTTCCTTCTGTTTTGTTCTTCCATTAAAAGTTGAATATCCTTTAGGGGCTCATATTTGCTTATCTCTCTCATACATGCTCTCTCTCTAACACACACACACACAGACATGCTCTCTCTCTCTAACACACAAACACACATGCTCTCTCTCTCTCTCTCTCTTTCTAACACACACAGACATGCTCTATATCTCTCTCTAACACACAAAATGACATGCTCTCTCTCTCTATATTTCTCTCTCTTTCTAACACACATATACATGCTCTCTCTCTAACACACACACACAAACAGACATGCTCTCTCTCTATCTCTCTCTTTCTAACACACACAGACATGCTCTATCTATCTCTCTCTCTTCAATTCAAATGGGCTTTATTTCACATTCTTGTATTTCTCCCAGTAGGTATGGGAGTTTTGAGTTATTGTCGATGTTTTCAAAGTCTCTTTGGGTGTTTGCAATTTGTGGGAAGTATGTCTTGGTATAGTGGGCAGGTTGTTAAGAAGTGGAGCTCGGTTTCCACCTCATCTTGTGTGCAGTGGGTCTGTCTTCGCTTGGGAGCCAGGTCTGCCTATGGCGGCCTTTCTCGATGGCTAGGCTGTGCTCGCTGAGTCTGTACCTAGTCAAGGATCTTCTTAGTATTGGGTCAGTCACAGTGCTCAGGTATTCTGCCACTGTGTACTCTCTGATTAGGGCCAAATAGCATTTCAATTTGCTCTGGTTTTGAGTTGTTTCTTTCCAATGTGTCTCTCTCTCTCTCTCTCTCTCTCTCTCTGGCCTTGCTCTGGTGGAGAGTCAGGGGCATTGCCGGGTCTGTGCAGCGATAACACTGTATATTGACTGTAGAACGGGAGCTCTCTCTCGCTCTCTCTCTTGCTATATGTTGACTGTATCATGCCCAGCCTCGGGCAGCGCTATTATTTAAGAATATGTTGACTGTATGAAACAATTTTTTTTTATTTTTTTTTTATTTTACCTTTTAGGGGGGGGGGGGGCCTCGCGTTTAAATCTCGCACAGGGCCTCGCATTTCTCCCAGGCGGCCCTGCATCCAGGGACTTCTGCAGGGTGGGCTTCAGGGTCCAGCATTCACTGCCATACAGAAGGACAGACTCAACTGTTGCATGAAAGAAGTTGAGCTTGATTTGACGGGGGAGGTTGGATTACCATTAGTATCATGGCTTCAATCAGATACAATTTAAGTACAAAAATGGTACCATGGCGTTATGTGATGTTTGCCATGGCAAAAGCACGGTACAAAGCCGGTACCACAGTGAATCTGCACCATCAAACTACCACAATACCTTTCTTTTGTGAGTCACGTCTAATTCTTTTGTGGCTTTGTGTTGAACTCCGTTCTCTGACACTTGGTGAGAAAATGGCGACTAGGGGCTGTTTCACCGTCTACCGTGCTTGTACTTTTGATCTTAAAACGTGTGGCACTTCCTCAGCAGCTTCCAGAGAAAAACACAATTCACAGAGATCAGGAAGTGATTCATATTGAATAGCATTTTCTCTCAAAATTGGTTTCCTTTTTGGTTTCACGGCACTTCTAGTAATAGTTGTCATTACACACATCCCAACAAAACACAAAGGGGAAAATGGGGGATTTAGAAGAAAATGATGCCCCAATAGATCGGCCGCCAGGTCCTTATCATCAGATATTCGGTATAAATATGAGATTCCGCTAATTTCTAGTCACCGATTGTGAAAACCGATCGATGACGTGTATGAGACAGATGTAAACAAATGCCATCTGCAATGTAAACTGTAATGTAAACTGACCTATAATACTGCTATTCTAGCTGCTATAACAAATTATAGTCACTTTCCAGGTTTGTGTTTTTACTTTTGTGTTAAATGGAAAGGACTGAGGTCACCAGTTAATATTAGGTTATAAGTAGGGATGCTCGATATTGGCTTTTTTACCGATACCGATATACCGATATTGTCCAACTCTTAATTTCCGATACCGATATCAACCGATATCAACCGATACCGATATATGCAGGTTCCCCCCCCCCCCCCCCCCCCCCAAAAATGGAATAATTTCAGGTAATTAACATTACATATCTCTTGTTGTGGAATTAACACAACATTATGCATACTTTTGACAATAAATAAAATCAGAATTTGTTCTTACTTGCTTGCCTGGGTAAATAAAGGTTATAGAAATGTAAAAAAATAAAAATTATAATAATAATAAAAAAAATTTAACCGATACCGATATTTTCCGATATCACATTTTAATGCCGATATCGGCCGATAATATCGGTAGGCCGATAATATCGGACATCCCTGTTATAAGTTAGTTAGTTAGTTAGTTAGTTAGTTAGTTAGTTAGTTAGTTAGTTAGTTAGTTAGTTAGTTACACAGAGCAAGACAAAATATGTTTCTTCACCCAAATCAGAAAATTTTTATTGATAAATACAATGGATTTTTCTTCTTTTTACAGGAATTTGCCTTGTTGACAACAGTGCACAGACATATCAGCAACTTTCAAAGTTTCACAGTATAACTTACACACACTTACTCATGCACAGTGCTTGGAATGGGAGTTGTAGGCTCTGCACTGGCAATTCTTCCTTGACAACCGCTCCTACCAAGTATCATGGAGAGGTACCCTGTCGCCCCCCCCCCTGTAACATTATCACGTTCTCATGCCTTCTCATATCACTGCTATGCCGATGACAATCAACTCTTCCTCTCGTTTCCTCCCTCAGATATCCAAGTCTCTGAGTGGATCTCAGCCTGTCTGACATTTCTGCCTGGATGACGACCAACCACCTCAAGCTGAACCTGGGAAAAACATAGTTACTTCACCTGATGGCCAAATCCTCCCTGTTGACCGACCTTTTGATCACAGTGGAGAATGTAGCCGAGGGTTTGTCCCCGACCACCAAGAACCTAGGTGTAGTCCTTGATGACCGGTTGAACTTCTTTGCTCACATCAACCAGAACCTGCAGATTCTTCCTGAGCAACGTCAGAAGGATCCGCCCCTTCTTGACAAAAGAAGCCACCCAACTCCTCCTGCAATCAACAGTCATGCTGGTGTAACGGGGAAGTCCGTGGGGTCCACAGTCACTGAAACAGGTGTGTTGACGGGTGACTGTGGCAGTGCGGGCTGGTAAATTAAACTCACTTCCCCATAACAGGGTTAATAGACGCATAGGTACGGTAGTTAGGAGTGGATCCACTTCTTAGTGCAGCGGTCTGTGTCGTCGCCCGCGGACGCGGGAGCCCCCTGTTCGACTCCCCCTCGGGACATTCTCATTTAACATTTAACATCAAACACAACGCAGACCCAGTATGATCCGTCACAGTGGTGCCTAGTGACCCGGATGTCCTGAGGGGCGTGAGTTTAGGGAGGTGAGTGTAACGGGGAAGTCCGTGGGGTCCACAGTCACTGAAACAGGTGTGTTGACGGGTGACTGTGGCAGTGCGGGCTGGTAAATTAAACTCACTTCCCCATAACAGGGTTAATAGACGCATAGGTACGGTAGTTAGGAGTGGATCCACTTCTTAGTGCAGCGGTCTGTGTCGTCGCCCGCGGACACGGGAGCCCCCTGTTCGACTCCCCCTCGGGACATTCTCATTTAACATTTAACATCAAACACAACGCAGACCCAGTATGATCCGTCACACTGGTTTACCAACTACCGCCACCAAGCCACTTCATCTATCTAGGTCGTCCTCGGATGGGCCCTCCATCGGTGCTTCCAGTCATCCCGATCCTCCACGCATCTGACTAGCTCGCCGGTGCTTTCTGCTCCCGCATCTCTCCTGAGTACGTCCACATACGTTAATGTGGGACGTCCTCGTGATCGATGCCCATGTGTTGGCTCCCACAGCACAAGTTTGCTGTGTGGCAGCTCATGGTGTCTCTGGCAGTGACCTACCAGCCTCATTCCCCTGACCGCTCACCCTTAGCGCCCCCCCCCATAAAAGTTTGCATTAGCGACATGCTCATCCCTGTTGATGTTAAGCACCACACGCATCATTCTGGTGTAGCACCCATCCAGGGACTTCAGCAGGGTGGGCTTCAGGGTCCAGCATTCACTGCCATACAGAAGGACAGACTCAACTGTTGCATGAAAGAAGTTGAGCTTGATTTGACGGGGGAGGTTGGATTTCCACACATTGGTCATGCCGTTCAGAGCCCTCCACGCAAGCGCCTTCCTCACTTTAAGGTCTTGCTCGGACAACTTGACCCACGAGCCCAGGTATTTGAAGTCACCAACTTCCTTTAGAGCAGTGCCTCCTGTTGGCGTTAGAGGTGGATGATCCGGGAGGATGTTATACATTATGACCTCGGTTTTCTTGGCATTTAGCCTAAGGCCAACCTTGGCGCACTCCGTCTCCACTCTACACAGGAGTTCCTGTGCTTGCTCCTGTGCTTGCTTACGTAGTCAGAGAACAGGCTGATGTCGTCCGCGTAATCCAGGTCTGTTATGTCATGTTAGACTATGACGAAAAGGAAGGGGGCAAGGGTGTCCCCTTGCATCACCCCAGCCAGGATGTGAAACTCTTCACTGTTGCTGTCTGGGGTTACCAATTTGGCCCTTGTATTTCAACTCATACAGAACGTAGCGGCCCAACCAAAGTTGACTACTCTATCTACACACTCTCAAGGCCCATACATAATAATCTTCCTTGCCTATATTACTACCTACTATAATAATATGTCTATACTACTATGCAGAGGTGGGACCAAGTCATTGTTTTGCAAGTCTCAAGTCAGTCTCAAGTCTTGGTACTCAAGTCCAGAGTCAAGTCCCAAGTCAAGACTGACAAGTCCCAAGTCGAGTCCCAAGTCTTAACCTTTGAGTTTCGAGTCCTAAACAAGTCATAATACGCGCTTCACCAAAAAATGTCATTATCAACTTGTTGGCAAAACATACGGTAATCTAATTTCTATAAATGTAATAATATTCAGAATCAGGGTTAGTCTTACAACTAGATACATTTGGGCAAGAGCTGCTTGAGAAAACCAGTTCAGGAGTACTATATTGAGAAAAAAAAATAATAAGGATCACCATATCCATTTTAAAGGTAGGATAACAATAACCAACATATTGTCTTCCCACTTGGACCAATAATTTATTTAACGTCTGCCTACCCTGTATATACAGTCCACAGTACACCGCTTTGAGGAGGGTTTTATTTGAGAAAATTCAAATTGTAAATCCGGATTTGTTTTGGCAGTCTGAGAGTTGTATGTTGAGTTGTTCTTTTGTGGAGGACATCTTCAGTTTTGCAGGATGTTTGGAGAAAGCATGGCACTTGAGACAAAACACACTATATCCTATATAATTGTATTTGAATTCCTCTTGTTTCTTTGTTTATATACATTGCGTACAGCTTGTGTTATATTACGTTGTATTGTATTTTCTTGTATTTTCTTGTTCTTGTGGCCATCTTGGTCTATGTGTCATTTGTCAAGTAATTGGCCAAGTATATTATTATATACTTATTGTTATGTGTCTTGTAAGCCCATTATGGGCTGGGCATACACCTGTATGTAAGACACGAAAATAAAAAACATCAAATCAAATCAAATCATACAGTCTATGGCACATGATCCATAATAGCAGGCCTCGGTTCAACTAACTAGTCTACCTTAACCCTTTATACTGTAGAAGGGTGGATTATCCCTGCTTATGGGAGTAGTTATACACAGCCACCTGGTAGCGGGATACAGTAGATTTCAATCTATCTGAACCCCCGTCTTTGGGCCCGGAACGTCGTTCTGGAGGGCGGGCAGCAGGAGCGGATGGGGCCCAGGATTTACTAACCTGGGGGGTGTAACTCTGGTCTTCCTCGCCTTCCAGGGTGGTCAGCAGTAGCTCCCCACACACTCTCATTTCCCCCAGTACCTCCGTTAGCCCTCCCACACCCGGTGACTGTTAGTTCAATAAAGATATTGGGCTTCCCTCAAAGCAGTACCCTTCCTTGACCACCTGTAGAGACCCTTGATCATATGCTGCGAATAGGGTGGAAGGGTTAAATAAATATACGACAGTCAGATATATTTACCCGGTCAACAAGGTTAGAATATGGGCTCAGAAATAGACACTCACACCGTGCTCCCATCTACGTCTCCTTTATGTAAGCCTGGTCAATTAGCAAGTTACAGTTTATACTTTAAGTGGTTCATATGGCATATATTCACATTAGGCACCGGGTGCTCTCACTTGCATTATAGGGGAACGCTATTCCCAACATAGGCACCTAGTGCTCAATACATTATTACAAAACCCCACTTGGATTAGGGGAAGACCCAGGCACATGTCAAGGAGTTCAATGGGAATTCAAAACGTCACACAGTTATCACAATACAAAAGAAATAAGTTACATGTGGGCCCACGTTACCAAATAAAAACCTACACTAAAGCCGGCTTATAATGGTTGGGGTACCCCTAGACACTGGTCGTTAGCGTTCGCTCAAATGGATACTGTTTGGGCACACGAAGTACCGCTGTACTTAACCAAGATGGCGGATCCTCTCTCACCACCCCTTGTGCGGGTGACAAGATGGCGTCGGGCGCTCCCGCGAGCACAGCCAGCGGGCTGGGGTAGGCAGCAGGGGCAGTGGTTGAACTGGAGGAGCGTGCTGTGTTGTGGCGACCTCTGCTGGAGGAAGAGGTGTCCTCTGCTGCGTTGATGAGATGTCCACTGCGGGGCTGCTGACTGGGCTGGCGCGCTCTAAACTGTTGGCTACCTTAAACACAGCTAAACTGTGGGTCTTAGTGAACCCTCCTGCTATCGTCTGTACTGCTAACGCAACGTGGCTGTATGCACCACCGGTCTTCAGCGACGCTCGCCTGGTGGTATACTTGAGTCACTATAGCCGTTAGCAGCATGCTAATACACCGCTCACACTTCTGGGATAACACGTTATCTATGGACGTTAGTTCTTCTTTCCGTATCGCTTACTCACACACTTCACTATCGCTTGTACTTTTAGGATAACCCGTGTTATAGCAGGTACTCTTTATCACCCGGCATATTAAGCTAGGTAAGCCAGCCGAGATCAAATGTTATGGGGGAGCCAGAGCTACCGACATTGAAGCCAACCTGAGATGTCTGGCGAATAGCATAGTCAAGGCAAAAGGTAACCCACATATCACACCCACTGAAGATAAATTCGACCATATTGTTATACACGTCGGAAATAATGACTGTAGGATGAAAGTCTCTGAGGTCACAAAGATCAACATAGTTAGGCTTTCTGACCTCGCCAGAAAGATGAGTCGGCATCGAGTAATCTTCTCTGGCCCCCTGCCTGTAAACCGGCATGATGATGAGTTCATGAGTAGGACAGCTTCTCTACACCGATGGCTGGAAAAATACTGTAAAGAACAGGGCTTAGGGTTCGTGGATAACTGGTCCTCTTTCTGGGGGCGCCCTGGCTTGCTGAGAAAGGACGGCGTGCATCCTAACATGCAAGGCGCCTCTCTCTTATCTCACAATATAGACAAGATTATAGCTTCGGGCTGACAGCCACCCCACAAGCATGCCAGGGTGCAGGCTCTTAGCGAGCCTGCTAGTCATGCTAAACCGATGGAGCCTGCCAATCCTTATACCTCTCTTGCTCGGTCCCTCCTCCACCAGGCTCCCCACTCCTCTCTTTCTATCTCTACCCTTAAACCTGTATACCCAATCAAAACTAGAATATCCCGTTACGCTCCGCTTTACCCAGCTCGTCCTTGTGCGATAAACCATGCCAACTTAATTGCGATTAAACCGACCCGCACGGCTGAAAACCGCGCTGCTAAGTATACAGAGTGTGTGAAGGTTGGCCTTATCAACATCCGCTCTCTGCCAACCAAAGCTCTTTTGGTAAATGAACTGATAACAGACCATAGTCTAGACCTATTGGGCCTCACTGAGACATGGCTTAAACCTAATGACTTTCTGCCCTTAAACGAGGCCTCACCCCCTAATTTTAGTAGCTCCCACATCGCACGCACCTCCAAGAAAGGAGGCGTAGTTGCTCTAATTTACGACTCTAAGCACAACTTTACATCCGACGCAAACTGTAAGTTTTCCTCGTTTGAGGTGCTCCTGTTGCATCCCTCTCCACCCAACAGAAAGTGTGGCGGTCTGATTCCTACCTCCACTGCATCCTTTGTAATGGCTGTCCTATACCGCCCCCCAGGCCCTTACACCCTCTTCCTAGATGAATTTTCAATGTTCATCTCTGAGCTTGTTATGCGCTCAGATAACATTTTAATTGTTGGTGATTTTAACATTCATTCCAACAAAACTCTAGATCCCCTAAATAAGGCTTTTACCGACATCATTGACTCTGTCAGTCTCATTCAAATCGTTGACCAACCCACTCACAGTGGTGGGAACACCCTTGACCTAGTCCTAGCCCGCGGTCTCACTGTGTCAAATTTGACCGTCTCCCCCTATGTTCCTGCTCTCTCAGACCACTACATCATCAAATTTCAAATTGATCTGACGGTTTCTCGCCCAGACAGTGTAGAATCCTACATGAGCCGTCGTATTAACGCCTCAACTGTCCCAATTCTAGTTAACTGCCTACCAGACACCCTCTCTCCCTTCCTCTCTTACTCTGGCCCCCTTGATCTCTTTACAGACAAACTTAATGCCGCCCTTCATAGCACGCTCGACATTGTCGCTCCCCTTAAACCTAAAATTAAACGTGCTCCGCAAAAACTAACTCCCTGGTTTACGGAGGAAACGCGCTTCTTTAAAAAGGCTTGTCGCAAACTTGAACATAAATGGCGTTCGACCAAACTCGAAGTATTCTGCCTCGCCTGGAATGATAGTTTACGTAACTACAAAAAGGCACTCTCACTTGCCAAAACCTCATATTTTTCCAGGCTCATAAATGAAAACAAAAACAACTCAAAGTTTCTGTTTGACACAGTTGCAAAACTTACGCAGAAACAACCAAGTGCCCTAAACCATGCGTTCTCGGCTAACGAATTCATGACATTTTTTACCAAGAAAATTTACCTCATTAGAGATGAAATTGTTGCTTTACTCAACAATCAGAGTCCCTCCCAACCTCTGACGGGCATTCCCCCTGACTTTGATTCCAGCCATACGCTATGCTGCCTTGAAAACGTCTCACTTAGTGCCCTCTCTAAACTGGTTGGCGCGGCTAAACCCTCAACCTGTCTGTTTGACCCTCTCCCAGCAACTCTCATCAAAAAACTCTTCCCAACTCTAGGCCCTGCCCTACTCAATATCTTCAACACCTCCTTGTCTACTGGCGTGGTGCCCCTGGCCTTTAAATCAGCCGTCATTAAACCACTACTTAAAAAACCGAACCTCGACCCTCTAATCTTGAAAAATTACAGACCTATCTCCAATCTTCCATTCCTATCCAAAGTGTTAGAACGGATCGTCGCAACGCAACTTACTGACCATTTATCAAACAATAATCTTAATGAATCATTTCAATCTGGCTTTAGAGCCTTACACTCCACCGAAACGGCGGTTACCAAAGTCACAAATGACTTACTGCTCTCTCTTGACTCAAACCTCACTTCTGTGCTCTTATTGCTTGATCTCAGTGCAGCCTTTGACACTATCGATCACTCGATTCTTCTAGGTCGGCTTGAGAATCATGTTGGCATTCGGGGTCTCGCACTAGCTTGGTTTAAATCCTATTTAACTGATAGAACACACTGCGTGGTCTATAATGATTTAACATCTGAGACCCTCCCAGTGCAATGTGGTGTCCCACAAGGCTCTGTCCTGGGCCCTTTGCTATTTTCGATTTACATGCTACCCCTCGGCGATATCATACGCAAATTTGGCATAAACTTTCATTTTTACGCTGATGACACCCAATTATATATACCTATTAAGCCAAATGATTCCTCCCAACTACAAAACCTTGAGGCCTGCTTGCTTGCCGTCAAAAAATGGATGTCACAAAACTTTCTACTCCTTAATGCAGATAAAACTGAGATGTTAATTGTTGGCCCCCCAAACCACAGAGGCCTGTTTCAGGACATCTCCCTCAACTTTGATACCTGTCATGTATCCCAGAGCTCCACCATAAAAAACCTCAGAGTAATTTTTTATTCCTCCCTCTCATTTAATGCACATGTAAAAAATGTCACCAAAATTGCATTCTTCCATCTTCGTAATATCGCAAAAATTCGCCCCATTTTAACTCTGGCTGATGCTGAAACCCTGATTCATGCTTTTGTCTCATCACGTCTGGACTACTGTAATGCACTTTTTTCAGGCCTACCTAATTCAAGCATCAAAAATCTTCAACTCGTGCAAAATGCGGCTGCACGGATACTAACTAGAACTAGAAAATTTGATCACATCACACCAGTTTTGTCCGCCCTACACTGGCTTCCTATCCAAGCCCGATCTGACTTTAAAGTGCTACTCCTCACCTACAAAATTTTAAATGGGCTTGCACCGCTCTATCTATCCGATCTCATCTCCCGATACTCGCCCGCTCGTGCTCTGCGCTCACAAAATGCGGGGCTTCTATCGATCCCTAGGGTTAAAAAGAAATCCGCCGGCCACAGAGCCTTTGTCTACCGCGCTCCCTACCTGTGGAACAAATTACCTGCCGTCATCAGGTGCGCCTGCTCTGTCGAAGCTTTTAAATCCCTGCTTAAATTTCTCCTCCAACCTACCCTGATCTCACCTGGTCGGGGACTGACCTTTAGATTAATCTGTCTAGTTTAGTTAGGGTACAGGGTACTACATGGTACTACAGGGTAGTTTACTACAGGGTAGTTTAGTTAGGGTACAGGGTACTACATGGTACTACAGGGTACTACATGGTACTACATGGCACTACAGGGTACTACATGGCTCTACATGGTACTACATGGCACTACATGGCACTACATGGCACTACAGGGTACTACATGGTACTACATGGTACTACAGGGCACTACAGGGTACTACATGGCACTACAGGGTACTACAGGGTACTACAGGGTACTACAGGGTATTACATGGCACTACAGGGT
Organism: Notolepis coatsorum; assembly: GCF_963971535.1. NCBI lineage: Eukaryota > Metazoa > Chordata > Actinopteri > Aulopiformes > Paralepididae > Notolepis > Notolepis coatsorum. The sequence continues at coordinate 159,017,358 of NC_140165.1, read as the reverse complement.
ACTACATGGCACTACAGGGTACTACATGTCTGCTCTTTTGCAGCACCACAAACATGGGAACTCTCTAACTCTTTCCCCCCCCCCCCCCCTTCCCCCCCTCCCCCCCCTTCCCCCCCCCCTCCCTCCCCCATCTCTCTGAGTGCCTGTCTCCTGGCGCTGACTAAGGTGATGGATGCCTCGGGGTCTTGGCCAAGATTGTAGTGACTGCTCTACATGCACCTCCGAGGCTTTGGATCAGTTATTTACCGTCGTCTGTCCGTGGTCCTGTCAACTGATTAACAGTATTAACAGACTGTTAACAGATTAACAGTCAACGTGGTTTCATTGCTGGGTTAAGTACTTCTATTCTATTCACATAATATGCTTACTTCATATATCTACTCCATTCACATATATGCTTACCACTTGTATCTATTGCTATGTCCGCCCACTACAATCACATGAGCTGTCTAACGCCTGTCCCGTCTCCCTGTCCCCCTATGACTTGCTGTCCTGGAGTGCTGACCGGAGTGTCGGACGTCCCGTGATGAAGGCCGGGAGGTTGCGACCCCCTCTGCGTGCCCCCCTGTCTCCGGAGGTCTCGTAGTGGTGACCGGAGTGCCGGACGTCCCGCGATGATGTCGGGTAGTTCGCGACCCTCTCTGCGCCGCCCCCTATATCCCTGTCTCCGGCTGTCCCTGAGCAATGACCAGAGTGTTGAATGTTCCGTGACTAAGACGGGGAGGATGTGACCCTCTTTGCGCCGCCCCTGTGCCTCAAATAGATCCGCTATCAGCTCTATCTTTAATCTTTCAAAATGTTCAGTTGCTATCGCTATTAGCTCTATCTTTAATCTTTCAAAATGTTCAGTTGCTATTGCATGCACTCATCTGTGTTTCACTACACACATGAGTGCATGCTTACCAACTGTCCGTCTGCAACACTACTATCACCAACATCTAAGAAGGGAGATCCCCCCTTGAATGGCCCTTCTACGGTTTCTCTCCTCCACACTGCCTGTGGAGATTTTTTCCCTATTGTTAGGTTTTTGTGAGTTTTTCCTTACCTTCGCGTGGGGTATGTCTGGGAGTGCTTGCATTCTTTCATTTTTTTTTGCATTCATCTAAAAATGTTTGGACCTTATGGTGTTCTTGTTCTGTTCTTGACTTATTGTTATGTTTTCTTCTTGACTTGTTTAAAGAAGACCTGTACGGCCCATGGGGACATTAACGTGTGTTGTCGGGCCTTATAAATAAATTTGATTTGATTTGATTTGATCACCCGTTGCTCTTCAACGGGGCTCTTCAACGGGACTCTTCAAACGGGGCTCGTCCAGAGCACACGCCCGTTCACGTCCTCTCACGTCCGAGTTCACTGTCGAAGAGGACTTCCTTCTGTTCCGCCCTCCAGGTAATCATCTCTCACTCGCTGCTCCTTCCTCCTCCGCTCCACCTGCCACCACTGCCCCCTGCTGGCGACCGCAACTGGTCCCACTATAGGACAACTCAAGGCAGGGAGAAAGATGCTTCAATGTCATGTTAATGGTCCATATCGAAGCCGGAGAAAGAAGAGCACCTCGCATCATTAGTCCGGGCGAGATATCAAAAAGGAACACTGTTTATGACACTTTATACACACAGGGGAAGTAACAAGTTAGTCAGCACTTCTGAATACTTAGCAGAATATTCAGGATGCTACAATACATTTTGGGGTATAAAAAATCTGTACTGAAATGACAAGGCATCTCTGCATTTCGTATATTAGGTAGTTTATTAGGTATTAGAATTAGGTAGGGCCTAATTCGTGTGTGAGTTCTCTCTCTCTCTCTCTCTCTCTCTCTCTCTCTCTCTCTCTCTCTCTCTCTCTTGGATCAATGACGAAAGTATTTTTCTGCTCTGCATCATAACAATTGTTTATATTGAGCCGTACTGTATTGTACACATTCTGCAATCTGTTAATACAAATTCCAATTAATAAAAAAAATTTAAGGAGCAGCAGTACTGTTAGGCTACTGCTGGCCGTTCATCAAGCAAGACATTGCTGATTGTTTATTTATTTTATTATAAGACAAGACTATGACTACCAACTGCCTAGCCAGCCATGTATCAATCTTGGATGTAATGATAACGTTACCACACTGTGTCGATGGCTCATTGATTTAACTAGACTGGATCTGTCGTTATTAAAGTTTGTAACGTTACTTCTTCTCTCGCGCAAATTGATTGTTTGAAACAATCCGACAGCATCCAAAGTGGGCAGTAGAGTCAAGACACAATTTACATTTAACTAAAACGTTCTTTTCTTTGTGCTCAACAAAAGAGAAATAGTGAGAATATCTAATATCATGTGTAAAAACTAGTGCTGTCAATCGATTAAAATATTTAATCGCAATTAATCGAATGATTGTCCATAGTTAACTCGTGATTAATCACAAATTAATCGCATTTTTATTTATTTATTTTTATCTACCTTAAACAGATCTTTTTCAAGTTCCAAGTTTTAATACTCTTATCAACATGAGAGTCAACAAATGCTTGCTTTATGCAGCCATTTAACACAAAAGGATGACCCTCATGCATTGCAAATTTGCATCAAATTCAAAACAGAGTGATGCACAAAATAACTTAAAAAAAAATAAAAATTTAAAACAATGAATAAAGTGTGCATGAAATAATAGGGGAAAGAAAACGTTAGGAACTTGTTACATTCACCCACACAAGGGCTGAGTAATCGCACCCCCCCCCCCTCTCTCTCTCACACACACTCTCCCAGCTCTCTTTCTCTCTTGCCCCTTCCTCATCTCTCTCAACCCCCTCTCTCTCTCTATATATCTCACTCACACACACACACACACACACGCACGCATACACACACACACACGCACGCACGCACGCACGCACACACACACACACACACACACACACACACACACACACACACACACACACACACACACACACACACACACACTTCAGAAACAAACATAGTATCAATGAGAGCATCAATAATACACCTGAGTGAAGTCTAGTAAAAATAAAATAAAATAAAATAAAAATCGTAAAAGTTAATCGTGAGTTAAAAAAAATAGTGGCGTTAATAGAATCGGGCGATAACGCGTTAATACCGCGTTAACTTTGACAGCCTTAGTAAAAACTCAACTACTGGGCGCCGCCATGACAGTCTAACAAGTAAACAAAACATGCCCACAACGCGTCTCCGCAGGTGACACAGGAGCCAGGATTGCGCGAATTAAGTGTCTATTAGCTGGAAATTAATTAATTCACGGCATATTTAATAACATAATTTTTTATCGTTGGGCATGGGGGAAGGTATCAAGTCTTCTCAAGTCAAAAGGCTCAAGTCCAAGTGAAGTCACGAGTCATTGGTGTTAAAGTCAAAGTCGAGTTGCAAGTATTTTTTTATTTGGTCAAGTCAAGTCTAAAGTCATCAAATTCGTGACTCGAGTCTGACTCGAGTCCAAGTCATGTGACTCGAGTCCACACCTCTGCTACTATGCACACAAGACTGTAGCACCCAAGTTCAACACTGTTTGACAAACAATGTTACTTAGCTGCCAGAATTGTACTCTTCCTGCTGACCAGTTGATGTACAGAACTTATAAGTCGCTTTGGATAAAAGTTAAATGACTAAATATACTGTAAATGTAAATGTATATATCATTATACATATCACTATACATATCACTCTGTATATCACTATACATACATTTGGTATGATCAGAGGGTACCAATGTACACACAGTGCTTCAATGTTACGGAAGTTAATTGACTGGGTATTCAATGGCATGAATAATGTTTTGCAAATTGAATAATATACATAATAAGCTTTTAAATTACATTTAGTGACAGTTTTCAGTGACAAACTATTTGGAAAACCCTTTTTCCAGAGACCATCCAAAATGTTGCTTTAAGGCTTTCATGGGAGCCTAAAGTGTCAATCAAGGGGTCCGAAAGACCCAGAGACACCCTGATATTTCACCGTGAGGGCAGCGTCTGTGGACAGAATCATTGTCATGATTGTGATTTTATCATACTGTGGGATCATGGCAATACCTGAACAAGTCTCTCAAAAGCCACAAACCGGAGCCAAAACTGTAATCTGTGTCATAAAGAAACATCGTCTGGAGGCCCTTCGTTGACTATAAATAGAAAGACAAAGACCTTTTATCGACCCTGCAGTGCCTGCGGCGACTCGAAAGAGATGCAGATATAGACAGGTTTGTCATCCACATCAGACTTGGTGTGTACGCTATTAAGGAGGCAAAAAGGAGCTGAATCTTGGTCAGAACAACGGGGCAGACTACAATAAATTCACATTTGTTAGCGATAGCAATCTAAAGAATCAATCCATGCCAAAGCTAGATATGTAAAAGGTGAAAGATTCACACTCACAGCCATGCCAATTTGGCAAAATGACATCCAGACATTATCCATGTTCAGTAGAGCGAATTGGAATTATAATGTACAAAGCTTAAAAACAGAGCTTAAAAACAGAGGATCGGAACATAAACAAACCATACAGATGGATTACAAGAATTACATGTACAGCAGAGACAGATGTTACTTCTACGCTACTGATCAGCAGAGCAACAAGCGCCTGTTTGGAGCCAGTTTGGAGTTCTTTGGTTCTTTGGATCGTAGTTTTGGGAAAGGGGTTGTTCTTTTCACACATATATCTAAGGTCAGAGGAATTAACATGTGGACCCCGTCTTACAGGAGATTACATTCTTTCTTGTGTTTATCCTCGAAACACGTCCAATTCTGCAAGATCATTGTCTTCCCTCAGCTAATCTCACATCAGGCACACAGACGTTTTCTCACATGGTCCCCTGCTGCCACGCCTTCGCCAGAAGGCTTGTACGTGTGGCCCTGCGCCTTCAGCTAATTACTCATTCCTATGTCAAATAAATGCCACCGCAAGTCCGCAACTTCTGTATGCCCATTGGTTGCTTAAGTAGCCTGTAGGTGACCCCCGTGCTGTGACCGATGCATCTAAGCGTGAGGTAGGACACACTTGGGGATATGGTTGTACGGTAGTAGCCTGTAGGTGATCCCCGTTCTGTGACCGATGCATATAAGTGTGAGGTAGGACACACTTGGGGATACGGTTGTACGGTAGTAGCTCTGTGGGATAAGCCGTGGAATTATAGACAAGCCACCATAATAATAAAACCAGGGTAGGTTTGTGTGAAACACCAGGGAAACTATTTCAGATCCACGTTTACTGTGAAAATACTGGAGGATCTGGAGTCCGTGCTGGATGGCCTCCCTGGCTCCTCTCCCCATGCATAAGTCTTTGGAAACTTCATGGTGGTATTAAAAGATTAACAGTAAATCCTCATTCCATACCTCTGTTACTCTGATAGAAAGTGAAGTCCCCTTTGAGGGGAGATCTGTCTGGCAGCGAGACTCCACGTGTTTGATCTGCACAGGCCAGTTACAGTCTTTGGATCATATGAATCCAACCATGTGACTTCAAAGACATTGGTTGGGTTAACTTGACGATGGCATGAAGTCACCGGTAACCTCAGTCCTTTCCATAAAACACAAAAGACCACGTTTGTTTGGAAAGAGACTAGTTTATGAGGGTCTTCGCATTTAAACAGTATCAGGGTATTTCCATCTTTTGGTCACTACGATAATGGCAAATTATGGAAATACCATGATATTATAGTACTTGTGCTATAATGACAAAACATTTTAATCTAATCTAATCCAATTTAGATCAGTCGCAAATTGCTTTCATGCTACCTGTTGAATATTTCCACCATAAGGGTTAGCACAACTCAAGGTGCAATGCTTAGCCTCTCCTTATAAGGTTCTTCATTCAGCGGAGCGCAGCTGAGATCATTTTGGCCACTTAAGAAGACCGTTTTACGCATTCAGGCATCGGGAGGAGGATTTTTGTAAATTTGTTTGTACAAAGATACTTACGAACATGTTGGATCATGAGGTTCAGTGTCTGTTTCCCCCAAAAGTAGGCGCAGCCGCGAGAAAAGCCAATGTACCTGTATTTGCCGGTCTGATGTATACCATACCACCAGTTAAAGTGAGGAAGAAAGAGAAACCAAGAGAAGAGAAGTTTCAAGTTTCAAGTTTGTTTATTATTTGTCAGAACAACATACAGAATACTTAATAAAGAAATGCTTGTTTCTGTATGAGCCCCTGAGAGTGTGCTACATACAGTAAAAAGAACGTAAGTACTTTTTTTCATATATATAAAGAGTAAAATGAGTAACAGTGAGGTAGAATGCAGAGGTACAAAACTTGGGGTAGGGTGCAAATGAGGTATGAATGTGGTGCAAATCTCTTTAATAATAGATCAATATAAAGTGTGTTAAAGTGTCTAAAGTGAATAAAGTGAGTGGTAAGGTGAGTGTTTGTTTAAAGTGAGTGTGTACATGTGGATGTGTGTGTAGATGATGGGTTGTTACATAGTGCCATTGTCATTGAGCATCCTGATGGCCTGGGGATAGAAGCTCCTTCTGAGTCTCTCTGTACTGGCCATGAGGCTCCGGTAGCGCTTGCCTGACCGCAGCAGTTCAAAGAGGCAGTTGTTTGGGTGAATAGAGTCCAGTCTAGTCAGATTCTCCAATGAGAGGAGAATCTTCCATACTGTTTAACATTTGAATACACAGTGCTGAGCATACATTTTTTTAAATGTTTGATTCCATGTTTAGATAGTGACACTCCTAATGGCTTCAAGAAGGGCCAGAACCCACCTCATCAGAGTGGAATCCAACCTGGAGGGTATAATGACCACGGAACCAGAGTGAAACACCATAAACACAGCATGTGTGTGACCCTGTTAAGAATTCATCATGGACATGTAATTATGCCCCGAATACACACGCATTCCCAAACCCATTCCAGCATTACGGCTGTAGAGAACAAGCCAAATCGGTGCACCTACTCCAAAGTTAGGCTTTTTAATCCGAGGCCAGTGGTTCTGAATGGGCACCGTAAGGTATAATTTTATAATGTGCGATGATTACACAAAGCAGATTAGGGCCCTGCTCTCTTTCAGCCGACAAGGGGCCTTTTTTTGTTGCATTCCTTGTAATTTCTCTGGACCTTTTTCCCATGAGAAAGTCGTAGCCTACACTTCTGAAGCCATACAATAAGCAAGGCTTTAGCTCTGACACTCTACTCTGTGTGTGTGTGTGTGTGTGTGTGTGTGTGTGTGTGTGTGTGTGTGTGTGTGTGTGTGTGTGTGTGTGTGTGTGTGTGTGTGTGTGTGTGTGTGTGTGTGTGTGTGTGTGTGTGTGTGTGTGTGTGTGTGTGTGTGTGTGTGTGTGTGTGTGTGTGTGTGTGTGTGTGTGTGTTGGAGAGGAGGGGAGTGAATAATGCGATGGAGTTCCTGAATCTGATATTGTTCTGTTAACAGTGATGCTCTCTGTGATACTGTGGGAGTGCCCTTTTCAGTGTGTGTGTGTGTGTGTGTGTGTGTGTGTGTGTGTGTGTGTGTGTGTGTGTGTGTGTGTGTGTGTGTGTGTGTGTGTGTGTGTGTGTGTGTGTGTGTGTGTGTGTGTGTGTGTGTGTATGTGCGTGTGTGCGTGTGTGCGTGTGAGTGTGCGTGTGTGTGTGTGTGTGTGTGTGTGTGTGTGTATGTGCGTGTGTGCGTGTGTGCGTGTGAGTGTGCGTGTGTGTGTGTGTGTGTGTGTGTGTGTGTGTGTGTGTGTGTGTGTGTGTGTGTGTGTGTTGAAAGAGAAACCCACAACCGACCCGCTTGGAGAAACTAAATTCAGAAGGGTGCAGCTCTCTGGTGAGAGTCAGCAGTGCCTTGCTGAAGAGGCAGCAGCACAAACTGATCCCAGGACAGATCTGCACTGCAGAGGTCCGATCCTCTCGTCACCTGCCCATATAGCTATGTTCAGACTGCAGGCAAAAGTGGCTCAAATCAGACGCAACAGTGTGAACAGCCCAAATCACATGTAATCTGATCTTTTGAATTCTGATTTGGACCACTTTCATAAGTGGCCCTGAAGCAGATACTGTACAGGTCTGATTTAAAAAAAATAATAAAAAAATATGCGACCTCAGTCTGAACAGTCGTGCAACTTTCATACGACTTTAGATTGACATTTGTCACCTTTTTTCCATCTTTGTTATTGTTCATTTGTGAGTGCGGGTCAGTTCAGGAGCGTGACCAGTTCACACTGGAATATGATATTGGCCACATTTAAAATATAATGTGAACGGCCAAACAAAATCTGAACAACTGAACAATAAATCGGAATTGAACACTAAAGCTTGCAGTGTTAACGTAGCCAGAGAGAGTTCAAGGCAGGGGCGGGGCTAGGGGGTGGCTACTTGGGCTCAAGCCCCGAATGTTTTCTGAAAAGCCCCGAATCTATTTAAAAAAAATAAATAAAAAAAAAAATTGACAATTCATCATTGTTACATGAAAATATGTTTGCACCAGATTTAGCAGAAGCTAATTTCCATCTGTGGTCTATCCAGCTGCTAACTGTATTTGAGTGAGTTAAGTCTTGGTGTTATGGTAGACTCAGACCTAAGCTTTAAATCACAATCAACAAGTTGACAAAAACATAATTCTTCCACCTTAGAAACATAGCTAAAGTACGGCCATTTATAAATCAAAAGGACGCTGAAAACCAGATCCATGCCTTTATCTCAAGCCGACTCGACTACTGTAATGCACTCCTTACCGGCCTCCCGAAAAAATACGATGATAACTATTTTATTGCAATGCACTATTGCATTATTTTATTCTATTTTACTAACTATTTTATTGCACTGCACTATTTTACTTTGTATCAGTGCTAACTATTTTATTGCACTGCACTATTTTACTTTGTATCAGTGATAATCAAACCGTAAACAAAGACGCATATTAACACTTTCAAGGTGGTGGTATAAGTAAAAAATTGTGGTGTCGAAGTAAAAAAAAATTGCGGGCACCTATATCTGGGCTAAGCCCCGGATCTCCTACAATCCTAAATCCGCCTACACAGGTCAGCAATGCTGGCTCCGGTGTTATGGGTATGCATGTCCCTATTCCACTGAAAATAATCTGTGAGATAATTGGGGGCCTTATTGTTATAAATGTTTTGAACTATATTAAGCTGAAGTTGAACGGACCTTGTTGCCTGGCTCTGCCCAGAGGGTTGGAGTTTAGTAACTTATTACACTGTGAAGAACTCTCGTAGCAGAGCCTGAGGTGTGGCCAGCAGTACCAACCTCTCCTCTATCCCCACTCAACCCTAACCCACACATCAGACCAAAACAAAACATGAAAACAAAGTGCAACACCAAACAGGGCTTTTTTGCCTATTGGTCGCTGTTTGACGGCATTATAATCTCTACAACAAGTAATTTAAAAGTATCCAACTGAGTATTCTTGAAAACAACTTGTTTATGTTTATTCACATTTCACTCAAGTAGACACTTTTCTATTGTTGTTCTATAGGTTAAATAAATGATCAAATAAGATACATTCCTACCTCATATAACCATTGGAAAGTCAATTTTCACCATTTTCTTTGCTCTCGCAATGTTTATATCCCATCTGAAAGTTTCACTTTCGGTTTTGGCAAAGTTGTAATTTGGTGAATTATTCTTTAAACTTCACAAAGTCGGGGATGAAAAGCTTGGTCTTATCTTGAGATAAAGAATGACCCCTGGTATGACTGATGATTAAGTCACTTCCTCAGAAGGAGAAGAGTCTGGGTTCTCAGGAAATGGTCCATCGTTGGTGTTCTGTGGAAAATTCATTGTCCTTTCGGTGACACCAAGGCCAATCTATTAGAGCCTGTGTCCACAAGGGGCCCTTTCCCTTTTGCCCATGTCTGTTCTGTGTTTTAGTTGTTCTCAGTAAGAAGAGAACCCAATTAAATAATTTGTATACTGAAGGTATATTTCTAGTAGATTAAAAGTATATGTCAATCAATAGTTGTATTATAGTGGTACAGTTAACTGAAATGAGATTCCCCTACCTGTACATTTAAGCAGTAATTCAGTAATTAATTTGTTGGCTTCAAACAGCTGCATAAGAACCTCCAATTGAAGTGATTTGTGTGATGAGGCGATACTAGCCAGACAAGTTCAAACGTATTACTTCTCCTTTTCTCTCCTCTCTCCTCTTCATTTACTATCCCCTTCTTCTAAATAACTATAATTTTAAATATATATCACTTTAAATATCTATCACGTTAAATATATATCACTTTAAATATATATCACTTTAAATATATATCACTTTATTATATCACTGTATATAACTATCACTTTAAATATCTATCACTTTAAATATCTATCACTTTAAATATCTATCATTTTAAATATCTATTACTTTAAATATCTACCACTTTAAATATCTATCACTTTAAATATCTATCATTTTAAATATCTATCACTTTAAATATCTATCACTTTAAATAACTAACACTTTAAATATCTATCACTTTAAATATCTATCACTTTAAATAACTACCACTTTAAATAACTAACACTTTAAATATCATCACTTTAAATATCTATCACTTTAAATAACTAACACTTCAAATATCTATCACTTTAAATATCCTCTTCTTTAACCCCCTCTGTGTTTCTTTAACTTTGCTGCAGGACAGGAACCCTCTGAAAAAACAGCATGTTTGCTGAGTAGGAACCAAAAGTCACTTTAAGACCTTTTATGGTGTTTGACTGCTTTTTGAGTTTTTTTGTTTAAATACATTGAAGGAAAATGAACACCTGGTTCAGGAACAGAATGAGCATCATCTGGTTGGTTAGATTGTGACGGTGAAAATCACCGTATCCAAGTGCTTCCCAGCACCATGCCAACACTTATCTTCTGGCAAAAAAAGTGAAAAGGATCGGACATCGACAGCAGGGGCGGGGCTAGGGGGTGGCTACTTGGGCTCAAGCCCCGAATTTTTTCTGAAAAGCCCTGAATCTATTTAAAAATATATATATATATAATTTTTTTTTTTTTTTTGACAATTCATCATTGTTACATGAAAATATGTTTGCACCAGATTTAGCAGAAGCTAATTTCCATCTAGTCTATCCAGCTGCTAACTGTATTTGAGTGAGTTAAGTCTTGGTGTTATGGTAGACTCAGACATAAGCTTTAAATCACAATCAACAAGTTGACAAAAACATAATTCTTCCACCTTAGAAACATAGCTAAAGTACGGCCATTTATAAATCAAAAGGACGCTGAAAACCAGATCCATGCCTTTATCTCAAGCCGACTCGACTACTGTAATGCACTCCTTACCGGCCTCCCGAAAAAATACGATGATAACTATTTTATTGCAATGCACTATTGCATTATTTTATTCTATTTTACTAACTATTTTATTGCACTGCACTATTTTACTTTGTATCAGTGCTAACTATTTTATTGCACTGCACTATTTTACTTTGTATCAGTGATAATCAAACCGTAAACAAAGACGCATATTAACACTTTCAAGGTGGTGGTATAAGTAAAGAATTGTGGTGTCGAAGTAAAAAGAATCCGTGCCCGCTAACGCGGGCACCTATCTGGGCTAAGCCCCGGATCTCCTATCCTAAATCTGCCTCTGGTTCAAGGCCCGGGTCGGCCTCTTCAGTCATCTGTGCACCTGCTGAAACTTAGCCCAAACCCCCTGAAACTCAGGCCAAACCTGCTGAAACTCAGCCCAAACCTGCTGAAACTCAGGCCAAACCTGCTGAAACTCAGGCCAAACCTGCTGAAACTTAGGCCAAACCTGCTGAAACTCAGCCCAAACCCCCTGAAACTCAGGCCAAACCTGCTGAAACTTAGGCCAAACCTGCTGAAACTTAGGCCAAACCCGCTGAAACTTAGGCCAAACCTGCTGAAACTCAGCCCAAACCCCCTGAAACTCAGGCCAAACCTGCTGAAACTTAGGCCAAACCTGCTGAAACTTAGGCCAAACCCGCTGAAACTTAGGCCAAACCTGCTGAAACTCAGGCCAAACCTGCTGAAACTCAGGCCAAACCCCCTGAAACTTAGGCCAAACCTGCTGAAACTCAGGCCAAACCCCCTGAAACTCAGGCCAAACCTGCTGAAACTTAGGCCAAACCTGCTGAAACTTAGGCCAAACCCGCTGAAACTTAGGCCAAACCTGCTGAAACTCAGGCCAAACCTGCTGAAACTCAGCCCAAACCCCCTGAAACTCAGGCCAAACCTGCTGAAACTTAGGCCAAACCTGCTGAAACTTAGGCCAAACCCGCTGAAACTTAGGCCAAACCTGCTGAAACTCAGGCCAAACCTGCTGAAACTCAGCCCAAACCCCCTGAAACTTAGGCCAAACCTGCTGAAACTTAGGCCAAACCCGCTGAAACTTAGGCCAAACCTGCTGAAACTCAGGCCAAACCTGCTGAAACTCAGGCCAAACCTGCTGAAACTTAGGCCAAACCTGCTGAAACTCAGGCCAAACCTGCTGAAACTCAGCCCAAACCCCCTGAAACTCAGCCCAAACCTGCTGAAACTCAGCCCAAACCTGCTGAAACTCAGCCCAAACCTGCTGAAACTCAGGCCAAACCTGCTGAAACTCAGCCCAAACCTGCTGAAACTCAGGCCAAACCTGCTGAAACTCAGCCCAAACCTGCTGAAACTCAGGCCAAACCTGCTGAAACTTAGGCCAAACCTGCTGAAACTTAGGCCAAACCTGCTGAAACTCAGGCCAAACCTGCTGAAACTCAGGCCAAACCTGCTGAAACTTAGGCCAAACCTGCTGAAACTCAGGCCAAACCTGCTGAAACTCAGGCCAAACCTGCTGAAACTTAGGCCAAACCTGCTGAAACTCAGGCCAAACCTGCTGAAACTCAGGCCAAACCTGCTGAAACTCAGGCCAAACCTGCTGAAACTTAGGCCAAACCTGCTGAAACTCAGGCCAAACCTGCTGAAACTCAGCCCAAACCTGCTGAAACTCAGGCCAAACCTGCTGAAACTTAGGCCAAACCTGCTGAAACTCAGGCCAAACCCGCTGAAACTCAGCCCAAACCCCCTGAAACTCAGCCCAAACCCCCTGAAACTCAGCCCAAACCTGCTGAAACTCAGCCCAAACCTGCTGAAACTCAGGCCAAACCTGCTGAAACTCAGGCCAAACCTGCTGAAACTTAGGCCAAACCTGCTGAAACTCAGGCCAAACCTGCTGAAACTTAGGCCAAACCTGCTGAAACTCAGCCCAAACCTGCTGAAACTCAGGCCAAACCTGCTGAAACTCAGCCCAAACCTGCTGAAACTCAGCCCAAACCTGCTGAAACTCAGGCCAAACCTGCTGAAACTCAGCCCAAACCTGCTGAAACTCAGCCCAAACCTGCTGAAACTCAGCCCAAACCCCCTGAAACTCAGCCCAAACCTGCTGAAACTCAGCCCAAACCTGCTGAAACTCACCGCAAACCCCCTGAAACTCAGCCCAAACCTGCTGAAACTCAGCCCAAACCTGCTGAAACTCAGGCCAAACCTGCTGAAACTCAGCCCAAACCTGCTGAAACTCAGCCCAAACCCCCTGAAACTCAGCCCAAACCCCCTGAAACTCAGCCCAAACCTGCTGAAACTCAGCCCAAACCTGCTGAAACTCACCGCAAACCCCCTGAAAAGAAAAAAAATGATCTAAAAATGATGAGAATGTTCTTTTGACAGGTTTATTTAAATTGAGGGTGTCAGGTTTTGGTTTTTATAGATGTGTACTTTCTGGCACATGGTCCTCTTCCTTTGACCCCTCCCCTGGTTGGCAGGAGGGGAGGGTTACATAAGAAAGCAGCACGGAGTACATTAAGAACACAGCGGTCAAAGGAAGAGGGCCACGTGAGAATGGCGTGATGTTTATTTTGATGGAGCATTCTGTGAAGAAGGCACCTCTAGCGTAGAAGAAGAAGAAGAAGAAGAAGAAGAAGAAGAAGAAGAAGAAGAAGAAGAAGAAGAAGAAGAAGAAGAAGAAGAAGAAGAAGAAGAAGAAGAAGAAGAAGAAGAAGAAGAAGAAGAAGAAGAAGAAGAAGAAGGAGGTGCAGTATTTATTGAGCTCAGAAAACCAGCAAAAGCCACAGGAAGGCTGATAAGTCAATAAATAATAACGAGTGCCATGCTTTAGCTCTTGGCGAAATGGTTCAGCTGTAGTAGGACATGAGTAGAGATGAGATATTTACACATTCCATCAGTAGAGATCACCCCACACCGCTTCCAATGCTGCTCTAATTGTATTTAGTTCCACAGAACGGAAATAGATATATATAATAATATATAATATGTAGGTGGGTAGAGATCGATGGCCACACTCGATTGGAAATATTGATTGTAAATTACATTTTGCGATATTTTTTTTCATGAACTGTACTTTCAGAGATGTCTCACTACAGTGTGATCGTTACAGTGTTACAAAGGACACGTGTCAAAATGGTTATTTTGAGCTAGCTTGTTTTTTTCACAGAATTTAACCCTCAAATTAACAACAACAATTACTATCAACATTATCAGAATGATCAAGATGTATTTCCTTCCATCATATTAGAGTTGCTGTACACAAGTACTGGGCTATTTCATCTACCCAATCACAGTTCATGGCATAGCATGCTTTTTAGTGGATGGGTCAGACTCAGTGATAGCAATGTGAAGCAAGTGTAGGGTTTTCCCACCAGAACTGGTTTCAACTGGATGGACAGGCCTCAAGGGTTGTTTCAGGGGAGAAATTATGGGGTAAAATATGTCATGATTTTATTTGTTCACTCAAGACACTCCTGGGCAAGTTGTCCCCCCCCCCCCCCCTCATCCATTTGCCTTCCTATAAAATCTGGAACATGTCTTACTTGGAAACACAGAGAAGCATGTGACTCCCACACTTTCAACCCCTGCCAGATTTCTATTGGTTGGTATGTTTGGTATGACCTCCCCCAAACCTCAGTTTTCCTTGGGATCACATGGGTGTAAGTTGAAAGCACACTGGCCTCAGCGGTCAGCCGGGCTGTGACCACATTGTGATGTCACCAAAGCTGTCCTGGAGTTATTAATGTGATTGGTGAGGCTTGCCAAGGGGGGGTGCATGTTGGAGGACTTGCATTGTTAGTTGCTGTGATGTCAGGTGTTTGTGATGTGAGGTGTTTGTGATGTGAGGTGTTTGTGATGTGAGGTGTTTGTGACGTGAGGTGTTTGTGATGTGAGGTGTTTGTGATGTGAGGTGTTTGTGATGTGAGGTGTTTGTGATGTGAGGTGTTTGTGACGTGAGGTGTTTGTGACGTGAGGTGTTTGTGATGTGAGGTGTTTGTGATGTGAGGTGTTTGTGACGTGAGGTGTTTGTGATGTGAGGTGTTTGTGATGTGAGGTGTTTGTGATGTGAGGTGTTTGTGATGTCAGGTGTTTGTGATGTGAGGTGTTTGTGATGTGAGGTGTTTGTGATGTGAGGTGTTTGTGACGTGAGGTGTTTGTGATGTGAGGTGTTTGTGATGTGAGGTGTTTGTGACGTGAGGTGTTTGTGATGTGAGGTGTTTGTGATGTGAGGTGTTTGTGATGTGAGGTGTTTGTGACGTGAGGTGTTTGTGACGTGAGGTGTTTGTGATGTGAGGTGTTTGTGATGTGAGGTGTTTGTGATGTCAGGTGTTTGTGATGTGAGGTGTTTGTGACGTGAGGTGTTTGTGATGTCAGGTGTTTGTGATGTGAGGTGTTTGTGACGTGAGGTGTTTGTGACGTGAGGTGTTTGTGATGTGAGGTGTTTGTGATGTGAGGTGTTTGTGACGTGAGGTGTTTGTGATGTGAGGTGTTTGTGACGTGAGGTGTTTGTGATGTGAGGTGTTTGTGATGTGAGGTGTTTGTGATGTGAGGTGTTTGTGACGTGAGGTGCTTGGACTCTCTTCCTGTGAATTCTCCATTGCTGACCCAGAGGGCACCAGCTACTGTGTTATTAGCCAACGTTTCCTAATATGTGGCATTGTGTGTATGAACCTTAATCTGGGAGGCATGTGGTACTGCGCAATCCAACAACAATTTAGAGCCGCCCGGTGACCAACTGTGCCAACCTATCTGGAAGCAATAACACAGGTATTGCTTGCAGGACCTCCAAATATAACCTTGTTCATTCATTCATTCAATCTTTATTTATACTTGATAAATACACTGAGTGGTTGAATACATTTACAGTGTCGTCGAGGTGTTACATTCACAAGTGTCAAAGTGCGTTAATAAATACAGAAACATCAGACAATCAGAACAATTAAGAGCACATAAAAAAAATATAATAATAATAATAATAATAATAATAATAATAATAATAATAATAATAATAATAATAATAATAATAATAATAATAATAATAATAATAATAATAATAATAATAATAATAATAATAATAATAATAATAATAATAATATCTATCTCTAATGCCTAGTTTACATTAAAAGCGTTTCCC
This sequence comes from Notolepis coatsorum, assembly GCF_963971535.1. NCBI lineage: Eukaryota > Metazoa > Chordata > Actinopteri > Aulopiformes > Paralepididae > Notolepis > Notolepis coatsorum. Next base: position 159,000,986 of record NC_140165.1, on the reverse strand, counting down.
GCTGTGTTTTTTATCTCGCCCGTCTCTCGGAACTGCAACGCTCTCATTTCATTCAACGCTGTTGTCTCCACCAGGTCCATGCAGCCAGACACGCACCTCAGCTCCATCACACACATGCGCCACTCCAAATTATTTTATTTTATTTATTTTCTTTTACATGGAACATAAAACATGACAACACACAATACAATAGTAATAATAAACAGGCAGCTGAGACCCCAATCACATGTGCAGTAGAGATTTCCATATAAATTACATCCAGCAGTGTCAGAGACCAATTAATCATTGTGAGTTTCTCAGGTTGTTTCCACCTCATGGCTCTGCTCCCTTATTCTTATGCTTCACGTCTATGTCTATGTCTACTATCTATGACAGTTGTCAATACCTTGCAGGTCCAGTTTCAAGCTCTTGCACAGCTTAAACAGAGCCAGTACGGACACAAACCGGCGCTGATATGTCACTGACGCGCTGCTCATGTAACACAACCGGTCTGAACCAGGTGTAAGTCTGCAGGATATTTCCTGTTCCTGAGAAGATTTGTGCATAATGGGCCCATTCACCAAGCATCTCAGAATAGGAAGTCTGACCTGATCCCAGCTCACGAATCATAGTGAAGGTCAAATGACTGTAATCTGACGATCGATCAGCATTAATTAAGAGGCTTTATGCTCCTTGGTCAAGAGGTGTTTTAGTTGGGACCACTAGACAGAAGAAAAAAACATCCCTTCAAGTTGTTTTTGTTTACCTTGAAATATAATTTGCCTATTGTTTGGCATCTTACCACTCCATTCCAATCAAGATCCCGTCAACTGGACCAATATTTTGTGTTTTTTCAGCTTTTGGGTGGATCTCAGCTCAACAATTTGGGGGAAGAGTGTCACAGACAGAGAGCATCATTAACATCACACAAGTACAGTCAAATGCTCAACTGACATATCCTTGACCTGAGTACTGGAGATGAGATATTTGCACATTAAAACAGTCGAGATTTATTTATTCCCCCCCCCCCTTCATTTAGCCAGATAAAACATTAAGAACAGGTTTCTTATTTACAATGTCGATCTGGTCCAAGAGGCCCCAATAGGAATACAAAACATATATATATATATATATATATATATATATATATATATATATATATATATATATATATATATATATATATATATATATATATATATATATATATATATATATATATATATATATATATATATATATATATATATATATATATATATATATATATATATATATATATATATATAAATTAATAATAAAATAAAAACACAGTTAAGAATCATACAAATAAATAAATAAATAAATACATGCACAGCCTATGTAAAAAATTTAAATAAAAAAAAACAGGGGAGGAGTAGGGGGGGTGAAAGTATGTGTGTGTGTGTGTGTGTGTGTGTGTGTGTGTGTGTGTGTGTGTGTGTGTGTGTGTGTGTGTGTGTGTGTGTGTGTGTGTGTGTGCGTGCGTGCGTGCGTGCGTGCGTGCGTGCGTGCGTGCGTGCGTGCGTGCGTGCGTGCGTGCGTGCGTGCGTGCGTGCGTGTGTGTGTGTGTGTGTATGTGTGTGTGTGTGTGTGTGCGCACGCACATGTGTATGCAAACAGATCTCTAGGTGCGAGTATGAAGATGAATGAGTGCTTGTATGTTGTGTGTGTGAGAGGGTGTATGCAAGTGTGAAGCTGGGGTATCAGCAAGAGCAGGAGGGATCTACTAAGAGCGTGTTCAGTATATTCTTGAAGGCAGTCAGTAAAGTAAGAGCTGTAAGTTTAAGGGTGTCTTGAAAAGCAAAGTGAAAGGAGTTTCGGCTGAAGGTGGTCTTGGATCTTGGATGTTTAGTTTGCTGAGATCGCTTGATCTTGTGCCGTAAGTGCTATGAGAAAGGTGGAGCAGGGAGGAAAGATAAGGTGAGGTCTTGCCAGGATTGTCTTGTAAATGGAGTGGAACCAATGCTGGAGTCGGCGGGTGTGGAGGGAGGGCCAGTCAACCAGTTTGTAAAGGTCACAGTGATGTGTATTAAAGGGTGCATGTCCCGGGCCTTTCTGTGTGGAGTTTGCATGTTCTCCCTGTGCTCGCAAAGGTTTCCCCTCCCGATAAGATAAACCCAATGGAAAAACATGCAGAGGGCACAGCCCACGTCGCAGCCTTTGTCTGCTCCCGGCTGCCCTTGGGGGGAAGGACGACGGGATGGGAAAAGTGCAGAGAGACATTTCATCTGCAACTCAGTGCATGTGTGTGTGTTTCTGTGGGTCGCCCATCTCGCATGTGTGTGTGTTAATCTGCATGACAAATAAAGACTTCTTCTAACTCTGTATGATAGCATGTAAAATAGTGTTGGTATATACATTTATATATTTATATTTACAGCATATACAGTATATATATCCATATCTGTCTGAATATACCTGCATATAATCCTATTTATACACCATAACATATGATAGCATGTACAATGAAGCTGTATATACCGTATATATATATATATATATATATATATATATATATATATATATATATATATATATATATATATATATATATATATATATATATATATATATATTCTTGCTGTATATACTGTATATCTATCCAAATCTATCTGTACATACTTGCATATTATATATATATTCTTGCTGTATATGCTGTATATCTATCCAAATCTATCTGTACATACTTGCATATAATCCTTTTTACATATCTGATACTATATCTATATCTGTACATATCCCTTACCTACTCTTACTTGTTACGCTGCTGGCCAGTATGACATACTACCATGGTGTCTTTATACCTGTATCACTGTACATATTAATACTACAATTCTGTACATACTGACATCTGATTAGCACTATTACTCTGTAGTACTAATTTATATATTATAGATCCAGTTTAATCACCTGGGCCCAGTAGTTCAAAACTTTTAATCCCTATCTGATCGGATCAGATTTGAATTTTGGGTAGTTAAAAACCAAAAAACTGGATTATGATCAATTTGATATCCGATCAGATCAAGAAATCAAATCCAAGATTTAATCTGGATCAAATCTTCAAAACGGGTAGTTCAAAGCGACAACACAGGATTGGGATCAGTTTGATCCCAAAAAACTGGATTATCTTGATCCCACCAGAGAGGTGGATTTACAGTGGATTACCAGAGCAAAATGTACTATACAATTTATTTATAAATATGTTTAAATATTTATACACTTTTAATCAAATCCACATATAAAGAAATGTACATTAGATACAGTCTGGCGAGGGGACATCCCAGGGTTAGACCCTGAGTTTGACTGGGACGACGTCTGGACAAATGTTATATTAGCTTCCCGCAACCCTAATCACCAGCAAATTCATTTTAATTATATTCATAGTTCAAGTTCAAGTTCAAGTTTCCTTTATTGCCACACAACCAGGTTGGTGGTATTCTTGATCGGTACAGAGTGGATACATAAAACAGTACAACATGACCAGTGTTGTGCTAGTTACTGAAAAATAGTAACTCAGTTACTTTACTAGTTACTCATTTCAAAAGTAACTCTGTTACGTTACTAGTTACTTACACCCAAAAGTAATGCGTTACTGTGAAAAGTAACTATTTAGTTACTTGAAGAAGAAGAAAATTGCTCCCATGCAGATACAGATACTCAAAATCGGTTGATCAACTTGACAGTTTCCATTCACATCACTGAACTCTGCTAAGCAATGTGGTCTATACAAACACAAATCTGACACAAACACAAATGTCCCGACGTAATAAGAAATGCACCGTGCCTAATTGCTCGGGGAGGTTGAGCGCAGGCACGTTTAGGTTGCGCGCATGCACGTTTAGGTTGCGCGCATGCACGTTTAGGTTCTAGGTTGAAAATAAGTGCTTGAGGAACAGCCTTGATATCTGTCGCCGGAGCGTTTCATTATAACCGTCTTGCAACGTTGTTTAAGATATCAATCGTGCATTGCAACGTTAGAATAGTTAGGATATCAATTGTGCATGAAAGGACTATATTTATATTGTTTGATTAGTATTGATGAGATTCCCTGGCAGATTTGTAGTCAAAATGCGTTGATCAACTTGAGTTTCCATTCATTTACATTCACATCACTGCACTCACCAGTGTCTGTCGAGATGTAACAGTCCAGCAGCCCCTTAAACATTTTCTTTATCTCATTTCCATGTTGTACTGTATATTCTCTCTCCAAGTAGTTGGGAAAAGTTTTCCGTCCCATTTGCTGTGTGTCGCCTGGTATCATTCTACGCGGGTGGCGAGTGGATTTGGATGAGTCCTGGTAGTTAACGTTAGACTCCAGTATCTTTGAGCCAAAACACAAATGACATAACTAAAACGTTATTTTCTTTTCGCTCGACAAAAGAGAAATACGCGAGTAGCTAGGCGCTGCCATTATCAGTCAGGATCAGGAATAGTAAACAAAACACGCCCCCAGCATAGCGTTTCCCCGCAGCCAGACAGGATATGAGGATAATAATAATAATAATAATAATCACTACCGCTCGCCGTATATAACGCAAATAACGCATTAACGAACCATTCAGTAACGTAAGTAGCGTTACTGAATTTCAAAAGTAATGCGTTAGAGTACTAGTTATCGCCAAAAGTAACTTCGTTACTGTAACGCGTTAAGTCCCAACACTGAACATGACACAATAAATACATAAATACAGCACAGCACGACACAGCACAACATAAACACACAGAAGAATCTAGTCCATCGGTCAGGAGCTTGGTTAGACGTATCTCACACCTAGGAAGCTGTTTGCTATGGGACTGGTGACCGACTCTCGGTGCACTTTGTGCTCTCTAAGGGCCACCCACTTATATGCATATGTTCTGGGATTGCCCACCAGTAGCCCATTTTTGGAAATCCATAACTAAACTCTCAAACATTATTTTGTAAACGATATATCATTACTACCAGCATCCATACAACAGAAAATAATTATTCTGGCAGGCGTTACAGTAGCCAAAAAGCTGATAGCTATGAGATGGAAAGAACCTGAGAAACTCACAATAATTAATTGGTCTCTGACATTGCTGGGTGTTATTTATTTGGAGATCTCTATAGTTGGGTGGGACATTGAGCTGTGGGCCGTGTTGATGTCGATGTTGTTTTTGTTATTGAAAGAAAGTTTAAGATTACAAAATTTGATTAAAAAAAAAATATATATATATATGTTTAAATATAAATAAGATGGCAAAGTTTGTTAACTGAAATAATTAAAAAGAAATGCCTTCATGGGAGTATTTTTTTTTAATTACAATTCCATTATGATTGTATGTCCTTTATGTATTTCTAAATATAATTAGACATTATAGATGTCTTTGCAATGTGGTCTCTTGTCACCCTTGTATTCTTTTTCATATCCACTAGATGGAGATCGGTAGGATTAAAGCACTGATATTCAGGATCTAGTCATCTTGAAAAGTCTGAATCTGGATCAGGGTGATCCTATCCTGAATTGCTTTGAAATACTGGGACAAAATCTGGAGCAGTGCATTAAGTAGGAAGCTATCCAGCTGCAAGCTAGCCTAGTTTAGCACAAAAGAATGGAAGCAGATACGGATTAGCTAACCTAGCTTAAAATGATGGGAGTGGTGTTTTTGGCCAACAGCTATGCGAGCTCATTCGCATCCGCTTCCATTAATTTATGCTATGCTACTGTAGGATAGCTTTCTACTCAGCGCACAGAGAGGAAATTAGTATCTATCTTCTTGTCTGACTCTGGAGAAGACTAAGCACATTTCCCATAATGTTGGTGTGTTTGATCTGCCATCTGTGTGATGCCAGAAATGAGAAAAATGGAGGATTCAAATAAGAGGAATTATCTTTTAAGATTGATGCCATTAAAAAAGTAAGACATTATAGCATCAGTACAAATTCCTTTGTGTTTTGGAGTTTCTCGTTTGCTGGAGTTTCATCTGGAAAAGGTGAGCATTTAATAATAATGGGCAATAGACTACATCAAATCCACTCTTTTTCATATGGATCATCAATTTGAGTATTCGTTTTGACTTTTGAATAGAATGAATTAAAATATTTGTCCAAATTGGTATCTCCACAGAGCTTATCAACCAGCAGGATTTTAAGGCTTCAAATATCATTATTAAAATAGACTTCCTGGAATGTATCAAGATAAAAAAGAATAAAAGAAAACATGCATTGTTTCAGGAGACGGAATGAGGACGGATGTTAAGTGTGGGTTGTGGTGCTGAGAGACGGGAGTCGGAGGCGGTGTTGCAAAGCTGAATGTAACTCCTTTAATATTCATCAGCTCGATAGCTAGAATGAATGCCGGTGGAAGTAAGTGCCACCGGGTATATCGTTCGGGGGGAACCAAAGTTCCCAACAACAGTTCTGTGTGAATTATGCAGACAGGTGTCCCCCAGGGCTCGGTCCCCTTCTCTTCTCCCTCTACACTAAATCACTGGGTAACATTATCACGTCTCATGGCTTCTCGTATCATTGCTATGCCGATGATACTCAACTCTTCCTCTCCTTCCCTCCCTCAGATATCCACGTCTCTGAGCGGATCTCGGCCTGTCTGTCTGACATCTCCGCCTGGATGACGACCAACCACCTCAAACTGAACCTAAGCTAAACAGAACTGCTCCACCTGCCGGCCAAATCCTCCCCCCTGACCGACCTTTCCATCACAGTCGAGAATGCAGCTGTGACCGCGTCCCCGACCGTCAAGAACCTTGGTGTTGTCCTCGACGACCAGTTGAACTTCTCTGCTCACATCGCAGCGACAACCAGAACCTGCAGATTCCTCCTGAGCAACGTCAGAAGGATCCGCCCCTTCCTGACAAAAGAAGCCACCCAACTCCTCGTCCAATCAACAGTCATCTCCCGCCTCGACTACTGCAACGCACTGCTCGCTGGCCTCCCGGCCACTGCCACCAAGCCTCTTCAACTCATTCAGAACGCAGCGGCCTGCCTGATCTCAAACCTACCGAAGTCGGCCCATGTCACCCCACTTCTTAGGGACCTGCACTGGCTCCCCATTGTTGCACAAATCCGCTTCAAGGCCCTCGACCTAGCATACCGTGCGGCAAAGGGAACCGCTCCCGCCTACTTCCGGTCAATGGTCTCTAACTACACACCCTCAAGACCCCTACGCTCTGCATCTTCTGGCCGCCTCAGACCTACTCCTATCCAAGCTCCGGGAGGGTCATCAAAGAGAAGTCGCCTATTCTCAGTCCTTGCCCCACAATGGTGGAATGAACTACCCACCCCAGTTAGGACAGCCGAAACCCGTCCAATCTTTCGCCGTCGACTAAAGACGCACTTCTTCAACTATTATCTGAAATTAAAAAGATTTTATAAACGTTTTTATAAAATACCTAACCCTAACTAACCTTACCGTCATGCACATGTCCTAATAAACTAACCTACACTGTAACACACAACACTTTGATGAACATTGTTACTCAGCTGATAGAGTTGTACCCTTCCTGATGACTTGTCGTACAGAACTTGTAAGTCGATTTGGATAAAAGCGTCAGCTAAATGACTAAATGTAAAATGTAAATGTAGGTACAATCACTACACAAGCCCCCCCAGAATTCACCCATAGTTAAAATCCACCCGGCGGGGGGGGAACAACTGCCCGGCCTCGGCGCGTGCGGAAATCCGGGGGCGGGGAGGGAGGAGCGGCGTAAGTGCTCTCGCCCTCCACGACACGAAACGGCTGTGGTCGCGAAGGCGGTCGTCCTCTCGGCCATCCAGTCGACAGGCTGGTTGGGGGACTTGTCCTTCAGAGCCTCGTAAAGTGGCCGCATGATGTGGGCTGCCCGGGGGATGAACCGGTGATAAAACGTCACCACCCCGAGGAATTCCCTGAGTGCTCGGTCCGTCGGGGGAAAGCGAAAACGGCTCCCCCCTCCTGTCAATGAGGTGTCCGAGGAAGTGTATGGAGGTCAACCCAAACTGGCACTTAGCCGGGTTGATGATTATGCCGTGTTAGCCAAGCCTTGTAAAGAGGCACCGGAGGTGCGCCAGGTGCTCCTCGGGCGAGGAGCTGGCAACGAGGATGTCGTCCTGGTAAACAAAAATAAACGGCATGTCATTGAGTGTCGAGTCCATTAGCCTCTGAAAAGACTGTGACGCGTTCTTAAGCCCGAACGGCATCCACAGGAATTCGAATAGTCCGAAGGGTGTGACCACCGCTGTCTTCGGGACGTCCGAGGGGTGTACCGGCACATGGTGGTAACCACGTACCAGGTCCACCTTTGAAAAGACCAGCTTACCCACCAGGTGCACTGAGAAGTCCTGGATGTGGGGGACTGGGTAGCGGTCTGGTGTAGTAGCGTCATTGAGGCGTCTGTAGTCGCTGCATGGTCTCCATCCGACGTCAGCCTTAGGAACGATGTGCAGCGGCGAGGCCCAGGGACTGTCCGAGCATCGGATAATCCCCAACCTCTCCATGTTGGCGAACTCTGACCTAGCGACTGCTAGTATGTCAGGTTTAAGCCGGCGGGCCCTAGCGTACACGGGAGCTCCTTCAGTCTCGATGTGGTGCTCGACCCCGTGTTTGGTGGTCGTGGCAGAGAATGTAGGCTGTGTTAAGCTGGGAAACTCCCGTAGTAGGCGTTGGTACACGTCACCTTCTGCAAGCGAGCTGGCTAGCCCGCTGTATACCACTTCATCGCGCATGCATGTCAATGAAGCATATGTCTGGGCGTCTACTAGGCGGCCGTGTCTAACGTCCACGAGGAGCCTGTGTGCACAAAGGAAATCCGCCCATAGTAGTGGGAACGAAATATCGGCCGTGACGAAGTCCCACGTGAACCGCTGGCCCCCAAGACACAGTTCCACGGTCCTCGTACCGTAGGTGCGGATAGGGTTACCGTTGGCGGTCGTCAGTCGCGGACCTCAGTCCCCGCCGGCGGTTTGATTGATTGATTGATTTTTATTGTGGAGTAAAAGACAGCATCCAAGGGATAAAAACATGAGAAAGTGCAAGCACTTATTTCCATCATGGTCCCTGATTTTGGACATGGACAGACATCACCGTCACAGGTAGGACGCTCCTCTGTGCTCCGGTGTCGCAGAGAAATTTTCGACCGGAGAGTGTGTCCTTAACACTTTCCGTGCCAGCAGGGGGTGCCAGAAATAGGCGCTTGAGTGCCAACACTGTAGTCAATGGAGGGCGATCATATTTGCGAACGCATAAACTATATCAAATTATGGCTATGTGTCTAATACGCCCGTCGCTTATCAATGACTTGTTTCCAGTCAACATTGTCGAAACGGACTGTTTTTTAATTGGTTCATTTCCGTTTTATACCATTTAGAAAAACACTCGTTTTTTGAAACTTTCAGAAAAAAATATTATGCTGCAGGAATCGCGCTTTACTGTAATACACAAAACACGTTGTAATTTTTCTGCCTATTTATGAATCGTTTTCAAATAAAGCTAGATTATCGATAGTATATGTATACTTATGCACGCTATAGAAGCGGGCTGAAAATCGATTATCTTATTTCCTGATCAGCACACACACACTCACAGCCACACACACATATGGGGCACGTTGATATATAGGTGAAAACAGCTCTGATTATCCCAAGACTGGTCAAATAGATTCCTTACCTCAGATCAGATGTTCTCCAAAAAGATTACTCCAATTCCTGATCGCCATTCCAAATATCGATCGCGTTTATTGATCCAATGCTGGGTGGTTGAAAAACATATTCCACGCTGTTCTGGTGGTGGGCAATGAATGGGATCGGCTCGGATTACATGCCTGACAAGTAAAATGTGGAATCCGGACTCTTTTTTTCCCATCCATTTCATTCAGTCCAATGGGGTGCAATACCATCCGGAGAGACGATAGGGGGCGGTATTTTCCCTGTTTGAGCTCAGACAGATCCCCACTGTTAACGTGAGGCTAGATTGATGAAAAATGAATGGAAATCGATAATAAAAAAAATAACGATTAAAAATGAGATTTCTCGTCGGTTGGCACTCAACGCATGCCATAAACTAACGACATTTCTCGTGGCCGGCACTCAAAGTGTTAATAAACAGTAGCCTGTTTGACGTACCTGCACTCACGGCCGCTACTGGGCACAGGTGTTGGCGTTTCCCGCTCTGACAAAAGTGCAAAGTGCAAAAGTGCAATTCGCTCTCGCGCCGAAACGCGCATGGTAATAACGCAGGCCTGTGTCATTATTGCCATCGGCCACGGCAGTGGCGCCTCTCCCCCCTCTGGGCGTGTGCGCTCATGTCGGGGCTAGCACCTCCGGGGCTAAGTGTCGAGTGGCTAGGTAGAAGCGGTCCGCCTCCTCTGCCAAAGCACAGGGATCAGTATTCGCTGTATTGGCGAGTGCCGTCTGCACCTGTGGCGGCATGTGCGTGAGGAACAGCTCTATAAACAAGAAATTAGGCTGTTCGGCGCCCAGTAGGTTTAACATCATCTCCATGTGCTCCGAAGGCTTGCTGTCCCCCAAGCCTCGTATAGCTAACAAGCGTTGGGCCCGCTCTGACTGCGACAGCTCGAAAATTCTGAGAAGGTGCATCTTAAACGCCTCATATTTATATTGGGCAGGTGAAGCTGTAATGAACCCTACCGTCCTCGCCGCTGTAGTGCTGTTAAGGCTCGAGACTACGTGGAAATATTTTGTGGCGTCATCAACAATTCCACGCAGGGCGAATTGCGCCTCCGTTTGGGCAAACCATGCTGCTGCCGACTGCTCCCAAAATTCTGTCAGTCTGAGAAAAACGCTGTTGTTTGCCATGTTGGTCGAGGTCTCGGAAACTTCTTCGAGACTAACATCGGGGTCACCAGTGTGGTGCTGAGAGACGGGAGTCGGAGGCGGTGTTGCAAAGCTGAATGTAACTCCTTTAATATTCATCAGCACAACCACAAGCTACAGTACGTTACTCGATAGCTAGAATGAATGCCGGTGGAAGTAAGTGCCACCGGGTATATCGTTCGGGGGGGACCAAAGTTCCCAACAACTTGAATGTGTGAATTATGTACAATCACTACAGGGTATAGATTGACTGTTGATGAGAAACTGTTGATGAGAAACCCCCTCCCTTCCCAGAATGTGCATAGCATCAAGATAATAATGAACATGTGATTGTTACATTTACCCCCAGACCAGGTGTAACCCAAGTGGACGTCTATGTGCCTGTCCACTTTCCACTATTATGGTGAAATAGTTTGACTTGGTCACAAACAGCAATTGTTGAAGTTTGGTTTCAACTTCAAATGACTTTATTTTCCTTTCGGAACTTCATTTGTGCAGTGGTTAAAAGACAAACATACAGTACAGTCACAATACATAAGACACTCACCACTATAAAAAAAAAACAGCTTTGTTAAAACTACAGTACAAAACACCACTGTAAAAAAACACCAACTACAGTTGCGTACAGATCCATATAAAATACTCCCTGAATGCTAGCCTTGCAGACATCAACATATGAATATTTTTTTGGAATTCGAAGCAGAGATTGGATTTTAATTCGAAGCTTCGAGACTAAAAAATTAAAATATTATTATTTATTTTTTTGTGGGACTTGTACAGCACTTTGTTCAACTTTGTCAGTGCTGTAAAGTGTAAACCTTTTTAAATCTTAGACAAACAAAACACTTGTGATCACCGTTTTGAATTTCACGATGTCAGTCATGACATTTAGAAGGCACTTACGGGCAAAGGCAAAGAAAATGAGTGGTACATGCTGCCACATGTACAAACAGGGACGGAAATGTTCCATGAAAAGAGTGGAATGTTTATGAGAATTCAGTGATCCAGACCAGTCCTACTTTTAGGGGCCCGTCTGGTTTACCTCCAATCAGATCTCCACACCAGAGGGGTAACTGCCATTTTGACATGTTCGGGTTGAAATTACGTTCGACACGATGACTGACGTTTCGAGGGGTTCTCCAAGAGGGCCTTGCTAAATAATTCCACTACTAATTAGTCAGTCATACAAATAAAAGAAAAATAAGAATCTGGTTGGCTGGGGGCCCTGAGCACAAAGTCTGATCTGCCTAATGGGCAGGCGGCCCTGGATCCATCACAATCTTTCTTTATACCAAAGAACATCACCTCCAACCCGCCTCCCATTATTCAATTACTGGAATTGCATTTCTTGTGTTTATTGTTGAATTGCCTATTGCTATGGCCACTCTTTACCAAATGTTTTAATAAGTCATTCCCTTCTCTGGTTGCGTTATCGGTAGATAATGTTGATCAGTAGATGATGTTTATCAGTAGTCCTTTCTCAGAACATCCCTAGCTGTTTCTCATACTACAGTAGCTCTGGATAGTTGGCCACAAACCAAACAAGCTCCCGTCTGTCCAAGCAGAATGAGGCTCACGGAAATGTACTGCACAGCGCACGCAGAGTAAATCTCACCAAGCCTCAGTCAGCTTAGACAGGCAGCAGCTTGACCCCATTGACTTTGCATTGGTTTGTGGTAGGGATGCACGGATCCGACTTTTTCAGTCCCGATACAGATACCTGGCTTTGGGTATCAGCCGATAAGAGTACAGATCCGATACCCATAACCAACCTTACTGTCATGCACTTGTCCTAATATCCTAACCTACACTGTAGCACTAAACACTTTGATGAACATTGTTACTCAGGTGATAAGAGTTGTACCCTTCCTGATGACTTGTCATACAGAACTTGTAAGTCGCTTTGGATAAAAGTCAGCTAAATGAAAATACAGATTGTTCAATTAATAAACTGTATGCCTCACTGTGTGGAAGAGACTGGGATCATTATTTTGTGCAAGGCAACATCAGGCTTGACTTAAAACATTACTTTGCTAACTTAGTGAAACCAAATGTAACAAATTAACAGATATAAATGTACTCGTTATTTCTATATATAAAAAACAAACTAATGTATCCGATATATATATTTTTTTTTTACCGATACCCGATCCAGCTATTTTAGCGATATCGTGGCCGATATCCGATATCAATATCGGAGCATCCCTAGTTTGTGGCCAACTCTCCGCAGCTGGTATGAGGAACGGAATGGATTGTGCTGAGAAAGGACTCTACTGATCAACATCATTGGCATGTAAGAAACAGGTATAGGGTTCCAAAAATGACAACTATCCCTTTAGGAAAATAATGCTCATCAAGCTAATGTTATTACAAATAAGTGAATTTTATTTTTCCAAAATGTTATTTACATTATGTACAGAACACACCCACAAAATATGGCACATACAGTAATAACAACAACACTTTGCACAGAAACTGTGAAAGATCATGTGCAATTAGCTCAGTCATCTCCTTCTGTTATACAGTGTATCACAATAATCTCACTCAGCAGAAAGGCACACTTCTTGGTCACACACACACGCATATATACACACACACACACAATCTCACACATGAGAACACACAAATCAGAGATACACACACATCAATGAATACTGCAGCAAAGGGAAATGTGTTCAATATGTGCTTCAGTATTGGGTGCTTCGGGTCGATAAATAAGCTTGGTCTTGCAGTGCTTCAATTCTTTATAAATAAAAGAGAAAAAGAACAACATTTACAGTAAAGCGACTACGTTCCAATGACACAGACGTGTATTACACTACTTCACTAGTCTGAGTCAACTAGTCCGCAACAAGGGAACGTCTTGCGAATCCTCACGCGATCCTAACACGCTTCAGTCCAACTCCACAGCTGGGCCACGTGCCTATCTTCCATCTGTCCCAATGGACAGAGCCCAGAGTCGGTGTGACCGGGGACCAATTGAACCAATCCGGGTTCCGGAGGGGGGGGGGCCCTCGTTAAGCCCCATCCCGCTGTGTGCCAATCAGTCCTCCTATCAAAAGTGCTAAAATCAAGAGAAGGCGGTCCTTCTCTACATCCCGCCTAGGGTCCCCGTGGTGACGATGTGTCGCTTGTCTGGAAGTGCTAAATCCTTACATATGCAGTCTGTAAAAAAAACGAATATGTTTGTTAAATTTGCTAATCTTTTTCATAGAAACTGCAAACAGTGTTGTTTCGTGTTAACCATAACTGTTCACTGCCATCACATATCACTCAAGTGGATTACTAGACAAATGACAGGTCACAACATTTACCTTTTGCTTGGTTTAATTTCCCAGCCATCGCGACATTTCACATATGTTATGGCTTCCCCCGGTGAAATCTCTGTCTTTGCAGGGTCTTCGGCGCAGAAGGAGAACCTATAAAACAAAACAAACGATAGTCTCAACAAAACAAAAAAAGTGTGAGAGCAATATCCTGATAATCCAACTAGGGATGCACAGTTACAGGTATCGGAAATCGGTCCGATACCAGGTTAAAATAAAGTATATATCGGTATAAGAGCAGTGGATTGGATTGGTACTTAAAAGTTTAAGATTGGACATTAAACTGTGTGTTCAATCAGACAGCAGTGTTGTAGGACTTGAGTCAAGAGTCCTGGGCCCTCATTCATCAACGTGGACGTAGAACTTGACCTACTTCCACACGTAAGCACGGAATGTAGAACTAGCGTACGCACAGGGAAGTCGGCATTCATCACACGTGCGTACGCAGGCTCTATGGTCCTCCGTGTTGATGAATACCACTTTGTTTATTATCCATATATGGTCATGAAAATGAGGAAACACCCCCCATGGGATGTGAAATAATGGACGGACCCGAGCGGAACCCTAAGAAACTCCACGAAGATTGTTCACTGCTGTCGAACCAAGAAGACACTATCGCGTATTGTGGGATAAATAAAAGGCGGACTCGTAAACGGTGATGTCAGATATCAACGGCTCCCTAAGACCATTGCTGCAATTCTGCCTGGACAGCTCAAAATACTAATAAAGACCGTTCGTTGACCACTGTTTGGCGTTGGTTGTGTGTCATTATAACCGTGCTGTAATATGAATGCCTTTATTAGTTGTGTTCGATTGGCTATATGATTTTTAGATGCATCCATTTTGTTGTCGGCTAATAAAGACCGCGCTGGAATATGACTGCCTTTTCCCCGTGTTGTTTGATTAATACCCCAGGGATTAAAGTTCTCCTCAATTTTATTCCAAATCGCGATGGATCTCCCGTCAATTTTCTACCTGCTGCATATGATTTCTAGAGGCATACTACAATCTATTTTGATGTCAGTATTGGGTAGCCTATATAAACAATATAATACGAGAGCATATACAAGAACAATGAATCTCACTGCATGTATGATAGCCTGCCTTTCAATACATGAACTTGAATTCCATCATGTTTGTGTGCGGGACTCACAAGGCTGTTGTCACAATGGGTGGTACCGGTGTACAGTAATAATAACAGTCCACACAATATCACGATCCATGCCATAGCCTATGTTCTATTAGGACATGATCTGTGACGACAAATGTTCTAGAATGTTTGATTAAGATATCATACTCTGACAGCATGCCTATGAGCAACAAAAACGCGAACTTGAATCCCATCATATACATAGTCTGTCCACTATAGTGTCATTGCAATGCCTTTTCTATTCTTTCTTATACAGTAAAAAGGGGGAAGAACACTATATTCATATGACTTGTATTCTGCTTACAGCTTCGAAGTTCCACTTGTTTCGTTTAACGTAAAGCCTTTTAAATATAATCAAAGCGTTCCCGTGTTTCTGCGGTCTGCGCAGAATAATAACGAGTTGAGCTTTATGATTTATGATGAATTGAAAATGGGGGACCCTGATGTAAACAAGACGAAAGTTGGTCTGCATCCCCAATTAACAATTGTATGTACTGAGCTGTACTGTACCCATTCTGCAATCTGTTAATAAACTTTTCAATCAATCAATCAAGCTACGCGGAGCGCAGTCAGTCAGTAGCCTACACCCCGTATATTCCGATAACGCTATATAAACCATGCTGCATTCATTCTGAGAGAAAGATCTATTATTCCAAATGCTATTTATAGGGTTTTGACCATAATTACACTACTGTTGCTATTTTACAATGAACTATAATGAACTACGGTTCGTACAGAACGTGCCAGTGTTATTATGCACAGAAGCTCATTTCCTTGTTGTAATAATATATTCTACCACTGGGCGCTAGGTACGCCAGGTCTGAACTGTGCGTAGATGTAAGCACGAAGTCAAGTTCAAGTTGAAATTGATGAATCCCACTCTTTGCTTAGAAATGATCGTACGCACAGGGTAAGCACAGATCTGTGCGTAGAACACATTGATGAATGAGGGCCCTGGACTGATTTTCAGGACTCGTGACTTGACTTGGACTTGAGTGCTGATGACTCGGACTCGAGCATTGACTGCATTCGGACTCAGAAGGTGCAGACTCAGACTTGTTAATTAATAAATAGTTATTTATTTAAAAAATATATTTGTAATAGGCCCTAATAATTTGGCATAAGATATTGATGGCTAGTGCATTTGTTTGGCCATTGTGTCACAAAGTAAATAAACTCCCTTTGAAATGGTGACCGCTGTGTCATTCATGTTTAATGTAGACATTTTTTTTTGTATTTGTATGTCAGCTCTTTGACTGCCAGAGTGGAGTGGACACAACCTTGATGACTTGGACTCGGACTCAGACTAGGGTAATGGGGACTTGACTCTGACTCTTCTTTGGTGACTCGGACTCGAACACTGGGGACTCTAGACTTAGTGACTCGACTACAACACTGACAGACGGGCTCTTCCCACACTTACTTCTTCTGCGTTTCTCCAGCTTTGACGCGGATCCGCCGCACCTCCAACACCGGCTTGGTGGGCGAGGAGTTCCAGGACCAGACAGACTTCTTGATGTTCTTCCAGAAGGAGCTCCAGGAGTCGGCCGCGCCCTCCCAGCTCAGCTGGATCTTCAGCAGGTCCCCGATGTCATCCTCCGTGAACACCAGGAACGTGTTGGTCAAGTTCATACCTATGCCGTCAGGCCTGGGGGTAGAAGAAGATGGAGGCCATGTCAGGGACCAAGCCCAATACACACAGAACTACATATCAGAGCGCATTCTTTTTGTGTTGAGTATTCCAAATGAAGCAGAAGGTGGGACTTAGCAATGGAAGCAACTTGATATCGAACATATTGAATCCCAATCGGCCACAATAGTGACCATATCAAATAAAATATTAAAAACACATTCAAGTTATATGGCACTAGAAATGTTACTGAATGATGTACCAATGCATTTCCAGCTAATGTTGAAACAATAAACGGGTCTCAATGAAATATGAGTCATAGGTTAGAGGAGTATGTTAACATAAAGATAGAACAAAGTTATCTGGCGCACATGATGTTTAAGGTGTCTAGTAGCAATAAATGCATTTTTACTCAACTTTGTTCAGTGTCGTCATATAGTGAGTAAACACATTGACGGTAACAAGAGTGACGCAGTGCATCTACAGTAGGTAGTAGGTACTAGGGCTGTCTTAAGTACTTCGAAGCTTCGTTCGATGGGCATGGGATTCGAACATGAAAATAAAATTCGATAATGTAAAAAATATATATAGGCTATATGATTTATTTTTTTGCTAAATCAACTCTGCCTCTTTGTTAATTACAACAAGCAATGCTGTTTGTTATTTAAGATGAGGTCGGACTCGGCACTGACAGATTTGTGTTCATTGTGCTGCTTTTATAAAGCCTCAAATGACTGCTTACAATATTTCATGGAAGCAAAGTGTTTAGTTTGTCTAAGAATTAAAAAGGTTTCAACTTTACAGCACTGACAAAGTTGAACAAAGTGATGTACAAGTCCCACAACATTAAAAAAAAAGTTTATATAAAAAAAAAAAAAAAAAAAAAAAAAAAAAGCTTCGAATTAAAATCGAATCTTGGCCCCGAAGCTTCGAATTCCAAAAAGAATATCGAAGGTCAGCCCTAGTAGGTACTATGTAGTAGATACTTCTTGTTCTACCTACATTTCTACTCAGTTCTTTCTTTTAGTTAAACTTTGAATTCTTGACATGTTGGATCAAGGTGATGCCCAGACAAGACACATAACATTGCAGTTATCCCTCGAAAACGAGAAAGATGCTGTTCTCAGTGATTGTCATAGCGATGGGTCAGATATGGACTATGAGGGAGAGACAGGCCATTTGCCAGCCAGCCAGAAGAGGGCCTCTACAAGCCAGAGGGTCCAGCCAGAGGGGGCAACCAGAAGAGCCTCTACAAGCCAGAGGGTCCAGCCAGAGGGGGCAACCAGAAGAGCCTCTACAAGCCAGAGGGTCCAGCCAGCCAGAAAGGCCTTAGGCCTCTATAAGCCAGAGGGGCCAGCCAGAAGATCCTCTAGAAGCCAGAGGGGCCAGCCAGAAGAGCCTCTAGAAGCCAGAGGGGCCAGCCAGAAGAGCCTCTACAAGCCAGAGGGGCCAGCCAGAAGAGCCTCTACAAGCCAGAGGGGCCAGCCAGAAGAGCCTCTACAAGCCAGAAGAGCCTCTAGAAGCCAGAAGAGCCTCTACAAGCCAGAGGGGCCAGGCAGAAGATCCTCTACAAGCCAGAAGAGCCTCTACAAGCCAGAGGGGCCAGCCAGAAGAGCCTCTACAAGCCAGAGGGGCCAGCCGGAAGATCCTCTACAAGCCAGAAGAGCCTCTAGAAGCCAGAGGGGCCAGCCAGAAGAGCCTCTACAAGCCAGAGGGGCCAGGCAGAGGAGCCTCTAGAAGCCAGAGGGGCCAGGCAGAAGAGCCTCTACAAGCCAGAGGGGCCAGCCAGAAGAGCCTCTACAAGCCAGAGGGGCCAGCCAGAGGGGCCTCTAGAAGCCAGAGGGGCCAGGCAGAGGGGCCAGCCAGAAGAGCCTCTACAAGCCAGAGGGGCCAGGCAGTGGTCCAGAGGAGAAATGTTAATTCAGTGTATAAATGGTAGATGCAACACGTTATCCCACCAGGCACAATTGTGACAACCATAAAAACACTTTACCTACTTTTCCCATGAAAAATAAATAATGGATTATTTTAAAAGGGTTACTAATGACACATGATTTGGATATTTTCAACCAAAGACAATTGCAACACGACACTGATGTGACCTCACTCCAGGAGGAAGAAAAGTTGCATATGGTGGGATTATTAAATAAAGTCATATTTGATTGATTTATTCAATGGAAATGTTGCATTTGCCCCAGGATGGGTCAGCAACAAAATCGTACTTTCCTGGAATAGACACATGAATGGAATTCTAACAGCAATTTTCTTGCACTTCCTGCAGTCTTCACGGAAGTGTCTGTAAAGAAACCGTTAAACCTCATCTGGCTCAAGCCAGTATTCAGGAGCAGAAAGAGTGACCAGAAGTCTTGGGTTTAAAAAAGATGCAGATGTGTTACTCACACGTCAACAAACATGTTCTCCGAGTCATTGTGGGCGCCGTACAACTTGACTTGAAAGGTCGGATCTGCGTTGTTGGCCTGTTTCCTGTTGAACACGTGCATCTTCATCTGGTAGTGGTAACCTGGAAAATACAAAACATGTGGTCAACATGTTGAGGCAGCGTAAAAACAACAGGCTACAGAGATAAAATTGTGAGCGATTATAGAGTTGCTCATTGGTACTCTCCTGAAAAGCAATAATCTTAAATTAAAAATGTAATTTTTTTTTTATAAAAAGGGTTGACTAAAGACTAATAAGGTTTTAGACATCGAGTGCTAATACAGTAATTCACAGTGTGGTGGTGAATCTCAAGACTTTCAAAATTATTCGTGCAAAATAGTTCCTCTACAAAAGCCCTTCCTCAAGCCTCGTCACTGACCTCCAAAGGGAGTGTCCGCGCGTGTCTTCAGGTACATCTTGCTGTTCTTGGCATTGTAGATGTTGTTGCAGCGGTTCTTGCGGCAGCTGAGGCAGATGCCCTTCTTGAAGCGGTCGGGGCCGATGCACTGGTAGGCGAAGCTCATGTGGTCCTTGTTCATCAGGGAGTCCACGATGAGGTGCACGGCACGCTCATGCTCGCACTTCATCACCTCCATGAAATCTAAGCGACAGGAGCAAAGGTCAGAGTTAAAAAGGACCGTTCTATAGCAACATGAGACAAGAATATTGGCGTATCAAAGCAAATGCCTTGAAAAACAGAAAGGGCAAGAAAGAAAGAAAAAAAAGGAGGGTTGGCATAACCCCATAAGCTAAAAAAAAACAAAGCCCGTTTCCCCCAATAAAGCCACTGCCCATTTGGCAACGCAAAGGCACTAATATACAACAGCTCAATTAATTATAAACACCCTTTCACTCATATTGCCCCATTTCTGAAATAGAGAAATGCTCTCCAGAGACAGCAGGAGCCACACGCTAATTAGTAGGTCGGACTGGCTGCCATTTCCCGAGTACTTACTTCGTGCCATGGCCAGCACGTCGCCCAACGCACAGCCTGGTTGCACGTCACCCCCGTTGGGGTAGATATCAATGTCGCCGATCGGCTGCTGGATCCCAATGCTGACGCCCAGAGCCTCGCGGGTGTAGGTGTGCAGGACGTCGACAAAATCTGCATCGTCGGGGGAGAGGCGCTTCAGCTCCTCTACACCTTCAAACATGGGCCCCGCGGGGTCCAGCCCTGTGCAGACCAGAGACCAGCCGTTAGCTGGAGCAAGAGGACACTTGGTGTGCAGACCAGAGACCAGCCGTTAGCTGGAGCAAGAGGACACTTGGCAGCAATGTGTCATACAGACTCATCTTATTTACACTTTATTTCTCATATTTTTATATTCATATTTTATTGCCTATATTTATGCATTTGTTCCATTACCCTGCCAATACCTGTACCCCCCCCCCCCCCCCCCCCAATGCCGCTATGAAGCCCGAATTTCCCCAAGGGGATCAATAAAGGAATATCTTTTTTTAAATGTGGAAAGGAATGGAACAGTGGGGTGATATGGAATTATTTTACCCCAAACCCCCATTTAGGAGGTTTTCTGGAGAACAAGGATCAAAGCAAAGCACAACATCATACTGTATTAGACTTAGGGCTGCACGATTTTGGGAAATAATCTAATTGCGATTTTTCTGACGGATATTGCGATTATAATAATTAAAAAAATAAGCAGCCCCACAAAGGTTTATTGTAAAATGCGGCTTGCATCTGGCCTACGCGGTGGGTCTTTTCGGGCCTGACATTTTTTATTTTTACCTGGGAATCGATACGGTACCCAACGGACGGTACCTTTTTTTCTGTACTTTACTCTCCCTCTGAAGTCTAAACTTCACAACACACAATCTAAAACCCCTTACCTCCCTCTCCCAAACCGATCTTGTATCTCAATGGGACTTCCTGGTTAAAAAAAAGTTTAAAAAGTAAAAATTTTAATTGTGCTTTTTTTTTTTGCGATTTGATAATTGCATCATTCCAAATCGCGATTTTGATTAAAAATCGATTAATCGTGCAGCCCTAATTACACTCACCTGTAATTCTGCCAATGGTCCCCCGTACATATGTTCCCGCATAGCCAGCCACGTGTGCCCCCAGGCTGTAGCCAATCATGTGCACGTTCTGCAGAGGTAGCTGCTTCTCGTCCTATCGGGAGAAGAGATACAAGGCCCTCATCAGCAGCTGCCGCCACAAACACGAGCCTACACTGAACAAGCCCTGGATCTCAGCCCCGTGGCAGCGAGTCGTGCCTGGGATCCGGCCAATCCCAGTTCAGATAACGAGGGCAGAATACGTTCACACTCTCTTCCATGCAACAGCACCTCCGCCATCTGTCTTGGTTCGTCTCTGTGCAATGCAGTCTTTGTTTCCCGCTTACAACTGTGTGGCACTACGCCTGAATCCCCTCTTCGCTAGCCGTTGCGTGTCCCCCTGGCCCCGTTTTCGTGACGGCACTACTGAAGATCGTTGGCCGCTTCCCAATACTGCTAAATAGCCTACTTTCCTTACTCTACTTTCCCTAATGAGCATGGATCTGAAAGTACTTTGTGAGGGGCATAATTGGCAAAGGGCATCCAAAGGTACGAAGAATAAACATAGCAGCCAGAGATCTAACATAATGGCTTAGGCATTTTAAACTCGGCTGAAAGCGTCCTGTGTTTAAGAGACAATGGGTATTTATCGGGTCATTCTGAACTGTTACACTTCTGCTCATGTTCTCTCTGAGACAAGCTTGCTGGGGGAGGAGGGTCTTGCCCATTCAGAGAGACTGTGACCTCTTCCTGCAGCACTGGAGATGCAGAAGGACATCTGTGTGTGTGTATATATAACCATCTGCTAAATGACCGAACGGAAAGTCTCAAGTTCCCAGTGTTAGGCAGCCGCTCAGACTAGCAGCGGCACACCTGGAGAGACTAGTGCTTCTAAAAAGGGGAGGGGGGGGGGGGGTTTAGCCCACATTAAGACCACAACTGCAGATAGTCAGCTGTTCTAAAGCCGCTCAAAAATTCTCCATCTCCACTCAAAGCTGCCAAGATTACTCACGTCTCACTGATGCACCATTAATCCTTCATACACCCCCTCCCACACACACCACCCTTATTATATACATACACAAGTCCTACTGTACATAGGATTATAGCTACTTCACGAATGAGGACACATACCTGCATGAGGCTATTAGTGTTCACTGGGGAAAACTATGCAGACGTTACAATAGCAGGTGCTCAAGACCATGTCAGTTACACAACACAGACAGACACACACACAGTACATGGCTATGATATACAGTACATGTATATATGCAGGACAATGAGTAGTACTCTGTCCCTTGGCTTCACCAAACACACACACCTGAAGCCAGTTGAGCATTGTGGCGATGCTGAGGCCAACGCGATGGGTGTGGTTGACCGCGTCTGGGTAGAGTTGGTGGGCCAGCGATAACCATTCCACCACCACCACGTTGGCCTGGCTTTCTCTCTGCATCACAGCCGAAACCAGGTTGTGCATCCAACTCTCGAACATCCCGCTCATCTGAAGGGAGGGAACAAAAAGACCAGACACTTGGTGATTAGGAGCCGGTTGGGTTGGACACGTTGTCGTGGTGACAAGGACGTGTTCTTTCCCCTTCAGTCTTCACATACATTTTTAACCTGCAGCTGGTCTGGCTGGATGTGCACACAGCTACTCTATTATGCAAAATACAGGCCCATCGGCTAATACGCCAAAATCAAGACGGCCCATCGACTAATACCCCAAGACAGGTCAAATAGCCAATACCAAGTTACGTGCACCGACTGCTGATCCGTAGCTCCTTGTAGGACACCCTACACACAGTCACCTCTGACATTCTCGCGACACATTCCAACTTCCAAAAAGGTCTCACACGCCCACCTCTACCAGCACACACACACACACACACACACACACACACACACACACACACACACACACACACCCCAAATTCCTGCCAGAGAGAGTGAGACGGAGAGAAGCTCCCTGGAATTATGCCAATTTCAGAACGTTCTCTGAAAAGTGACTGCCATTTTAGATTAGATTACATCTAATCTAAAAGGGGCAGTCCATTTTAAACTAAGCACTAGTGCACACTCGTACGTTTTCTTTTGCATGCATTTCGGTGAAGCTTGTATTTACCGTCCAGCCGTGAATGATGAAGATGGTCTTGGCTGTGGCGTTGAAGCCACACTCCTCTAGACACTCCTTCTTGCCAGGCTTCAGGTCACAGCCTTCCTGATCCAGATCTAGACTTGTGCGCATATTGTACCTGATGAGGTGATGGAGAGCCTCACTGTCCATCAATGACAGATCCAGGGCATCCTCCGCGCCTGAGGAGCAGAGGAAACAGGGAAGATATGAGGATAAATGGGGACTGGGCTCTGCTTGTATCATCTACATCCTCTCCATTCATCTAGGGGGGGAATTACTGTTGAAATGTGATTCAATTCAAATTATTCAGGTCACGTAAGGAAACCTTTTAGAGCAAGGTATGAATTTTTCGTTGCTAGTAAGAGTCTAACCGGATTTTTTTTTTTTTTTTTGGGCATTTAAGGAATTTCTAGGGCAATTCAATTATAACAATATTTCTGGTGTATACAAGACTCCCGTTTGTATACACTACGCAGAGACTGACCTTAATATCAGATATTCTATTCTCACCATTTACATCCATAAACCACCAGCTTTTGGACTTTAGTTTATATAGATAATAATATACAAATAAAATATAATAATAAAGTTTCCAGGCGCATTTTAAGAATCGCCAGTTTTATAACCCTCATTCCACCCCGTAATGTACATAACGTCACACTATAACGCAGCAACTCGCTGAGACCTACATCTGCTTACCAGCGCGCTCTGCTAAAGAACCGGGGCCAGAAGTCTCACGGCCACACTCTTTTACATGTTTGCTTAACCCTTAACGGCACAGGGGCTAAACCGATTAAATGAAACTATTGCGTTTTCAAATGTTGGCTAAATTCATCTATCTAAAAAATATATATATATATATAAATAGGTATGTAGGCAATGGGCATCAACCCAACCTGCTATAACCTAAACAGGAGCCCTGAATGGGAACCCCACTGCTGTCAAAGACGCCACTTCTTACCTTTAAGAACGGCATTGTCCCCAATCCCCGACACAAAGACCGCTAGTGAACAATGTAGGAAGATCCACAGTGACAGGGCAATATGATTCATTTCTCACCCACAAACGTGTGGAAAAAACACAATACAATATAATATTAACTGGTACTTTCGCCACAGTAAAGGTCTGTGATAAAGTGTGGTAAATTAGGTCCAGTCCGAATAGGAGCAACGAGAGCCGGTGGTGTGTTTCGTGCGCGCTTGAAAAGCGGTTGGCTACCCAAGGAAAACTGTATGAACTTGCATCAAGTGTCTCATTAGTTTTAAATAGTTTCTCCTTTTCAGTCATCTGATCATCGGCTGATCTAGCCCCGCTTCCATTGGTCAAGCCCCCATTTGTTTACGTTCATAGGCGTGGCGAAACTGAACTGATCGATTCGAATATCAAGTTTTGCCCCGTTTTGGCGATATTCCTAACTTCACAGTCCAATGCTAGCAGACGAACATTTTGTCACGAAATTCCGGTTGCGCATGCGTGGGAAAGCAACAGCTCCCCCCTCCTTGCATCTATGGGAATATTTAAAAGACTCCCGAGTCCGACCCGTATGTGTGTGTGTGTGTGTGTGTGTGTGTGCTGGGGGGGGTAGTTTAGGATGATTCCAAGGGCCCAGCACTGAGGGGGGGCCCCAAACAATTTTTTATTTTTTTTTACTAGACATCACTCAGGTGTATTATTGATGCTCTCATTGATACTATGTTTGTTTCTGAAGTGTGTGTGTGTGTGTGTGTGAGATATATAGAGAGAGAGGGGGGGCTTTGGTAGACTATTGCATTGGTCCATTCATTGAAGATCCTTTACTAGGCTCACCCACCAACAGTGCAGGTGCTGAACTGCTGATCCGAATGTATAGGTAAAATATTATGCGTTTTCATCAATAAAAAAATGGCCAAAAAATGTCCGCTTACGCGCGCTCGCATTCACTGGGGGCCTACAAATACATTCTTTCATGGGGCCCAGAATCTGGAGCTACACCCCTGTGTGTGTGTGTGTGTGTGTGTGTGTGTGTGTGTGTGTGTGTGTGTGTGTGTGTGTGTGTGTGTGTGTGTGTGTGATTGATTGATTGAAAACTTCATTAACAGATTGCAGAATGGGTACAGTACAGTACAGCTCAACACACAATTGTTAAGGGGATGCAGACCAGATAAAGACTTTCGTCTTGTTTACATCAGGGTCCACCATTTTCAATTCATCAGTATATGACATGTCGTGTAATGTGTTCCTATATACCTCAATGAGCCAGTCAGACAGTAGGTACCGTAGTTATAGCTTTTAATGTACCTCCGTGTATATCCATACAACATGTCGTGAGCATACACAATTGCACTCCGAACTCTACTCAAGTCCCGCCCACTCCTCTAGGCTATTGGCTTACACCACATCTCCCTTTTTGACCTGTTAGAATAACATTACCATTTCCCGTTTCACATGAACATCTTCACATAACATTCACTTACAGAATAAATGTGTTTATGAAACTGGTTAGACAATGCACTTTTTACGTGTACATTAGAACATCAAACAATGCACTCTTTACGTGTACATTCAAAAAAAATCAAACAATGTTCCGCTCACAGATCTAGTCTATGAGGTCTGACTACCTCTCTGCCTGACCTTGTTCTGACCGTGTCAGGGGAGACCCGAGGTGAGTCCATACTAGACAGTACTGGTTGAGGAGAACCAGGCACAACAGGAATGTCCTCCTGTGGTGTATGACTGTGTGTCAGGCTTCATGTCTCTGTTCGGGCATAGGCACTAGGTGATGACGGTTTCGTCTGATTGTGCCATGTGGCCCGCTGACAAGGTAGGACCGTGGTGTGTGATGTGCGGCTGTCACTGTGCCTGGTGACTTCATATCGGTGACCCACACCGGATCCCCTGGTGACAGTGTAACGGATGTTCTGTCCGTGTTCTCCTTTCCTGCGTTGTGTTCTTTGTGTGAGAGGCTTAGGGATGAGTCGGCACACGTGAACACTGTTCAATCATTTATTTGATGGTCTTCAATGGAGGCCACCTGTATGAAATGGGTGGTAGAAATACCACAAAAGGAATAGCGTCAACATGTGTTCACTCGTCAAGTCTCCCACGTTGAATGCTTGTTGCAACTGAATTACATTACACAATAAATCGACATCTTAAGGCACACATACCTGTATGAAATGGGTGGTCGAAATACCACAAAAGGAATAGCGTCAACATGTGTTCACTCGTCAAGTCTGTTGACAAAGAACAACCAATTGACTATATTGCACGGTGAAATACACCGTCTAAAACCTCCAATTGTGCATATAACCTAACCACACCATTCATTACAACACTATTGAGTCATTATCATTTGTTAACATTGAATTCTTATACAAAATATATATACAACAGAGTAATACATAAAAGTGCTGCGCGCTACAATAGTCCAGGGGTTCCCAAACTTTTCAGGCCGGGGCCCAGAAAATAAGGTGTCAGAGAGCCGCGGCCCAATGCACATCGTCTGGCTTTTTTTTTTTTTTTTTGTCAGGCGACCGATTTTTTAAGCCAAATATCACTTCAATCCTATTAAGTTAGTTCAAGTTAGTTATTCATTTATATGTGCTATTTATGAGAGGGCTAACTTGTTGCAAAATAATAATGATAATAATAATAGCCTCATTAAAATACTATTGTTGCTTCGGTTGTTTTCAGTGTTTTATGTGCATAATCTGTTATTTAGTTTGAAATGTTCGTTGAAATAAGTAGATTTTTCGTTTTTGTTTATTTATTAAGTTAATATAAAACCATATAGTCACATTTTTGAATACAATAGAATAGAATTTTAGAATACAACTAGAAACACTGTCCTGGCCTGCTTCTAAGTTCAGTGGCCTGACAAAAAAAATAAAAATAAAAAAATAAAAAATAAAAAAATAAAAAATAAAAAAAAGTTTATTTTTTAAATTTAAAAAAAAAAAAATTAAATCATCTCGCGGCCCATCCGTGGCTGCTCGCGGCCCACTTTTGGGTCGCGACCCCGACTTTGGGAACCACTGCGGAATAGTCAAACGTACCTCCCACGTTGAATGCTTGTTGCAACTGAACCCCCAAACCGGAAAAGGTTGCTTCTATCATCGCGCTAATAATTGACCCGGAAGGCGAAACTCTCGAATGTGAACTTTCTCAAGTTACGTTCAAATAAAAGTGCCTTTGGTATAAAGAAATAATAAATAATAATAACCACTTGGAGACATTTGTAAAAGGATTTGGTGACATTTCAATCCTTAATAAAATAATAAACAATGTCCAATTGACCTGGTTACATTCACCCCTCCTGAAATTTCACCAACATCCTGTGTCAGCAGAGCAAGGGGGACATACAAAGAGAAAAAAAATATATAGGTAGTCTATCACTGACCCAAACTGGCACAAGATACAAGGACCCAGTCCCCTAGTCGACTCAAAAGTCACCCCCAAAAGAGGTTCAGAGAATAAAAAAGATTGATCAAGTCTCAGAATTCCCTTAGACCAGCACGACGCCTGATACGCCACACCATTCTTGGCACTTATTAAAGAAATGATAGACACCTAAGAAAAAAAATTATCTGACCGGGCATCTAGTGCTCCAGGCTCTAGCTCCATCCCTCACACTCGTTCCTGAGCTATCACTCCTGCAACAGGAGGTATCTAGCATCTGAGTGTATAGAGAAAAAAACAGAAATCCCCACTAACACCCACTGGCTCCAAATAAAAATACATACTGGGTCTCTAGTGCTCCAGGCTCCAGCTCCATCCCTCACACTCGTACCTGAGCTATCACTCCTGCAACAGGAGGTATCTAGCATCTGAGTATCGAGAGGAAACAGAATCCCACACTAAGGTAGAAAAAAAACTGGAATACTCAATACTGTAGTAGAAAAAAACTTGGATGAATGAAATAATTATATTGCAATAATGGATTGACCAAACAGATCAATAACATTCACATTATGTACAATGACGATAACTAAATTTCCTACACATTCAATCGTAACATTATTTACATGACTTTTTTCTTTCTTTTTCCACTATTCCAATTGTCCATGTCCATGTCAGCCCAATCAGTGAACTGCACACTAAACCGTTCATCAGCCCACTGGCTTACCTGGGCGCGGTCCATGGAACCACCTGACATTTTTCTCCTTTCTTCAAAAAAAAAAAAAGAAAAGTTTATCACCGGCCACTAGATGGCAGCGTCTCACCACTGATGAATTGATGAGGC
Organism: Notolepis coatsorum; assembly: GCF_963971535.1. Classification (NCBI taxonomy): domain Eukaryota; kingdom Metazoa; phylum Chordata; class Actinopteri; order Aulopiformes; family Paralepididae; genus Notolepis; species Notolepis coatsorum. The sequence goes on along the minus strand of NC_140165.1, from coordinate 158,972,281 downwards.
TGTGTTGGTTGACTGGAGGCAGCTCCCCGGTGAACGATTTGATAACGTTCTCCTTTCTTTGATCTTTATCCGGGTCACGGCACCAATGTAACGGATGTTCTGTCCGTGTTCTCCTTTCCTGCGTTGTGTTCTTTGTGTGAGAGGCTTAGGGATGAGTCGGCACACGTGAACACTGTTCAATCATTTATTTGATGGTCTTCAATGGAGGCCACCTGTATGAAATGGGTGGTCGAAATACCACAAAAGGAATAGCGTCAACATGTGTTCACTCGTCAAGTCTCCCACGTTGAATGCTTGTTGCAACTGAATTACATTACACAATAAATCGACATCTTAAGGCACACATACCTGTATGAAATGGGTGGTCGAAATACCACAAAAGGAATAGCGTCAACATGTGTTCACTCGTCAAGTCTGTTGACAAAGAACAACCAATTGACTATATTGCACGGTGAAATACACCGTCTAAAACCTCCAATTGTGCATATAACCTAACCACACCATTCATTACAACACTATTGAGTCATTATCATTTGTTAACATTGAATTCTTATACAAAATATATATACAACAGAGTAATACATAAAAGTGCTGCGCGCTACAATAGTCAAACGTACCTCCCACGTTGAATGCTTGTTGCAACTGAACCCCCAAACCGGAAAAGGTTGCTTCTATCATCGCGCTAATAATTGACCCGGAAGGCGAAACTCTCGAATGTGAACTTTCTCAAGTTACGTTCAAATAAAAGTGCCTTTGGTATAAAGAAATAATAAATAATAATAACCACTTGGAGACATTTGTAAAAGGATTTGGTGACATTTCAATCCTTAATAAAATAATAAACAATGTCCAATTGACCTGGTTACATTCACCCCTCCTGAAATTTCACCAACATCCTGTGTCAGCAGAGCAAGGGGGACATACAAAGAGAAAAAAAATATATAGGTAGTCTATCACTGACCCAAACTGGCACAAGATACAAGGACCCAGTCCCCTAGTCGACTCAAAAGTCACCCCCAAAAGAGGTTCAGAGAATAAAAAAGATTGATCAAGTCTCAGAATTCCCTTAGACCAGCACGACGCCTGATACGCCACACCATTCTTGGCACTTATTAAAGAAATGATAGACACCTAAGAAAAAAAATTATCTGACCGGGCATCTAGTGCTCCAGGCTCTAGCTCCATCCCTCACACTCGTTCCTGAGCTATCACTCCTGCAACAGGAGGTATCTAGCATCTGAGTGTATAGAGAAAAAAACAGAAATCCCCACTAACACCCACTGGCTCCAAATAAAAATACATACTGGGTCTCTAGTGCTCCAGGCTCCAGCTCCATCCCTCACACTCGTACCTGAGCTATCACTCCTGCAACAGGAGGTATCTAGCATCTGAGTATCGAGAGGAAACAGAATCCCACACTAAGGTAGAAAAAAAACTGGAATACTCAATACTGTAGTAGAAAAAAACTTGGATGAATGAAATAATTATATTGCAATAATGGATTGACCAAACAGATCAATAACATTCACATTATGTACAATGACGATAACTAAATTTCCTACACATTCAATCGTAACATTATTTACATGACTTTTTTCTTTCTTTTTCCACTATTCCAATTGTCCATGTCCATGTCAGCCCAATCAGTGAACTGCACACTAAACCGTTCATCAGCCCACTGGCTTACCTGGGCGCGGTCCATGGAACCACCTGACATTTTTCTCCTTTCTTCAAAAAAAAAAAAAGAAAAGTTTATCACCGGCCACTAGATGGCAGCGTCTCACCACTGATGAATTGATGAGGCTGTGTTGGTTGACTGGAGGCAGCTCCCCGGTGAACGATTTGATAACGTTCTCCTTTCTTTGATCTTTATCCGGGTCACGGCACCAATGTAACGGATGTTCTGTCCGTGTTCTCCTTTCCTGCGTTGTGTTCTTTGTGTGAGAGGCTTAGGGATGAGTCGGCACACGTGAACACTGTTCAATCATTTATTTGATGGTCTTCAATGGAGGCCACCTGTATGAAATGGGTGGTCGAAATACCACAAAAGGAATAGCGTCAACATGTGTTCACTCGTCAAGTCTCCCACGTTGAATGCTTGTTGCAACTGAATTACATTACACAATAAATCGACATCTTAAGGCACACATACCTGTATGAAATGGGTGGTCGAAATACCACAAAAGGAATAGCGTCAACATGTGTTCACTCGTCAAGTCTGTTGACAAAGAACAACCAATTGACTATATTGCACGGTGAAATACACCGTCTAAAACCTCCAATTGTGCATATAACCTAACCACACCATTCATTACAACACTATTGAGTCATTATCATTTGTTAACATTGAATTCTTATACAAAATATATATACAACAGAGTAATACATAAAAGTGCTGCGCGCTACAATAGTCAAACGTACCTCCCACGTTGAATGCTTGTTGCAACTGAACCCCCAAACCGGAAAAGGTTGCTTCTATCATCGCGCTAATAATTGACCCGGAAGGCGAAACTCTCGAATGTGAACTTTCTCAAGTTACGTTCAAATAAAAGTGCCTTTGGTATAAAGAAATAATAAATAATAATAACCACTTGGAGACATTTGTAAAAGGATTTGGTGACATTTCAATCCTTAATAAAATAATAAACAATGTCCAATTGACCTGGTTACATTCACCCCTCCTGAAATTTCACCAACATCCTGTGTCAGCAGAGCAAGGGGGACATACAAAGAGAAAAAAAATATATAGGTAGTCTATCACTGACCCAAACTGGCACAAGATACAAGGACCCAGTCCCCTAGTCGACTCAAAAGTCACCCCCAAAAGAGGTTCAGAGAATAAAAAAGATTGATCAAGTCTCAGAATTCCCTTAGACCAGCACGACGCCTGATACGCCACACCATTCTTGGCACTTATTAAAGAAATGATAGACACCTAAGAAAAAAAATTATCTGACCGGGCATCTAGTGCTCCAGGCTCTAGCTCCATCCCTCACACTCGTTCCTGAGCTATCACTCCTGCAACAGGAGGTATCTAGCATCTGAGTGTATAGAGAAAAAAACAGAAATCCCCACTAACACCCACTGGCTCCAAATAAAAATACATACTGGGTCTCTAGTGCTCCAGGCTCCAGCTCCATCCCTCACACTCGTACCTGAGCTATCACTCCTGCAACAGGAGGTATCTAGCATCTGAGTATCGAGAGGAAACAGAATCCCACACTAAGGTAGAAAAAAAACTGGAATACTCAATACTGTAGTAGAAAAAAACTTGGATGAATGAAATAATTATATTGCAATAATGGATTGACCAAACAGATCAATAACATTCACATTATGTACAATGACGATAACTAAATTTCCTACACATTCAATCGTAACATTATTTACATGACTTTTTTCTTTCTTTTTCCACTATTCCAATTGTCCATGTCCATGTCAGCCCAATCAGTGAACTGCACACTAAACCGTTCATCAGCCCACTGGCTTACCTGGGCGCGGTCCATGGAACCACCTGACATTTTTCTCCTTTCTTCAAAAAAAAAAAAAGAAAAGTTTATCACCGGCCACTAGATGGCAGCGTCTCACCACTGATGAATTGATGAGGCTGTGTTGGTTGACTGGAGGCAGCTCCCCGGTGAACGATTTGATAACGTTCTCCTTTCTTTGATCTTTATCCGGGTCACGGCACCAATGTAACGGATGTTCTGTCCGTGTTCTCCTTTCCTGCGTTGTGTTCTTTGTGTGAGAGGCTTAGGGATGAGTCGGCACACGTGAACACTGTTCAATCATTTATTTGATGGTCTTCAATGGAGGCCACCTGTATGAAATGGGTGGTCGAAATACCACAAAAGGAATAGCGTCAACATGTGTTCACTCGTCAAGTCTCCCACGTTGAATGCTTGTTGCAACTGAATTACATTACACAATAAATCGACATCTTAAGGCACACATACCTGTATGAAATGGGTGGTCGAAATACCACAAAAGGAATAGCGTCAACATGTGTTCACTCGTCAAGTCTGTTGACAAAGAACAACCAATTGACTATATTGCACGGTGAAATACACTGTCTAAAACCTCCAATTGTGCATATAACCTAACCACACCATTCATTACAACACTATTGAGTCATTATCATTTGTTAACATTGAATTCTTATACAAAATATATATACAACAGAGTAATACATAAAAGTGCTGCGCGCTACAATAGTCAAACGTACCTCCCACGTTGAATGCTTGTTGCAACTGAACCCCCAAACCGGAAAAGGTTGCTTCTATCATCGCGCTAATAATTGACCCGGAAGGCGAAACTCTCGAATGTGAACTTTCTCAAGTTACATTCAAATAAAAGTGCCTTTGGTATAAAGAAATAATAAATAATAATAACCACTTGGAGACATTTGTAAAAGGATTTGGTGACATTTCAATCCTTAATAAAATAATAAACAATGTCCAATTGACCTGGTTACAACAGCGTTGTGAGATTCTTCACCCTGTGTCTCTGGTTGAAGTGCTTCGAATCCATCCATCTCTTCTCTCTTTCCCTTTGCTGAAGTCTCCTGAGATCGGGAAGTGCCGGCTCCAACACCGCTGGGAAGGTAGGCACCGTTGTGCGCAGACAGCGTCCCATGAGTAGCTGTGCTGGGCTGAAACCATTACTCAAAGGCGTCGCCCTGTATGCGAGCATGGCTAGATATGGATCTGATGATTTCTTCAGCAGGTTCTTAATCGTTTTGACAGCTCGTTCCGACTCGCCGTTCGATTGGGGAAATCTCGGACTGCTGGTTGTGTGCACAAAGCCATAATGTGCAGCGAAGGCTTGCATGTCCTGTCCCGAAAATTGGGGCCCGTTATCAGATATCAAAGTCTCTGGAATTCCATGCCGAGCGAACATCGATTTGAAGTGAACTATGACATCTGATGATCTTGTTGGGCTTAGTTTGGCTATCTCCACGTACCTGGAGTAGTAGTCAACCACGAGCAGATAGTTGCTACCGTTCAGGGAGAACAGGTCTGCCCCCAGCTTCTGCCAGGGCCTGTCGGGGAGTGTAGTTGGCATGAGTGGCTCACGCGTGTTCACCCGCTCTTCGAGGCACGCTCTACAGTTCAGAACTAGCTCCTCTATCTGACCGCTCAACCCTGGCCACCACACAGCCTGCCTTGCCCGGTCTCCGCACTTGACCACCCCCTGGTGGCCCTCGTGTATCTTTTCCAAAACACTGTTCCTCATTGTGGAGGGGATCACCAATCTCGTGCCTCTCAGCAGCAGTCCATCATGCACACTCAGGACGGCGCGCTCCGCCCAGTAGTGCCTCACCGGCCCTTCCAGTCTGCTGCGGTCTGGCCACCCCTGCACGCAGTATTGCATGACCTGTGTGCACACACTGTCGTTGCCCAGCTGTTCCCTGAGATCGTGTAAGTAGCTGCTACTTGCTGGTAGGTTATCCATGATGGAGTCGACGTAGATATTGGTGTCCTCCATCAGCTCTTTGTCCCGTCCGGTGCCGCCATCCCCCAGAGGCGCACGCGACAGGGTGTCGGCTGTAGTCAGACTCTTCCCCGCAACGTGAGTGACGAAGTAAGAGTATCTCATGAGACGCATACGGAACCGCTGTATCCGTGGTGGGAGAGCGTCGAGCGCCTGTCCCCCTAGCAGGCTCACCAGTGGCTTATGGTCTGTTTCCAACTCGAAATGCAGACCCAGGATAAAGTCATTGAACCTCTCACACGCCCAGGTCAGGGCCAGAGCCTCCTTTTCTACCTGGGTGTACCGCTGCTCTGTGGGTGTGAGAGACCTGGAGGCATACGCTACAGGTGCCCAGACGTCATTGTTTCTCTGTAGCATGACCGCTCCCAATCCGTATGACGAGGCATCTGCCGAAATCTTCAGGTCACGATTAGGATCATACAGCTGGAGATGAGAGCTCTTGTTTGAGGTTGTCGAATGCCTTTTGCTGTTCATGTCCCCAGACCCACAGGTTCTTCTTAGACAGCAAGTCTCTCAGCGGCTTGTCCTTCTCCGCCAGATTAGGAATGAACTTCCCGAGCTGGTTGACCATGCCCAGGAAGCTCCTGAGCTTAGTCATGTCAGTTGGCTGGTCCATGTGTTGAACCGCTCTTGTTTTGTCCGGGTCTGACCTCACCCCCTCCGCGGAGACAACGTGTCCAAGGAACTTCACCTCTCGCACGCCAAACTCACATTTGTCCATGTTGAGAGTGATTCCAGCCTTTTGCGCCCTCTCCAGGACAACATGCACCCTTGCATCGTGCTCCACTTGAGATGAGCCCCATATGAGGACGTCGTCCATATGGCAGGCGACTCCTTCGAGACCCTCTGTGACCTCTGTCACCATCCGATTCTGGAAATGTTCTGGGGCAGAAGAAATTCCAAATGGTAGTCGATTGAAGTAGTAATGGCCGAATGGGGTGATAAATGTAGTGTAGAGTGCAGACTCCTTTGCCAGAGGAATCTGCCAGAACCCCATATTAGCATCCAGTTTGGTGAAGAGTTGTGCTCCTGCTAGCATGCCGAGGGTTTGGTCAACTGAGGGGAGAATAAACTTCTCTCTGCACACGGCCTCATTCAGAGGGGTTAAGTCCACACAGATGCGGACCTCGTCCTTCGCCTTCTTCGGGGCTACGACCATGCCGCAGCACCAGTCTGTAGGTTCCTCGATCCTGGTGATGACCCCCAGCTGCTCCATCCGTTTAAGCTCCGTCTTGACCTTTCCCATCAATGGGAGCGCCACTCGTCGTGGAACACTGAGTGCGAACGGTTTGGCATCAGGCTTGAGCTTGATTGTGTATTCCTTTTGCAACAGACCCAACCCCTCCCAGAGCTTTGGGTAGCTCTCCTTCACTGTGTCTAAGCTTATGCTATCTACTCTAGCTACTAGATTAAGCTTGACAGAGGCTGGTCTACTCAGCAGGGATGTATGGAGGTTTTTGACTATGTAAACATCCTCAGTTACAGTCCTGTCTCCATAGCACAACACTTCCCTCACAGCTCCCTTCACCTCTAGTGGCACCCGTCCGGGCCCAAACAGTGGCTTACATGGACTGATCAGCTTGTGCTCTGAGCCTGACTGAACTAGCTTTTCATACACCTGCTCTGGCATGACTGTAACATCTGCCCCTGTGTCGATCTTAAATCTGACCTTGGAGTCTCTGATGCCGATGACTACAGTCCATGGGTCATCTCCTGCCTCCACACTACCTAAAAATATGCTACTACTGTCCTCTGTGACAGCGTTCACACCACTGGCTGATTTGCATACTTTAGCATAATGGCCCAGTTTACCACAGTTGTGACAGACTACATTTTTAGCAGCACACTGTGATATTGGATGAGAAGGTTTACCACATCTGAAACAAGATTTATAATCCTCTCCTTTAGGAGGCCATTGCCTTGGTTTAGCCTGGGCATGTGGCTGTCCTTTGTTTACAGCCCAGGGTTTCCCCTTGCTAGCATGCACTGCATCCACCTCAATCTTGCTACTACTAGTCATCTCACTCCTTAGGTCAGTCTGTTGTCTCTTAATCTCCTCAGACTGCCTCGCCATGTTAATAGCTTTTGTCAGGGTTAAATCTTTGTCTAACTGCATCCTCTCTGATAGCCCTGTGTCTCTGAGACCAACTACCAATCTGTCCCGTAACAGTTCATTGTGCAGCCCCCCGTACTCACAGTTTTCACCTAAAGCATACAGTGCTGTAATGAATGAGTCCACAGTTTCTGATGCTTGCTGCATCCTCTTGTTGAACCTGGCCCTCTCATAGATAACGTTCTTTTTGGGAATAAAGAAGCCATCGAATCCTTCCCTCACTGCGCTGTATTCTTCCCGCTGTTGGGCGGTCAAGCTGAGACCGCGTAGCACGTCATCTGCCTCATCCCCCATGCAGTAAACCAGCGTGTTTACCTGGTTAGCTTCGGGTGAGTTGTTCAGGTTGCTAGCTAGTCTGAAGCGTTCAAACCTCCTGCTCCATTTTTCCCACTCTTGTGGTTTAGAAAAGTCAAAAGGTTCTGGAGGGTTTATAGTGAAAGTTGCGGACGGAAGAACTACCGCATTTTGCGCAGGTACTGCTTGTGCTTCCTCGTCCATTATTCTCCTCCTGCGCCGTCTCCTCCTTGGCATTAGCTGGTTAGCTTCCCGTTAGCCTCGAACAAACACTATGAAATCCCCCGTCGAACTTGGCTCAAAGTAGGTCCACTTCAGACACCATGTCGTGTAATGTGTTCCTATATACCTCAATGAGCCAGTCAGACAGTAGTTACCGTAGTTATAGCTTTTAATGTACCTCCGTGTATATCCATACAACATGTCGTGAGCATACACAATTGCACTCCGAACTCTACTCAAGTCCCGCCCACTCCTCTAGGCTATTGGCTTACACCACATGACATACATGACATACAGATAGACAGTAGGCTACTGCTACATCTATACATTTATGACATACCAGATTTGCAAATACAGTACTGTTTGTGATACAAAAAGAGTCCAGAAAAGAGAGTATATACATTTGACGTAAAAACTGTAGGCCCTACATTGGGGGAGGTTGGGTAGGTGGGGTGGGGTTGGGTGGGTGGGTGGGTGGGTGGGTGGGTGTGTGTGTGTGTGTGCGTGTGTGTGTGTGTGAGGGGGGGGGGGGGAGGTTACCTCATTCTAACCGGGGCTGCGAATGCAGTCCCCTCTCTCAGCCTGGCGATTTGCCAAGCCATCAGCTTAGCTCACGGACTAGTTTCAATGGACGAGGGGAAGAATGGGCTCACTCACTCACGCAAGGTCTTGGCTACAATAACACCACTGTTGTTGTTGTGTACATGAGCGCCTACTGCTTACTATCACAGAGGACTTGAATAATACACACCTGCCCACCCGAAAAGCTCCTTTGAATCGAAACATCTCAAACTGCATCTCTGACTGCCACTATGAATTGAAAATGGGGGACCCTGATGTAAACAAGACAAACGTCTTTCTCTGGTCTGCATCCCCTTAACAATTGTGTGTATTGAGCCGTACTGTATTGTATCCATTCTGCAATCTGTTAAATAAAGTTTTCATCAATTCATCGAAATGATGTCGTAGGCTATGCTATCATGGCTAAAGATGCCCCCAAAATCACTGCATCCGTTGATTTCCCAACTCTTCGAGGACAGCGATCTTCGCTGTTCAGTGAAACTCATGTCAAAGTTTATAGGAGTTTTCCATGATGACAATCCGTTTGGGCAAGGAATACAACAATATACCGTTAGTTTTAGTAGCCTGGGCTGAAATGGCAGACTGAGTCTTAAATCCCCAACATTATGTATTTAAAAGTTTTAAAACCCTTCTATAGATAGAATAGAAGTATGTCAGGGATATACATTCTAAGATATGTACATTCTAAAATATACAGTATACTGTACAGTAATAAGTGTAAACATTTTAAGTCCAGGAAGATTACCAGAGTCTGTAACTCTGCTCAGTGATGCAGTACGTGTAACGATGCGACCTCACAGCTATTAATTTCGATTACGATTATTCAGGCAACAATTCAATGCATCATGAAATCTCTTCATTTGAGCACGATTCAATTTGATTCGATTAATTTTCTATTAGGGATGCTCGATATTGGCTTTTTTACCGATACCGATATTCCGATATTGTCCAACTCTTAATTTCCGATACCGATATCAACCGATATCAACCGATACCGATATATGCAGGGTTCCCCCCCCCCCCCCCAAAAAACTGAATAATTTCAGGTAACTAATAATTTTACTGGATATATATATAGCAAATATTGTTATTGTTTTTTTTTTTTTTTTAACCAATACCGATATTTTCCGATATCACATTTTACTGCCGATATCGGCCGATAATATCCGTCAATTCCCCAAAAAAATTTGAATAGACAAATGTGGCTGGGGGAACTGATTCACTCAGCATAAATGGACTATAGGTCAATAAAAACAATACACACAACAAAAAAAACATTTACATTTTAAATTATTTTTGATTAATTTTTATTATAATCTATTCTAACATTTTCAAATCGATGCAGTTGAATCGTCACATTAGAATCGATGCATTTAGATTAATTGATGCATCGTTACACCCCTAGCGGGGACACATGCGGAGGGAGAAGCACCAGCAGCATAAAGAGCCCGACAGCCCGTCGTTCAGTGCTTGTTCGTACTGATCTAAGTGAGGTGCCGGGTTGGGATGGGATCCCACCTGAATTTTACTTGGCATTTTGGGACCAATTGGGCCCATTGCTGTTCAAGATGATTCAACATGCTATTGAACAGGGGGGATTCTCGAGAGACGTTAACATAGCCTTGATTTCCTTGCTACTTAAGAAAGACAAGGACCCTAATGACTGCGGCAGTTATAGGCCCCTGAGCCTTCTCGGGGCCGACCTCAAAATGTTTGCCAAAATACTAGCCCGTCGTCTGCAGAAGTATATGACAGTGCTGCTACACTGTGATCAGACTGGATTTATCCAAGGTCGACTAGCCACAGATAATCTTAGGAGACTACTACATGTAATTAACAACCGTAAAAGTAATTAAACTCCGGCCACGGTTCTGTCTTTGGATGCCATGAAGGCTTTTGACAGACTGGAATGGTCATATCTTTGGACGGTACTGGAAGACATGGGACTTGGAAAGAAATGTATACGATCAAGGTTCTCTATGCTTCGCCGTCAGCAATGATAATGACAGGCAAATTATGCTCCACACTCTTCCCGGTGTCTAGATCTTCCAGACAGGGTTGTCCGCTGAGCCCCAGATTATTCATGCTTTCCCTCGAACCGCTGGCCCAATTCATTCACTGAATAGACTCAGAAGAAGCTTCTATCCCCAGGCCATCAGGCTGCTCAACGAACAATAAACACTATGCAACAACCATCAAATGCACACAGCACACACATCCACACGCGCACACTCACTTTAAACAAACAACACACTGCAGCACCCACTCTCCACACTTTAGATCACCTAAACACACTTTATATTTATTGGTAAAGGATTTGCACTACAACTCGTACACCTTACTGTAAATTGTACCTTACTGTAAATTGTACCTAAATTGTACCTCATCCCATTTCTGCTTTGCACTATATAGTATTGTATATTAGTACATTGCATAGTATATTGTATATTGTATGGTAACTCAGTTACTTCTATTCTGCATCGAACATTGTACATATGTCTATACTGAACACTGTGACTTCTATTTTTACTTCTATTACATGCTATACTATTTTATTTCATACTTATTTTGTCTAGCACAGTCTCTGGAGCGTAACAGTAAGAAGCATTTTGTATAAAAGTATTCTGTACTTCTGTATGACAACTATTAAAGAAACTTGAAACTTGAACATTAGACAATCAGAAGAAATCGCCCCTATAATGATCAATGAGACACCACACAAAATTGCTCTATATGCAGACGATTTATTAATTTTCATCGAAGACCCCTCCCAATCATCCCATAAGTTACTTAATATAATCGATGACTTCGGCAAATTATCGGGCTTCAAGATTAATTGGCCCAAATCAGCTTGTCTTCCTTTTAACACATTGACCGCCAATAACGTTGTACGACGGGTTTGCTGGTCATGCAAATTCCGCCAAGCCACGGTGTACGACGTTATTGAGATCATATAAAAAAAATTCGCCATGGTATTCATAATTCCGCCACCCAGCCTCTGCTGAGACAGTGGGACTCTGCACAACAGTGCAACACTTCAATACCGCCGCCTGGTGGATGATCGGGCGAGTTACAACCGGAAATGGATCTCTGGTGATCTCGGTGCATCTGGGAAATCCGTCCGGCAGTCACATATTGTTGCGGGACTCTAGACACACATCCGTGTATATGGATCGCTGCCATAACTCAATAATCGATATGATTTGGGCGTTTATTGCACCATACAAACTGGAAATGGATCTAGTCGATCGACGTCAAATAAGTGGGATATTTTTCCTCCAGTCTCATCGGCGAACGGTAAGAGGACAGTAACGTTACTTTCAGCTTGATTGTTTATTCTTTTCAATGCAAACCGCTCTGATCAATATATCACCCATACTACATAAAGCATTTACTGACGATCATGGAATTATAAACGACCCCCCCCCCTCCTTTCATTCGCGCATGATGAGTCATAACGTTTAGGATCGTATTCAGTTGGATTTTTTAATATAGCGTGTATCGCGAATAAACTGCAATCGATCATCTATATTATGCGTTTAGGCCTATAACTAGCGTTCTAGGAATTACTGCAGAAAACGATAAAAACATACTTATATTCTAGACAGTATTTTCGTATGAATCTATGAATGAAAAAGTATAACGTTCCTACATCCTGAACGATAGATAATCGATGTTGAATGGGCCATAGTAATGTCAATTTAGCAATACAATTTAAAAAGTTATAGCCCTACAAAGAAGGTGAACATCTCCATAGGCTTAGACTGGTGGCAGTGATCATACATTGATGGATAGAAGCATGGCAGTTAATGTGTTAATGAGTTGGCCAAAGCGGTGCAACTACCGGCTGACATCCCCATAGTTGAACATTTTAAGTACTTAGGCATAGAGATATTTCCCACACTGAATCAGACAAATAAATTTAACTTCACAGGCACATATAATAAAATACATCAGGTCCTAGATAGTTGGCGGAGCCTCCCTAACTCGTTACAGGCCCGGGCATCCATAATTAAAATGAATATACTACCTACTATACATTTTGTCAGCTCAATGCTTCCCCTTCCTCCTCCAATAGACCACTGGCGTAAGACTCAAACTATGGTATCCAAATTAATTTGGAATAATAAACGCCTGAGAATCAAAAGAACTACCACTCAACATAGGAAACAGGATGGGGGCTTAGCAATCCCCTGAAGTTATATTTTTGATCTTTCTCTCTGAGGTCCTTGATAAACTAGCTGGAGCCTGAAATGGCTGTGGCATGGCGCTCCCTAGAAGCAGCAGCGGTCTCACCACAAAGACTACAAGATGTAGTATACACCACTATGCCTATATCAAAATGCCAGCTAAGATATGGACCAATCATATCTCACGTTATATAAACGTGGCGTAATGTAGAGAGGTCCGGTTAAATGCGGAAAAACTCTCCAATTATTCATAACCAGCAACTACTTGTTGGGCACAAACCTATTAATATTCCCAAATGGGAGAAGAGGGGAATTCATACTCTGGAAGCCATATATGATAAAAAAGGTCTTCAAGCTAAAGAGTTCTATGACATACCTGGCGAATCATTCTTCCTTTACCCAGTGGTGCAGTGCTCATGGGGCATGCCGTTCCACCTCCTTTCTGAGCAGAAGCACATGCACTTCTGGGAGCTGGGTCTGAGCTCCGCTCTGAGCGCCTGGATACTGGACTTTCTGAGTGAAAGGCCTCAGGCGGTCAGGGTGGGGGGTCAGACCTCCAACACCATCACCCTGAGTATCGGGTCCCCCCAGGGCTGTGTTCTGAGCCCCCTGCTGTATTCACTCTACACCAGTGATGCCGGTAACGCGTTACTAAGTAACGCGTTATTGTAATCTGATTACTTTCCCCCGAAAATAGTAATCTAACGCGTTAATCTTTAAAAGCCAGTAATCTGATTGCAGTTACTTGTCCAAGTGGCTGTGCATTACTATTTCGTTACTATCTCATCATAAATTCATAATGCAGGCGGAATGCAGTATTTTATTTCGTTTTCGACAGTCAAAAATACATTTTGAGCTGTTTTTCTTTTGGGAGTGACGTAGTGTGGCAGTGAAAGGGTTACACAAGAATGTGTCCCCGCGGCGTGACTGGACACTCTGTCTGTGAGTGACATCTGCTTTGGTACAATCACATTCCCCATCCACAGTCTGCGAATCAGAGGCAGAGTAGGGCGGGTCTTCACAGCACGTCATGTGACATATGCGCCAATCGTGTGACAGCAGGGCTCCGTCGTCGGAGAATTCCACCCCAAAACGCTTGGCAAAATTAAAAGTGAGTTTCTGTTCTGACTTCCATCCCAAAACGCTCGTATAGCCTCAGTCACTACTTCACGTTCATATGCGGAGGAAACAAAATACTGTCTACCGCTAAAAACAGCACATCCAATTGCATTGAAAGCATCTGGAATCACAACACTGGGGGACCCTGATGTAAACAAGACAAAAGTCTTTATCTGGTCTGCATCCCCTTAACAATTGTATGTATTGAGCTGTACTGTACTGTACCCATTCTGCAATCTGTTAATAAAGTTTTCATTCATTCATTCATTCATTCACTAGCCGACGCTTCGACTAGGTACAGGAGGACTCGGAGGCCAGCCAAACAGCAAAAGAGAGAGATTGTTTCTTTCCCTTTTGATTAATGTATATTTGATGGTGGCAGAGCAAAAGCTCTTATTTGCCAGATTTACAGTTAATTTACATGTTAAAGAGAGACTGATTGTATGTTTATAGAGAGACATTTATAAAAACAATTTAATAGTTACAGTTGATATAATTGAATAGTTCAGCCTGCATTTGTTAGATGTGAATGGATATACACTGGTTTTGTAAAACCACTGGCTGGCTGCTCTAATGCTGTGAGCATCATAGACTGTTGCTTTACCATACTTGATGGTACAGAAGCTGAAGCACTAGTTTAACAATTTACGTTATGTGCAGAGAAACAAGTTAAAAACAATTTATGCACTTTCAATAAAGCGTTTAAAAAAAACGGTTGGGGGAACGACGACGACTTCGTAACCTAGTTACTTTCAAAGTAACTAAGTTACTCTGATAATCAAGTAATCAGTAAAGTAACTTGGATTACTTTTTAAAGGAGTAATCAATAATCAGTAATCGGATTACTTTTACAAGTAATCTGTGGCATCACTGCTCTACACACATGACTGTGTGGCCAAGTTCAGCTCCAACTCCATAGTGAAGTTTGTGGAGGGTGGTGGGGCCGATCTCTGACAACGACGAGAAGGCCTACCGGGAGGAGGTTGATGTACTGGCACGCAGCCTGCTCCTGAACATTGGTAAAACCAAGGAGCTGATCGTGGATTTTAGGAGAACACAGCAGGGGACACACACACCACTGTGGATAAACGGGGCTACCGTGGACAGGGTGAGCAGCTTTAAGTACCTGGGGGTCCACATCTCAGAGGACCTGACATGGACAACACACATAGACTCAGTCGTAAAGAAGGCGCCTCTGCATCTGAGACAGTTAAGGAAGTTCAGAGTATCGGGGAAGATACTCCAGTCCTTCTACTCCGGAGCTGTATAGAGCATCTTGACTGGAAACATCACTGCCTGGTATGGAAACAGCAAGGCACAGGACAAGAAGGCCCTACAGAGAGTGGTGCGCTCAGCTGAGAGTACTACGGGTATTGCACTACCACCCCTGCAGGTCTTATATAACAAGAGGTGCAAATCCAGAGCCTGCAGAATAATGAAAGACCCTCACCACCCCAACAACAGCCTGTTCAAGCTGCTGCGGTCAGGCAAACGCCTGCGCACACCAGTAACTAGGACAGAGAGACTTCGGCTCAGCTTCTTCCCCCAGGCCATCAGAGTCTTGAACACTGAACTCTCCACACACAAGCACACATGAGCACACACACAACACACATCATAATAATAATAATAATAATAATAATAATAATAATAATAATAATAATAATAATAATAATAATAATAATAATAATAATAATAATAAATAATAAATAATAAATAATAAATAATAATAATAATAATAATAATAATAATAATAATAATAATAATAATAATAATAATAATAATAATAATAATAATAATAATAATAATAATAATAATAATAATGCAGGACCTCTTTAGGGGGTCTTTAATCGGCATGCAACGAACTGGACATGCAATTGGAGCGGCACACACACACGCACACATTGTCTTTTTCTCAGTCGCCGATGCGATAGAGTCTATGCGCCTAACCCATCCCGTCGTCCTTCCCCCCATGGGCAGCCGGGAGCAGATAGGGTGTCAACGTGAGCCGCGCCCTGGGGATCAATCTAAGTGCTCCTGTCCGTCTTCGTCAATGACGCCACAGCGTTAGCGATCTGTTGTTGTGCATGTTTTTCCATTGGGTTTATCTTATCGGGGGGGAAACCCTTGCGAGCACGGGGAGAACATGCAAACTCCACACAGAAAGGCCTGGGAGATACCCCACCTGGGTACCTGGCATCATGGAAACCTGGTCCCCAAGCGGGAATTGAACCCTGGACCTTCTTGCTGTGAGGCGACAGTGTTAACCACTACACCACCGTGCCACACATACTGTATATGTATACGCTCACACACTAAGTCACTTTAGCACGAACACACACACACACACATGCTGCACACGCTCACACTCAACGGTCACTTTACACAATGAAAAGGTCACTTAAAAAAAAGAACAGGAGTGGTTCTTGTATAGTACAGTATATAGATGGATATAGCAAGATAGCATAAGGATACATATGTAGCCACCTGAATATGTCTGGTTATTATTCAGGGTGGCTAACGTTAATCTTTTGCATTTCCTGTGTTCACGAGGACGTTGTAACCAGTTGACCGCTCTTGATCATACCTACCCGGACATGGACACTTAACGTGCGGTTCTCTTTGATCACCCCTCCCCGACATTGACTATTAACTTGCTGCTCTTTGATTATCTTTCTTCAAAACATTGACGTTTCATAGCGAGACAGGACTACAGGTGCCAGCAGGGGGCGGTGGTGGTCGCTGGGGAGGAAGGACATCAGGCGAAGAAGAACGAGTTCAACGTCAAGTGCAGCAGAGAGGAACTTCCTCTTTGGCGTTCTACACGGAGGAGAAAGGACGTCTACAACGGGAGCACCAGCGAGTGAGCATGCGAGCAACAGACTCAGCTACAAAACGGGTTATCCCAGAAATACATGCAGTAGTTGAGCGTTTGATTAATGCGTCGGATAAGCTCAGTTACACAACGGGTTATCCTCGAAATATCTGCGGTAGCTTAGCGTTTGGTTCATGTGCCAGAGACACTGTGAAGGAATCAACAGGCGAGCATCGTCGAAGAGCAGGTGGTAGACATTAGCCACCTTGCGTTAGCTGTGTATAGGCGTCATAGCAGGAGGCTTCAACACGACCCACAGTTTAGCTGTGTTTAGACGAGTACCACAGTTTAGCACGCGCGCCGGCCCACCTCTTCAGCCCAGCAGAGGACGCCACTACACTGCACGCTTCTCCAGCCTCTCCAAGCCGTTGCCCAGCATCACCTGCCCCAGCGTCTACTCCGCCCCACTGGCTGTTATCGCGGAATCTCCGTCGGCCATCTTAGCATCCGGACTAGTGGTGCTAAGGTTGGGTCCGTCATCTTGGATAAGTATCAGCGGTGCTCTGAGTGTTGAAACGTGTTCGGTAGACAGTCCACTGTGGGGCGCAGGCTCTGTAAGAGTGCTGTGAACGAACGCTGGAGAGCAGTGTATAGGGGCGCCCCAACTATTTCAAGCCGGCTTTAGATAGGACTTTATTTGCTAAATGTGGGCCCACTGTTAATTTCTTTTGAGTGTAATAATATGTGTGTTCTTTTATAAAATTCCCATTCAGTAACCCCTTTATCCCTTCCCTCTTCCTCCCCTCTCTCCCCACCTATGGAGTAGCGGAACAGTATATATAAACCCTTAAAGGGAAGGTGTTGTTACTGTGTCTAGCCCAGTGTGGGAAGCACTTTAGTCTGTGTTACAGAGCGAGAGCACTAGCTTGAATCAGACTGTGATTAATTGTAACTTGAATCAGACTTCACTAAAGAACACTGAATGGGAGCACTGTGTGTGTCTGTTACTGAGTCTGTTGTCTTAACCCTTTTCTGCCCGGGTAATGCTCATTATTATTTAACCCTTTCCCCACCCCTGCCTATAGTTCATTGTTAAAGGTCTCTACAGGTCATTAAGGAAGGGTACTGCTTTTGGGAGCGAAAACATTATCCATCTTACTGCCATCAGGTGTGGGAGGGTTGGGGGAAGTGGGGGTGTGTGGGGAGCTACTGCTGATCGCCCTGGAGGGCAAGAAGGACCAGAGTACCATCCCTAGGTCAGTGAATCCTAGGCCCCATCCGCTCCTGCTGCTCGACCTCCACGTTGACATTCCTGGCCTACAGTCGGGGATCCAGCTAGACTCAGCTCTGCTGCGTCCCGCTACCAGGTGGGATAGATATCGCTCCCAGCTCTGGCCCAAATATGCTATTCCGCGCCACGCTGTGTCTGAATAACCAATCACTCCCGTTATCTGCCCTGGTTGACTCAGGGGCCGACGAGAACCTCATCGACGCCGGAGTAGTCTCCCGTTACAACATCGCTACTGACACCTTGCCGATACCCCGTGAAGCCCGGGGGTTAAACGGGAAACTTCTCACGTGGATTACTCGCCACACCGTACCCCTTCGCCTTCTGCTATCCGGGAATCACAGCGAGAATATTCGGTTTCACGTTACCAACTCTCCCCACAATCCCATTGTCCTTGGCATGCCTTGGCTCAAGTTACACAATCCCGTTATCAATTGGCCTACCGGCCTGGTGACCAGCTGGAGCGCCCACTGTCATGTCGCTTGTCTGCAGTCGGCTCGGCCGCCACTAGAGGGCGCCGGTTCGCCGCCCCCCAAAGAGAACATAGATCTGTCGGCAATTCCGCCGGCCTACCACGATTTGAAAGCAGTTTTCAGCAAACAACAGGCTCTCTCCCTGCCTCCCCATCGCCAATACGACTGCGCCATTGATTTACTCACCGGGGCGCCACTCCCCGCTAGTCGCCTGTTCAACCTCTCGCGCCCAGAGAGAGAATCAATGGAGAAGTACGTTCACGAATCCTTGGCCTCGGGCATAATCACCCCCTCCTCCTCTCCTGTCGGCGCAGGATTCTTCTTCGTTTCCAAGAAGGATCGTTCCCTTCGCCCCTGTATCGATTACCGGGGTCTCAACAACATCACGGTAAAGAACAAATACCCCCTACCTTTAATCGACTCTGCTTTTGAGCCCCTGCAAGGTGCCACCATCTTCACAAAACTGGACCTCAGGAACGCCTACCACCTTGTCCGCATGCGGGAGGGAGACGAGTGGAAGACGGCCTTCAAGACACCACTCGGCCACTTCGAGTACAAGGTAATGCCCTTCGGCCTGACCAACGCCCCTGCTGTCTTCCAGGCCCTCGTCAATGACGTTCTCCGTGACGTACTCCACCGCTCCGTATTCGTCTACTTAGACGACATCCTGATCTTCTCCCGCTCCATGGAGGAGCATGTCCAGCATGCACCCCAGCGCCTTTTTCTCACGCCGCCTAACCCCAGCCGAGGTCAACTACGACATCGGGAACCTGGAGCTCCTGGCGGTCAAGCTAGCCCTGGAGGAATGGAGGCACTGGCTGGAGGGATTGGAGGTCCCCTTCCTGGTTTGGACGGACCACAAGAACCTCGCCTACGTCTCAACGGCCAATCGCCTGAACTCTCGCCAGGCTCGCTGGGCGCTGTTCTTCGCTAGGTTTAACTTCACCCTGACCTACCGGCCTGGTTCCAAGAACACCAAGCCAGACACCCTCTCCCGGCAGTTCGTCCCTGAGGAGGGGCCCACACGCCCCGACACCATCCTTTCCACTTCCTGTCTGGTGGCCACCGCCACCTGGGAGATCCAGTCCATCGTCAGGGAGGCACAGCGTGCCCAGCCGGACCCAGGTAACGGTCCACCTAACCGGCTTTTTGTCCCTGACCTTGTCCGCTCCCAGGTGCTCGAGTGGGTTCACGCTTCCCGGTTCGCGTGCCACCCGGGGATCGACCGGACACTATCCCTGCTGAAGAGGCACTTCTGGTGGGTCACCATGAGAGAGGACACCGCGCTTTCGTCCTGGCGTGCACCGTGTGTGCTCGTGCAAAGGCCTCCCATCGACCGCCCGCCAGGCTGCTTCGTCCAATCCCAGTCCCCGGTCGGCCCTGGTCGCACGTCGCCCTGGACTTCGTCACCGGCCTTCCCCTCTCACACGGTAACACTGCCATCCTCATCATTGTTGACCGTTTCTCAAAGGCTGTGCTCTTCCCAAACTCCCCTCTGCTGCAGAGACCGCTGACCTGATGGTACTCCACGTCTTCCGGCTCCATGGGATCCCGGCTAACATCGTCTCCGACAGGGGCCCTCAGTTCATATCCCAGGTCTGGAGGGATTTCTGTCGGGCTCTCGGGGCCACGGTCAGCCTCTCCTCCGGGTTCCACCCACAGACCAACGGCCAGTCGGAGTGGGCCAACCAGGACCTGGGATCCGCACTCCGCTGCGTGACAGCCCGGGACCCCTCCGGCTGGAGCGCCTTCCTGCCATGGGTTGAATACGCCCACAATTCCCTGTCTTCGGCGGCCTCAGTCCCCCTTTGAGTCATCTTTGGGCTACCAACCCCCGCTGTTCCCTGCCCAGGAAGAGGAGATTGCCGTGCCGTCGGTGCAAGACCATCTCCGTCGCTGCAGGACGGTCTGGGAGGAGACGAGGGCTGCGCTGCTCCGGACTGCGGACCAGAACCGGCGCTTCGCCGACCGCCACCGGACCCCGGCTCCCGCCTATGTACCAGGTCAGATGGTATGGCTCTCGTCTCGGGACCTGCCACTCAAATCCGTCTCACGGAAGCTAACCCCCCGTTTCGTGGGGCCCTACAAGATCCTGTCCCTCATTAATCCCTCTGTTGTCAAGCTCCAGCTCCCCCCCATATGCGCATTCACCCTTCCTTCCATGTCTCCCAGCTCAAACCGGTGGTCTCCAGTCCCCTGTCTCCCCCTGCTCCAGAGCCCCCTCCTCCGCTGGTGATAGACGACCACCCGGCCTACGTGGTCCGGGAGTTGCTGGAAGTGCGGCGACGCGGCCGCGGCAGAGATAGAACTCCAAGGCTCCGCAAGGAGTACCCCGAGGGAAGGCTCCCCTATACAACCGCCTTCTCCCAGCGAGGCAGAGAGGACCCTACAGCAGGCCTTCCTCATCAGCCTGAACGCCGCTGCTGAACGCGACCGATTGCAGATCCAGCAGCGAAGCGAACACGAGCAGATACGTCTAGAAATAAGACGCATTCAGATGGAAGAGAATGTGGCCCGAGAACGAGCCGGTGCTCAACGGGACGCAGCGCGCGACAGACAGCAGTCGCAACTAATAGAACAGCTGATCAGACGGACAACACCCTCTCCCTCCGCCAGAGGCTCCAGGAACTCGTCTAGACACACCTCCAGGGCGGCATCCCCTAGCCGAGTAAACAACCCTGAACTTGACCAACAGACGAGGTCTATACCCCCCACAGACCACCTCCCCCCACCGGTCCAAGCGAGACCTAGCAACCGGGAAGGAGCAGCATATCCTGTGGAGAGGCTAAACCAGAGACTACAAGCACTGGATGACCTAACTGAAGACGAAGAGGAAGAGGAGGAGAACCACGCCCGAAGACAGCACAGTACTCTACCGGACCAGGAGGCCCGGTACAGCCCAGGCTATACTCCCGCGGAGCTGCGCTACAGACCCCCGACTCTATACCCGGGTGAGCACGACGCACGACCCGCACCGAGGAACAGCACCTGGACAAGCGGGCCATGGTACACTGCCGGTACCAGCCCATACCAAGGAGCGGGAGGAGACTCGCCTAGGAGGCCTCTCCCCCAACGCTCGCCGATGTATCCACAGTCAGCGTCATACATTGGCACGCCTATGGTACCCGACTTCACCCAAGAGAACCGGGCCCAGTATACAGAACTCCGCATGTGTCTGGAGACCATGTTGGTGGATGTATTGGATGAACGCCACAAATACGCCATCCTACTGAAGCACTTAAAGGTACCCCGCGCACATAATATAGCGCTCGCCTACGCGACTTCCACCACCCCATACACAGCAGCGCTGGTAGCATTGGACCAGAGGTATGGGCGCATATGGGATTACGTGATCCAGGAGATCCGACACATCGACCGCTTACCCCCAGCAACAGACAATCGAGCACTGGACGACCTGTCCATCAGAGTGCAGTCCCTGGTAGGGATGTTGGGAGCGCAAAGAGAGAAGGGGAGGCATGAACTTTACGCCAACTCAAATGTGGAAAGGATCCTGGAGAAGCTGCCGCCCGCTCGTCAGGAGCGCTTTAGGCGGCAGAGGGACCACAGAGACCCGAATGGCCCCGAACCGAACCTCCTCGATCTAGCAGACTTCCTGGCGAGAGAAGTCAGCAGCCTACGGCTAGATACATTCGGACGGAGCACCCCTGGCTCCAGAGAAGGAACCAGACGACTAAATGATGGAAGAAGATCGGTGACTGTGATGCACCAATCGGAGTCAGTACCGAGCAGCAGGAGCCACAGTACCCCCTCCAGAACGGAGAAGTGGAAGATAGTGTGCCCCTACTGTGAGAAAGAACACTGGCTAGCGCAATGTGACTCCTTCCCCAAGCTGAACGCGGAGGAAGCAGGTCAATGGATAAAGTCCAACAAGCGCTGTTTTCGCTGTGCGCGCTCACACATGGCAGCCGAATGCCGCTTAAAGAAAAGGTGCACCAAGTGCGATGGAGCCCATCTGGACATACTTCACGACAGTAACAGACGGCGCCCTTCACCTGCACCATCCAGCCGCAAAGCGAGCGTCATGTACATCGATCCCGCCAGCAGCAGTGGAGCCCGAGTACTCCTAAAAGTAGTGCGTGTGACACTAAGCTACCAGAATAAAGTCCTGGACACTTACGCCGTCCTCGATGACGGGTCAGAGAAGACCCTGCTGCTCGCCTCCGCTGCGGCCCAGCTAGGGCTGCGGGGAAGCGAAACCCAAATGACAATTCGGACAATAAGACGAGATTTGAAGACGATAAAGGGCGAGAATGTCTCATTCTCTATCGCAGCAAGCGGCCAGCCTGAGCGACGGTACCAGATTGCAGACGCTTTCACCAGCCAAGAAATAGGACTGTCGCGGTACACATACCCCGTCGCCAAGCTGATGGAGAAATATGCACATCTGCGCAAGTTACCGATCCCGCTCATAGACAATGCTATGCCGACCCTGTTGATAGGCTCCGACCATGCAGACCTCATTGTCCCGATAGACCGGGTTCATACCGGACCCCGAGGCTGTCCTGCAGCAGTCGAGACCCGTTTGGGATGGACTCTCCAAGGCCCGCTCGCCAAATCTCTCAACCGAAGTACAGCCACTAGATGTCTCCACTCCCGAGTCACAGAGGGAGAAACCGCACTCCTGCAACACGTAGAGCGGCTATGGACCTTGGAACAAATGCCCTTTAAGAACGGAAAGAAAGACATTCGCTCTAAAGATGACATTTACGCCATTCACCTCCTCGAGACAGGGACCAAGAGAGTCCCGGTCAACGGCGTGTTGAGATACGCCACGCCACTCCTGCGGCGAGAAGGAATGCCTACTTTCCACGCCAAGACAGACGCCACAGAACGGTACCTGCTGAACACGGAGCGGCGCTTAGCCAAGAACCCCGCCCAAGAGAGTGTATACCGCGCTGAGATTGAGAAGCTCATCACAGCGGGACACGTCACAAAGATGGACATTAAAGAGGCTGACCAGACCACTGAATCGTGGTACGTGCCCCACCACAAGGTCCATCACAACGGTAAAGACCGCATAGTATTTAACTGCAGCTACCAGATCGGATCCCAAAATCTAAATAAAGAGTTACTGCCCGGTCCCACACTCGGCCCCTCCCTACTCGGCGTTCTACTCCGCTTCCGCCAGGAAAGGGTGGCCATCAGCGGGGACATTAAAGGAATGTTCCTGCAGGTGAGATTAGTAGAGGCGGACAAGCCCCTGTTACGGTTCCTATGGAGAGAGAAGCCAGGAGATGAGCACCCAGCCATCTACCAATGGGAAGTCCTCCCCTTCGGAACGACGTGCAGCCCCTGCTGTGCGACATTTGCACTACAGAAACATGTAGCAGAGGACCCAGCAGCGGACGAAGAGGTCCGACACAGCGTAAAGAACAGCTTCTACGTAGACAACTGTCTACAAAGCCTTTCAACCCAGGAAGAAGCCGAGGCTCTCCTGATTAAACTCCGCGCCTCATTGATCAAAGGCGGCTTTGATCTCAGGCAGTGGGCCAGCAGCGATCCGCAAGTACTGCGCAGCCTCTCCTCCGAGGACAAGGCAGCCAGCAGCGAGACCTGGATGGCTACAATCCCGGGAGAAGCCCAGGAGATGACCCTGGGATTGGTGTGGCGATTCAAAACAGATTCGCTTCACTACAGACACAAGCCCCTGACTACGGAGCAGGGAAGGCCGGCGGCGGCGCCGACCACCAGACGGAGTGTGTACACAACACTCGCCCGACAATATGACCCGCTAGGATGTATCCTACCGTACACCACCAGGGCAAAAATGATTGTACGAGCATTGTGGGACAAGGACCAGGGCTGGGACGACCCCATTCCCGCACACCTTGCATCCACCTGGAGAGAGTGGGAGATGGAGCTCCACTCACTCCCAGGCGTTAATATGCGCCGAAGCTACTTCCCACCCACGGTGAGGCCAGAGACATGTAAAATGGACTTACACGTCTTCAGTGACGCCTCAGAGGTCGCATACGGATCAGTAGCCTACTTGCAGGCCCAAGAAGAGGGGGGAGAGATCTACACAGCATTTGTCCTCGCCCGCTCGAGAATAGCCCCACGCAAGCAACAATCTATCCCACGCCTAGAGCTCTGCGCAGCCCTAGCCGGAGCGCACCTAGCCACGCTCATCCAACGTGAGCTCACCATACCGGTGTCTAGAACAATCCTGTGGTCAGATTCCACGACAGTACTCGCCTGGATCAAATCGGACTCATGCAAGTACAAAGTCTTCGTGGGAGTCAGAGTCACCGAGATTCAAGACTTAACCGAAGAGTTAACCGGAGAAACAGAGTGGCGCTACGTTGATACAAAACAGAACCCAGCTGACGTCATCACCCGGGGAATGCCCCTAGATGACCTCACCCGTCGCAATGTCTACAGTGACGGCCCAGCATTCCTAAAGCTCCCGGAAGGAGAGTGGCCCACGCCTATCCCGAGGGAAGCCAGTCAGGAGGAGGCTGAGAATAAGAAGCCTGTGTTCTGTGGATTGAGCACTGTTATCTCCGCAGACCCCAACATAGATGATTGCACTACCATAGAGAGTGCACAACAAAGGACATTCCTACTGCACTACCTACCGTCTCTACAGACCCGCCAGAAGTGGGTAAAGGAGAGAGACAATTTGACAGAAGGAACAGTCGTCATGATTATTGATCAATCACTGCCCAGAGCTATGTGGCCGGCCGGCCGCGTAAGCAAAGTGATCACCGGTGCCGACGGCAAGGTCCGAGCAGCTGAAGTGCTTGTCCAGGGTCGCACTTACACCCGTCCCGTGGCGAGGCTCATAGAACTGCCCCGACTCCCAGACACAATCGATGATGACCATGACCCTATAACCCTATGACTTTGTGAAGTTGACTGACCCCTACAGCAAACCCTTATGTGTAAATAGACAACGCGATTAATCTGTCTCTGCTTAACTGATTAGGTCTGGGACCAATCAGGGGGTGGCTGTTGTGAAGGGCCAGATTAAACCGAATATATATATTTATTATATATATATATTTAATTGTATTTGTATATTCTCTAATATTCCTTGATATCCCTTGTATATATTCCTCAGCTAGTCAGATAGTAAATTATATTGACCATATTGATCAAATTGTTTACACTGCCTGTGTTGTCTTTTACTACCTGTATACTGTGTTGTTTTACTACCTGTACCCCTCCCCCCCTCCCCCCCATGCTGCTATGATGCCTGAATTTCCCCAAGGGGATCAATAAAGGAATATCTTATCTTATCTTATCTTATATTCCTTGTACAATATGCATTGAATATCCATTCTAGCCTACTGAACATCCCATAATAGTCTCCATTCTACTATTGGTCGAGACCTTGGTGCCAGGCTGCCATACCCCCCAGACCCAGTTCAAACGTACCGCTCAACATGTACGAACAAGTCCTAGTTCCGCGTAGGAATCTGGCTACCGCACCACTAACGGTACTATTTGTTCATAGTGCGTATATATACTGCGCTACGAAAGTAGGACTTCCTTTTTAGTCCAGTTTCTTACCCTCCAATAGAGTGACAGACGTAAAGCCTCCCCGCGACGCCACGTGTGGGAGTAAGGCCAAGTTCGGCCTACCATCGGTATTGAGACATCGTGTATATTAATATTTGAATAGTCATATTTGGCACTATATCGTCGAGTTGGACGTAATCTATTAAGCTAATAATAGTCTATTCATATGTAGTGCTTCGTGCGGTGAGAATACTATCGTAGTCAGTACCCCATCGTTTCGGGCAGAGAACTGGCTGCTTATCCAGGGTGGCCGACCCCATGTGAGGCTGCACCCGAGGAGCCCCAGAGCCGACGAGCGAGTGGACCTGCATACCGGATTATTCTACCGACGACAGCCCGCCTTCCCAGGCACGGATTATGCTTTGTATACAGTGATTATTCTATGGATAAAGACCAACACTGCCGTGTGTTGGAAAACCCCCCCCCGGAGAGGACGACAGGTGAGGAGATGCTCTACACGACGAGGTCGCCTCACGTCTCTCCATCGTGGACCGGAGGAAGCCGGCCCACAGAGAGTCCAACTGCTTTCATCTGTGGATCGAGGATCGCTGAGGCACCGAGCCGCACAACCGTGGGTTCTCCCAGGATACCCTCGGCCAGACGGATACAGCCAGACTCTACCCCCCCCCCCCCTTCTCCAGTTGTCTTACAAGCGACCGGAATTCCCCCCTAGTGTATCCAGTTCTATAATCATTAAAGTATCATTGCTATTATTCCTTAAATATTCCAGGTTGTATATTTACCGCCTGCGCCATCAGAGATTGGACATTCTCTATTGATATACCGACGAATACTCTTTGCCATAAAAGTGCATACTATTTCAATTCATAAATGTAATTAAGTGATTAAGTGCTTGCTCTACACACCATTGCTGTGTAGGAATAAATACATACTTCGACTTCGTACATTTGTGTTGGATCCGTTTCATCTACGTGAGAGTGTTTATCATAATATATTTATGCCGAGTACTGGGTGGCCGAATATAAAGTACAAAGGTAGTGGTAGTAAGTATCATATCTAGTAATACAGTCAGGGAATTGTACCCCTCAGTTACACTAACTAAACATTAAATAAATACAACTTGCTCACTCAAAATATTCGTCAATTACAATATCTTCACTGGCACAAAATTGCCTAGATTGTCAAGAGGGGTGTTGTCACGGGAAAAGTTACAGTATAGTACAGTAGTAATTATGCAATAAGGACGCTCCCTTACATTTCGTCCTGTACAGCCAGAAACAATGCACAGATTTTGTTGATTGACGTTTCACGTTTCCTTGGAACACCAGAAAATAGATTTTATAAACGGTATATGATTTGTTGAAGAAATATTCAGCCCCAGGGTGAGATAGCCTTCACGAAGTGGCGTGACTTAATTGCTCCAAGTCTGGCAGTGAACGCTATTATAAATAAGGCTAAGCACTAAGCCATGTAATTTCAAATGCTTGGTTCTGAGATTATCATACAGTAAACATTTATTTCTGATAGGCGTGCTGATCAGCAGTAATGCAACATCATTGTTACATCCCAATGTATATATTCCCCAGTGTGTGTCTCCATGTGTGTGTGTTCTCCATTTTTCTTTCCTCCCTCCAGCCATTGTTCCCTCCACCATGGGTCCCTGCCAGGCCTGCCCTTCCATTACCCAGCACAGCACCGATTGGTGGATGGTTTTCCAGGCTCCAACACTCAATCAACACCACCCAATCATGGATCACCACACACCTGTTAAAACATGGCTTCTCACTTCAGTCACTCTCTCTTTCTGGCATGAGGCTAGGCCTATTGTGATTTTGTAACCTTGACTTTGACAATATTGCATTTCGTTTATTGGCCTTTGTGCTTAGTGGAAATTGCCTTGTGTGTGTATGGCCACAGCGAGAGCATTGTTAGTTATAGTTTGTTTTTTGTATATATTCTGCCTTTGTTGTATGTATCATTAATGTGTTTTTCTCTCTTTCTCAGGAAGCACAGATGGGGTGAGCTGCCATTTCCTTTGGATATTGTTTTCTCCTGTTTTGGTTAGGTAAGAGTAGTTTAGGTAATGTAATTTCTTTTACCATAGATTAGATTGGTTTATTTGGAGTATAGTGGTGTTTGTTTGTTGTTTTGGCCTGGGCTCACCCTTGAGCTACATGTGCTTCCTTTGCATCTATCAATAAATATCATTGTTGTTTACAAACGTGGTCCTTTCTGTCAACCCTTTACCCTTAGACTCACAGGGGTCGTAACAATCATGATTGTCAAATGATGGGAGTATCGATAAATAGACAGATTTGTTCGTTAATTATAAAATATCTTCACTGGCACAGTGCCTAAATTCGGTATAAATATTCTGCAATATGGACAGGTCTGCTCAAAATATTTTATTCGTGGATGACAAACAAATACAATACGGAATAAACAAAATAAACACATTTGGCATCTGGATCGCGACTTGGAGGTCCTGACTGATGAGGTCCAAACACATCTTGCCCAACTGAACAAGAACACGACACCTGTTGGGATATCCCAACGGCGCTCACAGACTGGGATATGAGATGCCAAATGTGTTTCCTGGCTGCAGGTGTCGTGTTCTTGCCATTCAGTTGGGCAAGATGTGTTTGGACCTCTTCCGTCAGGACCTCCAACTCGCGATCAGAGAAGCGTATTTTACGCTTCGATTTCTCGTCTGTCATTGTCCTAAGAAAGAGGACATGCATACTGTTGCATGGGCAGTATTTATACTGTAGCGAGCGACCCTGGGATTTGGGTCGTTGGTCGGCCGGACTGTCGCTCTGTGCTCGTTACCATTATCGGGGGTAATTGCAGTCACCTGCTCCGTGAGGCAACAGCGCTGGAGCAGATTAGGAGCAAACACCACACATAATGGGCGTGTCAGCGCTGGTATCTCATCCGTGCAATGTCCTTAGTGGATAGCTCGCAAAGACAGAGCAGATACCGCATGCAAACCATGCGCAGTTAAAGGTGCAATTTCCACAGCGCAATCCATTCTTAGTGGATCCCACCCTATGTGGCTTGGGGCGACAGGGAGGTAGAGCAGTCGTCTGGCAATCCGGAGGTTCCCGGTTCGATTCCCGCTCCTCCCGGGCAGCGTGTCGATGTGTCCTTGAGCAAGACACTTAACCCCTAATTGCTCCCGATGAGCAGGTTGGCACCTTGCATGGTCGGTGTGTGAATGTGAGTGAATGGGTAAAATGTGAGTAACAAATTGCAAAGTGCTTTGGATAAAAGCGCTATATAAAAAAGCAGCCATTTACCATTTACCATGTGTCCTTAGCCCTTGTCACAGGGAATTTACATTTAGTCATTTAGCTGACGCTTTTATTCAAAGCTAAGTTCTGTACAACAAAATCAGCAACTTGTTGTACAGGATAGGTCTCCAAAGGCGCATGCAAAAAAATATTATCAAACAGACTCATGATGATTAGTTAACACAAGCTTTCTCTAGGCTTTTTAAACTGTAGGGGAGACCTTGCTGGTAATGGAGCAGCCGAGATAGGAGGAATTGAGACCAGGGCAGCCAGTTGAGGTACCGTGAACCTTTTTTGCGTCATCTCACATTGCATATTATTTTAATTAGACATAAAACATGTAGCCTATTATTATTATTATATCATGTGGTCAGCCTTTGTTTTATTCATGCTAAGCAATATTCCCACAGGATGGTGTTTTTTTTTTCATTTTCTCACGTTGCATATTATTTTTATTAAACATAAAACACGTAGCCTATTATTATATGATGTGGTCAGCATTTTCTATCCCACCTTTCATGGGACAACTGATAGTTATATGACGCAATAATCACGCGGGTTGGTGGCGTGTGGTGGTGTTATAGTTGTGGTTACAATATAACCCACAAGTTAACCACCACAGAATTAACCACCTCATCAAAACGTCACCGGTCACCCCCTAGCCCACAATGCCGGCAGTCCCTTTCACACCGATGCTGGGGGCGAAACCACCCCGGCAATTTCACCTGAAGCCTGCATAATGCCAACATCAACTTTGACCCCCCCCATTCCATGTTCGTTCCTTTCACACAGAACAATTATCCTTTCTTCTCAAAATGCCTATTTAAATCAGACCGTACAGTAATATACCAGTACATAACCTTAAATACCTCCTTATTATTCAGTACAGACTCTGTACAGGTAAAATGGAGGTGTTCTTCGTCCGTTCCAGAATAATCTCTCTTAGTCCTTGGTTCTGGACTTGGTGCCAGTGGTACTGGGGGTTCTCCACAGGCGGAGGCTGGCCCGTTCCAACCCAATCCACTTTGTCCCCCTCCTCGTTCCTCTGGACTCGGTCCGGTACCAGTGACACCAGGGTGTTGAAACACACGCCGTCTGTCTGTCCCGGCTGGCGTCCGTGGTGCTGCAGGCTGAGGATGCCCAGAGTGTTGACATCATAGTCGTAGTAGAGGGAGGGCAGGGCTGCTTGGACCACCGTGTTGGCAGCCCAGGTCACCGTATGCGTCTTTACCGCCGCGGCCGCAGGCAGGTGGAGAGAAGGAGCTGGAGATATAGACCATGTTCATTTAGGCTACGTTCACACTGCAAGCTTTAGTGCTCAATTCTGATTTAATTCTGATACATTTAAAAATATGTATGTATGTATGTGGCCAATATCTGATTCCAGTGTTAACTGCTCACACCCCTGAACTGACCCGCATGTGCAAATTTATACCGTTATACTGTAAGTTGAATGCAGTGGAGGTCAGGTAATTGAAACAAATCAGACCTGTATCTGATTTAGGACCACAAAGTGGCCCAAATCAGAATAGAAAAGATTCCATGTGATTTGTGCTGCTCATTGTGAAAACCCCTCCAGATCTGAATCACATGAAAATCACTTTTGCCCGCAGTCTGAACGTAGCCTTGGTCAATCAATATATTCATGAATCAATCAAATATTCCGTATAGCCTTCATACTATTTAGTGTATTATATTGTATACCACACACACCCCTTCATACTAGTATTTAGTGTATATTGTATACCACACACACCCCTTCATATTAGTATTTAGTGTATTATATTGTATACCACACACACCCCTTCATACTAGTATTTAGTGTATTATATTGTATACCACACACACCCCATTCATACTATTTCGTGTATTTTATTACACGGCTTGGTTGAATGCTTGATTCTGATTGGTCAATCGTTGAATTCAGCAGTCTGTTATTTCCCCGATAATGACCGCTGCCCTCTCTAACAGACCTGTGTCTAATCAAAACCAGCTTTGATCAAAGCCTCAGAGCACTTGGTTCATATCAATCCGCACTTCTGCATTAACTCATTCCCCACCAACGACGAGTATACTCGTTATTGGGCACCAATCGTTGAACGGCAACAAGTATACTCGTTATTTGATCGTTATTTTGTTTCTTCGATATTTCTATTCATTACAGACACATAGACTCTGGGTTAACATGGGGAATCATCCTGAGAATGCCAAAGTGCAATACCGGCCGCATCACGCTAGACAGCGGTATCGAGCACCCTTTGTAGCCTTGTATCTTGGGCTGTGGGACGGCCAAATGTCTCGGGTTTCATTTTTCCTTGTTGGGCGAGGCGAACAGTTCTCTTGGTTCCATTGAAGGGCGTCAAATATCCCTGATCCATATGTTGTGGTGGATTATGCTGTGGACCAAATGGACATTGGATATATGGCGACCAGATGGCGCTCAAACAATTGGAATATTATTTTTGGAATACTCCCAATCACAGGTAAGGATGATTTGACATCAATTTTAGCTTGATCCTGCAATGCTTTTATACCGATCGGGCTGATAAGCGTTTAGTGTTCAATGCGAATGCCGTTACTGACAATCAAATAATCAGAAACGACCCCCCCCCCCCCTTTCATGCATTCATGATGGAACATAATACCTATGATATAGATTTTATTTCGGGATAATAGCATATACAGGCAAGAAATGGCAACGTCTATAGTGGAATCGACGTATACGGCTATTACTCAGCATTTCGGGAATTACCCTAGACCGCTCTAAAACCATACTTATATTCACCACGGTATAACATGGGAACGTATGGATGGAAAAATTTATTCTTTTTCACATATTGAACGATAGATAGGTGATGTCAAATGGGCCATAGTATTGTATCTATAGCTATAATATAGAATATAGTTATAGCTTGTTACATCCCAATGTATATATTCCCCAGTGTGTCTCCATGTGTGTGTGTTCTCCATTTTTGTTTCCTCCCTCCAGCCATTGTTCCCTGCACCATTGGTCCCTGCCAGGCCTGCCCTTCCATTATAGCAACACAGCACCGATTGGTGGATGGTTTTCCAGACTCCAACACTCAATCAACACCACCCAATCATGGCTCACCACACACCTGTTAAAACATGGCTTCTCACTTCAGTCTTTCTCTCTCTCTGGCATGAGGCTAGGCCTGGTGATATTTTGTAACCTTGACTTTGATAATATTGCATTTGTTAATTGACCTTTGTGTTTTGGAAATTGCCTTTGTGTGTGTATGGCCACAGAGAGAGCATTGTTAGTTGTAGTTTGTTTTTGTATATATTCTGCCTTTGTTGTATGTATCATTAACACTTTGATCGCCATGGTTAAATTCATAATTTACCATCCCTAGCCAGCTCTATTTGTCTATGGAGAAGTTCCCCTTCTTTGCAGGGCTATAACTTTTTAAATTGTATTGCTAAATTGACATTATTATGGCCCATTCAATGTCCTATATCTATTATTCAGGGTGTAGCAACGTTATACTTTTTCATTCACATATTCATACTAAAATACGGTCTAAAGTATAAGTATGTTTTTATCGTTTTCTGCAGCTTTCTCCAGAACTTGATTTATAGCCCCAAATGCATTATATTGATGATCAAATACAGTTTGGTAGCGATCGGTGCCAGATAAAAAATGTCAACTGGAGGTACTTCTAGAAGTTACTACGTATGATCTGATGTTGACCGGATGGGCAGGGGGTCGTTTATAATTCCGTGGGCAACGTTATATCATTCATCTAGTGTGGGTCATATGATCATCAGAGCAGTTAGTATAGAATACATTAGAAAATAACACTGAAACTCACCGTATCTTCCTCGCGCCGTTGGGGGATGAGCGTGGAATAGAATTTTTTTCTATTATGGGATGTCGAAATATCCGATCCATTTCCAGGTTGTATAATAGTATATACGTCCAAATCATGTTGTTTATCGAGTTATGTGCACCGATCGGTGTTCACTGTGTCAAGATGGAGTCCTGCTAATGATAGCGAGTGCCCGGACGAAATATGGGTGAGCACCACGTCATCCACATGACTTCCTGTTGGGCGATCTGCTGATCGGCCACCAGATGGCGCTCTTGAACCGTTAGAGAGTTGAGTGGAGCTCAGCAGTATATCTCAGGTCCCCGGGAGAGAAATATGATTTCGATCACAGATTTTTTTAAATATTGATATCAAAGACGTGTTACGGCGTCTTCGGCAGAATGAGCATGGCGGGCAATGACGAGTTTCGGCGTTTCCGGCGATTAGAGTGTTAATGTGTTTTTCTCTCTTTTCTCAGGAAGCACAGATGGGGTGAGCTGCCATTTCCTTTGGACATTGTTTTCTCCTGTTTTGGTTAGGTAAGGGTAGTTTAGGTAATGTAATTTCTTTTACCATAGATTAGATTGGTTTATTTGGAGTATAGTGGTGTTTGTTTGTTGTTTTGGCCTGGGCTCACCCTTGAGCTACATGTGCTTCCTTTGCATCACAATAAATATCATTGTTGTTTACAAACGTGGTCCATCTTTTCTGTCAACCAACTGTTATGTTACAGCCCTTTACCCTTAGACTCACAGGGGTCGTAACATAGCTCTACAAACAAGGTGATGCAGTCCTATCTTTTAAAGCGTGGCAGTGCTAGAGCGGGGGCCCGACTAATCCCCGGCAGTCAATGAGTTAAGAGGTCCCGGCCGCGTGTATACTTTCGACAACAAATGTTTGTTTCCGCGTTCCAGTTTTGCGCTCTGATTGGCCAGGTCATGTGACATGTGCGCCAATCGTGGGACGGCAAGTTTGGCACCTATTTCCGGGTCTAACAGCCTGCAAACTACCTAACGCCTAGTTTATCACTAGTTAAGTTTAGGCGACTCTTTCGCAGTTGGTTAAGGTTAGAGTTTGGAATCAGAGCAGGCATTCTATCTCCATGCTCTAAGACAAACTCTAACCTTAACCAACTTCGAACGAGCGCCTAAGCTTAACCAGTGTAGAAACCTTTTTTTTATCCACTTTTTCTCCCATTTTCTATATTTTCTCCCATCCCAATTTCGTATCATCCAATTCAACCCTCCCCTGTCACGAACGCTGTTTCTTGCCTCCCACAAGCCGGCTGCAATGTGGACTAAGTCATACATAGCACAAGTCCCCTCCGGTACTCGAGGTAACAGCAGTCGCATCTTTTCACCTGCGCAGCTCGATCTCTCAGTGGCGAGGAGTAACGCGTGGGAGGCTCACGCTGCCCCCCGACACTTCCTGATTCTACTGCGCAGGCGCACCAACCGACCTGTAGGAGTCGCTGTCCACAACGCCCGTTCCCCACCCATCAGTTTCCCACCCTCTAATACTGCCAATTGTATTAGTACAGACGACCAGCCAAACTGAAAACAATGTGGAGAGCTGGATTCGAACACGCGAACCCAGCGTCTCCACATTGGTGGCGAGTGCCTTGCCCACTACACCACCTAGCCGCCCAACCAGTGTAGAAACTTGTGGTCCCACGATTGGCGCACATGTCACATGACCTGGCCAATCAGAGCGCAAAACTGGAATGCGGAAATAAACATTTGTTGTCGAAAGTATACACGCGGCCGGGACCTCTTAACTCATTGACTGCCGGGGATTAGTCGGGCCCCCGCTCTAGCACTGCCACGCTTTAAAAGATAGGACTGCATCACCTTGTTTGTAGAATAAATAATGGAGGATTTATTTAACCCTTTCACTGCCACACGACAGAAGGTTACCCCTTTACTATCACACAACCGACGGTCGCTGTCGTGTGGCAGTGAAGGGGTTAACCTTCTGTGTATTGTCGCAGTGAAAGGGTTAACCGTTTGGTGGTGCAGCAGTGAAAGGGTTAAGGTTCATTTTAACATATTTGGACAACATTTTACTTTTGATTCGTGATGCAAATGCGAGGGGAGTCAGCGGAGTTACTGGGCTCCAACCACTACAGACTTTGATTGATTGATTGAAAACTTTATTAACAGATTGCAGAATGGGTACAATACAGTACAGCTCAATACACACAATTGTTAAGGGGATGCAGACCAGAGAAAGACTTTCGTCTTGTTTACATCAGGGTCCCCATTTTCAATTCATCGGGACATATATGACATACATGACATACAGATAGTCAGTACTGCTACATCTATACATTTATGACATACCAGATTTGCAAATACAGTACTGTTTGTGATACAGAAGGAGTCAGGAAAAGGGAGTATATACATTTGACGTAGAAACTGTACATTGGAGGAGGTTGGGTGGGGGGGGTTGGGTACACTGGGATATTGACAGCCATACTGGGTAATCTACATTGGAGGTGGTTGGGGGGGGGGGGGGGGCACACTGTATATACAAGCAAAACTGTACATTGAGGGGGGGGGGGGGAGACACTGTACAAACAAACAAAATTGTACATTGGACTATTGACAAAACCATACTAGGTAAATGACTGTACATTGGAGGGGGTTGGGTTAGGATATTTACAGGGGCCAGTGTTGAATTGCAGTCTCCCGTAGGTGTCCCTTGAGAGAGGTTTTGAAAGTGGGTAGTGATCCACATTCCTTTACAGCTTTGGGTAGGGCGTTCCACATTGATGTGGCATAATTGCGAAACGTGTTCAGTCCCTTATTTGAGCCGAATCTGGGTTTAACATGATTTGTGGAGCTCCCTCTGGTGTTGTGATCGTGGTATTCACTGACCTTTGGGAAGTATTTTGACATGTACATGGGTACCTTGGTCGTGTAGTGTATCTTGTAGACCAGGCCCATTGCAAGTTGCTGTACTCTGTCGTCTACTCTAAGCCATCCTAGGTTGTCAAAGTGGGCAGGGGTGAGGTGGGTTCTAGGAGTGAGGTCAAGCAGTAGTCTGACCAGTTTGTTTTGAGATGTTTGTAATTTTGTTTTTAGCGCCTTTGAGGTGCTTTGGTACCATGAGGTGCAAGCATAGTCGTAGTACCCCTGAATGAGTGCTCCTGCCAGAGTCTTCAGGGTATTCTTGTTTACCAGAGAGGAGATCCGGTACAAGAATCGAGTTCGTTGGTTGACTTTTTTTATTACATTGGATGCCATTTTGTCACAGGAGAGATTAGCCTCTAGGATGGAACCCAGGTAGGTAATTTCATCTTTCCTTGTGACAATATTGTCACCCACTGTAACTGAGAAGCCGTCGGTCTTGCTGAGTTTGTTATTTGAACCGAAGAGAATGGACTCTGTTTTGCCCATGTGTAATGATAGTTTGTTATCAGCGAGCCATATGCAGATTCTGCCTAGTTCCGAGCTGAGGGTTTTTTCAACCTGTAACTTGTTCTTGTCAGAGACCAGCAGGGCTGAGTCGTCCGCAAACAGGAACAAGTTGCAGTCACAAGCTGACGACATGTCATTTGCATAAATTAGGAACAGTAGCGGTCCTAGTATGCTTCCTTGTGGAACACCACAGCTCACTGTGAGGGGGGGGGATAGGGTACCGTTTACCTCCACCATCTGTTCCCTCCCCTCAAGGTAGGATTGCATCCAGCTCACTGATAGACTATCAAAACCAATTGCTTTTAGCTTGTCAATCAGAATGGAGTGATTGACCGTGTCAAAGGCCTTTTGTAGGTCCAGCATGACCATGCCGCAGTATTTGCCTGCGTCCACCTCTTGTTTGATGTGGTCATTCAAATAGAGAAGGCATGTGTCAGTGGAGTGGGATGTTCTGAAGCCAGATTGGAATTCGTAGATTAGATTTTTTTCCGCTAGGTACTTTTCGACCTGTTCGTAGACTATTTTTTCCATGACTTTCGAGATGGAGGTGAGAATAGAAACAGGGCGGTAGTTGCCTGGGTCTAATTTGCTGCCCTTTTTGTGCAGAGGGGTCACCCTCGCAATTTTGAAGTCCTTGGGGACGTGTCCCTGTTTTATGGAGAGGTTTATTATGTGTGTGATGATTGGGGTGATGGTGGCTGCTGAGTCTCTGAGGAATTTGGAAGGGATGTTGTCGTGGCCAGTGGCCTTGTTAGGTTGGAGGGCGCTCAGTTTATTGAGTACCTCATCTGTTGTTACCATTTCCAGCTTGAAGTCGTCCTTGCGGACCCCTAGGTTTTTGTAGTAAGCTACTATGTGTTCTACCCCATAAAGCCCTGAGTGGGAGGGTAGTTTGTTTACCAGTGTTGTGGCTATGTTTGTGAAGAAAATGTTTAAGTAATTGGCTACATCCAGCTTGTCTGTGATGAGCGTGTTGTCCGTTTTTATGTTTATGTTTGAGAATCTGGTTTTAAGTTTTTTACTGCATCCTAGTTGATTATTGAGTAATTTCCAAAGTTCACGTGGTTTGTTTTTGTTTTCCTCAGTTTTGTCATTGATGAAATTCTTTTTTGCAGTTTTGATCATGGAGTTTACGTCGTTTCTTAGTCTGTTTCTTTCTAGTTTGAGTTCAGTCACGTGGGCTTGGAGTTCACTGCTCGTGCTTTTAGTAAGCTTTGACTGACTTTTACGAAACTCAGAGCATTTTTTGTCTCTGGTTTTCATAGCGGCCAGTATTTCGGAGTGCATCCACGGCTCAGCGCGATTTTTTACCCTGGTGGTTCTTAGGGGGGCCATGTTGTTTAGTATTGTTGAGAATTTGGTTTTGAAACCAAGCCATGTTTCTTCAACCAGTGTACCATTGAGTTCATCTGACCAGTCCAGACTCTCCAGTTCAAGGTTGAAGGCCTCGCTAGAGTAGGTTTTGAGGTCTCTAGATGTGACTGTTTTGTGGCAGCCAGCCTTTTGTTTTAGTTTTTTGCGGGTACAGAATATCATATAATGATCACTTAACCCGCATGCTATAACCCCTTTATTGGAGATCTTGGACTTGTCGGAGGTCAGAATGAGGTCAATGGTAGTCTGAGTTGATTCACATACACGTGTGGGTTGGGTGATTAGCTGGCTGAGGCCGTGCAGATCACAAAACCTACTGAATGACTTGAAGACGGGTGCATCTTTTCGTTGCATATCCGTGTTCCAGTCTCCAATAAGAATTTTGTCTACATCCTCAACTCCAGCTAAACACCCATCCAGTGTATCATAAAAGCCACTATGATCTGGCGGCCTGTAGACTGTGCCAACCAGTAGGGATTTCGCCCTTTCGAATAGGATTTCCACCCATACAGTTTCAATTGATTTATGATTCAGGTCATTTCTGTTGATGAATTTGGTGTCCTTGTGTATGTACACACAGACACCACCTCCATGTTTGTTCCTATCATTCCTGATTATTGAGTAGTTCTCAATCTCTATCTCTGGATCTTTTACAGAATCGTCAAGCTTAGTTTCTGAGAAGCACAGTATGTTTGCCTTACCATTTATGAATAATTGTTTGATTTCATCCAATTTGTTTTTTAAGCTGTTAATGTTAATGTGAAAAATGTTCAGTCCATTGGCGTTGGTTATTTCATTGATGTTGGCAGGTTCGAAGTATTGTTCGTTTGTGATCTGTTCCTCTGTGTGGGGCTGGGGGGCTTTGTTGTTGTGGGTGGGAAGGGGGGAGGGGGGGGTCGGGTCCCGCGCCGTGCTGGAACAACAAAGACAGCCAGGGAAAAGTGGAGCAATTTCCTGTCCTCCAATCCAGGCAACAGCAGAACATCCGGTGAGTGTCTCTCATAGTCATCTGTCATCTAGTAACTAAATGACGTGATAAGTAGTAGTTTCAAGTTTCAAGTTTGTTTATTAGTTGTCACAATAAAATACGTGTATATATGTACTTTACGGTGAAATGCTTGGTTCTGTATGAGCCCCTGAGAGTGTGCTTCATACAGTAAAAAAGTAAGTAAAAAAGTAAGTAAAAGAGGAATATACAATATACAATCTAAAGTACAGCCTAAGTACAGTGAGTAGAAATGAGTGTATCCTCCTAATATTACAGTTGTCTGATTTTAGTCATTGTGTTTCCTAGGTGTGTCCACTGCAAAGCCATGGCAAGAACCACACATAGAGATGAATGACGGAAGCGTCAACTGCAATATTCCCAAATAAGTCCCATTCACTTTGTCTCACTGTACCTTCAATGGAAATGTTCAGTTTAACGTGAATACTAACACTAAATAGGCTAATTATTAGCCACTAATATGTGTACTAGGCATGCTATGCTCGCAGTCAGCCTACGACAGAAGGCCCCGGAGGCACTATTTTCTTGAGCGGAGCATCTGCAGACGTAATGTAAACATATTCTAACTAAATAAAACCATCCTTGTTATAGCCTTTGTGTCAACTGTCTATTTATTCATTTATTTATTAAGTAGCCGTGTAATAAGCGGGATAATTTATGGCCAGCCAGTCATTGTTGAGATTTAAAAACCCTTCAGGGTGATAAGTCACCCTGTCAGGTTTTGAAATCTCAACAATGACCGGCTGGTCATAAATGATCCCTTGCATATTTTATACCACACACATCCCTTCATACTATTTAGTGTATTATATTGTATATCAAACATCCCTTTATACGATTTAGTGTATTATATTGTACCACACACATCCCTTCATACTAGTGTATTATATTGTATACCAAACATCCCTTTATACTAGTGTATTATATTGTATACCAAACATCCCTTTATACTATTTAGTGTATTATATTGTATACCAAACATCCCTTTATACTATTTAGTGTATTATATTGTACCACACACCCTTTCATACTATTTAGTGTATTATATTGTACCACACACCCTTTCATACTATTTAGTGTATTATATTGTATACCACACCCCTTCATACTATTTACTTCATACTATTTAATGTATTATATTGTACCACACACTCCTTCATACTATTTAGTGTATTATATTGTATACCACACACCCCTTCATACTATTTAGTGTATTATATATCACACACATCCCTTCATACTATCTAGTGTATTATATTGTATACCACACACATTCCTTTATACTATTTAGTGTATTATATTGTATACCACACATCCCTTCATACAAGTTAGTGTATTTGCTCGTATCTGTGGTACCACAAGATATCTTTTGTCCCCTGAATTTCCCCAAGGGGATCAATAAAGGAATATCTTATCTTGTCACCTGTAGATATTTCGGTATATTATTTGGAATACACGTTTATTTTCAATTTGGCTTACCTTGTGTTTAATCTTTTATTGTTTATTTGATCTTTATTGTGTTCTTATTTACATTTTTGTATATCTCTCTCAGATTCATTGCTACATGGTACTGTAGATACAATGCAATTTTCCCTTGAGGAAAATACAGTTCTAGACTTATCTGTGTTAGTAAGTTCCATTCACAGTAGCCATACTGTATATTATTGAGTTATATGTTATTTGAATATTAACCTATATAATATAGAATATTATAGAGTTTGAAAAATATGAACATGCTCCAAGACCAGTTTGTGGATCACTCAACTAAACCAGCCACCAATGCATCCGTCAATCAACCAGTAGGTCATTACCCTTAACGAGGAGTATCCATAGTTGGTCCTCAGCGTTGCTGAATGTTAGTATCAATCTCTGGACCACATGTTGACAGGACATGTCTATGGGCAGAGTCGCTGCATGCCAGGGGCTCTGACGATACCTGTACACAGACAAGTATTTATTAGTAGCAAAAACAAAAGTAGTACTAATAGTTGGAGTTATGGCAGTGGTGGCAGTAGTAGTAGTAGTTCTAGTAGTAGTAGTAGTAGTAGTAGTAGTAGTAGTAGTAGTAGTTCTAATAGTAGTAGTAGTAATCTGGGGGGGGCAACAGTGGAGGCTCAGGAGGTAGAGCGGTCGTCTGGTAATCAGAAGGTTCCCAGTTCGATTCCCACTCCTCCTACCCCTCCCGGCAGGCGGCAGCGTGTCAAAGTGTCCTTGAGCACACCCCTAACTGCTCCCGATGAGCAGGTTGGCACCTTGCATGGTAGCCTCCGCCATCGGTGTGTGAATGTGTGAGTGAATGGCATAAATTGTAAAGTGCTTTGGATAAAAGCGCTGTATAAATGCAGTCCTTTTACCATTTTAGTCCAGTAGTAGTAGTAGTTCTAATAGTAGTAGTAGTAGTAGTAGTAGTAGTAGTAGTAGTAGTAGTAGTAGTAGTAGTAGTAGTAGTAGTAGTAGTAGTAGTAGTAGCAGCGGTGGTAGTAGTAGTAGTAGTAGTTATAATAGTAGTAGTAGTAGTAGTAGTAGTAGCAGTAGCAGCAGTGGTAGTAGTAGTAGTAGTAGTAGTATCAGTAGTAGCAGCGGTGGTGGTAGTAGTAGTAGTAGTAGTAGTAGTAATAGTAATAGTAGCAGTAGTAGTAGTAATAGTAGCAGTAGTAGTAATAGTAGCAGTAGTAGTAATAGTAGTAATAGTAGCAGTAGTAGTAATAGTAGTAATAGTAGCAGTAGTAATAGTAGTAGCAGTAGTAGTAATAGTAGCAGTAGTAGTAATAATAGTAGCAGTAGTAGTAATAGTAGCAGTATCAGTAGTAGTAGTAGTAGTAGTAGTAGTAGTAGCAGCAGTAGTAGTAGTAGCAGCAGTAGTAGTAATAGTAGTAATAGTAGCAGTAGTAATAATAGTAGCAGTAGTAGTAGTAGTAGTAATAGTAGCAGCAGCAGTAGTAGTAATAGTAGTAATAGTAGCAGTAGTAATAATAGTAGCAGTAGTAGTAGTAGTAGTAGCAGCAGCAGTAGTAGTAATAGTAGTAATAGTAGCAGTAGTAATAATAGTAGCAGTAGTAGTAGTAGTAGTAGTAGTAGTAGTAGTAGTAGCAGCAGCAGTAGTAGTAGTAATAGTAGTAGTAGTGGCTCCTCTGTAGGCGGCTACGTGGCGTAGTGGGCCAGGCGCTCGCCACGAATGCGGGGAGACGCTGGGCTCGCCTGTTCGAGCCCAGCGCTCCACATTGCTTTCAGTTTAGCTGGTCGTTCATACTAATACACATTGGCCGTGTTAGGGGGTGGGAAACTGATGGATGGGGATCGGGCGTTGTGGACAGCGACTCCTACAGGTCGGTTGGTGCGCCTGCGCAGTAGAATCAGGAAGTGTCGGGGGCAGCGTGAGCCTCCCACGCGTTACTCCTCGCCACTGAGAGATCGAGCTGCGCAGGTGAAAAGATGCGACTGCTGTTACCTCAAGTACCGGAGGGGACTTGTGCTATGTATGACTTAGTCCACATTGCAGCCGGCTTGTGGGAGGCAAGAAACAGCGTTCGTGACAGGGGAGGGTTGAATTGGATGATACGAAATTGGGATGGGAGAAAATATAGAAAAATGGGAGAAAAAGTGGATTAAAAAAAAAAAAGTAGTGGCTCCTCTGTAATCACTAAACATGTGAACTGTAGGGTAGGGTAGGACTAGGTACTGTAGGGTAGGACTAGGTACTGTAGGGTAGGACTAGGTACTGTAGGGTAGGACTAGGTACTGTAGAGTAGGATAGGACTAGGTACTGTAGGGTAGGACTATGTACTGTAGGGCAGGACTAGGTACTGTAGGGCAGGACTAGGTACTGTAGGGTAGGACTAGGTACTGTAGGGTAGGACTAGGTACTGTAGGGTAGGGTAGGACTAGGTAGGGTAGGACTAGGTAGGGTAGGACTAGGTACTGTACGGTAGGACTAGGTACTGTAGGGTAGGACTAGGTACTGTAGGGTAGGGTAGGGTTAGGTAGAGTAGGGTTAGGTTACCTACTTGAGGCCAGACTCTATGAGTCGGAGGATGTCCCTGCCTCTGAGGGTTAGGGGGGAGACTCTGTCCCACCACCGTGCCTGAAGAGACTCCTGGTCAGCCTCAGCCACGCCCTTCAGACTGCCCCCTACAGACACACAACAATACCTCTTATGAGCCATTTGATGAAATGACTTACCTTTGGAGATGCTTGGTAGTTGCTTCACAGCTTGGCTGTTCAAATGACATTGTAATGTTCTGACTGGCTAGCTAGATGATGTCGGCAACACTTTGTTTATCGAACGTGGTCCAGTGCAACCATGGTAATGAGAAAAGAGAATGTGCTGCAATGTTTCAAAACAGAGCGTTAAAATATCTTTATACAACGGCATGCAAATTTCTTGATTGTGATTGGCTGAAACAGTCAACTTATACGTGGGCATTTTATTTAACCCACGCTCTTGGTCCCAGGACCCGCCCACAACCACATCACTATCAATGCGCGTTCGTGGTTTTAGAAATGCAAGCAAGATGGCGGACAGTAAACGTTACGAAAGGATAATGGTGATAGGATCATAAAGACTAAATGAAAAACGATTCTGTCACAGCGAATGTCTTAGTTGCTTAAACAATGTTGAATCATGTAATTGATGGGTCATGAGTCATTGTGGAACAAAATAAAAATTGCGCGAATTGATTGATTGATTGATTAATTGCAAATAAAAAAAATTATAAATGTTTTACCTACTTTCTATAGAAGCAGCTGGGAGGTGCGCTGTTTTAAGTGAGCGTGGACTATTGAATTGATTGATTGATTGATTGCTAATTTTATTACTATACGCCTTGTTTCCAACTGGTTAAGTTTAGGCACTCTTACGAAGTTGGTTAAGGTTAGAGTTTGTCTTTAGAGCAGGGTGATAGACCACCAGCCCTGATTCCAAACTCTAACCTTAACCAACTTCGAAAAATAGGGCCTAAACTTAACCAGTTGGAAACAAGGTGGACAGTAATAAAATTAGCAATCAATCAATCAATTCAATAATCCACGGTCACTTAAAACAGCACACCTCCCAGCTGCTTCTATAGAAAGTAGGTTTAAAAAAATAATAAACTCTTAGGGCTTGTGTCCATAGCGGACGTTTTATGAGTTGTCAGCTCCTTCCTGTCATTCATTTCTATGCTGGAGACGCGACAGGTGCGCTCCTTTTCCCAGCCCCGCGCCTCGCGTTTATGAGCTCTCGGCGGCAGCGTTTTTGGGCGGAGCGCTCTCAGCGCATAAAGTTGAAACTAGTTCAACTTTTGGAAAGGAGCGCGCTCATCAAGGTAATCAACATCGAGGAAGGGGCGGAGCCGCGGCAGTCGCGAGACCCAGGAAAATGCTCAGAGCTTTTTTTTTTCTTTTTTCAAGGTCCGCCTTGAAAAAAAATTCCGCTATGGACACAAGCCCTTATAGGACAAAGACAACTTTTATTTTCCTATAGGGCAAAGAAAACTTTTTTTAATTTGTTCGACCTGCTTTCTATAGAAGCATCTAAGAATGAAGTTCTATAGAAAGTAGGTTAAAAACTAAAGAAAAGTTGGATGTGTTAGTTTGTTGGATGTCTAGGTGAAAGACAGTTGGATGTCTTAGTTTGTTGGATGCCTAGGTGAAAGACAGTTGGATGTCTTAGTTTGTTGGATGCCTAGTTGAAAGACAGTTGGATGTGTTAGTTTGTTGGATGTCCTACTGAGAACAGTTGGATGCACGTCCGAGCTGCTTCCACATGGAGGCAACTTCTCTAATTTTTTTGTGGGAACTACTTTTTCTGGCGGATGGTTTTTTCAATAAATCTTCAATTAATGTGTGTTTATTGTATAGCAATAAGGTTGGATGAATGTGCCAGTTGTATAAAAGCATTACACC
The DNA here is from genome assembly GCF_963971535.1 of Notolepis coatsorum. Classification (NCBI taxonomy): domain Eukaryota; kingdom Metazoa; phylum Chordata; class Actinopteri; order Aulopiformes; family Paralepididae; genus Notolepis; species Notolepis coatsorum. Next base: position 158,927,375 of record NC_140165.1, on the reverse strand, counting down.
ACTTGTAGTCGTGGGTTGTGACAATTAGACCATGCCTAGGGGGGTCTAACGACCCTCGGTTGCGCCTCGGGCCTAACGACCACCCCTAGGCATGGTCTAATTGTCACAACCCACTCCTGCGCGTGATGTAATGCTTAATTAACCATGTGAACACAGCTTGATTGATGGGTGGCCCTATTCTGTTATGTTGTGGGCAGTGCGAGAGGCTCTGATTGGTCTCATGGAGCTACAAGGTTTGGACCAATGAAGCTTATTTCTCTAGTCTGTCAAACAAAGGTTCTAGAGACACTGTGGTCATGGCAAGTGGAACATTTACTCAAGGAACTGTTGTGGAACATCGCTAGGGATACACAGTAGCGCAGTAATCTGATTGGGTGTATTGAAAATCAAGGGACTTCTGGTGACTTGTGGATGGAGTTGCTTGCTGTGTGTTACTTTACTGCCAAGCTAGGGAACAGTAGTCCTCATTCATCAACAGACTTACGCAGAAAGTTATGAGCACATTTCATCGTAACTCCACTTACGACCTTTTCGGGACGATTTTGGCATGCACGAACGGTTCCTTCTCTGGGATTCACTTGTAGCTAAGGGTGGAAAGGCAGTCGTAAGTTGGACAGACGGTGTGTTCTTAACGCTTTCTGCACCAAACCCGAGTATAGTCAGGTTTCGCCCCCAGCGGTTGAGCGCCAAACCCGAGTATATTCGGGTTTTGATCCTTTGATATTTTTCATCTGATCCCCATTCTGACCACTCGTGCAGACCTCCCTGTATCTCCCTTGCACCACTGCCTACGTTAAAATTGCAATGACGGGGCGCCCCAGTGGCGCACCGCATACTGCCTCGCAGACCCGCACAGCCGTGCCGGGTTCGCCTCCCGCTCCCGGGCTGATTTGCCGCATGTCCTCCCCACATCTTCTCCCGTTCTCCCTCTCCTCTGTCGGTCTTGTATGACCAATAAAAAGCTGTAAAAATGCTAAAATATTGCAATGATGATAGAATCCTGCCAGGTGGCAGTATCGCCTACCTTTTGAACTGGGATAGTTTAGTGGGAGGACACTTTTTTTTTGTCTGCAAGAACTCCTCCCCCTCAGAGGACAGAGCGACAGAGCGATCGCTCAAAGATTTTATCGCCTCAAACCTATTTCCCGTATACACGAGCATACACATATACATGAGTAATCGTGATGGCGATGGGATCACTGGGGATTATTCTTTTTAGAGTACCTTCTGGCTAAAGTAAGGTCTATTCTATGTCTATTTTACCGAACCTGAAACATGTTTTTGTACTGATCAGTGTCGTATTTTACCGGACCTAAAAACATGCTTTTGGTAACGATCACAGTTTTGAGTTAAAACGACCCCCCCCCCCCCCTTGATGATTTTGTATATACCTTTGATTTGGAAGTATTTGGGGTTTCAGGCGAGCAACCCGAACGATTTGGGCTTATTGCATATAATGCGTCATATCTCGCGATCTATGAAAAAATACTAGATTCTTTTGGAAAGGGGCAATGTTTAGTGTGTAATAGTGCACAAACTACAGTATGTAGAAATTAACTGGTTAGTCAGTGATGGACTATGAACAATGCCTGTCAAATGAGCCATATTATTGTCTCCATAGCTATAATACAGAACATCGCTAAAATGATCAATAACGCTGGCGCCATTGAGTAAAGATGGGAAAAGAGCGTGGCGGTCAATGAGTTAATGGCTTTATTTGGGAGGAATCATGATGATTGCGTTCACTTAGATTCTACAGACATCCTCGGATTTAAATAATTATAATTAAAACGACAATATTTGTATCATTAAAAATTCCGTTTTACATTTATAGTCATGACTCAACAAGGCATCATTATGTCCTAAAATAAATAAAAGCACTACACAAACACGGCAAATGACGGTCAAAAAATAAATAGGAACTAAATTCTGCTCTCAGCACACCCCATTCCTTTCATAGGCTATATATTTGCCATGTTCTCGATTGTAATTATTTATTGTTGGTTTTATTTTAAATGTTTTATTATTGTATACATTGTAAGAGCCAGCAGAGAAACATTCTACTGCTCATCTTGCCCGGTCCAAGTCCGACAGTGATTAATTGCACGGATGTAGAATGAATAAAGCCTTTAAACATGAATTTGACTTACTTGATTTTATCACTATTGTAACTGAGGGGTACAATTCCCTGACTGTATTAATCAAGTATGGTATCATTAAACCACTACCGTCTTATGTACATTATACTGGCCATACCGTACACGAGTATATGATGAGAACACTTCCCCACAATGAATCGGTTCTACACAAAGTTGTCTTTAAGTATTTATTAGCAGCAAGAATACATAATATACTTTAATTGAATGCACTTGTAAGGCAAAGGAATGTGCGTAGGCAAATCAATAATGAATGTCCATTCTCATATTACGCATGAGATAATAATACAACTTGAATATTAGGAATTATATCTAGGGGATACTGGTAGGGGGGTTCCTACCGGTTGTAAGCCAGCAGAGGGAGCAAATGTTCGAATGCAAAGTCTAGGTCAGCGGGGACTCAATATAGGCTCCTGCTATGGGAGGCGGTATATTACTCCCTGCTCGGCAGACGAAAGGCAGCTGTAATCCCAGTGTGCGCGCAGCACAGGTGGAAGCCGGTCAGCCTCTCCAATAGAGACGGGCTCGAATGATGGTCCTCACGGGCAGGTCCCACAGCAGTGGGTGTAGACGATTCTTATCCGCTCCAACAGCTTGGTCCAAAGCAATAATAATAATACTCCAGCCGGAAAGGGGCTCCGCATTCACCGGTGCAGATCCTCCGGTGCGCGGTACTTCACACCAACCAAGTTGAACTTGACGTCATTCAACCAAGCTCCGATACTCTTACTATCCTATTCGCACGCGGCTATAAGTGCTCTATTTAGACACACTGTTGCTCACTTCACTTGGTCGTTGACTCGTGATGAAGGCTTTTACTAGTAAGGAGCGAACGATACGTTGAACAAACGTATTAGGATAAACAAGACTCTATTTTGGGGCAATACGGGCCCTACTTCACTGCACGTTGCATAGTGGGTGAGGCTTCACTTGGGTAACTCGAACTCGAACTGAACGGACTGTGGACTGAACTACTTCTGTATTCACCTGCGCCATATTTATATGTTGGGCGAATAAACTAGTGCCAGCCTTATTCCTGTCTCGTAGTCCTGGGCAGAACCGGGCATGTTGAGACAAGCCTTGACGGTAGCTTTGAACTCGACTCTGGGGGTAAGACACTGGCGCTGGTGGAACGCTATCCAATAAGAGAACGAAATATTATGGTCTGTAGGCTACTAGGTTAAAGGGATATTCCGTGTATATGTACAAAGAATACACAAGGGATATCAAACGACATACAAACACTATGCAATACACATCAATCAATAAATACATATATTCGGTTTAATCTGACCCTTTGTAACAACTATTATTACATACAGTTTACAATTTATCTCAAGAACTAAACACATCACTTCAGTAATACTCAAACAAGGGTGTCAGGGAATTGTGCGTTTTATTTGGGCCAGGGTGCGTCAACACTTCAGGCAACCAACTTGCGTTCAGCGTTTCTCTGATTGGCCACGACGCCCATGTGACCGCGGCAGAGCGAGAGAGCGGCAGAGCGGAAATAGGCTGCATTCTATTGCCATGCTCTGCAACAAACTCTAACCTTAACCAACTCCGAAAGAATGCCTAAACTTAACCCTAACCTTAACCAACTCCGAAAGAATGCCTAAACTTAACCGGCGAAAGAAATATTGCCATGCTCTAAGACAAACTCTAACCTTAACCAACTCCGAAAGAATGCCTAAACTTAACCCTAACCTTAACCAACTCCGAAAGAATGCCTAAACTTAACCGGCGAAAGAAAGACGTTTATATCTAGAGGCGATAAATTAATTAAACGTAAAAAAAAAAAAATGAAGTGATTCGAACTTGTCACCAACTAGACCGCAGGCTCCACAGCAAGCTGGCGAACGAGTTTAGCTAACCGTCGATGTTAAAACAGGGGGGATTGCGTGCGGCAACCTGCACGCCGCTGCCGCTCTGCCGCTGCCGCTCTGCCGCTGCCGCCTGCCGCTGCGCTCTGCCGCTCCACTCTGGCGCTGCCAGATGGCGCTTAAGATGGTTGCCTTAACTTAAGTAATGAAGCGGCCAGCGTAGCCGCAAGCGATTCCATCACCACCGCGGTCCTCTATTGGCTGTTAGCGAACATCTCCAGGCTGTTGGCAACCCTCTCCTGGCTGTCCAGCATCACCTGGACCATGTTGCCACGGGCACTGGGTGGGCGGTCGGGCTGAGGGGTAGCGCTGGTGGGCGGTCGGGCTGAGATGTCATGTTCTACAGTATGACTTACTACTATAGGGTATTTATACCTGTATCACTGTACATATTACAATACTACAACTCTGATGAGCACCATTACTCAGTAGTATATTTTTATATTTATATATTTTATACCCAGTTTAATCAGCAGTGCATTGTATGTTACTATTGCACTTTACTGTTACATTTGTAGACGCCAAACTTATTTTCATTGTATTGTACTTGTGCTGTATGATGACAATACATTTTAATCTAATATAATCTAATTTTGATCTGTCGCAAATTGCTATTTGAATACCTGTTGAATATTATAAGGAGCTGGCGCGGCGTTTCTGTATGCAAATTCAGGTGTACGAGAATGTGCTTTCAGTTTAAGAATGAGTGACGTAGGAGTTGGCAGCTGTGATAATTTTGGAAACTTACGAGCACCTCTCCACGCGTTCAGGAATCCAGGGAGGACTATCGCAGGTTTCCTCTTACGAGGTTATTTTTACGAGGAAATTTACGAGAATGTTAGTGAATGAGGTCCAGTGTTTCCAGGGATGACAGGTGTATCCAGTTGCTTACATTTCAGCAAATGACATGCATGCTGTTATGTGTGTGTGTTATTACAGTGTGTTACATGTTATTGTGTATTGTGTGTTGTCTGACCTGTGACCTTTGCCAGGAAGACAAATCTGATCCACTGTGGCCCCTGTTCCTGTACCAGCAGCAGTGTGATTGGTTGACAGTCAAACCCTGCCTCCTCTTTCACCTACCACATCATGAGCAGAAAAAATAAATTCATAAACACAGCTCATTGGTCATCTCTAGTCTCTCCTCTGTTCTCTTGCTGTTTCTATTAACATCTCTAGTCTCTCCTCTGTTCTCTTGCTGTTTCTATTAACATCTCTAGTCTCTCCTCTGTTCTCCTGCTGTTTCTATTAACATCTCTAGTCTCTCCTCTGTTCTCTTGCTGTTTCTATTAACATCTCTAGTCTCTCCTCTGTTCTCTTGCTGTTTCTATTAACATCTCTAGTCTCTCCTCTGTTCTCCTGCTGTTTCTATTAACATCTCTAGTCTCTCCTCTGTTCTCTTGCTGTTTCTATTAACATCTCTAGTCTCTCCTCTGTTCTCCTGCTGTTTCTATTAACATCTCTAGTCTCTCCTCTGTTCTCTTGCTGTTTCTATTAACATCTCTAGTCTCTCCTCTGTTCTCTTGCTGTTTCTATTAACATCTCTAGTCTCTCCTCTGTTCTCCTGCTGTTTCTATTAACATCTCTAGTCTCTCCTCTGTTCTCCTGCTGTTTCTATTAACATCTCTAGTCTCTCCTCTGTTCTCTTGCTGTTTCTATTAACATATCTAGTCTCTCCTCTGTTCTCCTGCTGTTTCTATTAACATCTCTAGTCTCTCCTCTGTTCTCTTGCTGTTTCTATTAACATCTCTAGTCTCTCCTCTGTTCTCCTGCTGTTTCTATTAACATCTCTAGTCTCTCCTCTGTTCTCCTGCTGTTTCTATTAACATCTCTAGTCTCTCCTCCTTCTGTTTCTATTAACATCTCTAGTCTCTCCTCTCTTCTCCTGCTGTTTCTATCAATGTCTCTATTCTCACCTCCCTCTTCAACGCCTCCTCAATGCTCTCCCCCTCCTCCATCCGCCCAGCAGGGAGGTACCACTGCTTATAGCACTCCGGCTTCGCCTCCTGCACCATCAGCACCTCCTCCTAGACACACGCACAGACATAGATACCAAACAAGAGTACAGTTAGTCTCTCACCGTAGGTGCCAGGCTCATGAATCTGAATTGCCTAACTCCATTGATTCATTGTCAGAATAATCCATCTAATACTTGTGAAATCCCTACAATATTGTTGGAGCAAGTATTGTTGGAGCACAATAATAATGATTATAATAATTATAACAAGTATGACAATAATTATTGTAATAATTATAACAAGTATGACAGTAATTATTATAATAATTATAACAAGTACGACAATAATTATTGTAATAATAATAATAAATATCACAATAATTATTATATTAACACATTGGACGCCAGATGGCGTGCCAGCGCTTTGTTCAATGGAGAGAATGCCGTGTTTGCGAGTGCTTAAACTATATGAAATATTATAGCTATGGATCTAATAACGCTGTCGATTGTCAGTGAGTTTCTTCTGGTCAACATGCAAAAAATTGTTTTTTCATCCGTACATTTCCGTTTTATACCGTGGTGAACATGAGTATAGTTTGGGTGATTCTCATCACAGGAAAAGACGCGAAAATAGCCCTTTAGTGCAATCCAGTTATCACGTTGTCATTTTTCGCCTGATTATCAAATCTTCCTGAAATCAACGCTAGATTATCGTTATTATGTCTCCTCATGCACCCATGAAAGGGGGCTTGTAGCGGGGCGCCCCTGCGTGCTGTGATGTGACCAACGGTAAACAGCACACACAGTCCACACAGACAGCTTCGATCGCGGGAGAAAAAAATATCAGATAAACCGTACGCAAGATTGGATATATAGTGTCCTTACCTTGTCTCTGATGTAATGCAAAAAAAATAATCCAATTATCTGATCGCCATTCCAAGTACTGCTCGCGGAGGTCCGTCCCACGTTATCCGGCATTGCATATGAACGAAGGGGGGGGGGGGGGGGGGGGGGGGGGCAGCCTAGTTGATGCATCGTTGTAAGCGCTTGTCCTGCCGGAGTATTTAAACCCCGCCCGCATGGCTCAGCTCGGCCCAGAAAACAAACTACATAGTTTCAAATGGAGTGCAATAGTGGCCGAAGGCGTTAGAGGGCGGTATTGACCATCTGCCAGCTCAGACACATTCAGAACACAGGCTGCCCCGATGAATTATGAATGGCAATAGCGAATAAAAGAAATAACGATTAAAACCCGAGATATCTCGGGTTTGGCGCCCAGCGCATGGCGAGTTAACCCGGGATATCTCGGGTCTGGCCCCGAATGTGTTAAGTATAACAAGTATGACAATTGTACAAAATATTGTATCACAATCATTATAATAAGCATCAGAATAATTATAATAATAATTATAACAAGTATCAGAATAATTATTATAATAATTATAATAAGTATTGCAATAATTATAATAATTATGACAATAATTATAACAAGTATGACAATAATTGTAATAGTTATAATAAGTATCACAATAATTATTATAAGTATCACAATAATTATTATAATAATCATAATCGGTATCACAATAAGTAGTGATGCACTGATAAAACTTTTTTTTAATGCTACTAACATTAAACTAGCTCATTAGCTAACTCTGGTACATTTACATTGATGTGGAAACTGAAAGTGTTGATTAATGTGCACCAGACAACAGTGAGACACCAGTACCTTGTCATTGAAGATAACAGCACAGACGATGTAGGAAACGGTCTTCCTCAGGAATACTGGTCTGGCCTGCTCAGGAACTACATCTAACTCAGAGATCTCCAATCCCTCTCCTTTCAGTAACCTCCCCACCACCTCCTCCACCTCCGTCACCCCCTTCACCTCTCCCATAGCAGCTGCAAGGTAGAGGACAAATGAAATAAGAGAAATAGAAAATATAGTTGGATTACAGAGAGTGTACTTTATTTATAATGTTATTTACAAAGAAGGCTATATTTTAGACGCTAGATGTTGCATTGAAGTAGTAAAGGCCAGAAATGAATCAGAAATATAGGAGTCTTCCAGTGTGATTATAAAACGTATTATGAGCTCAGAGGGGAGAGAAAATATAACACACAGTTCAGTGTGAAAAGCATAGTCTGTTTTACTGGAATAGATGGAGATTATATAGGACTCTAGCCGGAGTCAGCAAGTGACAAATGCAACATGTGGGAATAATGTGTACCAGGGGTCTGTGTTATCATTCATACTAGCTAATATACTGTGTGCCAGGGGTCTGTGTTATCATTCATACTAGCTAATATACTGTGTGCCAGGGGTCAGTGTTATTCACTGACATACTTGACTGTTTCATAATGCAAGACTTTGTTTGCGCGGCATTCTACTCTACATAAACGCCAAAACATTTCACTCGATGTGCGGTTTTGTAGTAGGAGAGTGCGTAGTTGTTATTGAGAGTTGCTATTGAGAGTTTTTTGATCATCATGACATGGAGCCAGCTAAGAAGAGAAGCCGTTCTCAAATGTGGGAACACTTTGATCTGATCAGTCCTAATAAGGTATGTGCATTGTACTCCTTAATAATGTGTAATTCTGAGAGTGTACAAATAAGAGTAGTATTCGATATGATTAGATATGTGTTGTGTAGCAAATAATTAGTTTGGATGCAATTTGATTTGTCTACAGGTCAAGTGCTTGCTGTGTCATCAGCAATTGGCCTATAATAACTATGTTCTCAATGCTGAGGCACTTCAGAGCCAAGCATGAGAAGGAGAACCAGCAGGACTCAGATCAAGTTAGGTTTTATTTATTGTACAGTACAAACATTATTACACACTCATTAACTCATTATCTTTCATTAAACACACTATACAAATGCAATATGATATAATAGTATCGTTCATCATGCCTTGCCTCATTTACATAATGTTTTTCATTTGTTTGTCTGTGTTAGTGGACCGGAACCAAGAGCTGGATGAGGCTCTTGTTAACATGGTGGTGAAAGACTCCCAGCCCTTTTCCATCGTGGATGATGAGGGCTTCAAAGAGTTTGTGGGAAAGCTTGATCCCACATACACTCTGCCTTCTAGACAGGTTCTGAAGAAAATGGTGGTCGATAAGTATGAGGAGAAGACCAAGGCCAAGGCTCAACTGCAGGACACATAGAGGGTGTGAGCCTGACTGCAGATATGTGAACCTCCATTAATATGGATGCTTATCTTGCAGTAACATGCCATTATGTGCTGCCATTCCCTCAAGTGCATCTATGAGGTCTCTCATGGTGGAGTGGGGCATTGCAGCCAAGGTTAAATGCCTTGTGACGGATGCTGCATCAAACATGATGGCCACTGCCAGTTGCATGTTGTGTGCATTGCACATGCACTAAATTTAGTGGTAAAAAAAATCCCTAGAGCAAACACCTGGCCTAGAGGATCTACGCACAAGGGCACGGAGAATAGTGACGCTTTTCCGATCCAGCACTACTGCTAAAGAGAGGCTGACAAGTGTGCAGGTGCAAATTAATTGTCCAGTGCTGAAGGTGATCCAAACACAACAACAGCCAGCAGAGAAAGAGATTCTCCAACGGCGTTGGAGATGGATTGGCCATACACTCCTTAAACCATCCCTGAGCATCACAAGACAATCTCTCAGGTGGAACCCCCAAGGGAAAAGAAAGAGAGGCCGACCACGAAACACCTGGCGCCGAGACTTGGAAGATGATGCCAAGAAGATGGGACACACCTGGGGCCAGCTTGAGAGGTTGGCTCAAGATCGGGATGCTTGGAGAACCCTTGTTGACGCCCTATGCCCCAAACGGGGTAAAAGGCGTAAGTAAGAAGGTGATCCAAGAGGTGGACACTCGCTGGAACAGCACCTTCCTGATGCTGCAACGCCTGTATAACGAGAGGCCAACAGTGGGTGCAGCACTTGCATCACTGAGAACGGATGTTAATCCTCTGTCTTCCGATGACTAAGACACAATAGCAGCATGCTTACAAGTGCTCTACCCATTTTACATGGCAACGGTGGAAATGTCCCAGGAGAAGAGAGTGTCAGGGTCGATGGTGATTCCACTGATAAAAATGCTAACTTATTCAACACATGCAATTCTGGGGAAAACCACCAACGTGACAGCAATACAGCTGCGACAAAACATGCTTGCAACCCTCATACACAAGTTTGATACACTTGAGAGCTCAAGCCGTTTGTCCCTGGCAACACTGCTTGACCCAAGATTCAAAACCATCGGCTTCCATCAAAACCAAGCGCAAGTAGCAGTGCAACGACTGACTGCTGAATGTGCAGCACTGATGAAGCACACAGACATCAGCTCAACCACAACACACTGCACCAAATGTAGAAAATCCACCCTCCACAGGTAATATTATAACTAGATTATTATTGATGTACTGTACAGGACTAAATAAGTAAAAATATGATACAAATTGAAACCTTAAAGGGGAACTATCTTATAAATGGCCTTTTTGAGTGTTTAGCATTGTTTCCTAGCTATGTGAACTTATATTAATATGATCTATGTCTCTAATTCTCATATTGGCGCATTCTTCCAATTCTCCTCTCACAATATTCACCCTCACTGAACTGAGTCATCTGAAAATGTGCTGATTTGTGATGTCAGAGAGACACCGCTGCATGATAATGTGGCTGTGTGGCATCAGGTACATGATGAGCTGCACACAGTGGTTGGAGCACAGGCTCAAAACGGCTTAAGATCTTGAGGTAGAAAAATGCTGTTTTTGAGGACTTGATTAGAAATACAAAACAATGGGGGAAAAAATTGTGGTGTTCCATAGACTCACAGGAATTGTGTAAAAGTGCCCAAATAGTGAATGAAATAGTCAAATAGTTCCCCTTTAAGGTACTAAATTGTTGTGTTTCTCTTTCAATGTCGTTCAGCCTTTAACCTGTGGAAAACTATGGACCAAAGATGCTGCAACTGCGAGAAGGTCACGAAATGCCACTGTAGAGGTGATTGATTGATTGATTGATTGAACATTTTATTAACAGATTGCAGAATGGGTACAATACAGTACAGCTCAATACACACAATTGTTAAGGGGATGCAGACCAGAGAAAGACTTTCGTCTTGTTTACATCAGGGTCCCCCATTTTCAATTCATCATAACATATACATGACATACAGATACTTACAGTACTGTTACATCTATACATGACATACCAGATTTACAAATACAGTACTGTTTTTGATACAAGAAGAGTCTAAAAAAAGAGAGTATACATTTGACAAAGAAACTGTACATTGGAGGAGGTTGGTAGGTAGGAGGTTAGTAGGAGGGGTGGAGGGTTGGGTAGGTGGGGTGGGGGGAAACTGTACATTGGAGGTGGTGGGGGGGGGGGGGGGGGGGTAACGTCCAGGTCCAGAGATACAACACTGATCCTCCCCTGGAAAGATCCGAAGATCCACTTTTGTACTGGAGCAATCACAAGAATGTGTTCCCTAATTTATTCAGACTGGCAAAACAGTATCTTTGTATTCCAGCCTCATCTGTTCCATGTGAACGGGTTTTCTCAAAAGCTGGAGAAGTGGTCAGCAAAGAAATAAACGTCTCAGTCCAAAAACTGTTGAAAAAAATCTATTCCTCAATAAAAATCTTTGAGTCCCATAATCACACCTTGCCCTAGTTACACAAGCACAGCCATCATCATTATCCCTGCACACATCCTGTTTCCCAAGCACCCGCTCTCCGTCCCAACTACATATATTTACACTATCAATCATACAATTAATCTCCATCACCAGAAGGAAATAATTCAAAGTAAAAACCTAGTAGAAACTAAAGAAAACTAAAGGCTGCTTAAATTAACAAAAATGTAATGTGTAGGGAAGAGAAAGATGTGTTGCATGCCAGCCTCTTTATACTCTGGGGTTGAGGGGGACTGATTTGCCATTGGGAACACCTGTTATTGTTATGATCAATTAAGTGTGAGCATGTAACAATATATATATACATATTACAAAACAAACAGAATTCTAAACATTGCTTTACATCCACACAAAACAGGTTTGTTTTGCAGTCTCTTATTTCGCCAGCAGAGGGCACTGAAACGAACATTCGAATGAATGAATCCATGTTCAATACATTTGGTGAAGTGGTTCAATACTGGTTCAGTGCTTCATTTGGCCATCACTACGTGTGCCAGGGGTCAGTGTAATTCATACTAGCTAATATACTGTGTGCCAGGGGTCTGTTATCATTCATACTACTAGCTAATATAATGTGTACCAGGGGTCTGTTATCATTCATACTACTAGCTAATATAATGTGTGCCAGGGGTCAGTGTAATTCATACTAGCTAATATACTGTGTGCCAGGGGTCTGTTATCATTCATACTACTACTAGCTAATATAATGTGTACCAGGGGTCTGTGACAGTGTTATCATTCATACTAGCTAATAATGTGTGCCAGGGGTCAGTGTTATTCATACTAGCTAATAGACTGTGTGCCAGGGGTCTGTGTTATCATTCATACTATATAGCTGATATAATGAGTGACAGGGTTCTACATAACCACTATCCATCACTGACTGGCTGCTTGCACTAGCCCCTTTCGTGACTGTGATGAACCGAGTGAATACAGTCTCTCTTATTCCTCCATAGGAAAATCCCACAATTAACTCTGGAGAACTGGTCCTCAGCTAAACGCTCGTTGTACAAGTATCGCAGATAATCTTCAAAGGTACTCACAGTTGCACGAGGGTTTCGGACAGACAAACGCTAGGGTTTGAAAGCTCGGCGTTGCTAATAAACATTTTAAATCATTTTTATAAACCGGTCAAAATCTTTATTTCCAGCATTGGGTGCCCGATGCGCATGCGATCACAGCGCATGCGCATCAGGCAGCTAAAGCCGTTTTGAGCAGTGTTGTCCAGTTTATAAAGATTATTTAAAATGTTTATTAGCAACGCAGAGCATTCAAACCCTAGCGTTTGTCTGTCCGAAACCCTGGTGCAACTGGGAGTACCCTTTAAATGTATCTGCGATACTTGTACGAGAAGCGTTTTGATAGAGAAAAGCGAGACAGAGTTAATTGTGGGACTTTTCTATGGAGGAATAAGGGACTGTGTATTCACTCGTCCAACCTTGTTGGAGTGCATCACAGACCCGAAAGGGGCTATGTTTGCACATTATCCAGTTAACGTAGCACTAGCAGGCATTGTGTCCACGTCCACGAACACGATCCGTGTTGCATTCGGTTGAACAGATTTGCGTAGGGCAAGCCCAAGCTGACCCACTAATGTTAATCGCCTAGGCTCAAATTGGCTATTTTTGGCACTGACGATGCTAACGTTAGCTAACGTTCATTCACAGTACATTATTGCATTTTAATCTTGAGCTAGATTCTCAAGAACAAACATCACCAACCTTCTACTGGCTAAATAATCCGCATACAGTAAATTGCTCTTCTGAATGTTGACACAGCAAAGAACGTTGACAGTCGACTTCGGGTTAATTTTATTGACAGCATGACGTTAACCAAGAGACACTTCCTGTCCTCTGTTTTCAAAATAAAAACACATTCTAGTAACTAGATCACATATGTCGCGTTCAGCATAACTCGGAACTGTAAACTCCAATTCTGAAAAACGTGCCACATAAGGGTGGTTAAATTAACCAGGTTAATACATTACTGCTGATGTTCCCTGTATAACATAGAGTTTGGGAAGCTGATGTCACATTCCTGGGGCAAGTCGCCATTTGTAGAGGCCATTCCCATCGTGTGTGTTGACAGGCGGATTTTTTGTTTAAAAAAAGAAAAAAGAAAAAAGGCTAATTAAGGCATGTGGCAGCCTTGATTAGATTGATTGATTGATTGATTGATTGATTGATTGATTGATTGATTGATTGATTGACATTTAGTACTCAATTGTTAAGGGAATGCAGACCAGAGAAATACTTTCGTCATCAGGGTCCCCCATTTTCAATTCATCATAACATATTATGACATACATGACATACAGATAGACAGTAGGCCTACTGTTACATCTAGACATTTATGACATACCAGATCTACAAATATACAGTACTGTTTGTGATACAAAAATAGTCTAAAAAGAGAGTATATACATTTGAGGGGGAAGAAACTGTACATTGGTAGGTGGGGTGGGGGAAAACTGTACATTGGAGGTGGTTGGGGTGGGGGGGGTTGGGTAGGCAGGGAATGATTCACATTCCTTTACAGCTTTGGGTAGGGCGTTCCACATTGATGTGGCATAATTGCGAAACGTGTTTAGTCCCTTGTTTGAGCCGAATCTGGGTTTAACATGATTTGTTGAGCTTCCTCTGGTGTAGTGGTTGTGGTATTCACTGACCTTTGGGAAGTATTTTGACATGTACATGGGTACCTTAGTCGTATAGTGTATCTTGTAGACCAGGCCCATTGCAAGTTGCTGTACTCTGTCGTCTACTCTAAGCCATCCTAGGTTGTCAAAGTGGGCAGGGGTGAGGTGGGTTCTGGGGGTAAGGTCAAGTAGTAGTCTGACCAGTTTGTTTTGTGATGTTTGTAATCTTGTTTTAAGCGCCTTTGAGGTGCTTTGGTACCATGAGGTGCACGCATAGTCGTAGTACCCTTGAATGAGTGCTCCTGCCAGAGTCTTCAGGGTATTCTTGTTTACCAGAGAGGAGATCCGGTACAAGAATCTAGTTCGTTGGTTGACTTTTTTTTATTACATTGGATGCCATTTTGTCACAGGAAAGATTTGCCTCTAGGATGGAACCCAGGTAGGTAATTTCATCTTTCCTTGTGACAATATTGTCACCCACTGTAACTGAGATTTGCTGAGTTTGTTATTTGAACCGAAGAGAATGGACTCTGTTTTGCCCATGTGTAATGATAGTTTGTTATCAGCGAGCCATATGCAGATTTTGCCTAGTTTTTCAACCTGCAACTTGTTCTTGTCAGAGACCAGCAGGGCTGAGTCGTCCGCAAACAGGAACAAGTTGCAGTCACAGGCTGACGACATGTCATTTGCATAAATTAGGAAGAGTAGCGGTCCTAGTATGCTTCCTTGTAGAACAACACAGCTCACTGTGAGGGGGGGGGATAGAGTACCGTTTACCTCTACCATCTGTTCTCTCCCCTCCAGGTAGGATTGCATCCAGCTCACTGATAAACTATCAAAACCAATTGCTTTTAGCTTGTCAATCAGAATGGAGTGATTGACAGTGTCGAAGGCCTTTTGTAGGTCCAGCATGACCATGCCGCAGTATTTGCCCGCGTCCACCTCTTGTTTGATGTGGTCGTTCAAATAGAGGAGGCATGTGTCAGTGGAGTGGGACGTTCTGAAGCCAGATTGGAATTCGTAGATTAGATTTTTTTCCGCCCAGGTACTTTTCGACCTGTTCGTAGACTATTTTCTCCATGACTTTCGAGATGGAGGTAAGAATAGAAACAGGGCGGTAGTTGCCTGGGTCTAATTTGCTGCCCTTTTTGTGCAGAGGGGTCACTCTCGCAATTTTGAAGTCCTTGGGGACGTGTCCCTGTTTTATAGAGAGGTTTATTATGTGTGTGATGACCAGTGGTGCAGTCGTAATATGGGCCAAGGCGAAACGCCACGTGCATGCGCGCGTGCGCATACATGTTCCCTCGGTTGCGCACAGAACAGATGATTATTATGCATAACAATGTTTTAAATGTAATTGTAGTTACAATTTCTTTAATTGAATTAACTTAAACTAGAAAAGTAAATACAAACTAAATTAACAATGTAACTTAGAGTTAGTTTACTGAAGGACAGTTTCCTTCAGACTGAAGCACAACTTGTCTCATCCTTCCAGTCGGGAGATCGTGGGGCGACAGTGGCTCGGGAGGTAGAGCAGTCGTCTGGCAATCCGGAGGTTCCCGGTTCGATTCCCGCTCCTCCCGGGCAGCGTGTCGATGTGTCCTTGAGCAAGACACTTAACCCCTAACTGCTCCCGATGAGCAGGTTGGCACCTTGCAGGTTGCCTCCGCCGTCGTTGTGTGAATGTGTGAGTGATTGGGTAAAATGTAAGGAACAAATTGTAAAGCGCTTTGGATAAAAGCGCTATATAAAAAAGCAGCCATTTACCATTTACCATTTACCATCAAGCAACCCCCCACCTACAGGGCTTGTATTTTGGTAGTCGGTATCCTATTATTATGCAAAGTCTAGGTGATAAGTGCCGGTGTTGTGCCAAAATCCTACCCCTTGCCATAATTTTACCCCACCCACTCAATCAGCGTTGGTTAATACTGCTGGAGCATTGGTTCATTTTGGTCCGATTTCCTTGTGCGATTTTGCGCGCCGCGTGGGAGTAAATTCGAGACATATATTCGGTTGCAAAAAGGTGTCCCACGGTCTCCTCTATGGCCGTGAATATTTTCACGCGGATCGGAATCACGGCGCGCCCGTGGGACACTTTTTCGTTTCGGCGAGTTTATTCCACACTTTCGGCTTTCCTTTTCTAAGCATTTTCGGGGCTACATGTGATTCCATGTACCAACTCAGAATCATTGGTGAAAAATCGATAGACCAACAGAAGAAGCTGTATATTTGCTTCATCGATTTCACGAAGGCCTTCGACAGAGTTGAACATACAACATTGAGAACAATGGAAGAATTCAAAATACCAGTTTCTGACCGAAGAATAATTGCCAACTTATACTGGAGGCAGAAGGCTAATGTTAGAATAGGAAAGGAGAAATCAAGAGACTTCCCGGTGGAGAAGGGTGTAAGACAAGGATGCATCTTGTCCCCTGTACTCTTTAATATGTACAGTGAATCACTGATGAAAAAAGGTCTGAGAGGAGGGAAAGGAGTAAAACTTGGCGAAGAGAACATCACCAATATAAGATACGCGGATGACACTGCTATAGTCTGTAACTGTCAAGAAGATCTACAGGACATGATGAATAAGCTGAATGTCGAATGCAAAAACTATGGAATGTCACTAAACACAAAGAAAACTAAAGTAATGATCATTGAAAAAACACCAGGAACTGTTTGTAAAATACAGGTGGATGGAGAAAAACTTGAACAAGTGAAGGAGTACATGTACCTTGGAAGCTGGATCAGTGAAGGTGGAAGAGCTAACATGGACATTAAGAGAAGAACCGGAATTGCAAAGGGCGCATTCTGGAACCATAAAGAATTATTGAGAAGAAACATAAGTTGGAAAACGAAGACCAGGATTTTGGAAACGTATGTTATGTCAGTCTTTTCATACGGAGCAGAAGCATGGACGCTGAATGAAGAGGCAAAGAGGATGATAGACTCTTTTGAAATGTGGACACTGAGGAAGATGCTGAAGATAACATGGAAGGATAAGATCAAGAATGAGGAGGTACTGAGAAGAGCGGATATGCAAGGAGGACAGCTGCTGGAGAGGTTGAAAAAGAGAAAGATGGAGTTGTGCGGGCATGTTCTGAGAGGATCCAGCGGGGAGATGTTCAAGAAGGTGGTGATGGGGAAGGTGGATGGAAAGAGAGGAAGTGGAAGACCAAGAAGAGGCTGGGTAGACGATGTCTGTGATTGGAGTGGAGTGAGAGGCGGAGTCACGGAGTTGGAGAGAAGAAGTGGGGACAGAATGGGTTGGAGAGTGATAGGCAACCTTTGGAACGAAGAAGCCACCTAATGATGATGTGAATGAGTAAAAGTTGCGGGACGCCCAGATGTACCCACGGTAGAAAGCTCGCGTGGAGCCCATAATAGGCTCACTTAATACAGCGTTTTTAAAATCACGCGACATTTTCAGGGTCGCGAGCCGACCTTTTCCCCTCGTTTTCGATGATGGAAGTGATTTAGGAAAAGCTTCGGCACGCCGAGAGGTACCCGTGGATTTAATCTTGTGTCACATCACTCCCATTCTGGTATCCCTGCACTGGCTCCCGGTACACTATAGAATTCACTTCAAAGTCCTCACTTTCACTTTCAGAGCACTTCACGGTCAGGCCCCTATCTACATCACTGAACTCATCCATCCCTACACCAACACCCGCTCACTCAGATCTGCCGATCAGCACCTCCTGGTGGTCCCCAGGTCCAGGCTGAAAACAAGGGGTGATCGAGCCTTCGAGGTGACAGCACCAAGGCTCTGGAACGCTCTCCCCCTGGACCTGCGAACTGCCCCCTCTGAAAACTCTTTTAAA
This sequence comes from Notolepis coatsorum, assembly GCF_963971535.1. Classification (NCBI taxonomy): domain Eukaryota; kingdom Metazoa; phylum Chordata; class Actinopteri; order Aulopiformes; family Paralepididae; genus Notolepis; species Notolepis coatsorum. Next base: position 158,909,225 of record NC_140165.1, on the reverse strand, counting down.
AAACTAAAAACACATTTGTTCAGACAGGCCTTTGGTCATGCATAGGCACTTTTTCTTGTCCTCACTGTTCTATAGTTTTGTTTTAATTAGTGACTCATGATTTTATCCAAATTCTTTTATTCTACTTTTTCTATCTGGTTTCACTGTTTTTAACTGCTGTTTGTTGTTGTTGTCATTTATTTCTGATTTTGTTTTTATTGTGTTTTTATATTAAGCTGTAGTGTAAAGCACCCTGTGAATTCGTGCTGTGAAGGGTGCTATATAAATAAAGGTCATTCATAATGCCGCGGCAACCTATGCGCCGCTGCCGCTCCGCTCTGCCGCGGGGCGTGCGCGGCGTTGTCACGTGGGGCGTCGCGGCCAATCAGAGAAATGCGAAAGCACTCTTGGGCTGCCTTTAAAGAAGAGGCACCCTGCGTGGCACTTATCACCTAGACTTTGCATAATAATAGGATACCGACTGCTTCAGTGACGTAGCCTAAACGGCGTTTAACCGCGTTTGACCACCACTGCATGCCTGATGGGGTGATGGCGGCTGCTGAGTCTCTGAGGAATTTGGATGGGATGTTGTCATGGCCAGTGGCCTTGTTAGGTTGGAGGTAAACTACACTCTTGCTCATTTCTCCCAAGTTGCCTACTGTTACCAATTTGTTTACGTTTGTACTATTACTAATGTATCTTGGGCCTTACTTTGGCTTCGTAAACTAATGGATTATTAGTTAAACTTTTACGAGTTTCCCGAATGCGCCATGACATGACGAGAACGGAAGTGAGCGCTAGGATGGGTCTCCTGCGTGCTTACGAAACCAAGCCGCATTTCTCGGAGACGCTCTCTGATTGATTTGACACTGACTGACGCTCTCTGATTGGCCACTGAAGCGTTTGCCCAATCCGTGACGAGCTGCGTCTTTGCCCAATTTCCACGCCAAACAGTCTGCAAACTACCTGGCGTTCTATCGCAACTTCGAAAGAGTGCCTAAGCTTAACCAGTGTAGAAACAGGCGTCGGCCAATCAGAGAGCGTCTCCGAGAAATGCGGCTTGGTTTCGTAATCACGCGGGTCTCCTGCGTTATTTTTTTCCGTAGCCGTATTTCTGGCAGACGCTCTCTGATTGGCCACTGACATGTTTGCCCAATCGCGTGACGAGCTGTGTCTTTGCCCATTTCCGCGTCGAACAGCCTGCAAACTACCTGGCGTTCTATCGCCATGCTCTAAGACAAACTCTAACCTTAACCAACTTCGAAAGAGTGCCTAAGCTTAACTGTCGAAAGAACTTGCCGTCACGCTCTAAGACAAACTCTAACCTTAACCAACTTCGAAGAGTGCCTAAGCTTAACCAGTGTTAGAAACAGGCGTCGGCCAATCAGAGAGCGTCTTGCCAGAAATGCGGCTACGGAAAAAAATAACGCGTCTCCCTCTCGGGTCGTCAGTCACTCTCATAACATGCTCCTGTCGTAAGGTCAAGCAGAGGTTGCTATCTAAACTTTAACCAGCCATGTAACTGCAAAGCAGACGTTTGATTTTCGGTGGGTTGTCCTGGATGAAATGGAAAGCTAATCGTCAGCAGTTGACAGGATGAGATGAGCTACGGAATGACTGGACTAGCTAGCAGGTAACGTTACAATTGGACATTATGGTGGACACAAGCTAAGTTGACTTTGAAAAGTTATAGTTGTATACTTTTTTGTCTCTTGTGGTTTTTCGCGACATCCTGTGTTATTACCACCACTAGACTGAAGTCATAAATGTATAGATGTAGCAGTAATGTCTATCTGTATGTCGTGTGTGTCATATGATGAATTGAAAATGGGGGACCCTGATGTAAACAAGACGAAAGTCTTTCTCTGGTCTGCATCCCCTTAACAATTGTATGTATTGAATTGATTGATTGAAAACTTTATTAACAGATTGCAGAATGGGTACAATACAGTACAGCTCAATACACACAATTGTTAAGGGGATGCAGACCAGAGAAAGACTTTCGTCTTGTTTACATCAGGGTCCCCCATTTTCAATTCATCAGGACATATATGACATACAGATAGTCAGTACTGTCTTGTACATCTATACATTTATGACATACCAGATTTGCAAATACAGTACTGTTTGTGATACAGAAGGAGTCAGGAAAAGGGAGTATATACATTTGACGTAGAAACTGTACATTGGAGGAGGTTGGGTGGGGGGGGGTTGGGTACACTGGGATATTGACAACCATACTGGGTAATCTACATTGGAGGTGGTTGGGGGGGGGGGGGGGCACACTGTATATACAAGCAAAACTGTACACTATCTGCCCGGGCCCCAAGATGGCGTTTTAATTCGATGCTGCTTAACAACAAGGAATTCATTACACAAATTAGAGAAGCTCTCACAGTATTCCTACAAGACAATACTAACTCTGTGCAAGATCCCAGAATATTATGGATGTCGGTAAAGAATATGATCAAGGATTTCTCGGATAGATTTACCTCCATATTGCGCAAAAATCAAAACACAAAACTGTCTGAAATGGAAACGCTTTACTCAATGCTTTTTAATTCTTTAAAATACAACAACTCTACCAGACTAGATAACCAAGTTAACATTCTAAAGACAGAGATCAAAGCAATGTACAGACAAAAATCGGAATTGCAAATACGCAGCACTAGACAACAGCAGTACTTCCAAGGTTCTAAACCTAGTCACCTATTAGCCATGCGACTAAGAATTAATGCAAAATTTGCAGATATAACTGCCATTAGGAAACAACAAGCTCTAGTAACAGAACCCAAAATAATAAACGATACATTCAAAGAATTCTACTCCGATTTATATAACTCAGAAACGACCTTTGATCAAGACAAATTAGACACATATCTTAATCAAATTACTCTCCCTAAACTTACGGAGGAAGACGCTAAACAGTTAGAAGTACCGATCACATTAGAAGAACTCAAGAAGGCCATATCCGGAATGAAAAACGGCAAAGCTCCGGGAATTGACGGTATCCCATCAGAAATGTACATTTCTTGCTGGGACATATTTGGACCCTTATTACTAAATATGATCTTATACTCAGTCAAAGAGGGAAGCTTCATAGAACACCAAAATACCGCACTCATTTCAGTTCTTCACAAAAAAGACAAAGACCCCACTGAGTGCGGTAGTTACCGTCCTTTAAGCCTCCTCGGAACCGATGTCAAACTGTACTCTAAGATATTAGCCATCAGATTGCAAAAGCATATGACGTCTTTAGTTCATCCGGACCAAACAGGCTTCATAAAAGGTCGCCTGATCAATGATAACATAAGGCGAATACTGCACGTACTAGATACAGACAAAGAGGACATCACACCTAAGGCGATACTATCCCTGGATGCTATGAAAGCATTTGACAGGTTGGAATGGTCGTTTCTATGGGCAGTATTGGAAAGGATGGGGTTAGGAAAAGGTTTCATTGATATGATTAAAGTACTATACAAGGACCCATCGGCCAGGATTACAACAGGCACATTCATCTCCGATATCTTTCCGGTATCACGCTCAGCCAGACAAGGTTGCCCTCTTAGTCCCGGACTATTCGATCTATCATTAGAACCTTTAGCACAATTTATAAGACAATCCCAACACATAGAACCAATAGTAATCAAGGGCACACATCATAAAATTAGTTTATATGCGGACAACGTAATATTGTTCATGCAAAACCCCAACAACACATTGCCGCTTATACTCAAGTTGATAGAGAACTTTGGTGATTTATCGGGATTTAAAATAAATTGGCCTAAGTCGGCTTTTCTTCCTCTTAACACCAGTGCAAAAAAAGAGACAACCCTCCCAGGTGCGATACCCATGGTCAAACATTTCAGATGCTTGGGTGTGGAAATATTTCCCACCATAAGACAAACGGTGAAGCACAATTACACAAAAATACAGAACAAAATCAAAGACGACCTGGACAGGTGGGCAAAACTTAAAAACTCAGTACAGGCAAGGGTATCAATAGTTAAGATGGATGTATTACCAAGAATCAATTTCTTCAGCTCAATGCTTCCGTTACCTCCTCCAGAGGGCTACTGGAAAAGATTACAAACCTCCACATACAAATTTATTTGGAATAACAAACCACCTTGCATAAAAAGATCCACCGCACAGAGAAATAAAGCAGACGGTGGCATGGCAGTCCCAGATTTTTTACAATATTTTAATGCCTTCACATTAAGACCATTGAAGAAGATATGGTTTGACCCCGAGGCTTTGGTATCTTGGAGAAAATTAGAAGAAAACATAGTAGCCCCACAGAGATTGAAAGACATAGCATACACTAAACTTTCAATCAAGCATTGTGAGCGAGAATTTGGCCCAATAATTACCCATGCAATCAGGACATGGCGGGAAACACAAAGGAAATTTCCTAACCCTCAAGTATGGCATAATCACACTCCCATATTCAATAACAATGCTCTCTTAATGGGAAAACGACCTATAAGATTCCCTATATGGGAAGAGAGAGGCATACACTCATTAGGGGATATTTTTAATAACAAGGGCCTCTGTAGTTATGTCGAAATATGCATAAAGTTTAACCTCACCGAGTCCACATGGCTTTTTTACATACAGTTACGACTTTGTATGAGATCTCACTAGGCCTGTCACGATAACACATTTTGCTGGGCGATTAATTGTCCCAGAAATTATTGCGATAAGTGATATTATTGCGGTTTTGAGAGAAATAATTTTTTTGAGAAATGTATTTCCCAAAAGTTTTCAATCAACTTTTTTTTTTGCTAATATAATGATAATAGCATAATAATGCAAGGAAACCGTTTCAAAGTGCAATAAACCTTTATTTAACATTGGAAGACATTTTAAATATCCTAAATTACTACCTAACCAATCAGATATGAGGTAGCGTCAGAAGCAGAGTAACCTCGTTCCCAGTTTTATCTCCGTGAGAGCAATGATAAAACGAGCAGAGCAATGTGTGTGGACAAGAGGCGGGTTGCTACGTTTACTGTAGGAAGGGGCTTTTAGACCCATGTTTTTATTTTTTGCTTCGAAAAGAGGGACATCCTCTCAATATGCGGGATGTGGGACATTAGGTAAAATGGCTGTGCAGTATACAACCAAAAGCGGGACGCCTGGTCACCCTAACTGTGGCTCGCGTTTGTTTACTGTGGCTCGCGGATTATGTGATGGGCAAGCTACTTGGAAAATGTAGTAAGCTACACTACCAGTTACTCTCGATTAAAATATAGCTCAACAATAATCAAATAAACACAAATATATACTATCTCTATTGGAATGGAGACTTTTCAGCACAGGATAAACTAGGGATGGGCAAAAAAAAACAGATAGATTGATCACATGATGTACTTGAGTACTCGTGGAGGAAAACGCTGTACAAAATAAACGTCTTTTCCGGTGTTTTAGACTTTGCTCTTTTATTTTGAAACCCACCGACCGGAAGTATTGTTGTTATTATCCTAGCAGAACCTATGAGCGGACAACTTGTGTCGTCCGGTTCTGTGTTTTTGAGCTAATGATAAAACAAATGTTGAGATTGTTGGTGAACAACTAACTTTAGGTTAGTTTTAACGTTAGCTAACGTTAGATGCAGCTACTACAGGCAATCAACGATGAGGAGGAAGCGTCATAGCATCAACACTAGATCTTTAATCTTTATTTAGCAGTCCAGTTTCTCCGGGCAGTAGCGTATAGCGTTTGTTCACGCTACATCACTACTTGGGTCTAAAAATAGCTACACTACAAAGAACGCTACTTGGTTCAAAAGGAGCGACGCTACCATCACGCTACTGAGAAATGTAGTTAAGCTATGTAGCGTTGCTACTGCCCAACATACGCATGGTGCTCACAGGAGCTCCCGTGCTGTACTCTGTAGTAACGCCAGCGGCCCGCCTCCCCACACGGAGAGGTACTGGTTCCCGCCTCATTAAAACAAACACGCAAATAGCAATTAATTGCGCCCATCAAAATCATTGCATTCATTTTCATTATTGCGCGATAAATTGATTTATTGCTTATTGCAACAGGCCTAGATCTCACGGTGTTCCATTACACATACCAATTGAACACCACAGATACCACAAATTTTTCTATGAAAGAGATACATTGGGAGGTTTTGTATCAGGTTTTTATTATCAATTACTAACGTCCTCGTATGAAACCCTTCAACTAGACAATGTCTGGAGGAGGGATATACCAGACCTGGAAAATGACTTTGATTGGCAAGGAGCCTGGGCAAATGTCCGACTTACATCAAGGAACCCGGATCATCAACAAATCAATCTGAAATATATTCACAGGACATACTTGACTCCTATAAGGCTGTGCAAAATGGGGCTTATACAAGACTCCAAATGCTCCCAATGTACAAATGGGGACGAAGGAACATTTATGCACATGTATTGGGACTGCCCACCAGTTAAGGCATTCTGGAAAGATGTGTCCCAACAATTATCAATACTCGTATTTTGGAATATACCTGTACACCCCGCGGTATTGCTATTGAATGATGTTTTTGAGTTTGCAGTGAATCCACAACTAAAAAGATTGGTTTTATCGGGTATCACAGTAGCTAAAAAACTGATCGCATCACGTTGGTTTCAACCGGAAAAAATTTGCCGGAAAGTGTGGTTTCTTACATATCTCGATGTGATATATCAAGAAATATCTACAGCAAGAATTCTGGGGCTCAATGAATCCAAAATGTCAATGTGGTTAGAAGTGGTGGAGAGAATAAAAGCTAGCCTATAATGGTAGTGTCTGGTTAGGAGTGAGGGATAATGGAGGTACTATCCAAGAGGGGGTCCGGGAGGGGGGGGTTTGAGCTGGAGCATATGTGTGTAGGGTTTTAGAAAATAGGTATTAGGGGTATATTATATACTAACATTTATATAATTGTAACTTCGCTGGATATACACTGTATACGGTTAAAATGTTATTATTGACTATTTTTGTTTTATCCTGTTTCTGTACTTGCATATATTTTAACCACCTTTACTGAAAGTTTCATTATACATTGTGTGTTGAGTACTGACTTTTAATAAGTTTTGTTTTGCATTAATAAAAAAAAAAAAAAAACTGTACATTGAGGGGGGGGGGGGGGGGAGGTATTGAGCTGTACTGTACTGTACCCATTCTGCAATCTGTTAATAAACTTTTCAATCAATCAATCTGTTACACCCGCTAAGTTCCTAGCTTTAAGAAAGACACAAGAGTGTAGGTTAATTTAACCATAATATTTATTACATAAAAAGGGGTGGACAAAATGACTATAAGCCCACTTCAACCTCATGCTCAGGAACCCCAATCAGTCTTGACCGGGCAGGGTTTTATTCACAGCAACCTGGTGACACTTCACACAATGAAGGAGAGTAATATCAATTGTCAATAAATAGCACTTCATACGATATCAATTGTCAATAAATAGCACTTCATACGATATCGATTGTCAATAAATAGCACTTCACACAATGAAGGAAACTTTATCACACATCAATAAATACCACGTCAAGAACTGTATAAAAAGGGATATCAAACTTCTTACAATGAAGTAAACAGATATCCTACCACTCGGTGATTCAACTTGTGCAAACTGTGCATAACCACGGCATCCATATGATAATGGCACACTAAGCCTGCCCGTGTTCACGTCTGAGAGAGGTACCTTGTACATGGGTTGGTGTTATGGTGGGGGGGAAACGGACACACAAATAAACAAACATACATGTAAAGAAAACTAATCCGGCCCAAGGGCAAGACCCAATTCTTTTTGCCCGTCTACCGGCCCATTGGACCGGGCGGATTAGACATTATATTATAACTACCAAACAATAACTAAAAGTGTTTCACGACAAGAGCAGCTGGACCACTGGTGCTCTGCCGGGAAACAAACACAACAGTATTAAAACACTTTATTATTAAAACAATAACACACATAATTATTAGACAACATTACATGCTAAAACAAAGTTCTACATTTAAAATACCTGTTCCCGTCGGTGGTCCTATTATCCTACCGACTACTTTCAATCCCGCTGGGAACCAGGCAAGTGATCTGGAACAAACACTCCATGTCACACATATTGCCGAGCACATTAAAACCCGCTATTCCTATACCATAATACTACCACTGCCTACCTTAGCGTGTAATGCTTGTTCCTGCATTCCGGAGTGAGGTGTGCACCTACCTCACTGCACCGGCCGCAACAAACAATTCCAACTAACATTCCTCCCGCAGGTATCCCCCTATAACGGAAGCTGGCTCATTGAGGCCCCTCCTCCTTTCTCATTAATGCCACCCGTCACAAATCAATCAAAACTATATTAAAAGTAAACAAGACAAACGTCTTTTTCTGGTCTGCATCCTCTTAGCAGTTTTGTATTGAGCCGTACTGTATTGTACCCATTCTGCAATCTCTCTGCAAAGTTTCAAATCAATCAATCAATGACATCTCTGTTTTCAGATTCGGATAGTCGTCCAGAACCACAATACAAAATCGGATTGTCCAGGAATTGCCTTTGTGAAAGTTGTGCAGGCTACAATCTAGACACGCGTGGTACTATCCTTACATCCATCTCGAAAGTCATGGAAAAAATAGTATACGATTACGAACAGGTCGAAAAGTACCTCGCGGAAAAAAATCCATTCCAATCTGGTTTCAGAACATCCCACTCCACTGACACATGCCTTCTCTATTTGAACGACCACATCAAACAAGAGGTGGACGCGGGCAAATACTGCGGCATGGTCATGCTGGACCTACAAAAGGCCTTCGACACTGTCAATCACACCATTCTGATAGACTATCAAAACCAATTGCTTTTAGCTTGTCAATCAGTGAGCTGGATACAATCCTACCTGGAGGGGAGAGAACAGATGGTGGAGGTAAACGGTACCCTATCCCCCCCCCCCTCACAGTGAGCTGTGGTGTTCCACAAGGAAGCATACTAGGACCGCTACTATTCCTAATTTATGCAAATGACATGTCGTCAGCTTGTGACTGCAACTTGTTCCTGTTTGCGGACGACTCAGCCCTGCTGGTCTCTGACAAGAACAAGTTACAAGTTGAAAAAGCCCTCAGCTCGGAACTAGGCAAAATCTGCATATGGCTCGCCGACAACAAACTATCATTACACATGGGCAAAACAGAGTCCATTCTCTTCGGTTCAAATAACAAACTCAGCAAGACTGACGGCTTCTCAGTTACAGTGGGTGACAATATTGTCACAAGGAAAGATGAAATTACCTACCTGGGTTCCATCCTAGAGGCTAATCTTTCCTGTGACAAAATGGCATCCAATGTAATAAAAAAAGTCAACCAACGAACTCGATTCTTGTACCGGATCTCCTCTCTGGTAAACAAGAATACCCTGAAGACTCTGGCAGGAGCGCTCATTCAAGGGTACTACGACTATGCTTGCACCTCATGGTACCAAAGCACCTGTCCTCAAAGGCACTAAAACAAATTACAAACATCTTAAAACAAACTAGTCAGACTACTGCTTGACCCGACTCCTAGAACCCACCTCACCCCTGCCCACTTTGACAACCTAGGATGGCTTAGAGTAGACAACAGAGTACAGCAACTTGCAATGGGCCTGGTCTACAAGATACACTACACGACCAAGGTACCCATGTACATGTCAAAATACTTCCCAAAGGTCAGTGAATACCACGATCACAACACCAGAGGGAGCTCCACAAATCATGTTAAACCCAGATTCGGCTCAAACAAGGGACTAAACAGTACACGTTTCGCAATTATGCCACATCAATGTGGAACGCCCTACCCAAAGCTGTAAAGGAATGTGAATCACTACCCACCTTCAAAAACGCTCTCAAAAAACACCTACGGGAGACTGCAATTCGAAACTGGCCCCTACAAATGTCCTAACCCAGTTGTACAGTAAATGACCAAGTATGGCTTTGTTAGTATTCCAATGTACAGTGTACAGTGTCCCCCACCCCCCCCTACCCAACCCCCCACCTCCAATGTACAGCCCCCCACCCACCCAACCCCACCCCACCTACCCAACCTCCTCCAATATACAGTTTCTATGTCAAATGTATATACACTCTTTTTCTGGACACTTTTTGTATCACAAACAGTACTGTATTTGCAAATCTGGTATGTCATAAATGTATAGATGTAGCAGTACTGTCTATCTGTATGTTGTGTATGTCATGATGAATTGAAAATGGGGGACCCTGATGTAAACAAGACGAAAGTCTTTCTCTGGTCTGCATCCCCTTAACAATTGTATGTATTGAGCTGTGCTGTACTGTACCCATTCTGCAATCTGTTAACACTTTGAGTGCCACTCATGAGATTTCTCTGGTTTTTAATAGTGACGTAGAATGCCACTCACAAGATTTCTCGGATTTTTTTTTCTTTTTTTAGCGATCTGAAAAATTATTGCATCACCCGAGCCTACCCGAGTATAGCCGAGGGGCGCCGGCGATCACTGTGGAAAAAAGCGCCCCCTGTCGTCTCCCAGATGACATAAGTGATTTTGGAATGGACTCAATGAAAATGAATGGGGAAAAAAATCCGGTACTCCACATTTTCCAGTTCACTGATCCAGCCGGGGTTACCACAGTTCATTCTGGAACCTCAGATCCCCGTTGATCATGGAGATCTACAGTATGGCGTTGGATCCATACACTTATCGATTTTTTCGAATGGTGATCAGGAATTGGAATATACCAGTTGGATACCATCTGATGTCAGGTAAGGACTCTATGTTATCAGTGTTAGGATAATCAGAGTAAGTTTGATGAAGTTATAAGCTGTTTTGTGAAATGTCTTCTTTCGGTTTCACTGTAAAAGTCTGTGAGGAAATCAACGGAGCGATTATCCGTGCACGGCCGTAATGTGCTTGCGTGCACGTATAATATTGATCATCTAGCGTTTATTTGACAACGATTCATAAAAAGGCCGACGAATATCAACGTTGTGGAATATTCCACTAAAAGACGATTTTCATAGAATGCTCCAGAATGAGCTGTTTTTTATATCAAAACGGGGGCTTTTCTAACTGCTCTGAAACCGAAACGACGCGATAAAAAAACAATCTGTCTTGACAGCACTGACTGGAAAATAGTCTTTGATAATGCGATGGGCAGATTAGACACATAGCCATAATTTAAAACATAGATTAGGCGATATTAACGTTAACATTGGCGCCGATGGTGGCATTCAGCCGGTAAAACGGAAAACCAGGCGTGGCGCTCAAAGTGTTAATAAACGTTTCAATCAATCACAATTAATGTCAACAGGATAGCACCACAAACAAAACCCGGTCGACTACTCTGTAGACATTTAGTACAATGTAGTACACAACATCAAACATTAGACAGTAGACTAGTGTCAGTCTCTATGTATTTACTACACTGTAGGCTACATCATCACAAACGGTGTATGCTAATTATCTTAGTTTGTGATTGACAAGCTAAAAGCAATTGGTTTTGATAGTCTATCAGTGAGCTGGATGCAATCCTACCTGGAGGGGAGAGAACAGATGGTGGAGGTAAACGGTACCCTATTCCCCCCCCCCTCACAGTGAGCTGTGGTGTTCCACAAGGAAGCATACTAGGACCGCTACTGTTCCTAATTTATGCAAATGACATGTCGTCAGCTTGTGACTGCAACTTGTTCCTGTTTGCACTGCAGACGACTCAGCCCTGCTGGTCTCTGACAAGAACAAGTTACAGGTTGAAAAAACCCTCAGCTCAGAACTAGGCAAAATCTATCATTACACATGGGCAAAACAGAGTCCATTCTCTTCGGTTCAAATAACAAACTCAGCAAGACTGACGGCTTCTCAGTTACAGTGGGTGACAATATTGTCACAAGGAAAGAAGAAATTACCTACCTGGCTTCCATCCTAGAGGCTAATCTTTCCTGTGACAAAATGGCATCCAATGTAATAAAAAAAAGTCCAACAAACTCTATTCTTGTACCGGATCTCCTCACTGGTAAACAAGAATACCCTGAAGACTCTGGCAGGAGCACTCATTCAAGGGTACTACGACTATGCTTGCACCTCATGGTACCAAAGCACCTCAAAGGCACTAAAAACAAAATTACAAACATCTCAAAACAAACTGGTCAGACTACTGCTTGACCTTACTCCTAGAACCCACCTCACCCCTGCCCACTTTGACAACCTAGGATGGCTTAGAGTAGACGACAGAGTACAGCAACTTGCAATGGGCCTGGTCTACACGACCAAGGTAGTACCCATGTACATGTCAAAATACTTCCCAAAGGTCAGTGAATACCACGATCACAACACCAGAGGGAGCTCCACAAATCATGTTAAACCCAGATTCGGCTCAAACAAGGGACTAAACACGTTTTGCAATTATGCCACATCAATGTGGAACGCCCTACCCAAAGCTGTAAAGGAATGTGAATCACTACCCACTTTCAAAACCACTCTCAAAGAACACCTACGGGAGACTGCAATTCGAAACTGGCCCCTGTAAATGTCCTAACACAACCCCCTCCAATGTACAGTAAATTAACCAAGTATGGTTGTCAATATTCCAATATACAGTTTTGCTTGTACAGTTGTACAGAGTGTCCCCCACCCACCCCTCCTACCCAACCCCTCCCCCCCACCCCACCAACCACCTCCAATGTACAGTCCCCCCACCTACCCAACCTCCTCCAATGTACAGTTTCTACGTCAAATGTATATACTCTTTTCTGGACTTTTTGTATCACAAACAGTACTGTATTTGCAAGTCTGGTATGTCATAAATGTATAGATGTAGCAGTACTGTCTATCTGTATGTCGTGTATGTCATATATGTTATGATGAATTGAAAATGGGGGACCCTGATGTAAACAAGACAAAAGTCTTTCTCTGGTCTGCATCCCCTTAACAATTGTATGTATTGAACTGTACTGTACCCATTCTGCAATCTGTTAATAACGTTTTCAATCAATTGTACAGTATTGACTTTCTGGCCATTGTGGATCAAGCTTTTAAGAAAGCAAAGTAGGAGTACTGACCTAGGATCAGACTGTTAAGGATACACCTCACTATGCTGCTGGTCTCATATCAGCACTGTTTCATTCAGTTGCTTGATACATATACAGGCCCAAAACTCATGTTGGCTAATGCTACTATGTTGGTGATACAAGAATTTGAGGTCATTTTCTTTTATTATAGGTATTGTTATAGGTAATTCTGGATGAGTGTGTGTGATAAATGACTAGGATTTACTTTGTTTAAATTTTTTGTTTTTGGTCTGATGTGTGAATGAATGAATGAATACTTTATTTAACAGATTGCAGAATGGGTACAATACAGTGTGTGTGGGTTAGGGATTAGGGTTGAGGGGGAGGGGTTGCTACTGCTGGTCACACCTCACCTCAGGCTCTGCAAAGAGGTCTGGAGAAATGCACACAATAATAAGTTATTAAACTCCAACCCACACGTTAGACTAAAGCAAGAAAATGTAAACAAAGTGCAACACCAAACAGGGCTCTTTTGCCTTACTGAAAAGTCACTCTGGATAAGAGCATCTAGAGCGAGTTACTGAATTGTAAATATGAATCGTCTTTCTTCCACAGTTTGAAGACGCCAGTGCTGTGACATCTTCCTCAGAACCTCTTCAGCCTGGACCCAACTGGAGGAAGTACTAGACAACATCATCACACTCAGGACGTTCATCATTCATGGGACCAGCATCAAGGAAACAAAACAGAAAAAAGTACTACTGAATGAAACTTTTCACCTACAGGGAAATTATAGAAACCGCTTACTTGTAAGAGTGCTGGTTTCCACAGTAGTCCGTTAAAGCTTTTGACTTCCTCCAACCTTGGCTCAATTCTCATCTTAACCTTACATTCTGTCACACACAGGGCTTGAACTTGCCCCCCTGCCCGTTTGTGGCTGGTAAGTCTTCTACTCGCCACATTTCTCATAGCTTGACTTCAATCAGTCATTTGAAAAGATACACTGGCTTCAGAGACTGCATTCGGCAGGTGAAGTTTTACCACAGCGGTCGGTCCAGTTTCATGTCTCTGACCGCCGCATCATGGCACGTCACAGTAAGCTGCAGAAGCAGGTGCTAGCGCTGTATCGCCACTTCCTGCGCGCTGGACAGAACAAACCGGGCTTCATCCCCAGGATCAAAGATGAGTTTAGGGAAAACTCGCGCATTAAGAAGATTGATGTCATGCACATAGAATACCTGTACCGACGAGGCCAGAGGCAGCTGGAACAACTGAAAGATGTCAACACTAAACAGCTGGGCTCCTTCTCTAAGCCAAAAGACAGTTGACCTGGTCTCGCTGTGTTTCGCAGGGGAATAGCATCATCAACCTCAGGAGCTGGCGAACAGTGCCACACTTTCGCTTTTCCCCATGACTTGGCCCACACCACACCATAACACACCACACCATGATCATACCACATAGTTCTGGATTATGATTAGTTTACTCCCACTTTATGACAACCACACATTCAAACAGTATTGTTTCTGTAAAAAAAGTGTTTTTGCTGCTCATGATCGTAGTTTTGAGGTGTATTTGGATTAATTATTACATTGAGTTTTTTTTACCTTCTGAAGTCACTAGTAATGACTGCATCTACATACATCCTGCTACTATATCCACACCACCCCCTCCCTAAATAGTGTTATTGGTTAATTGAATGAAATGCTCTCCATGTGCTCTGGTGTGTTTGTGTTTTGAAGAGTATTTTCCATGGAGACTGATTGGTTCATCTCCCCATAAACCACTCCTCCAGACCACTTCTGGAAATAAGCGTTGTTCACAGATTCAACTCGCTCGCAAAATCAGTCAATAAATGTAGTTAAAGGGGCGGCTACGTGGTGCAGTGGGCAAGGCGCTCACCACGAATACTGGAGGCTGGGCTCAAACAGATCATCTCCCTGTTCGAGCCCAGCACTCCACATTAGCTGGTCGTCCGCACTAATACACATTGGCAGTATTAGGGGGAGGGAAACTGATGGGTGGGGATCGGGTGTTGTGGACAGCGACTCCTACAGGTCGGTTGGTGCGCCTGCGCAGTAGAATCAGGAAGCGACGGGGGCGGGGCCCCTCCAAAGCCCAGACCCCCGATGCTGAAAGAACGAGCCGCGCAGGTGGAAAGATGACTGCTGTTACCTTGAGTATCGGAGGGGACTCGTGCTATGTATGACTTAGTCCACATTGCAGCCGGCTTGTGGGAGGCAAGAAACAGCGTTCAAAGACAGGGGAGGGTTGAATTGGACGATACGAAATTGGGGATGGGAGAAAAATAGAAAATGGGAGAAAGTGGATAAAAAAAAATGTAGTTAATTTTGACATGTGATCTATTAAAAAAAAAACTTCAACTGAATTTCTTGCTCTTTGCTATACAGATTGGATGTTATTTGATGAACTAACTGGATCTGGATTCTTTGAAGTGACTTTATCATCTGGCTGACTTCTGCGTAATTATACAATTGTGGTTGTTTTCTTTTTAATAATAAAATGTATTTCTGTGTGTTTGACTGTGTTATTCAGTCACAATTGACTGAATAAACCTTGTTGAAAGAGGTGAAGCATAACCTAGAGACCCATAATGCTGCTCGACACAAGTGATCAAGTAAAACCAACCAATCAAAGCGGCAGAACATGTCTTCACTGATTAGAATGACAGATGATGTGTAAAACTAGATTAGCGTTATCTGTTATCGTTTTATTAAACATCAGTAGGTTGACCACATCACCAGAAACAAACACTTTAAAGTGGAATGTCACCCATTGAGAATTCACATATGTTCCTGTTATACCTCAGGACGGTTCAGTCAGTATTTGTGAACATGCACTGCGCTCTCCTAAAGCTAGAAATCGGCGAGAACCCTCCAATCGGTGATGTCACTGGGATGTAAAATCTGGGGCTGCTCCATAGACAATGAAAGACCTAGCAATGTGTAAGAGCTCGGAAACACTTAATGGGCCTGGCCTTGTAAAATCAGAGCCCAATTCATTGTCTGGAGCAGTTTCTATAAGCGGTAAATGTGTTCTAGTTTTGCAGTTAGTGTAACCTTGTCACTGGCAAATCACCATGCTTACTGTATCTACTGCAATATATTATACCTGGCTGCTGTAGCTATAATGGAATATGTTTGCATTGGCCATTATTCTGGTGATCAGAATAGTGGTTTGGGATTTTGTACATTTTAGCCAAATAGCCTTTTGTATTGTCTTCTCCCTCTTGTTTTGTTAATTTCTCCAATGAAACGCAACACAAAGTCAGCAAATGCAAAGAATAACAGATCTAGGAGATGCGGGTGGCCAAGGCACAGACTGAACTATGTGAACCAAGAGTCTTTCTTTACAGGAATGAACGTTTTTATTTTATTAACCTTCCGTCTTCCGATATCTTTCACGACACCAGGCGTCATACATTTTATCCAACCCATAAGACCATGTTAACTTTCAATAGATGGGTTTCTTGTTGGTGAACACAAGCCAATCATCGATGCTGTTGAAACACCTGTCTGAGTCAGTCCCTGAGCCGCTGCTCTCAAAGGTATAATAGAACTCTAAAGTAAAATGGTAAATGGCTGCATTTTTATATGGCGCTTTTATCCAAAGCGCTTTACAATTTGTTCCTCACATTTTACCCATTTGCAAGGTGCCAACCTGCTCATCGGGAGCAATTAGGGGTTAAGTGTCTTGCTCAAGGACACATCGACACGCTGCCCAGGAGGAGCGGGAATCAAACCGAGAACCTTCGGATTGCCAGACGACCTCCCGAGCCACTGTCTCCCCATAATAATGGAGCTCTATGGAGAAACTATGGCAATGGCCTGATTAAAATTCCAAAGAGATTAAAGCTAGAGGGGGTAGTTGCTATCTACACGGAAAGAGTGATGGGATCAGTAACCTCAGTACAGAACAAATCATGAGCCTCTAGGTGGCCGTATACACATAAGAGTCAATCGGCCCTACACACGTAGAAGACCATTGGACTCGAATGGTGTCGTGCAGTGAGGAACAGGATACTTCAGTGAACACTATGCATCTCTATTATGAGAATGGTTTTCTATGGAGAAACCAGGGCACTGCCCTGACTAGAAGAGGAAAACAATGACAAAATACTGCCTCAGATCAAAAAGATGTATTTATTTTTTTTGCAATGAAATCTACATTGATATTAGTAGAGTTTAACTTGGTTCAGTAAACTCTGCAGAGGTGTCATTTTAATGTATGTATGCCTCTTGAAACCAACATGATACTGTTCAAGGTGAATTCAACTGAAATCAAAACAAGTTATCCGTTATCTTATACTTGTTCACTACCCCCCCCCCCCCCCCCCCATCACAATCACTAAAATCAAGTTTCAGAATGTCTGAAGCAACAGAAGAAATGATCCCTGTCGACGTGGACACTGGCCGTGTTTCCATGCACATTCATGTTCCCATATTTGGCGTACTCCAGACTTTCGGTCCATATTTTGCAGCATATTAACACTATCCCTTTTACAATAGCTGGGATAAGTGCATACCGTATACCCTGACTAGCCGAGGCATGTAAATACCTCATCCCCTTCACAGGACTCCGCTGGGCAAACTAGTGAACTGCAGACGGAATTTCCTCAATATATCTTCAACTAGGTTGATAGTGTCTGCCGTTTATCAGAGCGGTGATTCTTCAAAGTGCATTCCGGGGTCCTTGAGGGGGTCCCCAGAATTTTCATATAGTTTAATATTTCATTCAGTAAAGGTTGAGGCCAATGAGAGAAAATATAAGTGACTATTCTGATCATAGGTTTGACTTTCTCCACCAGTATCCCCAGTACTAACTACAGAATGTACACAGTTATGGAATTCTGGACTTAATCATATCAACAACAAAAGTCTTCTGGGGATGGGGGTCCGCTGCCTTATGTATATCAATTAGAGGAGTCGTTGGCGTGAAAAAGGTTGAGGTCCAATACACTAGAGGTCCGTTCTGAGACACCCGGCAGAGGTTCTTGGGGGAGGCGATGTGGCCCGAGCTCTGGACAGAACACATTGGTACGTTCTATGTCCCATTATCACAACATAACCGATAAAAAATCTGCAAAATGCCCCCTTTAACTAGGATACTAGCCGTATTCAGGGAATTCATGTGCATGTAAACACACCCCATATCTGTTCTGAGAGGGAAAAATAGGGGGAAAAGTACAAAAAAATTATAATGCCAAACGTATACCCAACACAGAGCAGATATAAAAGCACATTCATATTATTAATAGATGCTTTGGAATGGATGCAGCTCAGCAAAAACACAAGCCAACAGCCTTCCCTCACATTCCGTTCATATATTATGTGAACTTTATTTACTTACATCATTAATCATCTTGGATACAGTTATCATATCCCCCCCCGCCAAAGAAAAAATAAATAAGAAAATAGCTGACTTGATTGGTCCATGAGGTAAAATGCAAAATTTAAAGGGATAGTTTGGATCTTTGGACATTAAGTTGTATGAAATACGTGCCAGTAACATAGTGGATGCAAAGCTATTAACTTACTTACCGAGTCCCGTGGTCGGAGTTCTGGTCAGGTTACGAACGAACAGGAAAGAAAACAGTCACGAAACAACATGCAACAAAATGGTGACCTATTTGTAACAAAACCACCGTCCTCCAGCACTTTAGATTCTGCTATCGCCGGTTCACAGGTAACAAGGCCTATCAGCTGTTTTAAAATGCAGGAGGACTGTGGTTTTGTGTTGGAAATGGGTAACCCTTTGGCTGCATATTGTGGTGTGGATTAAACCATTTTTGGTTAACTCAGAACCCGACCAGAACTTTGACGTAAGTAAAGTAATAGCTTTGCATCCACTACACTACTGACAAGTATTTCATACAACTTAATGTCCAAAATCCAAACTATCTCTTAAAAAAAAGAAAATGAAAAGCTGGAAAGATCAGGAAGCCTTTTTGAAAAGTCAAAGACAATAAGTGGTACACAAAATGGTAGACGTAAAAAAAGGTCATGTGAACACTGAGAAAAATGGATTTATAAAAACAAGAAGCTTGTGATTGGAGACGGGGAGGCATGATGTCACAAAGCTGTATCTTCCTCAAACAAGACCTCTCTTCCCCCCCCCCCCCACACATGCACACACACAGTGGTGTTGATTTCCCTTTCAATTTAAAGGGGTAGTCCAGATTTACCTGAAGTGGTATGAAATACTTGCCATTAGCGTAATTGATGCATGGTGGTTAGCTGACTTACTGAGACCCGTTCTGGTCCGGAGACATAGGATTCGGAAACAAAAAAGTTTGCAAACAAAAGTGTTAACCATCCACAACAGAATACAACAGTCCTCGTGTGTTTCCAACGTTTGATTCTTCTCTCAGACTGAAGCAATGTCTGAGAGAAGTTTTTGTTTCTTGAAGAAGCCAGTTTATTACTATTTAGCTAGCTGGCTAGATTCTAAGACATTGTGTCGGTCTGAGAGAGGAGTCGAGCATCGGAAACACCCAACGACTGTTCTGGACGGTTAAAAGGTTTGTTTCTATGTCTTGTTTCCGGACTCTGTGTGCCATCTGTCCAAGATGCCCAGCGCACTCGGAGTGCGGCTGGAACTTTGGCCACAGGTAAGGCATCTAATGTCTCTGCATCCATTACACTACTGGCAAGTATTCCAGACCACTTCATGTAAAAAACGAAATCCCAACTATCCTTTTAAGCAATTCACAAACTGAATTTCCTTCATAATTCAAATAATGACAGTTGTTTCGGCGTGAGAGGGTAGCCCTGTCCCACCTCTGACTGATAACTGACCGTGAAAGTTCCAACATTTCGGTTGACATGATTACTTGAATTGAAATTGATTTGACAACAACCGCAAGGTCACGCACGCATCCATATGTGCACACACACACACACAAAGTTTATCAGCTGCACAGCCTCCGTCTCATCCTAACAAGCCACCTTGTTGATTCCGACTTTTACACTGAAGTGATGATTAGATGATACACAACAAAAAAGGCCAAAATAATCTAAACAATCACATACAAAAAAACAACAAACCCAGACAGCTTAAAGCTAAATGAATAAACAGCGACCATATTACATCACCATAGTCTCTTTTTTTTCCTTCAGATATTTATTCTCTTCCTATGCACTGACCGAGGTGCGTTTGATAAAAAGAAAAAAGCAGTCCCCAGAGCAAGGTGCCAACGGTGGGTGGGGCTTTCAGAGAAAAGGGGGGAGGGGTTTGTTAGTCGGTGAACGATGAAGATTGGATCTGTGAAACACTGTCAATCAAGCAACAACATGCGTGAGCCATGGGAGGGCGCTCGTTCTGCTACCCAGGGGTGGCCCGGGCAGAATAATTTTCTGTTGAAAGAAGGAATACTTCAAAAAGAGTGGCCACCCACTTGGGACCACCCTGGGCTGTAGAACAAACACCCCTCCGTTAGCAGTTAGGGCGACAGGTTCTCCCATGGCTCGCAGGAGTGTGTAATAGTAGTAGTAGCACATAGTAGAGTAGTGATTGTTAAGACATCAGGTCTGCTTGTAGGTCTGCCTTTCTGGACCTACAGTCCAAAACCCACTCCGGTGTCTCTCTCCATCACAAGGTGGAACAGTGGCGCCACCTTGTGGTCTGGCAGTGACACCCTGGATCACGTCCAACCTATATTTGGTCACTTCAACAGGACTACATTACGATATCGTCGACAAACCCCCCCCCACTGGGGAGATGTGAACCCTGTTACTATGTCAGAAGGAATGGAAGGTGACCTCATCGTCTCTAGTCATCGTCTGCCGACTCGGAGGCGTCACAGACGTCGTCTCCTTCCGTGTCGTCACTCTTCTCTGATTGTCTCTGTCGTCTCGTTTCATCCGTCTCATATTCGGATTTCTATTTTATTTTACTAATTTATTTATTTTTAAACAGCCTGCTCCTCCCCGCACTGTCGTCTGCCTGTCCCAGAAAGTGCCAGGTGGGCAGGCAGTGTGGGTTTAACAAGCTCAGGGTGGGCCAACGTCACAGTAACTCTCCCCCATCTGTGAGCCAGCGAGAGACTCCACTGCAGCGAGACACTAAGGAGAAGCTTCCCCCTCCGCCTAGAGACCTCTCGAAGCTTCCCCCTCCGCCTAGAGACCTCTCGAAGCTTCCCCCTCCGCCTAGAGACCTCTCGAAGCTTGCCCCTCCGCCTAGAGACCTCTCGAAGCTTGCCCCTCCGCCTAGAGACCTCTCGACCTTAGCAGAAAAAAAGGATGGAAGAGCCTTCACTTTCAACCTCAAAACGAAAGAAGAGTTCTCTCTTTCAAAGACAGAAAGGAAGGAAGGAAGGAAGGAAGGGAGGGAGGGAGGGAGGGAGGGAGGGAGGAGAGAGAGAGGGATGGTGGAAGGCAGGCTCGCCTCTTGGAGGCATAGCGCCCTCTAAGGCCCAATGTGGGCACAGTCCTTGTCCTAATCCATTCCGATCCGGTTTGGCCAAGTCCAGGCCGGGCCGGGCTAGTCTGATCCGGTCCTGTCCGGTTTCGCAGGGCTCCAGACCGGGTTCTAGAAGAGGGCTTTAGAGCCCTGGCTCTCGAACTCTGACCAGGCGTCGTTGAGCTCCATGAAGATCATTTTAGCATAGTGCTCGTAGGGCTTGCCTGTGGCCTGGAGTGGGGGCAGAGACACACGCATCGTTTCTATTAGTTCTGCTTTTTTAACAGCTATTTTTATAGCCAAGTTTTAACAATGAAGTCAATGGTAAATGGTTAATGTACTGCATTTATGTAGCACTTTTACGAGTGTTTCAACCACTCAAAGCGCTTTACACTCACTCACACACAATGTAGTTTTGTATTTATGTATTACCGTATTGGTCTGAATATAGGACAACCCTGATTATAAGACGAACACTCTTTTTCAAGACTCATATTAGAAAAATACTTTTTTGAAGACCAAATCTTGTTTTTATTAAGAAAATTATTTCTGTCATTCTCCTGACCACAGCAAACCTTTCTCCGACTGTTTGCATTTTTAAAGCGGTCTCGCCATCTTCTAACATTACACTACACTGGCTGCTTTGCACTGTGTTAAGGCAGAATTACCTATTGCCGAAATGTTAACACATTGAGTGCCAGCCACGAGAAATGTCGTTATTTCATGCCATGCGTTGAGTGCCAACAATGAGAAATCGTTATTTAATCGTTATTTTTTTTATTAGCGATTTCCATTCATTTTTCATCAATCTAGCCTCCCGTTACCATTGGGGATCTATCTGAGCTCGAACAGGGAAAATACCGCCCCCTATCGTCTCTCCGGATGGTATTGCACCTATTGGATTGGACTGAATGAAATGGATGGGAAAAAAAAGAGTCCGGAATCCACATTTTACTCGTCAGGCATGTAACCGGAGACGATCCCATTCATTGCCGAGCCGCAGAACAGCGTGGAATATGTGTTTCCAGTACCCAGCGTTGGATCAATAAACGCAATCGATATTTGGAATGGCGATCAGGAATTGGAATAATCTTTTTGGAGAACATCTGATCTGAGGTAAGGAATCTATTTGACCAGTCTTGGGATAATCAGAGTTTTTTTCACCTATATCTCAGCGTGTCCCATAATTGTGTGTGTGCTGATCAGGAAATAAGAGAATCGATTTTTCAGCCCGCTTTTCTAGCGTGCATAAGTACACATATACAATCGATTATCTAGCGTTTATTTGAAAACGATTCATAAATAGGCCGAAAAATTACGTGTTTTGTGTATTCCACTAAAGCGTGATTCCTGCAGAATCACCTTTTTTTTATGGACGTTTCCAAAAACGAACGTTTTTCAAAATGGTATAAAACGGAAATGTACCAATTACAAAACAATCCGTTTCGACAATGTTGACTGCAAACAAGTCATTGATAAGCGACGGGCGTATTAGACACATAGCCATAATTTAAGATATAGTTTATGTGTTCGCAATTGTGCTCGCCCTCCCATTGACTACAGCGCCGGCACTCAAGCG
This sequence comes from Notolepis coatsorum, assembly GCF_963971535.1. Lineage (NCBI taxonomy): Eukaryota > Metazoa > Chordata > Actinopteri > Aulopiformes > Paralepididae > Notolepis > Notolepis coatsorum. Next base: position 158,886,245 of record NC_140165.1, on the reverse strand, counting down.
CTAAATCGTGCGCCCCCTGCTGGCACTCAAAGTGTTAAGAGTGAAGGAGCGCAGCGTGACGGACAGAGAGCTCATTCTCCATGTTGATAGATTGGTCCACGCTCTCGCTCTCCGTCTCAAGACGCAGAGTGTGGGTATCCAAGATGATCTGGAGGTGTGTACACTCACGCATGTGTGAGGACGATACAGAGAAATACATTGACTTGCTTGGGGAACACTTGTTTAGCACGTTCTGTTGTGAATGTACTGCATGACATTTAAAAGTCTAGATCCTGAAAATAAGACGACACCCCTTTTTCAGATTTCTTTCTAGGAAAAAAAACGTATTTTAAAAAGTCTTATTTTCGGCACAATATAGTAGTTCTGTATTTTATTTGTGTATTAGTATAGTATAGTATAGTATTAGTATTAGTATATTTGTATTAGTTCTGTATTTGTGCATTAGTTCTGTATATTTGTATTCGTTCTGTATTTGTGTATTAGTTCTGTATATTTGTATTAGTTCTGTATTTGTGTATTAGTTCTGTATTTGTGTATTAGTTCTGTATTTGTGTATTAGTTCTACATTTGTGTATTAGTTCTGTATTTGTGTATTAGTTCTGTATTTGTGTATTTGTTTTTATGTGTGTATTCATTCTTTATGTGTGTATTAGTTCTGTATTTGTGTATTAGTTCAGAATTTGGGTATTCGTTCTGTATTTGTGTATTAGTTCTGTATTTGTGTATTTGTTTTTATGTGTGTAATAGTTCTGTATTTGTGTATTCGTTTTTATGTGTGTATTAGTTCTGTATTTGTGTATTAGTTCTGTATTTGTGTATTAGTTCTGTATTTGTGTATTAGTTCTGTATTTGTGTATTCGTTTGTGTGTATTAGTTCTGCATTTGTGGATTAGTTCTGTATTTGTGCATTAGTTCTGTATTCGTTTGTGTGTATTAGTTCTGCATTTGTGTATTCGTTCTGTATTAGTTCTGTATTTGTGTATTAGTTCTGTATTTGTGTATTCGTTTTTATGTGTGTATTAGTGTTTGTATGCATTACCATATTTTCATGAATATAAAACAACCCTGATTATGAGGACAACCCCCCCTCCTTTTTTTCTTTTCAAGATTCTCTCCTTGTGAAAACTATTTGTTTAACTTAAGATCAAGTCTAAGTCTTATATACTGTATTATCTATGAAAACATGTTAAATGCTGTATATTATATATGAAAACATGTTATATACTGTAATTATATATGAAAAATGGTATATACTGTATATTATATATACACATGTTATATACTGTATATTATATATGGGAATATGTTAATTAACCCCTGGACTATCAAGACTATTAATTACTCCCTTAATTACCCCCTGGCTGTGACTATTATCCCATGGGCAATCAATACTGTTAATTGCCCCCCGGTTGTGACTATCACAACTGTAGATTACCCCTTGGATTATTAAAACTGCCAATTACTCCCTGGGCTTCACCTAGTGATGTTGGAAAACCAGATTATGTTGAAGCTGTTGAATCCATGATGCTCTACCTTATCTGGGTGGACCACCAGCACAGCCCTCCTGTAGAACTTCTTCACCTGGTCAGGGGTCACCAGGTCAGCCATGCCAACAGGCTTCCAGCGAGTCTCCCCCTCCCACAGCACTGTGTGGAGGGTCGACATCAAAGCTCTAATGTTACGCTCTTTCCCCTCAATCCACTCCAGGATCTACACAAGGAAAGTAGACAAATTAATTAGGTGGGCACACAAGGTAGACAAATTAATTAGGTAGGCACACAAGGTAGACAAATTAATTAGATAGGCACACAAGGTAGACAAATTAATTAGGTAGGCACACAAGGTAGACAAATTAATTAGGTAGGCACACAAGGTAGACAAATTAATTAGATAGGCACACAAGGTAGACACATTAATTAGGTAGGCACACAAGGTAGACACATTAATTAGGTAGGCACACAAGGTAGACAAATTAATTAGATAGGCACACAAGGTAGACAAATTAATTAGGTGGGCACACAAGGTAGACAAATTAATTAGGTGGGCACACAAGGTAGATGAATTAATTAGGTAGGCAGACAAGGTAGACTAATTAATTAGGTATGCAGACAAGGTAGATTAATTACTTAGGTAGGCAGACAAGGTAGACTAATTAATTAGGTATGCAGACAAGGTAGATTAATTACTTAGGTGGGCACACAAGGTAGATTAATTAATTAGGTAGGCAGACAAGGTTGATTAATTAATTAGGTAGGCAGACAAGGTAGATTAATTAATTAGATAGGCACACAAGGTAGATACATTAATTAGGTTGGCACACAAGGTAGACACATTAATTAGGTTGGCACACAAGGTAGATTAATTAATTAGGTAGGCAGACAAGGTAGACAAATTAATTAGGTAGGCAGACAAGGTAGACAAATGTATTAGATAGGCACAGAAGGTAGACAAATGAATTAGGTAGGCACACAATGTAGACAAATTAATTAGGTCACGTGGGCACACAAGGTAGACAAATTAATTAGGTAGGCACACAAGGTAGACAAATTAATTAGGTAGGTACACAATGTAGATGAATTAATCTGTTAATTATTAATGAATTAAGTAATTAATGAATTAAATTAATTAAGTAAATACACAAGGTAGATTAATTAATTAGGTAGGTACACCTAGATTAATTAATTAGGTAGGTACACACAGTAGATGTGTGTGTGTGTGTGTGTGTGTGTGTGTGTGTGTGTGTGTGTGTGTGTGTGTGTGTGTGTGTGTGAGTGAGAGAGTGTATGGCTGTATTTGTGTATGTGTGTGTTTGTTTGTTTGTATGCATGTACCTGTAGTTTGAGGGGATTTGTGTGTGTGTGTGTGTGTGTATGCACCTGTAGTTTAGGAGGGTACATGCGTGTGTGTGTTTCCTGTGGTTTAAGAGGGCTTGTGTGTGTGTGTGTTACCTGTAGTTTGAGAGGGTCCATGTCTTTGGAGATCTCCTGTCGCCTCATCTCAGCAATGGTCTTGGGTCCCCTCCGGTCAGACTTGGAGTTGAACCCCTGTGTGGACAGCAGGTCCCCAAAGTCGTCCTCTTTCACCTTGGGTTTAGGACCTGTGTTTATACACAACACAATGGAAATATTAAATAAATAACACAACAAGTATAATAACTAAGTTTAAACAAGTATAAATAACACAAGTGTTTATAATGTAGGTTTGGTGATCAGAGTGGTGGTTAGGACCTCTCTGGAACCCTGCTGGCCTGGGATCATATCTCACCAGAACCTCCTCTCCTGTGTCTCTCCTACTGTCCCCCCTCTCAGCCTTCCTACTGTCTCAATAAAGAACCTTCTCTCCTGTGTCTCTCCTACTGTCCCCCCTCTCAGCCTTCCTACTGTCTCAATAAAGAACCTTCTCTCCTGTGTCTCTCCTACTGTCCCCCTCTCAGCCTTCCTACTGTCTCAATAAAGAACCTTCTCTCCTGTGTCTCCCCTACTCTCTCTCCCTCTCAGCCTTCCTACTGTCTCAATAAAGAACCTTCTCTCCTGTGTGCTCCCTACTCTCTCCCCCTCTCAGCCTTCCTACTGTCTCAATAAAGAACCTTCTCTCCTGTGTGCTCCCTACTCTCTCCCCCTCTCAGCCTTCCTACTGTCTCAATAAAGAACCTTCTCTCCTGTGTGCTCCCTACTCTCTCCCCCTCTCAGCCTTCCTACTGTCTCAATAAAGAACCTTCTCTCCTGTGTGCTCCCTACTCTCTCCCCCTCTCAGCCTTCCTACTGTCTCAATAAAGAACCTTCTCTCCTGTGTGCTCCCTACTCTCTCTCCCTCTCAGCCTTCCTACTGTCTCAATAAAGAACCTTCTCTCCTGTGTGCTCCCTACTCTGTCTCCCTCTCAGCCTTCCTACTGCCTCAAGTTGTTCAAGTTCTTTAATAGTTGTCATACAGAAGTACAGAATACTTTCATACAAAATGCTTCTTACTGTTACGCTCCAGAGACTGTGCTAGACAAGATAGTATCAAATAACATAATAACATAATATAGCATGAATTTAGAAGAAGAATGAGGTCACAGTTGTTCGGTATAGACATATGTACAATGTTCTGAGTTACCATATAATATACAATACACAATACTATGCAGTGTACTAATGTACAGTACTATCTAGTGCAAAGCAGAAATGGGATGAGGTACAATTTTAGGTACAATTTACAGTAAGGTGTACGAGTTGTAGTGCAATCCTTCATCCATAAATATAAAGTGTGGGGAGTGGGTGCTACAGTGTGTTTGTTTAAAGTGGGTGTGTGCTATAAAGTGTGTGTAGTGGGTGCTACAGTGTGTTTGTTTAAAGTGAGTGTGTGCGTGTGGATGTGTGTGCTATGTGTGTTTGGTGGTTGTTGTTGTGTAGTGTTCATTCATTGTTCGTTTAGCAGCCTGATGGCCTGGGGATAGAAGCTACTTCTGAGTCTTTCTGTGCTCGCCTTGAGACTCCTGTGTCGCTTGCCTGACGGCAGCAGTTCAAAGAGGCAGTTGTTCGGGTGGCTCGAGTCCTTAATAATTCTCTTAGCCTTCCCCTTGCAACGCTTGTTGTAAATGTTCTGGAGAGTGGGGAGCCCCCCTCCAATTGTGCGTTCGGCTGAACGTGTCACTCTTTGTAGTCTGCTTTGGTCTTTTGCAGTGCTATTCCCAAACCAGGAGGTGATGTTGCCGGTCAAGATGCTCTCTATTGTACATGAGTAGAAGTTCTTAAGGATCTTCTGGCTGACTTGGAACTTCCTTAGGCGCCTGAGGAAGTAGAGGCGTTGTCGTGCCTTCTTCACCACACTGTTAATTTAAATTTAATAAAGAACCTTCTCTCCTGTGTGCTCCCTACTCTCTCTCCCTCTCAGCCTTCCTACTGTCTCAATAAAGAACCTTCTCTCCTGTGTGCTCCTTACTCTCTCTCCCTCTCAGCCTTCCTACTGTCTCAATAAAGAACCTTCTCTCCTGTGTGCTCCCTACTCTCTCTCCCTCTCAGCCTTCCTACTGTCTCAATAAAGAACCTTCTCTCCTGTGTCTCCCCTACTCTCTCTCCCTCTCAGCCTTCCTACTGTCTCAATAAAGAACCTTCTCTCCTGTGTGCTCCCTACTCTCTCTCCCTCTCAGCCTTCCTACTGTCTCAATAAAGAACCTTCTCTCCTGTGTGCTCCTTACTCTCTCTCCCTCTCAGCCTTCCTACTGTCTCAATAAAGAACCTTCTCTCCTGTGTGCTCCCTACTCTCTCTCCCTCTCAGCCTTCCTACTGTCTCAATAAAGAACCTTCTCTCCTGTGTCTCCCCTACTCTGTCTTCCTCTCAGCCTTCCTACTGTCTCCATAAAGAACCTTCTCTCCTGTGTCTCTCCTACTCCAACTTTCCAGGACATTTCAGAAAATGTTACAATAGTTTTATTTCCTCGGTTTCCGAAAAACTCTTCTAGTGAAGAGTAGAAAAGGTGAATGTCGTCGATATGTTTCCATAGCTACTGTACTCCTCCACATTTTGCTGCGTTAGATGTCTGTGAAATACTCAATTCTACCAAGAGAACAGTTACAGCAGCTCCCTTACCGAAGCCAGGCCCACGCACCCCCCTTTCGGTCCGTTCCCCAATGACGCTAGGAAAGTTGAGGTTGTAGTTAGGTTTGGGAGGCTGGGCGGGGGTGGAGGAGGGCTTAGGTCCAGATCCGGACATCCAGGGTTTGGTCGGGGCCAAGCTGGGTTTTCCAGGCTGCCAGGCCTGGGACTGGGCCTGTGCCTTAGAGGAGGAGGAGGAGGAGGAGGAAGAGGGAGGGGCCTTGGAGCTGAAACCTGGACCAGAAAAACTGGTGCTGGATGAAGCTGTAGAGGAGATGGAGGGAAGAGATTTAGGGGGGGGGTCTATCTACACATTTTTGCAAGGATCTCTCAAATTTGGTTATCAAAGAGTTGTGACAAGGACATGTACTGGGGGTGGGACATTTTACAGTTGAACAAACTATATTATTGTATACATTTACATACTGTATATATTATTTATGAAAGAGGTGAAAATATCTTATTTATACTGCATGCAAAAAGACAACAGCCTGAATCCGCATGACACTGGCATAAATTGACATAAAGCCCCCTTTGCTTGATCCTCCAATCACAACTGTTGATGTGTGAGGTTCCAATGAGCACCGGTATCTTCAAATATCAAACCCCTTTGATGTCCATGAAAAAGGAAATAATAGAAAAAGTTTGCTCGACTGGAGCAAATATTTATCCACTTTACCAGTGAGCTAGCATGACATGGCGGTTATCTATGGAGTCCTCAACATCTCTGGTTCCATTATGATACCAGTGTTCACACTAGCTTAAAGCAGGGTTCCTGCAGATTTCAACAAGTAGAATTAAAATACTTGAAAATGACTATAAGAAGTATTGTTGGAGGGGAACTGGCTATTACTGTACTGCTTACTTTGCAGCCGGGACGTCTCCCCCAAAACACAACACAGCGGTACAGAGAAGGTATCGCTGTAACCCAGTGGTAAATTGACAGTAGGTCAAACGCTCCACGCGCGCGCATGCACAGTTTTTTTTGGCTGCTCTCGTCCTGCAGCTGGATACTATTGCCTCACAGCGCGGCCGTCAGCGCGCGGCCCAGAGAGTGCCGCTGGCTCTGCGGCTCTGCGGCTGCATGCTTCTCCGGGAGTCCGGTTGGATAATGCCATGTAAAAAGCGATTGCGCGTATCGGTGATAAGCCAATATCGGCCCACCAATATATGGATCTGGCAGGTTGGAGGATCAGTCTAAGCCATAATGATTAGGGTTCGTGTTGGTACATGGTATGTTGTTTATCAGTAGTAGTTGTGGTAATTCATGATGTATTTCTGTATGTTTGTGTCCCAGGGAGACACCAGGGCCCTGTTCCCCGTACCTGGCTAACTGAGTTAGTAGGGGTGGGAATCACCAGTTTCATCACGATACGATACGATATCGATTCTTTGGACAACGATACGATATTTTCCGATATCACAAAGTCTGCCACGATACGATACGATTCGATTCAGGTGCCTGCGATCGATATGAGGCGATATTATATGCCCATTTAACACAATCAGTAACATTTAAATCAACAAAAAAAAAGGCAATGGAAATATCATGACATTTTTATTTTTGATCTCTTTCAGACATTTAAATGAAAATGAAAATAGACCTCCTGTTCACTGTTTTTGGTTAGTTTTTTTTTTTTTTCTCGATATTAATATCCTATCACAGTGCTGTATTTTGGCTGGAAAAGGCATATTGGGAGTCAGAAGGTGCAGTACCGGCCAGATCCTGTTAGTGGGGCTATCTCGAGAATGCAGTAACTCCCCCTCCTTCCCAGTCCCTAGTGGACCTCTGCTGTTCTATCGCTCTATCAGCTTAGCTTAGTTAGCTCACGCTAACGCAACGCTCATTTCGGTATTTAACGCGACGTGGGCATAAAGGAATGGCGAGGATGGAAAGCATGTTAGATGCATTTGACCCCTTGTGGGGAAAAAAACAACAGGCACTTATTTCGGGCAAAATAGGCGGACTCTGAAGCAATGCTGTCTAACGTCTACACATGCTGAGCTACTGTTGTTGCAGCCGGGCGGATATGCTCACAAGGGGATTTTCAAAATAAGAGTATCGCAATATGAATAGATCTTTTTACGTTGCATCGATCCTATTTGATAATTGATAATAGATCGATATATCGATCTGGATCGATGTATCGTCCCACAGGATAATTTTCAGGATAACTTGACACAAGTCTGACTTTTCGGTTCCCCGAAGCACGTTTGTCTAAATCACTATAGCAACAGATCAAGAAGTTTGAACCTGCTCCAGCGCAGGGTTTAGTTCAGTTAGCTGGATAAACTGGCCACACCCTCGCAAAAAATGCCAGCGCCCTTCCTCAGATCCCATTATACGATTCTGAATTAGGCTTGGGCGGTATGACGGTATACCAGGGTATTTAGAAATCCCGACGGTATTGAAAATCAATACCGTCCGTCACGTCAAAATCACAGATGCGCTTCAGTTTCTATAACAGTGAAACAGAGTTTTGAGTGTAGTGCACACACGCGCCAGCAGAGGGCGAGACCGCTCTAGTGGAGCGAGTGGGTCACAACGGTGTTCACGTTTTACGGTAATGTTGCAACAGTGCTGTGAAAATACCGTAAAGCGTTGTGACGAGAGTTGGTGTGTGTTGTTGTGGAGCAACTGCTGGAGCAAGCAAATAATCCGTCTCTTATTATATGTGAACTAAAGAGTACAAGGTTTACACAACAGCTCCCACCCGCCTTTTTTTTTTTTTTTTATCCACTTTTTCTCCCATTTTATATATTTTCTCCCATCCCAATTTTCGTATCATCCAATTCAACCCTCCCCTGTCACGAACGCTGTTTCTTGCCTCCCACAAGCCGGCTGCAATGTGGACTAAGTCATACATAGCACAAGTCCCCTCCGGTACTTGAGGTAACAGCAGTCGCATCTTTTCACCTGCGCAGCTCGATCTCTCAGTGGCGAGGAGTAACGCGTGGGAGGCTCACGCTGCCCCCGACACTTCCTGATTCCACTGCGCAGGCGCACCAACCGACCTGTAGGAGTCGCTGTCCACAACGCCCGATCCCCACCCATCAGTTTCCCACCCCCTAATACGGCCAATGTGTATTAGTACGGACGAACCAGGTAAACTGAAAGCAAATGTAGAGCGCTGGGCTCGAACAGGCGAGCCCAGAGTCTCCAGATTTCGTGGCGAGCGCCTTGCCCACTACGCCACGTAGCCGCCCTCCCCCACCCGCCTTTTATTGTATTTGTACTGTCCTGTACTATCCGCTGTCAGCTGTTTATCTCTCTCTGTGAGCTACTGAGCTTGAATAACTAGCGTTAGCTCACGTTAACTAGCGTTAGCTCTGCGGCTAATCTTAGATTACCCTGAACTAAATCAATGACTAGGTTATAAAGCATTAGAGTAGTTTTCACTGCACATAGAAGTAGCCAAACAACGGGAGCATTTCGGGAGAATATGACCAAAAATAGTCTGCCATGGCTAGATGCTAACGCTAAAACGGTGCGGGCTTCTACCGGTGCGGGACTACCATTCTGAGAGCTGACGATGATTTGTTTACTTGGTAACACGGGTTGGGTTGTGTTGGGTTGTGTTGGGTTGTGTTGGGTTGCCGCCCCTCCCCCCCCCCCCCCCCCCCCGCTGATGAAAATGAAAGTCATACGTCAAATACCGTGCACCGGGGTATTATGTCATAAAGGGTTTGACGGTGTGAAAAAAAGGATACCGCCCAAGCCTATTCTGAATTATGTTTTTTTTTTTAAACTTTATTTTTTAGCGTTTATCGCTTTTCTGGTCAAGCATGACCGACAGTTGTAGGGTGAAACGGGAGAGAGAGCAGGGGGAGACATTCGGCAAATGACGGCGAGCCCGGGAATCGAACTCGGAGTCAACCAGATCCGTGACGCAGCACGGAGTCCCGCAACGCAGCGCGGTAACATGGTGTGCTACTGGAGCACCCCTTGAATTATGTTTTTGTGCTTCGTTTTTCTAGAGGGGACTTTTGAAATGTAAAATAATAGACCTAAAATGCTGATAATAAATCATATTCAGCCTATGGATTTACTTTGGCCTAAATAATGCACGTCATATACGGCGCTCGCGAGTCGCGACACACACTATGTGGTTATTTTAATAACGGAGCATTGCAAATGTGAATCCCGCGGGCATATTTTTTATGAATGAAACTTTGTCCGAAATGGTGTGGGAGCCGTTAAGAAAGCCGGTTCCAGGGGAGCTCCAGTAGCTCACCACGTACCGCGAGTGCTATTTCAGCGCCGTGGACAACCGCGCTCGCGCGGATCTGGGGCTGAGCGCGTTCGAATCCCGGACGGCAGCCGTGCCTTTCCCAGAGTGTCTTTCCCCCCCATCTGAACCCTTTCAGCCTGCTCTGTCGGTCGAACTTGACCAAGTATGAATGCGAAGAAAAAAGCGATAAACGCTAAAAGAACCAGGTGACTGGTCAAAGTAAAAAAAAAAAAAAAAAGAAAGCCGGTTCCCCAAGGGAAATCGGCTAGGCAGTTGGCTAATTGGGCGTTTGGCTCCGATTCGTTTCATATTCTCCGCTGTGGATGTATTTGCTAAATTGAAGCGTCTTTATGCGTGGATTGTGGATGTGAATTACGACAAATCTGAATCTGTGGATTGTTGAATTGTATCACTGTCACTCACGTTATTGTGATATTGTAACTGGGATTAATAATGTCTGAGGAGATGAGCTGTTTTGACGGATTTGATGACGTGGACGTGACTTGAGAAAATGAATGAGCAATTGCAAGCCTTTGACGTTTTGATGAATGAATTTGAGAAAATGCATTTAGCTGTTCAAGCACTGTTATCTGATGATGAACAAGAGGGTGATGAACATGACTGGTGTCACTGGTATAAACCAAAGGTTAATCAATTCAATGCATGTATGGATGATGTCCGAAACAGATTAAAACCTGATTAATAGTGAAACTGTATAGCCTCCAAGCCTCTCTGACACGTTATTTCGGGGGTCGCGCCTTGAAAACGTTGGGAACCATGTATTTATATAGTACATGATACCTAAGCGCATACTTCATTTCATTTCAAACCTTTATTTATACTCGTGAAAGCACTGAGGTTTCCCTCATTTACAGTGATGACCAGTACAGATATCCTCATAACTATCTATTAATTCGTATCAATTAGATACTATTTGGGCTTGTTTTTATCTACTTATTCTGAAAGAGTTGAACTAATTATTTTTGCTAGCAAGATCTCATTCGATTATTCATTCCATTAAGCCTACTGCCAGCAGGCACATTTAAAGAAATATAATCTGATTGATTGGGGTAATGATTTTGATTTTATTTTATTAAGGATCCCCATTAGCTGGTGCCATAGGTGCCAGCTAGTCTTCCTGGGGTCCACACAAAAAAATACAAAAACCATAGTTATATGAGTATAGCGAGCGCTCTGCACTCTAGTGGAACTATCCCTTTATCCAATCTAACACTGAATAATTTTTCTCCACATGTACACACCCATCCGCCTGGCCACACCCACATCCGCTCCTCTACATAAGCGGGGTCGTGGCCATACTAACAGCTCCTTCCCAAGTCTTTCACCACCAAAGGCGAAGACCACGGGGTCCTCAGTGAGTCAGTGCAGAGCGCTCGCTATACTCATATAACTATGGTTATAGGATAACCGTATGTTATATTATCGTATAGCTTACGCTCTGCACTCTAGTGGAACACAGGAGCTGAGCAGAGCGGAAGCTCGACAAATGTACCCGCTGAGGCCCCCCACAACCATCAGAACCTGGGAGGACCCGAGCCCCCGGACCCCCCTAGAGGGGGACGGGAGGGAATCGGATCAGACTGTGCAAAGAGGGTTTAGCACCTCAACGCACAGGGTGAGCAGATCGTGGGACTTACCTTCACACAGAAAGACCCGCGACCACTCAGGCGCGCATCCCACATGCCACTAGGGAACGAACGGGAAGAAAAAACTCTGTTACAGCCCCTAACATCACAGGGTCAAAGGTCAAGAACCCAATCCCGTGCCAAGGCCATAGCAGCGGAGCGCGTTGGAGGACCCAGCCCCAGGAACAGCCTGAGGGCCAGAACCCCCCGAAAAGGGGGCTTGGTGAGGCCAACGATGCCGTAGCATCGAGACCCCACCAGACGGTCACTAGTGACACCACCCCCCACATCGCCAGTGTATCGGACAGGGCCCAATCCAAGAGCAGGCTCTTCCCCCCTACAGCACGCCGCCCTGAAGCACTCCACAGAGGCTACACCCCCACAACACTGTGGGGCCAGTCGGCGCACCGGGGAGACAACCCCCAAGAGGTTGATCCCTCAATCCTGGCAACAGGCCAAGAGCATAACTTGACCTGTGCCCAGAGCACTGCGGACTAGACAGGCGCCTAAGGGGTCTACTGTGAAAACAGCACCCCGGCGGAAGGGGTGTTCGGTATGCTGTGCACCATGTCGCAGCCTCCACAAAACCCAAACCCTTAGAGAGGTCGAGGTCCAAGAGAAGGCTGACACGATTGGCAGACGTCATGAAAATTGCGGGGGGGCACTCGCAGGCAGACGGGGTCAAGCCCGGCCTAAACCCGAGAGTCGACTCTGCTACCAACACACCAGGGAATCAACCACACCCCTATGTTTAGTTTAACAGGAGGCGGTTGTTCCCTTAACCCCGCCAAGAAAAAAACTCCGAAACACAACTGCGCATATACACCGGCTATACAGGCAGTACAAGTGTTTCAGTTTTCAAGAAGGGGTTAACCCAGGCCAACAGGTCGACGAGAACGAGTCCGGACCTGGGCCCGGCGGACCGGGACGTACACAGGGATGCCAAAGGGGTTCAATAGAAACCTCCTCGACAGCCCCCTCCCAGCCCTGCCGAGCAGGGGAAGGGAGGGGCGAAAATGAATGGAGAAGGACCAGGCCCCTTAGCACAGCACAAGGTACAACACAATATGGACCAAGCAACTGCGAAGGATAACTCGTAGTGACATACCCACGACACACACCTCCATAACATCAATCCCCGCGACGCCCGGGCCAACCCTGCATTTTCCCCCCGAAAAAGCACAAAGTCCTTCAGGGTACCAGAACAACAGATCTGCGCCCCAGCCAGGGCTGTACGTTAACTTTTTTTGCACATAGCACTGGTGCTACAGAGGTTGATAGTTTTGTAGCACAGGCCAAAATCTTGTAGCACGAGTATAAAACGTCTCTAAAATCTCTAAAAACAACCACAAGTAGTGCAGCTCATTACTTAAATAGGTATGTGACTGGCAAGGGACATGAATCTTGCATACAGGGCACACAAAATCCAAACTTTAACAAGAAATGCTTTTAGACAAATTCTTTCTTTATTTGCCCATAATGTAAAACAAAAAGAACAAGGACATAACCATATAACCGATATGAAGCAGTCCGAGACCAGGCAGCGCTGGTGTGGACTCAGATTACAGGGAAAGCTAGAAACCAACCTAGAAACACCTAGAACCAACATAACAAATAGATATAATGCATACAAACACCTGTACATATTTGTGGAACCAAATAAATAAATGTATTATTATTATTATTATTATTATTATTATTATTATTATTATTATTATTATTATTATTATAATTATTCGTGTGTGTGTGCGTGCGTGTGTGTGTGCACTGCACACGTGTCACAGTTCCAGCATCATGTCTGCTGGCCACTTTTTCAGATCCACACACACACACACACACACACACACACACACACACACACACACACACACACACACACACACACTATTGCATTAATCAGAACTAAGTACAAGGAACTCTGCATGAATGAAAAGGGCTTTATAAATAAAATGAATTATTATTATTATTACCTTATTTGCATATTGTCTCGTTATTAGATAGATAGATAGATTGATTGATAGATAATTAATACTTTATTGATCCCGGAGGGGAATTTAAGTAGCCATACGATGGAGTTCTTTTTACAGAGTAAAATTAGCGGCTTAAATTTAGTGAACAGCATTTCTTCCTTGGCGATGCAATATGCCACATTCATCTTAAACTTTACCTCACGGAGATCAGCATCATCCGCTCTGGTCGTCTGTTTACTCAGCGAGTGCAAGAGGGTGCCGGCCCGCGCTCAGGAGTTTGTTTAGCGTTGAAGGCATCCCGGGCAAGAATGTGTCGATGGGACGTATTGTGTTTATTAATGTTATCCCTTTTTAGGATATTGTTACCCGCGAGTCAAGGGATTCTCTGATCGGATCTTTTCCGGAGTCTCCCGGCACCAGTGACAGAATAATAATAGCTGTGCTTCCTCATTAAAAAATATCCACGGAAAATCATTTTCCCACTCTGCGTTATATCTGTACATCTTGTTAATCTTCTCCTTTTGTCTCGTTTCTATTAACGGTGGTCCCTCTCGGGCTCGTTTGGGGTTTTGATCTTGTACTTCTTTTGTTTGATTTAATACCTTAAAAAAGCGCTTCATCTTGTCGAAGTCACCCAGTCAGTGTACATTGAGCTCGCAACTTAGTCGCGGGGATATTGTTCGCTAGGGATTATGGGATTTGGTGTTTGATTATGGACTCTACGCGAGACGGGACATTGTTTTTAATCGCACGAGACTACAAGTACCAAGTGGATAGCGTGGCGCTGTGGTCCATTCAATTTACCGTCACACTTTATTTTTTTTTGCTTGCTCCACGGGCCATCGCACCAGTGCTACTGAAGTCAATTCATTCATCGCACAGACTGACGTCAGTGTCGCACGTGCGACATATATGTCGCAATGTACAGGCCTGGACAATGGGTTAACTGACCTGGTCCGGCGCGACCAGAACCAGTCCCGTGTCCTAGTCACGCCGCCATCCCCAATCCTAAGAGGGGGGTAGGTACGCGTGTCGATCTAAAACATCACAGAGGGCGCCACCAAGACGGTCAGAACACGAACGCACCGTACCCGGTGGCCCACCCCATGGGCGTGAGACCCCTCCGCCAATGCTTTGATCTATCCGTCATCTCCCCCCAGAGATGAGCGTGAGTTCGTCGAGACTAACCTAGTACACTGGCGCTCGGAAGAGATAAAATCTCCATCTCAGTTGCTCGTACAAAAAACGGCGTTTTTATAAATGAGCAACCAAAGTGCGCCAGCCCATGCGTGGTTCCACACTGAAAGCACCCAGGGCCAGCGCCATGTACACGTTGAGACCCAAAACATCAATGGTAATTCTAACAAGAAACCAGATAACGTTCCCTCCACGCCGCCTGGGACGAGCGGTAGGAAGCTGGCCAAAAGACACAGATATGGGTCCCATATTGCATGTCGCTCTATTGGTTGGACTCTTATTATTATTACTTGTATTATGCACATCGTTGCGGGCGAGAACCCCCGCATTTCACTGTATACCTGTATGCCGTGACAAATAAAACTCTTGTATCTTGTATAGGACGCGTCCGAGGGAAAAAACCCTGTCAACACTTCTCTGTATAAAAGAGAGGAGACAGGGAACCCCCAGAGAGACCACCCACGTGAGTAATAATTGAAAAGATATATGTAAACATTGAGCCACGTGACCAAAAGCTCAACACATATGCAATAGAGAGCAGAGCAGAAAACAAGTTTCCAATGCACCGCATAACTCAATCTTGACAATGACAGTGGTCCACAATATGGAGCCTGAAAAAAAACTCACGGAAGTCTCATGACCAATTGAAACGCGTGACGTATTCTATGGCCGGGGAAATTCTGTGACCCACCTGTCAAATATGGCGTGGGACCAGGGAACTACCCCCCCCCCCCTTTGACGCACTGACTCGACAGCGTGACAGGAAGACAGAAGAACAGGAGGTCCAACCACCTGGCCAATCAGTAAAAAGGGGGGAGGGGTTTATCAGTTCATCCCCTCATGACCCCATACCCCGGATACGATGAAAATAACAAGCAGCACATGATACCTTATCTAGCATGCTACATGAAAAAGCGTATATCCTCTAGGATAAGCTCAACCATTGTACGCCAGCCACAGACGATAAACTCGTTTGTGAAAAAACTGTTTTTTATACAAGGCTTTAGGCTCATGTGTGAACACGTCACCCGTGTTTTCATACTTCACCAAGTAAAGAGAAAACAACAGACATTTAAAGAGAGGGTCAAAGACCTCGGTACAAGCTACATATGTGATTACTTCTGCAGGCTAACACTCTAACCTAGTTGTGGACTCGATGCCATGTTTCCCAAACGTAACAGAATACACACAACCCCCTCAGATAAAAAAGGTAAAGTTCACTCTTACTACTGCAAGAAGAACACCGTCTTCTTCATGATGAGGGAAGACAAGTCTTTCGACCGAGTGCTAGCCACAGGCCGACCAGAAACACAATTTTCAAGAAAACTGTCCTACTCCCTAAGCAAACACAGAACCCCACAGCTAGGTGAGGGTTATACATCGTATCCCCAATATATAGTGAATAAACACACATTCTGTAACAAAAAACAGTCCCTCACCAGGAGGGACTTTTTTTTAAATTTAATAACAAAATCATATGTTGGGGGGGGGGGGGGGGGTAAACAGGGGAGTCACTAGCGGCGCCTGCCGCTTGCAGAGCGCTGCTTTCCCCCACGGGGAGCCGGCCCGGAGGAACGGTTCTGGGAAGCCTGGTCACGACGATCCCTACCGTTACCTCCGGGCGTGGGGCGGCTGGCTGCAGCGGACGAGGGACTCCCTCCACTCCTGGCCTTCTTCGCAGAGGGTCCCGCGGTGGTGGCGGAGGCAACGGTCGCGGTCCTCTGCCGGCGTTGCTTCTTCCGGACATCACCGGTGGCATCAGGTCGGGGGAAATGGGGCTGGAGCACGGAGCATGGCCGACCCGAATAGCCCAGCATCGGAGAGGGGGGCCGGAATCCTCCTCTGTTCCGGCACCCGCGCCTGCTCCAGCCAAAGATGACGCTGGGAGAGAGTGGCCAGGGCGCGCTCCTTCTCGGCGGCTATCGCCTGCTGGGATGGCTCCAGCCGCCTGGGCGTGAAGGTATCGTTGATGGTCATCCAATACTGACCCGCCCGCCATCATCCCCGACATGTAGCGCGCTAGCTGCGTGATGTTGGAGGTCGCAGCTAGGCTCTGAGTCGCGGCGATGTACACCTGGTCACTCCAATTAGCCAACTGCCTAGCCGATTTCCCTTGGGGAACCGGCTTTCTTAACGGCTCCCACACCATTTCGGGACAAAGTATGGCTGACATCGGGCTATCAAGTCGAGGCACCCCGTCCTTTAGCCCCTGGAACAAACCCACCACCCGCGTGACTGGCACGTAGGCGGGGTAAGGCCAACAATGCGGGAGATTACCTGTCCCTGTGTCACGTAGGCCTCCATTGCTGGGAAGAATGGGCAGACAACGCCCGTCTCTCTCACAGGACAACGTTGCCAGAGATGACCTATCATGTCATCAGGAACAGGTGCTGGCAGTGGCTGCGGCAACGCCACGCCATTAGCGGCTGCCGCCATGAGCTCGGGGAACAAGGCAAGCAACGCCCCTTGCGTACCTCCCTCCACGTCACTCGCGTCCCTCACATACGGGAGGCTGCCTCGGGCGCCACCGTCCGACGCGGCAGATAGCTGGGCATCTTGTCTCGGGGTCGGAGGTTCTAACCCAACACTGGAGTACAAGGGACCCCAAGGAGACGCAACACTCCCTGCCACTCCCCGTCTCTACTGGGGCTTCGAACAAGAGAGCTCTCGCCCCCTCCATGTAATCCTCAGTCTCCATCGGAAATGGAGAAGAGGCAAGAGAACTCTCGTCCGGCTCCAGCGCAACACTAAAGCCAGGACGTTCGCCCCTGCTGCTCGCCGCCTTACGACGAGAGCGAGCCGAGGCGAAGAGTCTGCGACGCAAATCCCCGGCTACCAGAGGAGCGGTCGGCCTTTCGGCCGACTGTCCACTGGCGGGGGAACCAGGGGCGGAACCAGGCCATCTCACAGGAGATGGAGGCTCAACGGCCCCTCGGCGAGGCAAACTCAACACCGGGCGCCGCCCAGGCGTATCTGGCTGCCACGACCGCGGAGCCAGAGACGCCCCACGGAGGACGCGGCGATAGTGAAGCGCTAGTGAAGGGTGACGTTGCGAGCGTCTAAACCAGGGCTATTCAACTGGCGGCCCGCGGGCCAGATCCGGCTCGCGGGATGATTCTGACCGGCCCGCCAAAGATTACATGATAAAAAAAAAATATATATATATATATATATATATTTTTACTTTTTTCTTTTCATGTCAACGTTAACACGCACTATTGAGCCAAAAGTCACTCAATTAATGACAGATTTCATTGATAAATTGAGGGAAAACTTTGCAAGTCGATTTGATGAATTTGACATGTTCAGAGAATTGATGCATTTTGTGAGCAACCCATTTGCCAATGTAGCTGCTATTTCCACAAAAGGACAAGAGTTCCTTGCATCACTTCACATTGATGAAGGTCTCCTGCAACTTGAAATAATTGACATGCAAGCATCATCTGCTCTGAAGCAGGCACTTGAGAATGAATCCACCACAACATTTTGGATAAAGTGTATTCATGTCAAGACATTCCCCAAAATAAAAACGCTGGCAATATCTGTGCTAACAATGTTTGGCTCAACATACACCTGTGAATCCAGTTTCTCTCACATGAATGCCATTAAAACAAGCAACGTGCCTCCTTGACAAATGAGCATTTGCATCACTGTTTGCAGGTAGCCCTCACTTCCTATGAACCCTCTTTCTCTGCCATTGCCCAGTCAAAGAAGTGCAATCGCTCTCATTAGATGTGTGTATGTAGGCTAGGCCTGTCTGCCCCCCACCCCCCTGATGTTTGAGAGTTAAGAGTGGACAATAAGTGCTAATAAGATGCTGTGATTTGCTGTTGTTGCACAGACATGAAGCACTTTTTCATAAGCTATAGCTGCACTATAAATGTGTTTTTTTGTTCAAGTGTTGATGTTAGAATGTTCAGATGCACATCATGCACTTGTTTGTTTTTTATTTTATTTTTATATTGAAATGTTGAAGAGGAGATGTTGCAGTTGTTGCACAGTCATAAATGAAGCACTTTCTGCAGGAGATGTTGCAGATGTGGCACATAAATGAAGCACTTTTTTTGAAAAGTATACTACTTTTGCAATGTAGTTAAATAAAAGTTGTGAAAATGTGGTTGCGTGTTGTGTCAAGTGTACATATATTCATAGCACGGGGAGGCGCCGTGGCAGTCCGGCCCCTGGCCCCTTGGGTTTCTGACAATGTGGCCCCCTGAACAATTTAGTTGAATAGCCCTGGTCTAAACCCTCCGATGGTGCAAACATTATCTCTTCGTTTTTCTCGTAAAATTGCGAGAGAGAAAAACAAAGATACAATGTCAACGTAGCTCCTTTCCAACAACTATTTCGGCACTAAACTCAAAGTGGTGTATAGTCACTTCTACGGTGGTGAAAATAGGGAAGGAGCTGTTAGTATGGCCACGACCCGGCTTATGTAGAGGAGCGGATGTGGGTGTGGCCAGGCGGGTGGGTGTGTACATATGGAGAAAACATTTTCAGTGTTAGATTGGTTAAAGGAATAGTTCCACTAGAGTGCAGAGCGTAAGCTATACGATAATATAACTATTATTATTGCGAAAACAAAATGCTGAAACTAACAATTAAGATGGCAAAAATTACATTACAGTGTAAAAAATAAAATATATATATACTTTACAGTGTTAAAAACAATTTAAGATAATTTTTTTAAGTGAATCTACTGTAAATGCAGCAGAGGTTTTGAGGCAGGTTACTCCAAAGAGTTAATGCTCTAAAAATAAAAGATCTCCTTAGGCTATGTGTCCACTCGAAGCCTTTTTTTCAAGGCAGCCAGCCGCGGCTCTGCCCCTTCCTCGATGAGTTACATTGATGAGCGCGCTCCTTTTCCAAAAGTTGAACTAGCTTCAACTTTATGAGCTGGGAGCGCTCCGACCAAAAACGCTGCCGTCGAGAGCGCATAAAACGCGAGGCGCGGTGCTGGGAAGAGGAGCGCGCCTGTCGCGTCTCGAGCATAGAAATTAATGACAGAAAGGAGCTGACAACTCATAAAACGTCGGCTATGGACACAAGCCCTTAAAGCGTTGGTTTTAGGACCTGACAATTCAAGCTGCCCACTACTGGAACCTCTATGCTCATGCACAGTATTACTAAAAACAACCTGTTTATGTATAAAACAGGAGTTTTACTGCCCATGACCAACTTGAACAGCACAAGTATATTAAAAGGCAATCTATTTTCAACGTTAATCCAAGAGAGGCGGGCATGCATACGGCTCACATTAGATCTTAGTGAGCAGCCCAGTACCAACCTTGCTGCCCTGTTCTGGACCACCTGGAGCTTCCTGAGGTCACCACTGGCAGCAGATGACCACATCGCAGAGCAATAGTCAAGATGACATAAAACTAAACTTTGCACTATCTGACATAAATGGGAACGGGCAACAAAAGAAGCACATTTCCTGGAAATACCGATTGCTCTTCCCATTTTTAAAACAATATAATTAATATGCTGAGACCAAGACAGAGTGCAATCCAGCATCACTAATATGGACTTAAAATGTGCCTATAGATATGCATTTAACTTGTCTGCGAGGCTATTGAGCCGTACTGTATTGTACCCATTCTGCAATCTGTTAATAAAGTTTTCAATCAATCAATCAATCAATCAATCAATGCCGTTAGAAAATCAGGATTTCTGTGATCGACACCTGCTGTCTTTTCAGGTGAGGCGGCCGCTCGCAATTATCCTGAGTATCAAGTCTGGTTCGAATTAACTAGAGTGAACCACCGTTCGAGGAACAGGGAAAGCCTGGTTTCAAACATCGGGTTAATTGAATCTGGCTAATGGGACTTTTGATCGACTTAGTTGAACCAGGTACGGGGAATAGGGCCCAGGGTTTGGAGCTGAAGCGGTCTGGGACCCCTGTATGTTTGTGTCCCAGGGAGACACCAGGGTTTTGAGCTGAAGCAGAACCTGGTCAGAACCAACAGACTCCTTACTAGGCAGGTTGGAGGATAAGTTGCCGAGGTCAGCGAAGGGATCGAAGCTCTGAGACTTGGTCTTGGAGAAGGATGACACTCCGGGAGCTAGACACACACACACACACACATACAGACACACAAGCATTTTTAGATTTGATTCAAATTTATTGTCATTATACAGCACAACGAAAATAAGTTTGGCATCCAACCAGAGTGCAAATGTAACAGAAAAGTGCAATAGTAATATTGTAATTGTAATATATAATATTTTATAGTGGTTTAGCTGCTGAATAGTATTGTAATAGATACACCCCCCCCCCCCCCCACACACACACACAATACCTGTGTAGCTGGGCTTTGTGGTGGTGGTGCCGGCCATGCCCGCGGTGTTGCCTGTGGCCCAGCTGTTCCAACCTCCCAGCAGGTCCGGCTGGCTGGCTGATGACGTCATCTTGGGAGGATCAGTCACTAGCTTATCTGTTAAAGGGGAATTCCACTCAGTTTAACAATTAAGCCCTTACTGGTTTAAGACAGTCCAATTTGTATTTGTCAGAGTAAATGTTGCTCTCACAACTAACTAAGTAGCTAACTAACTAGTTAGTAGTCTGTCACTGTGTTTCTGTGTGTGTGTGTGTGTGTGTGTGTGTGTGTGTGTGTGTGTGTGTGTGTGTGTGTGTCTCTATCTGTCTATCTGTCCATGTATCTGTGTCTGTCTCTCTCTCTGTGTGTCTGTCCTTACTGAGGTTAAGGAGGCTGCTGTTAGATGCAGGTGGATTACTGGAACCGGAGCCATCAGATCCCAGCAGGTCCCCGAACAGGTCTGGTCCAGAAGCCTGCTTCACTGAGCCAACACCAGGACCGGAGCCCATACCAAACGGGTCAAACAGGTCTCCCATGGCTATGGGATAAGAGAGAGGAACAGAGGGGATTAGGATTAGGGTATATTATACTTTTATACGACAGAGACACACTGCTGAGTATTAGAGACTCAATGATCACTGACCTGAAACCCGATCTTCTATTATGAAGAGTCCAAGTTCATGGCCACGAAGACGGCGTCGAACAACAACAAACAATGGAGGCCAAGACAACGGAGGGGGTGCTGAGCAGGAGCTCTGGTGAGGTCAAGACGGTGAACCACAAGACCGCCACTTGCCAGTATCCTACTGGCCAACGTACAGTCCGTAGAAAACAAGCTGGATGACCTGAGAGCAATGATTGCTTTCCAACAGGAACTAAGGATTGTAACATCATCTGCCTCATGGAGACCTGGCTGAGAGAAGCAACTACTCCAGACAACGCTATCGTCCCTACTGGCTAGTCCATCGTCCACAAGGACAGACAAAATAAATAAACTGGTCAAAAAAGCAAGTGTGGGAGCGGACCTGGACAGTCTGGAGGTGGTGGCAGAGGGGAGGACGAGGAGGAAGCTGTATGCTATCCTTGAGAACCCCTGCCACCCCCTCCATGATGAGCCGACCGCAATGCGGTCCACGTTTAGCCACAGACTTATCCCCCCCCCGACATACCACAAAGCGATTCGGCCAGTCCTTTGTGCCGGTGGCAATCAGGCTCCACAACCAGGCAGGGCCAGGACGGGCTAACTGCCGTGGACTGGAGGAGCTGGGTTGTGGACTGTAACCAATTAATTAATTAACATCACGATTGGACTCGTTTCTTTTTCATTCTCTATTCTAGCCCTATTTTAGCTCTTCTTTTTAGCCCTATGTATTTGTCCATATTTGTTTTTAACACATACTAAATAAGTGTATGTTATGTATGAACCATTTCTATTAACCGTTTTAAATTGATGTTATTCTGTGATGGACATCTGAATCTCCCCTCAGGGATAAATAAAGGTTTTCAATTCAATTCAAAAGACCTTTCAGAAAAAGGCAAAGGAGGAAGTGTGTGTTGTCTGGTAAAACAACAGCTGGTGTAGACCGGAGAATATACATCCTCACGACTCGTCGTCATGCTCGTCAGACCTGGAATATACATCCTCACGACTCGTCGTCATGCTCGTCAGACCGGAGAATATACATCCTCACGACTCGTCGTCATGCTCGTCACACCTGGAATATACATCCTCACGACTCGTCGTCAGACCGGAGAATATACATCCTCACGACTCGTCGTCATGCTCGTCAGACCTGGAATATACATCCTCACGACTCGTCGTCATGCTCGTCAGACCTGGAATATACATCCTCACGACTCGTCGTCATGCTCGTCAGACCGGATAATATACATCCTCACGACTCGTCGTCATGCTCGTCAGACCGGAGAATATACATCCTCACGACTCGTCGTCATGCTCGTCAGACCTGGAATATACACCCACCGTGTGGCGACCAGTGTGGCTAGCGAGAGAAATCCCAGCGGTGATCATCTACGTGGTTTACATTCCACCGTCAGCCAATCTGCACGAGACCATCA
Source organism: Notolepis coatsorum (assembly GCF_963971535.1). NCBI lineage: Eukaryota > Metazoa > Chordata > Actinopteri > Aulopiformes > Paralepididae > Notolepis > Notolepis coatsorum. The sequence continues at coordinate 158,863,227 of NC_140165.1, read as the reverse complement.
CCAACACAGAGATGAAACACCTGGACCCTGCCCTCATAGGAGCAGGTGATTTCAACCCTCACTGAAGAAGGTTTTGCCGAAATACTATCAACACATCGATGAACAGCGGGTCGGCCATTTTACGCATACAGCTGTTTCCGGAATGGATACAAGGCCCTCTTCCACCCACTGTTCAGCAAATCAGACCACTCCTCAGTCTTGCTGCTGCCCACCTATAGGCAGAAGCTGAAGCAGGCCCTGCCCATCGAGAAGGAAATACTACAGTGGCATCAGAGCACCATAGTGGACACCAAACTCAGAGGATCGGCGACAGGTGTGAGGATGGTCTCCAACATCTCTGACCCCCTGATCCTCAACACAGGAGCCCCCCAGGGCAGCGTTCTGAGGCCCCTCCTCTACTCCGTGCACACCCACGACTGTGTAGCAACTCACAACTCCAACTTGGTGATCAAGTTCACCAACAACATGGCGGTGATAGGACTGAACCTGGCAAAGTGGTGCCAGGGAAGCAACCTCACTCTCAACGTTGACAAGACCAAGGAGCTGATCATCGACTACAGGCAGGGAGGAGAGGAGCATGACCCCATCCACATCAACAGGGCCACAATGGAGAGGGTCGACACAGCTTCAAGTTCCTTGGAGTCTACATCAACGAAAAGCTGGACTGGGGAGTGCACACCGGCCATGTGGTGAAAAAGGCCCAGCAACGCCTCTACCACCGCAGGAGATGAGGAGACTGAAAAGGTTTGACATGGGGCAACACATCCTGAGGGTCTTCTACAGAGGCACCACGGAGAGCATACTGACGGGATGCACTACCGCATGGTTTGGAAATGCCAACCAGAACGACCGACGAGCACTGGAGAGAGTAGTACGTATGGCCGAAAATATCTGCGGATGCAAGCTACCTACCATAGACAGTATATTCACTGAGCGGTGCGTCAGCAAGGCACAGATGATCCTGAAAGACCCCAGCCACCCAAACCACAAACTGTTTGAGCTAATGCTGTCTGGCAGACGGTACCTCAGTCTCAGGTCCACATCCAAAAGAACACCAAACTACTACTTCCACCGGGCAAACAGACTACTGACAGACTCTAAATTATCACATGAGCATACACACAAAAGCACCTTAAGTGACTTACACACCACACAGGCACACTTATTACACGCACACACTGCTGCTATTTACACTCTAGAATATTTAAATTGTATTTATCCACTGTATTTTAACTTGCATTGTATAGTTTGTATAGATCGTTGTATATTGTTGTCTACAAATCTACTACAGTTGAGGAGCCGGGAAAAACAAGCATCTCACGTGACAATAAAATAATCTGAATCTGATAGGCTAGCTTGTTTACTACTTAGTATGCCTGATGTGTAGGCTAGCTAGCTTATTGCTTTGTTATGGCAACATCACGCCCACTTTTAATGGATCAATAGGAAGGTGTGTATGATGAATTGAACACTGTTAGTTTGGGAAAATGTGAAGTTATGAGAACTGAAGTCATGAAATCACCATTATTCTGAGTATTACTGAAACACTTGCGTTTGGTTGGAGCTGTGGAGAACAGGTCCTCTTGCACCACTCCACCCGCACCAGCAGGCGGCGCAAACAGGTCGTTGAGGAGGTCACTGTTACTGGAGGAGGTCTTCAGAGGCCCATGAGGAGCAGCTGAGGAGGAGGTGGTGGTGGTGGCGGTGGTGGTGGTGGTGGGAGGGTTGGAGTCAGCGTTCAACCCCAGGAGGTCAGCAGTGTCACTGGGAGGAGCCTCTGGGGCTTGAGGAGGAGGGGTCTGGAGAGAAGAGGTGAAGGAATGAATGCATTCATGATGATCAAGTGGAGGGCTATAATAGCACTATACTGTCAGAGCCATGGGGAGGAGTTACATTTCACTAGGGAGGCACACATACCACTGCCCATACTGATCCAGAGAACTCAACTATACTATAAGTATCAATCCGGAGTACTGAACTATCAGTATCAATTCAGATAACTAAATTATATCAGTATCGACTCAGAAAACGTAACTATATCAGTATTGATTCAGAGAACTAAACTATACTATATCAGAATTGATCTAGAGAACTAAACTATATCAGTATCGATCCAGAGAACTAAACTATCAGTATTGATTCAGAGAACTAAACTATACTATCAGAATGAATTTATCTATCTGATCCATTACTTTTACTGAACAGTATAGACTTACACCATCAGTTTGGGGTCAATGGACTAAAATGATAATATAATAATTATTTTATGGTAGAGAGATCTAACATGCTTGTGTGTCAAACATTTAGCTAATTACTGCGTCTCTTTGCTTTAATTTCTGGCATGTTACACATGGTTCTTGGCATTTGATTTGAGTTTGGGGGACATTGTCCGATACTGATACCCTGTTTATCTCGAGATCAGACTGAAATGTTATCCTGGTATGAGACTGATATTTGAGCCCGGTATCAGACTGATATTTAACCTGGTATCAGACTGATATTTAACCTGGTATCAGTCTGATATTAACATGGTATCAGACTGATATTTAACCTGGTATCAGACTGATATTTAACCTGGTATCAGACTGATATTTGAGCCTGGTATCAGACTGATATTTGAGCCTGGTATCAGACTGATATTTTAGCCTGGTATCAGACTGATATTTAACCTGGTATCAGACTGATATTTAACCTGGTAGACTGATATTTGAGCCTGGTATCAGACTGATATTTGAGCCTGGTATCAGACTGATATTTAACATGGTATCAGACTGATATTTAACCTGGTATCAGACTGATATTTAACCTGGTATCAGACTGATATTTAACCTGGTATCAGACTGATATTTAACCTGGTATCAGACTGATATTTAACCTGGTATCAGACTGATATTTAACCTGGTATCAGACTGATATTTAACCTGGTAGACTGATATTTAACCTGGTATCAGACTGATATTTGAGCCTGGTATGAGACTGATATTTGAGTCTGGTATCAGACTGATATTTAACATGGTATAAGACTGATATTTAACCTGGCATCAGACTGATATTTAACCTGGCATTAGACTGATATTTAACCTGGTATCAGACTGATATTTAACCTGGTATCTAACCTGGTATCAGACTGATGTCTGATATCATAGGGTATTGGTGCATCCCTATGAGTGACAGAATGGGATGTATTTTAGGGGCTTGTTACTGTAACAGTCTGTAGACTCCCTACCTGGAAGTCAGCATCAAACAGCGGCTCGCTGGGGTCTCGGGACATAGGCTCGACACTCGGGGCGGAGTAAGAGTACGACTCCCCCTCCGATTGGTCACTCAGGTCCTCCTGGTCATCCATGGTCCCGCCTCCCTGGCTGTCTGATGCATCCTGGTGGCCACTCACATCTGTCAATCAACAAAAGGCTTAATCAGATCAGAGTCCAGTCGTGCAGAGATTGACAAGACCGCATAAGAATAATGTGGATTACAGTTGAGGCTAAATATTAGCCTTTACAGAAAGAGCTGCTACACGCATTTATGTAACAGGTCATTTCTGAAGAATAGGATATTCAAGTCCAGTTCAGCAAAACTGCTGCCAAGATTAGGGTACTATGATGATGATGATGATGACGATGACGATGATGATGATGATTGTAACTGAGGGGTACAATTCCCTAACTGTATTGAAGAGTATGGTATATTAAACCACTACTAGTTATGTACTTTAATTACTGGCCATAGAGTACATGAATATATATGGTGAACACCCACACAAGAATACGGCAATGACACATAAAGTACTATTTAGAGGGTATTTATTATTATCAAAGCAACGTTAGGTTACAGATTGAGAATTATGCTCGCACTTGTATGGCGAAGAACACACGTAAAGTAAGTCAAGAGCGTAAGTCAATGAGAATAGTATGAATACTAAGATGGGTCTAAACTGACGCCACCTGTGGCATAGCAATTACATAGGGCACACTAGTACCAGCTGGAGACACTGGGGGGTTCCCTCCGGGTGTAAGGCCGGCCGGGGTAGAGGAATGTTCGGGTACAAAGTCTGGGTCAACGAGGAATAACGAGGTTCCAGATACAGGAGCCAGTGCAGTACTCCCTTGATCAGTAGACAAAGCAACAGCTATAATCCAGTATGCTCGACAGCATGGAAGACAGCTAGCAAGCCTCTTCCTAGAGGCGGGCTCGAGTGATGATCCTCACGGGGGGTAGATCCCAAACGATAGTGGGGTCGACGGTTCTCTGCTCCAGCAGCCACGGTACCAAAGCAATATAATCCAACCAGAAATGGTTCTGCAGTCGCCGGTGTAGGTTCTCCGGTGTACATATCCAACGGTTCTCGTCTAGGACTCCTCGGGTGGGGGCACGAGTTTAGGCCGCCCAGCCTGGATAAGTGCACTAGCTATATACACGACGAACCGGTGGTAATGCTGGTCACTGAAGAACGGTAGCCGCACGATACACTATAAATGATAGACTATTACTTCACATTAGAATAAGTCGAACTCAACGGTACTGCGTTAAACTCTGACACTTTAGCAATCTATTCGCACGCGGTTCTCAAGGCTCTATTTAGAGGCAAAGTTGCTCACTTCACTGCACGTTGTCTCGTGGTGAAGGCTTTACTAGTAATGAACGAATTGCTGCTGTTTCCACCTGCGCCGTATTTATACGTAAGGTGAATTATCTAGTGCCAACCTCAGTTCTGTCTCGTATTACTGCGCAGACTCTGGACATGTTGAGACATGCCCGGAGTTGCCTTTGAACTTGCCGTTGGGGGCTTGGTCGCTGGCGCCTAGGGGTCGCTGTCCAATAGGAGAGCGCATATTACTCTGGTTTGTACCCAGGTAAAGGGATATTCCGTGTATATATACAAATAATATACAAGGGATATCAAACGATATACAAATATTATACAAGGGATCTCAAGCAATAAATATATATATTCGGTTTAATCTGACCCTTTGTAACAATGATGATGATGATGATGATGATGATGATGATGATATTACAAAACGGAAGACACATCTCTTCCATAGTGCTTTTCTCTAGGGTCCTGAGCCCTCATTTATCAATGGTGCATACGCACAGATATGTGCGTAACCCGTGCGTACGATCATTTCTAAGCAAAGTGTGTGACTTATCAATTTGAACGTGTGCTTGACTTTGTGCGTATATCTACGCACAGCTCGGAGCATGCGTACCTGGCGCCCGGCGGTAGAATATTATTATTGCAACGCAGAAATAAGCTTCCGTGTATTAGTTTCAACACTGGCGTGTGCTGTTGTATGACCCGTAATTCATTATAGTTCATTGTAAAATAGCGACAGTAGTCATATTCCAGCATGATTATTAATGACAACAATGGCAAACAGTGGGTAACGGTCTTTATTAGTGTTTGTGCTGCCCAGGCAGCAATGGTCTTTAGGAAGTTAATAGATATCATATCCGACTGTTTCCGACATCACCGTGTACATGTCTGTCAGCCTGTCACGTATTTCTCCCAGGCGTTCGCTCGGCTTAGTCCACTTTTCCACATTTCATGGGGGTGTTTCATTACCATTATATGGTTAATTACGGACGGTTCTATATGCAAATACGTAAAACCGTGCACGAGCGTGGAGTGTAGGTCAAGTGATATTTATCAACACAGAGTACTTGCAGGTGTGCGTGGGACACGTTAAAAATTATTGCATCACCCGAGCCTACCCGAGTATAGCCGAGCGGCGCCGGCGATCACTGTGGAAAAAAGCGCCCCCTGTCGTCTCCCAGATGACATAAGTGATTTTGGAATGGACTCAATGAAAATGAATGGGGAAAAAAATCCGGTACTCCACATTTTCCAGTCCACTGATCCAGCCGGGGTTACCACAGTTCATTCTGGAACCTCAGATCCCCGCTGATCATGGAGTTCTACAGTATCGCGTTGGATCCATACACTCAGGGGAGGAAATTAGGCCACTTTACTCGCCAAATGCAAGTATTTTTTACGTTTGGCGAGTGATTCATGAAGACCACTCGCCAGTCTGGCGAGTATACAAAAAAAAATAAAACATTCTGCAATCACTGCACTGGCAAACGGTGCACGTCTTCTGAGTGCTCGCTTTAGTTGACAGTGCCACGAGAGCACTGCACAAGACCACCCGCGGACATATAATGTTTAATAAAAGTTTGCGCAGTACTGGCCAACCCGCGGACATATAATGATAAAAGTCCTGCGTTACTAGGCTAGCCATCAGGAGCACTCTCAAACGGATAACGTTAAACACAGCAGAAGATGGAAAACAGACAGACTGACCAACGGGGAACTGCATCCAACCCTAGCACAACCCTCGAGTATAAGTTACTAAGGACACATTTAAATCACAGAGGTGTAATGTTAGTCTACTGGAACTGTATACAGTGGTTAGCTTCTAGTTAGCGTTTTAACGTTAGCCCCGTGTGCTCAAAGCAGCCAGCTAGGTGTATCTGTTATGACTATAATGTTTCCAAAAAAGCACCGGACTACGACGTAAGGTTAGAAATTGTATTTCATGCTCAAAAGCCCCTGGCTTGCACATCGCAGTCACGAAAGGGGCTAGCTAAGCTCAACCAGTGCACTGTGCACAACAGCACACCAACCCAACTGACGTTACCACAACACTTGACGGTACTTCACAGCACTGTCGTAAGACCACCGTGCTGTCTTAAAGGCACAGTGTGCCTACGCAGATGCATACACAACATTGACGAGGCTTGACAACCGAGGTTCAAAGTTAACTTGATTGATTGATTGAAAACTTTATTAACAGATTGCAGAATGGGTACAATACAGTACGGCTCAATACACACAAGAGTTAAGGGGATGCAGCCCAGAGAAAGACTTTCATCTTGTTTACATCAGAGTCCCCCATTTTCAATTCATCATAACATATGACATACAGATAGACTACTGCTACATCTATACATTTCACATCTATCTATACACTTCACAACATACTTCGGTTTTTTTCTTTCACTGCCCAACCCAGTCCAACCCAGCATCTTTCACTGCCCAGTTCAGCCCAACCCAGTCCAGAATAGATACCTCTTTCATGTTAATATGTTTTATGCTAATATTGTGGAGAGTAGAGATTAATGTTTTATGCTAATAAATATTTTAAAGAGTAGAGACACGGTGTGATTATTTTACTATGATTGAAAATCTATTTAGACGAAGACATACAAAGAAGTAATTATCACAATTAGCGATTTTTTTTGTCTGGAAAAAAATCTGTTTGGCTGGTAAAAAAAATCAGATACTCGCCAGTTGGCTGGTAAGCCAAAAAGTTAGTTTCCTCCCCTGCATACACGTATCGATTTTTTCGAATGGTGATCAGGAATTGGAATATACCAGTTGGATACCATCTGATGTCAGGTAAGGACTCTATGTTATCAGTGTTAGGATAATCAGAGTAAGTTTGATGAAGATATAGGCTGTTTTGTGAAATGTCTTCTTTCGGTTTCACTGTAAAAGTCCGAGAGGAAATCAACGAGGCGATTATCCGTGCGCGGCCGTAATGTGCTTGCGTGCACGTATAATATTGATCATCTAGCGTTTATTTGAAAACGATTCATAAAAAGGCCGACGAATATCAACGTTGTGGAATATTCCACTAAAAGACGATTTTCATAGAATGCTCCAGAATGGGCTGTTTTTTATATCAAAACGGGGGCTTTTCTAACTGCTCTGAAACGGAAACGACGCGATAAAAAAACAATCTGCCTTGACAGCACTGACTGGAAAATAGTCTTTGATAATGCGATGGGCAGATTAGACACATAGCCATAATTTTAAACATAGATTAGGCAATATTAACGTTAACATTGGCGCCGATGGTGGCATTCAGCCGGTAAAAAGGAAAACCAGGCGTGGCGCTCAAAGTGTTAAGAACAAAAATAGAACACTTTCTAAGAATTGTTGATAAATGAGGGCCCTGGGCCCTCATTCATCAACGTGACGTAGAAAATGTTCTATTTCCATACTTAAGCACAGAATTTTGTTTGATTAATACCCAGGGATTAAAGTTCTCCTCAATTTAATTCCAAATCGCGACGGATTTTTCGTCAATTTTCTACCTGCTGCATATGATTTCTAGAGGCATACAATCTATTTTGATGTCAGTATTGGGTAGCCTATATAAACAATAATACGAGAGCATATACAAGAACAATGAATCTCACTGCCATGTATGATGTAGCCTGCCTTTCAATACATGAACTTGAATTCCATCATGTTTGTGTGCGGGACTCACAAGGCTGTTGTCACAATGGGTGGTACTGGTACAGTAATAACAGTCTACACAATATCACGATGGACCATGCCATGTAGCCTATGTTCTATTATGACATGATCTGTGACGACAAATGTTCTAGAATGTTTGATTAAGATATCATACTCTGACAGCATGCCTATGATCAACAAAAACGCGAACTTGAATCCCATCATCATATTTACATAGTCTGTCCACTATCTTTATTACTTTGTTATCCCCCCCCCCCCCCCCCCATCTATGTAAAGCGACCTTGCATGGGTCTCTCTTGAAAGGCACTATGTAAAATGAAGCTATTATGGGGAGCTCCAGTAGCTCACCGCGTACCTCGAGCGCTATTTCGGCGCCGGGGACAACCGTGCTCGTCACGGATCTGGGGTTTAGCGAGTTCGATTCCCGGACTGCAGCCGTGCCTTTCTCAGTGTCTTCCCCCCATCTGTACCCCCATTCAACCTGTTTCTGTCGGTCATTCTTGACCAGAGAAAATGCGATAAACGCAAAAAAGAGCCAGCGGAATGGCCAAAGTTAAAAAAAAAAAAAATGAAGCTATTATTATTATTGTTGTTATTATTATCATGTCTGTGTGCTGAGCTCAGTGAAGTTTCAACGGAGCGAGGTAATCTATTCTAATCAACAAATTGAAGTAGAAAGCATTCCGTTGTGGCCAATCTTATTTGGAAACATGACACAAAATAATAATAGTATGTCGCTTTTTATTTGAAACAATATTTAATGGCGTTTGGAGGTGGGTGTTCTGCTTCTGCCCCCCGTGCCAAACAAGCAAGCCAACCTCTTGTTCCCGCATGAGCCCGTTATAATTACACTACTGTCGCTATTTTACAATGAACTATAATGAATTACGGGTCATACAGAAGTTGAACACGCCAGTGTTGGAAGTAATGCACGGAAGCTTATTTCCGCGTTGAAACTAATGCAGAACTGAGGAGCGCTTATGCCGTAGTAACAATGTTCTACCACTGGGCGTCAGCTACGCATGCTCCGAGCTGTGCGTAAATATAAGCACAAAGTCAAGTTCAAGTTGAAATTGATGAATCCCACACTTTGCTTAGAAATGGTCGTACGCACAGGTTAAGCACATATCTGTGCGTAAGTCACGTTGATGAATGAGGGCCCTGGTGTGTTTTTACTTATGTGCTATTGTTGTTGTATTCTATCGTTTTAACACTTTGAGTGCCAGCCACACGTTTTGTCGTTAGTTCATGCCGACCTATGAATGCCACCAACGCTATATAGCGTTTGTTTGTCGTATTTTTTTTTTATTGGCAATTTGAATTCATATTTCATCAATCGAGCCTCAGGTTAGTGCTGCAGAGTCTCTCTGAGCTCAATTGGGAAGATACCGCCCCCTATCGTCTCTGTGTAACTGCACCCCATTACTTTAGACTGATGAAGGGGGGGGGACCAGTTTCCTCATTTTACTTTTCCGTCAAGCCAACTGAAGAGACCCAAGTTGATCGCCGACCCCAGAACAGCGTGGATTATGTATTTCCAGCACCCAATGCTGAATCAATAAACGCGATCGATATTTGGAATGGCGATCAGGAATTGGAATAATCTTTTTGGATAACATCTGATCTGAGGTAAGGAATCTATTTGACCAGTCTTGGGATAATCAGAGCTTTTTTCACAGATATATCAACGTGTCCCATATGTGTGTGTGTGTGTGTGTGTGTGTGTGTGTGTGCCGCTGATCAGGAAATGAGAGAATAGATATTTCAGCCCGCTTCTATAGCGTGCATAAGTACACATATACTATCGATAATCTAGCGTTTATTTGAAAACGATTCATAAATAGGCCGAAAAATGTCAGCGTTTTTGTGTATGCCCGAATATTCCAGTAAATGCCTTTTATCACGGAATCTTTATATTTTCCTGATAAACGAGGGCTTTTCAAAATGCTATAAAACGGAAATGAAGCGATTAAAAAACAATCCGTTTCGACAATGTTGACTGCAAACAAGTCATTGATAAGCGACGGGCAGATTAGACACATAGCCATAATTTAAGACAAGAGATTATGCGTTCACAACGCTATCATTGAAGTGGGTGCTGGCATTCAGCCAGGTAAGTACGACACCCCCTGGTGGCTCTGAAAGTGTTAATGTATCTGATTTTTTATGTTTTATTATGATGTATATTTTAATTTAGTATGGCATGTTCAGGTTAACACTGTCGCCTCACAGCTAGAAGGTCCAGGGTTCGATTCCCACTTGGGGACCAGGTTTCCGCGTTGTCAGGTACCCAGGTGAGGTATCTCCCAGGTCTTTCTGTGTGGAGTTTGCATGTTCTCCCCGTGCTGGCAAGGCCCCCCCCCCCCCCCCGATAAGAGAAACCCAATGGAAAAACATGCACAACAGATCGCCAACGCTGTCGCGTCCCTGACGAAGACGGACAGAAGCACTTGGATTGGTCCCCGGGGCGCAGCCCCACGCCGACGCCCCTATCTGCTCCCGGCCGCCCTTGGGGGGAAGGACGACGGGATGAGTCAAGTGCAGAGACTCAATCGCTTCGGCAACCCAACTAAGTGCATGTGTGTGTGTTCCTGTGTGTGTGCCGCCCATTGCATGTGTGTGTCTGCCTGCATGCCGAATAAAGACTTCTCCAAAGTCCAGTTATTATTATTATTATTATAAAGCACCTTGAGATGACATTGTACATTACATTTGATTATTATTACCTTCCCAGTCCAGGGTCTGGAAGAAGTTGTTGGTGTTGGTGTCGAGAGGAGACTCTGGTTCTGTGGCAGTAGAACCTTCAGGACTCTGGGCCGGCTGGGGGGTCTCAGCATCGTAGAAGGCTGAAGAACCGGGCTGACGAGGCAACTCTGGCTTTCCTGGAGGGGGGGTAAAATTAACACTTTCTCTGCCAGAGACGCCTAAACTCGTCATTCCCCGCCATGCTAATTCTGTCAATGACGCCGTAACACGTCATTGAGATCAATATTTCAAAAATCTGTGATCGCAATCATATTTCTCCCCCGGAGACTTGAGATCTACTGTTGATCCCCTCTCAACTCTCCAACGGTTCAAGAGCGCCATCTGGTGGCCGATCGGCGGATCGCCCAAACCGGAAACAGGAAACGGAAGCTGGTGCTCATTCCAATTCGGTCCGATCACTCGCTAATAGTCCCGGGACTCGAGCTAGACACAATGGATAGCAATCCTTTACCAATAACTCGATAAACAACATGATTTGGACATATATACTATTATACAACCTGGAGATGGATCGCATATTTCTACATCCCATAATAGGAATATTTTTGTTCCACGCTCATCGCCCAACGGCCCGAGGAGACTGGGGTAAGATTCAGCGTTTTTTTTTTACCGTGTTCGATATAAACTGCTCTAATGATCATATCACCCACACTAGATGAATCATCTAACATTGGCCACGGAATTATAAACGACCCCCCCCCCAATCCGGTCAACATCAGATGATAAGTAGTAACTTCTAGAAGCACGTCCATTTGAAATTTTTTATCTCGCACAGATCGCTATCAAACTGTATTTGATCATCAATATAATGCATTTAGGGCTATAAATCACGTTCTGGAGAAAGCTGCAGAAAACGATAAAAACATATTTATACTTTAGACCGTATTTTAGTATGAATATGTGAATGAAAAAGTATAACGTTCCTACGTCCTGAACGATAGATAATTGACGTTGAATGGGCCATAGTAATGTCAATTTAGCAATGCAATTTAAAAAGTTATAGCCCTGCAAAGAAGGGCAACTTCTCCATAGACAAATAGAGCTGGCAGAGAGGGGTATAAAGATGTACATAAGCCTGGCGAAGAAAGTGTTAAGATAGAAAGAGAACGAAGGTTTGTACAATAGTGACACAAGGACTATCCGGGTACTTGCAGTAGTACTTAATGTTACTTCCGACCATTTTACAGTCTGTTGACGTCTACAGTAAGATGCTAGTGTTGCTACAAGTCTCTCTCTAGCGTTACATAGTTATTCCACCTGACGCAGGGCTCCAGACTGCGACCAATTTCTGAGTGTGTGAATTAAAATGGTCACATTCATGCAAGTGCATGGGATTCACATTCTCCAAAATCGAGGACACGGAACTAATTTCGGTGCCTGAGATCAGACTTTAGTAGAACTTGTCATGTTTCAGCAGTCTTACCTCTTACATAGAGGTAGCCATCTACAAGTAAGCTAGCGACCACTGATGCCGGGCAAATTAACATAGACTGAAATTAACTTTAGATCCAGGGTGGCAGTACGTCATGTAATTTCCTTTTACTAGAAGCATTTTATATTACTAACTTACCTAAACGTAAAATCCAGGCCGTTTATTTGGCAAACACTTACCTTGAAGTTATTGAAATAGTCCAACTTCTCAAGATTTCAATGGAGAGTCTGTCTGTGGGGGTTAACATCTTGATTAGAATGTGCGACAGTGGCTCAGGAGTCAGACCAATCGTCTGGTAATCAGAAGGTTCCATTCCGGCTCCTCCCGGCAGCGTGTCAAAGTGTCCTTGAGCAAGACACTTAACCCCTAACTGCTCTCGATGAGCAGGTTGGCACCTTGCATGTTCTGCCTCTGCCGTCGGTGTGTGAATGTGAATGAATGGGTGAATGTGAGGCATAAGTTGTAAAGCGCTTTGGATAAAAGCTGTTATATAAATGCTGTCAATTAACCATTTAGAACATAAAATGTGTTATTTTCACTCCAAATCACATTGGATTCATCATGGCAGCGCCCAGTAAACAGACAGACTCTCCATTCGGAAGTTTGACCATTTCAACAACTTCAGGGTAAGCATCTTATGTTTAGGTAATAATATTAAATTATAAAATGCTTCTGAGTAAGTAAAATAAAATGACATGACATACCATTGGTCCGGGAGATCAAAAGTTCCTTTCAGTATGTTAATTTGCCTGGCTGTGATTAGATTAGATTCAAATGTATTGCTAGACCTAATTTGCCCAGCTGTGATATGAAGCAAGCTAAGCATGGCGGTACATACAGCCGGGGATCAGCAACATTCCTCCCAGGTGTCAGGCTCCTCATTCACTGATCACTCCCATTCATTTTGGGGACCTGGTTTAAATCTCATACTTCTGAAGTATAAACAAACTACTTCTGTGCAGATTTCAATAAATCAGACAATTCTGAGTAAATTCTGTTTTGGCACTCAATGCATCTTTACAGATGTATTAACTTTGAAAAATAAAAGGAATAGAAAAATCCTATAATGTGACCCAACACAGACCGTGGGTCCTTTAGAGGAGTCTTCAATTTTTTATTTTCTTTTACATGATATGAAAGTACAGGTTCATACCTTCAAAATAAGCCATCACCTGTACAAATCGGGCAGATACTTTTCAATCTATGTCTATTGAAACATGCTGATAACACAATACGTATTCAGAGATACAGGCCATAAGAGAGAATGGAGCAATTTCTCTTACAAGGTATAACAACTACTCTACCCAGAAATCAATGTAACCCCCTCCTCCTCCCCACTTCACACCTTGCAGCTTCCAGTCTGAGGCCTTTGTTATTCCGATGACTTGTGACCCTGCATCTATCCCCAGGCCATCTACAACAACACCCATTCATCTACACTCATTGCACACAATCGGCTGCGGTTACACCTTTCGTATCATCTTCGTATTGTTTTCTTATACGTATCGCCGCGTATCGCCGCGACGTCATGCGCCTCGAGTCACACTTTCGCTTTTTTTCCGTTTTTGTCACCAGAGCACACTGATGTAGTACACTGCCAAAGCAGTAGGTGGCAGTAGGTGGCAAACATGAAGGCAATTTCAACCAATCAGAACGAATGTGCCAATACACTTCCTGGAAGCTCCAGCAAAGAAAATGTCAATAAGGCAGGCGCCTATGCCGCGCCACCATCTTGCCTATTTACTCAATGCAGCAATTCTTTTTTCAGCAAAGCCTAATAAAAGTGCAATAAACAAAACTGATACATTCACTGTGTGTTCTGCCTGTCATTTGTTGATGAAACAAAACTAACATCAACACAAGTGACCACCAAGAGCGGATAGTTTAGTCTAAAAAACGATCGGTAGCATTGTTAGCTGCATGCTAACGTCAATGGAGTATGCCATTATAACAATATAGCATTGTGGCTAGACGCTAACGTTAGCTCACGCTACTTAGCCAGCACCAAACAATTTTGCGTTTCAGCCGTATCCACAAAAAAACGCCAAAAAACGCATTTCTGTGTAGATAGGACATCAAACGTCGTCAAAAAACGTATAAAAAAACGCCAGGAATACACTAGTCTAACCACACTCACAAACTTGAAACTTGTGAGATCGTATAAGAGGATAAAGGAAAATAGTCAAGATAGTAATCAAGGGGCGGTCAGGTGGCGTAGCGGAGAGTGTGTTCGTCACGAACACCGGAGACGCTGGATTCACCTGTTCGAATCCAGCTCACGGCTGGCCGTTCACACTAATACAATTGGCTGTATCAGAGGGTGGGAAAGCTGGCGGGGTGGGTCCGGGTCGTTGTAAACAGCGACTCCTACAGTGCGGTCGGGGCGCCTGCTCAGCGCGGATAGGACCTGAGGGGGGTAGTGTGATCCTTCCACACGTTACACCCTCTCAGTGAGAGTCCGCGCTGCCAGGTGAAAAGAAGCGGTTGATTGGCTAGACGTGTGTCGGAGGAAGCACGTGGTAGCCTCCACTCTCCCAGACCGTCTGTGGGGGGTAGAGTGCGCAGCGACCAGGAAGGGGATTGGGAATTGGCATAACGACTAACATTGGGATGGGAGAAAATCGGAGGAAAAAGGAGGGGGGGAAAGATATAAAAAAAAAAGATAGTAATCAAGATTCAAGATTTTATTATCATTTAAAATAAAGTACAAAATAGATCTGTATTAATAGTTCAGATTAATCATACCAATCGCATTTGGATAAAAGCCTCAGCTAAATGACAAAATGTAAATGTATATTATTTTTTTAGTTTAAATATAAACATTATCTGGCCATCCTCAGTAAATACTATCAAAATCCTCTGACCTCATCTGGTATTTCCAAAGCGTATAACAGACTTATGAAGTTAGTAAGATACTTTTTTTTTTATCCACTTTTTCTCCCATTTTCTATATTTTCTCCCATCCCAATTTCATATCATCCAATTCAACCCTCCCCTGTCACGAACGCTGTTTCTTGCCTCCTACAAGCCGGCTGCAATGTGGACTAAGTCATACATAGCACAAGTCCCCTCCGGTACTTGAGGTAACAGCAGTCGCATCTTTTCACCTGCGCAGCTCGATCTCTCAGTGGCGAGGAGTAACGCGTGGGAGGCTCACGCTGCCCCAGACACTTCCTGATTCCACTGCGCAGGCGCACCAACCGACCTGTAGGAGTCTCTGTCCACAACGCCCGATCCCCACCCATCAGTTTCCCACCCCCTAATACGGCCAATGTGTATTAGTACGGACGACCAGCTAAACTGAAAGCAAATGTGGAGCGCTGGGCTCGAACAGGCGAGCCCAGCGTCTCCAGATTTCGTGGCGAGCGCCTTGCCCACTACGCCACGTAGCCGCCCATGAAGTTAGTAAGATACTTATCTGAGAGAGTGAGAGTGAGAGTGAGAGTGAGAGAGAGAGAGAGAGACCGACTTAGACCATGGCGGGTTACATATTAGTGGCTCACCTAAAGAAATAAAAATAAAATACAACACACTACATAATGGATATAATCTGGTGTCACCTACCAAACTTGGAGAGGATCTCCTGCTGCTCGTCCCTGGAGGAGAAGAGGATCTTGGGATTGAGGCCCTTGGTGTGGGAGCCGTCCCAGGGCGGGGGCTTGGTGCTGGGGCGGTCCCGGGGCTCCACCTCGATGTCCAGGTTCACCTGGAACAGGTCTGGGTACTTCTCCTGGATGTCACATGCATCAAGGTCATACCTGGGAGGGAGGAGGCAGGAGTTAGAGTGGTGGTCTAGCAGAGGAGAAGATAGGAGTTAGAGTGGTTTTCTAGCTGCAGAGGAAAAGAAGATAAGAGTTAGAGTGGTGGTCTAGCAGAGGAGGAGAAGATAGGGAGAGTTAGAGTGGTGGTCTAGCAGAGGAGGAGAAGATAGGGAGAGTTAGAGTGGTGGTCTAGCAGAGGAGGAGAAGATAGGGAGAGTTAGAGTGGTGGTCTAGCAGAGGAGGAGAAGATAGGGAGAGTTAGAGTGGTGGTCTAGCAGAGGAGGAGAAGATAGGGAGAGTTAGAGTGGTGGTCTAGCAGAGGAGGAGAAGATAGGATGAGTTAGAGTGGTGGTCTAGCAGAGGAGAAGAAGATAGGGAGAGTTAGGGTGGTGGTCTAGCAGAGATGAGGAGGAGTAGATAGAGTGGTGGTCTAGCAGAGATGAGGAGTAGTAGTTAGAGTGGTGGTCTAGCACAGGGGTTCCCAACGTTTTCAGGCCGCGACCCCTGAAATAACAGTGTCAGAGAGCCGCGACCCCCACTATTATAGGAGGTGGTATAAAACATTTTTAAGTAATTTTTAATAAAAATGATCTAACCCTAACTACGGTAACCTTACTGTCATGCACTTGTCCTAATATACTAACCTACACTGTAGCACTCAACACTTTGATGAACATTGTTACTCAGCTCATAGAGTTGTGCCCTTCCTAATAACTTGTCGTACAGACCTTGTAAGTCGCTTTGGATAAAAGCATCAGCTAAATGACTAAATGTAATGCACTAATAAGCATGAGGCTTTTAACCACGGCCAGACTGGGGAAATCATTCAGGCCAGGAAATATAGTGCGAAATATAGCCCAGGTCAGGACACTTTTTAAGCGGGGGTTCTGGGGGTCCCCCACCAGGAAAATTCTTGTTACAAAGACTTAGGCAGGGGTTACACACAGTGTTTTTGTGCTCGTTTTTATACGTTTTTGAATACGTTTCATGTCCCTTTTACACAGAAATGCGTTTTGGCGTTTTTTGGTGGATACGGCTGAAACGCTAAATTGTGTTTGCGTTTTGGAGAACCCCTAAAAAACGCGCCGACAACAGCCGTGTAGTCTGCACGGAGCCGTTGTTGCGAAAACGCCCATGCGCAGTAGATGCCATCTGCGTGCCCTCCGGTGACAGAGTTTGTGTGTGTGGGTGTGTGTTTGGGACAGAGCTCCCAGCTCCGTGTCCCTGTGTCCCAAATAGCTGCAGCTACCATGTGTTGTCAAGTTATTGTTATAAGGACCCCAATCCAAGCTACAACAGTCTGCATTCCCTTAACAATTGTTTGTATTGAGCCGTATTGTATTGTACCCATTATGCAATATGTTAAATAAAGTTTACATCCATTCATTCTGCTAGCATTACCACTGGCTAACATGAGCTAGCATTAGCTATCAGACCCGGTTAGCTCAAAGCTCCTCTTTCAACTTAACAAGCATTAAACAAAAAGGCCCAGTCATCTATTCACCTTTGTTTAATACACACAGCGTTGTCTCTAATGTTATCCAACTATTGATAGCTCCCGATATCATCAGTTTGGTGCTGGCTAACTAGCGTGAGCTAACGTTAGCTTCTAGCCACAATGCTATATTGTTATAATGGCATATTCCATTGACGTTAGCATGCAGCTAACTGTAGCTACCGATCTTTTTTTAGACTAAACTATCCGCTCTTGGTGGTCACTTGTGCAGGGATGGGTATCGTTAGGATTTTATCGATACTACTACTCTTATCGATACTGCTTAACGGTTCGGTACTTTATCGATACTCTTATCGGTTCTTTTTGGTTATTTTTTTGCAAGAAAAAAAGACAATTAATTAAGAACAGAATCAACATTGCTTTATTTATAAATACAACTTTATAAATAAGTATTATAAATAAATATAATTTCTTCAGCAACAGCAGCAGCAATGTTCTTTTATATAACTTTATAAATAAATATAATAAATTAATATAATTTCTTCAGCAACAGCAGCAACAATGTTTTAAATGTGTCTGACTCTGAATTATAGACTTTTTATAATAAACAACAAATGCAAAAGGCTAACAGAACTGTGACACTCGTTCACCCTATCCTCTGTCATCCTTCCTCTAGCTGCTAGGGAGAAAGGACTTTGGGTGGTGGAGGGAGGTAGAGGGAGGATGTGTGGTGGCCCTGGGCTCACTGGGCTGGGACATAGTGGCTGACGCCTCAGCTTGACGATCTATAAAAAGTTTAGATTGTAGTATTTGTAGCTAAACAATTGTTTTGTTTATTAGCCTATTTGTAATAATTCGTTATTAGCCTAGGCAACTCCGTATCTTGGGTTACGACTGCAGTATGCAGATGGAACACTGCGCGCAAGGCAGTCGAATACGCGCATTTCTGCACACTAATATCATGTTTTGCCAACAGATGTTTTGATAAATTGATTTGCTCGTATTGCCACCCTTACTGGCAAATGTTTTGTTGCACTTGTGGCAACGTGCATTGTCGGCATTGACCCTTGTAAAGTATATCCATACTTTAGAACGCTTCGCTCTATCCGCCATGATCACGACTCAGTGCATGCAGAGCTGCTGTCTGTGTGCCGCGCGCTATAGCACGGGGCGTCGGGGAGCACTTTCATTAAGGAGTACCCGTATGTAGTACCCGTATGTCTATGTGTAGCACTAGCGAGCGACTCGCGAGGAGTGTGTGTAATAATTGACTCGCTGGCTGCGGCTCGCTTCTCGTGCAGAGACAGAGAGAGGATCGTTCGCAACTTTTAAATAATAATAATAATAATAATAATAATAATAATTTCTCTAGAGTATCGATAGCAGTACCGAGGACGTCAGAGCTTATAAATACTCCGGTATTTTCTAATATAGTACCGGTTCCCGTTTAAAACCGGGGTCCGGGGGGCATCCCTACACTTGTGTTGATGTTAGTTTTGTTTCATCAACAAATGACAGGCAGAACACACAGTGAATGTATCCGTTTTGTTTATTGCACTTTTATTAGGCTTTGCTCAAAAAGAATTGCTGCATTGAGTAAATAGGCAAGATGGTGGCGCCCATAGGCGCCTGCCTTGTTGACATTTTCTTTGCTGGAGCTTCCAGGAAGTGTATTGGCACATTCAAGTTATGATTGGTTGAAATTGCCTTCATGTTCGCCACCTACTGCCACCTACTGCTTTGGCAGTGTACTACATCACTGTGCCCAGGTGACAAAAACAAAAGTGTGACTCGAGGCTGCCACGTTGCGGCGAAACTCCTCTGACAATGAAACGAAAACGAAACTAAGGTGTAACCGCCGCCTTAATTTCCTGCATCCTGGTGCAGGAATTCTAGAATTTGTACCCTTTAAATGCCAGTGTTTGTGATGGCATCACAAATTATTTTATGGATTTTTTGTTTTTTGTAAGGGTCCCGCCTCCACCAATCACATGCGGCTCCCTTTGTGTGTGTGAGCGAGAGAGATAGTCCTATCTAACTTGTGTGAGTTTAGAGTGTTACCCTCTGTTGCAGTGATCTCCTGGCATCCAATGTAATAAAAAAAGTCAACCAACGAACTCGATTCTTGTACCGGATCTCCTCACTGGTAAACAAGAATACCCTGAAGACTCTGGCAGGAGCACTCATTCAAGGGTACTACGACTATGCTTGCACCTCATGGTACCAAAGCACCTCAAAGGCGCTAAAAACAAAATTACAAACATCTCAAAACAAACTGGTCAGACTACTGCTTGACCTGGTGGCTAGGCAAGCAATGGAGTAACACGCTGTTTGTTCTAGCTCCCGTCGAGCCTCTACTTATTTTTATTTTATCTTAATTTAATAAGCTTACGGATTTACAAAACTTAGTGAATCTTACTCAGGGTACATTTGTTCAAACCAATGGTCATTGTTTACACGGACAGATGGCATCAAACCTACGCAAATACAAATACGACTCGACTCCAAGAAGGCCTGAAAAAGCCTCGACTTCCAGTTTGGAGCCACCACCGTCCACACCGTCAAAGATGTCCGGCATGGATACCACAGCCTTAAAGGCGGAGATTCTCCTCGCGCTGAAATCGGAACTCGCAGAGATAATACAATCGGAATTGAAAGGTGCACTTTCCAAAGAGTTCGACCTTATCAGAAATGATTTGAAAGTGATGAATGAGGAAATGCGAAGCTGTGTAGCGGCACTGCGCGTGGATATGAACAAAATGGAGGCTACAGTTAAAGACATGGAGGGTGGTCTCTCAAGGTGGTCGGACGAGGTGGTAACGCTACAAACCACAGTCGAAGACTTAAAATCAGAGGTGGCGGGTCTCAGAGGGAAGTGTGAGGACATGGAAGGAAGAATGAGGAGGTGTAATGTAAGGATACTCGGAGTGGCTGAGACGGATGGCTCGAGTTCCACTGCGTCGGTCTCAAAACTACTGAGAGACGTGCTACAAATGGATAATGAAGTGCTGGTAGACCGCTCGCACTGAACACTGGGGCCGAAGAGGACGGACGGGAAGCCTTGTGCTATCGTGGCTAAACTCCACTACTACCAGGACTGTGTCGAGGTTTTGAGCCGGGCGCGCGCCCAGGCTCCAATACAGATCAACGGAATGACTATTGCAATCTTCCCCGACTACTCGCGAAAGCCAGGGATTTACGGGTTTACGGAGGTAAGGAAGCTACTACGCGGTTGTGAGGACACCCGGTACGGCATTCTTTTTCCAGCCCGACTTCGCATCACGCACAAGGGAAAAGATAAAGAGTTCATCGATGCAGGTGAAGCAATGAACTACGTCAGAAAGAACATTGTACACGCAGCAGCGGGTGAGGTCGGGTAGGCTACCTTTGGCACACACAATGCTAGCATTCTTTAGAAAAGAAGAATAAAGGATTCTTGAGATGCTGTTTGCTCTGCACATCACTATAAACTTTTTCGATCAGAAAGGGGAGATACTAGGATATTTGTGTGTTATATCTGTACCGTACAGATGTTGTGAATGATGTGCCATCTTGTCCCCAACGGGTTACTGCTTGCTAAAAGGCCACTGTAAAATCAGCTAATTAACAATCTAGTGTAATGATCCACCTACTCAGTTTCAATAATTTACCACTGGTTGTTATTAAGCTATACAACAGACTTAACACCCAGCAAATCTCTGATCGTATATCAACAGACCACATAGAAAGAGAGATGTATCGGTGTGTACGTGCTGCTTATGATATGCAGGTGATGTGAACAATGTATCATATTAACTTCAACAGGACAATATATGTATAGAGGCTACTGTAATGTCTACTGTGTGATCATCTATGTGTAGCATCATCTGCCTAGCATTGAGAGGACGCCACTGGACACCATATATCAAGCTAAGTGACTCACGAATCTCCAGCAAATTCATTGCCCTCTACTTATGATGTACAGGTGATGTGAACAGTGTATAATTTTGGCCCCAATAGGACAATGTGTGTATACACAGACATATAAATATGTACACACGCTCACCTACGATGACGCACGTACTCGCACACCTAATGGATGCACTATCTAGAGATTCTAGACGTACCACACACACGTGGGCGCATATTACACGCATGCAGACACACATGTAGACACACATACATACACGTTTACACATTATACAGATACGGGGGCATGGACCCACACACTCACCCATACGCTTACACCCTGGCTGTGTCCGATACATCCATACACACATAGGTTCACGTGCACGCAACTGCACAAGCACTTAAGGGCATATGCCCAGGTACACACCCATTTGTAGACGCATGGACACACGCACACTCCCACACCTCTTCCAATTTATTCTATATCACCCAATCAGGCACCCTTTTTTGTGTTTAACGGGGCATGTTGGTTGCCCTTGCTCGGGAGTAAGGTGTTCTGCCTTATTTTGGGGCCTGCTTGATGTGAGGTTGTTAATGTTAATATATTATTGTTATGCTTACCGTTTACCGTTGCCACCTATATTACCTTACCTGGTTGGGTGTATCCCACTGGGCAGCTGAAGACCTTATATAATACCAAGATCGGAGTAAAAACTTTTACTCTTATTTTTCTTTTCTTTCTCTTTATTATTTTCTTTTACCTAAGGGGCTCAACGGGGGCCTGAGCGGCTGGCTCCATAGGTAGAGCACCTCCAACACAAGCACATTATGTGTGGATTAGTTTCTGAAGGGTATTTTGGGCACCTTGTTTTTTATAGGTGTCAGGGGGGGGGGGGGGGTTACCGGACTTGTACATTCAACATGCTTAGCTGATCAGACGTCTGTTTTGCTTTTCACCTGTAGTTGTGCTGAGCTCTCTCTAGGTTCCAGATGCATGGCCTCTCTCATCTACTATGATCAACACGGGTGATACCATGGGGCTGGAAGGGTGCTCTGTCAATTTCGTGAGTTGGAATGTTAAATCACTCAACCACCCAGTAAAGCGTAAGAAGATGCTTACACATTTAAAACAACTCAATGTAGACATAGCGTTTTTACAGGAGACACTTAAAAACTGCGGACCATGCTCGACTGAGGGGGGTGTGGGTGGGACTGATGCATCACTCCAACTTCCACACGAGGGCCAGAGGAGCAGCCATTTTGATAGATAAAAACACGCCATTTACTATGTCAAGTGTAGAGGCCGACCCTGCAGGGCGCTATATTATAGTGATGGGGAAACTGCATTCATTTCCGGTCATTCTGGCTAATATCTACGCTCCAAACTGGGACAACCCTTCGTTCTTCACCAGCCTTTTTTCTCGCCTACCGGATATGACCTCGCACCATCTCATCCTTGGCGGCGACATGAATTGTGCACTCTCCCCGGTGCTGGACTGTAGCTCGCCCAGAAAGGCCCCCCAGTCCAGCTCTGCCCACGCAATCCGGCGCTTTCTTAAATCATATGGGGTAGCTGACGTGTGGCAGTTTCGTAATCCTACATCGAGAGGATACTCCTTTTCCATAATACCTTCTCACGCATAGACAGCTTTCTTCTGGATAAGAGACTCCTTCCCCTCGTAACCAAATGCGAATACGGAGCGATAGTTATCTCAGACCATGGTCCCTTAGTTATGAAAATGACTATCCCAAATACACGGCTCGGCCACCGCCAGTGGAGACTCAACCCGTTGCTCCTGTCGGAGGAAGCCTTCACAAGCTTCATCACCTCGGAAATTACATTATTTCTCGACATTAATAAGACTCCGGGAATGTCTTCTTTAACCATTTGGGAATCACTGAAGGCGTACTTAAGGGGACAGGTGATTTCATATTGCGCCAACCAAAAGAAGATAAACACGGCACGCCTTAAGCAACCGACGGACGAGATTTTGGAGCTAGATAGACTACATAGCCACTCGCCATCAACCGACACGTTGAAAAAAACGTATATCGCTGCGAACTGAGTTTGACCTCCTGTCAACGCGACAGGCTGAGTACCTCATTACTAAAACGCGACAGGGGTACTATGAACATGGGGACAAGGCCGGACGGATACTTGCCCATCAGCTGCGACAAAGAACTGCCAACCAGTCCATCCCCACTATCAACGACGAGCGGGGCTCAAAAGCCACTGACAACCTTAAAATTAATAAAAGCTTTAAAACTTTCTACCAATCGTTATACACCTCGGACTCGCAAGTGGGGCCCTCCACGCTAGACGATTTCTATAGGACCCTCCGTGTCCCGACAGTCGACCCAGAGAGGGCTGCAGATCTGGAGGAGGAACTTACGGTTGCAGAGATTACGTCAGCGATTAGATCTATGCAGAGTGGCAAGTCCCCGGGGCCAGACGGCTACCCTACAGACTTCTACAAAACGTATTTGATGAATCATTCTCAACAAATTCTCTTCCTCCGACCATGCGCCAAGCGGTTATCTCCTTAATCCTTAAGAAAGACAAGAACCAACTGGAATGCCGCTCGTTCCGTCCAATTTCCCTCCTTAACACCGATGTCAAGGTTCTCGCCAAGGTTCTGGCCCGTCGTCTGGAGGGGGTTCTCCCCTCAATTATCTCGCCGGACCAAACAGGCTTCATCAAGAATCGGTACTCTTTCTTTAATATCAGACGCCTCCTAAATATCCTGTATAGCCCCTCTCCACCCGGAACACCCGAGGTGGTCCTCTCCCTTGATGCGGAAAAAGCGTTTGATCGGGTGGAGTGGGACTATCTTTTTCACACTCTGGAGAGGTTTGGGTTTGGCCCTAAACTCATAGCTTGGATTAAAATTCTATATAAGTCTCCGATGGCTGCCGTTCGCACCAACAACAATCTATCCACCTACTTTGAACTCCATAGGGGTACGAGACAGGGATGTCCTTTATCTCCACTCCTTTTCGCGATCGCAATGGAGCCCCTTGCGCTGGCTCTGAGGCAGAACGCCGATATCAAGGGGATCATGCGCGCGGAGCATAAAGTCTCGCTCTACGCGGACGACATGTTGCTGTATATATCACAACCTCAAACGAGTCTTCCTCGGTTGATGACCCTACTTGCGGACTTCGGCAAAATATCCGGATACAAAATCAACATTCAAAAAAGCGAACTGATGCCCGTCGGCACCTCGGCGGATCGGATACCTCTGAGCACATTCCCGTTTAAAATTAGCCCTAAAAAGTTCAAGTACCTCGGGATATGGATCACGCATGAACATAAGGACCTATACATGGCTAACTATCAACCTTTACTCTAAGGCCTAACAAAAATAATAGTTGGTTTCAGGTTGGTTGTCAGTTTGGCCATGGGTAGGTAGGGATTTTTTTTTTTTTTTTTTATTATTCTTTCCCACGGCGACTATGGATAGGGAATTTCTTTATTTAATTAACCCTTTCACTGCCACACGACAGAAGGTTAGCCCTTTACTATCACACAACCGACGGCGATGCTCCATCATTAGCATCATTAGCTCCGCATCCGCGGAGCTAATGATGCTAATGATGGAGCATCGCCGTCGGTTGTGTGATAGTAAAGGGCTAACCTTCTGTATTGTCACAGTGAAAGGGTTAACCGGCTGTCGTGTGGCAGTGAAAGGGTTAAAATGTTCACAACAACATGGATGCATGTACTCTGCCAGCATGTTTAATATCCATAATACTAAATGTTTGACTAAGATTTCTATGAAACTTTATTCTATAAAAAAAAAAAAAAAAAAAAAAAAAAAATGATTTTTTTTTTTTAATATATAATTTTTTTTTAAAACTCATAAAATATATTGGGTCGCACCTAAATCGGCAGGGTCGGTCGGCAACCTGAAACCAACCATTATTTTTGTTAGGCCTAACCTGGCGAGAGATATTGAACGTTGCGACCCCCTGTCGCTATCCCTGGGTGGGAGAATCAACACAATAAAGATGAATGTATTGCCGAAATTTCTATATGTATTTCAGAGTCTTCCAGTCTTTCTGACCAAAACATTCTTCTCCCAGATAAACAACCAGATATCCTCCTTTATCTGGAACAAAAAACCACCCCGGATAAAAAGATGTATGCTGCAGAGACCCCGCGTAATGGGTGGGATGGCGCTTCCAAACTTTATTTACTACTACTGGGCAGCAAACATAAGATCGTTATTATACTGGGTAAAGGGGGAGGACACAGCCCCCTGGTGGACAGTACTGGAGAGAGCGTCGGTTAAATCCACCTCCATATCTGCCTTGTTATGTGCTAAGCTCCCGTTCACACAGCCCATATCTAGCTTTACCTCGAACCCAGTTGTCATCCACTCGATAAAAGTGTGGAACCAATTTAGAAGAACCTTCTCCCTCAGGGAACTATCACTGGCTGCTCCGATCACAAGGAATCACATGTTTGTCCCATCAACGATGGATAAGGCCTTCGACAGTTAGGCTGGGAGTGGAGTGATTACGCCGTCTGACCTCTATATAGACGGCAACTTTGCCTCCTTTGAACAGCTAGTACAGAAATACAAGATCCCTAGGTCACACTTCTATAGATACTTGCAACTCCGGAGCTTCGTAACTTCGAACTCGGACTGCTACCCGGTGTGTCCTCCTGCCTCCCTTTTAGACTCAATCTTGAACTGTAAACTGATCCAGAAACAGGCTATAAGCTGAATTTATGAATTACTTAATAGAAGCAACTCGAAACCTTTAGATCTCCTCGGGGGCAGATGGGAGACTGACTTAGGTGAACCAATCACAGAGGTCACATGGGACAAGATAATACAGGGGATTTTCTCCTCTTCCATTTGCCTTAAACATGCGGTTATCCAATTTAAAATTGTACACCGACTGCATTGGTCTAAAGACGCTGCAGACGGGCTCCAGCCACTCTGCTCCACATGTTCTGGACGTGCCCAAAGTGGCACACCTACTGGCAGACCATCTTTGACACCTTCTCTAAGATATTTGGAAAGGAAGTGGAGCCATCACCATATATTGCATTATTCGGAGTGGCCCCAGCGGACATCCACTTTAGATGGTGGGAATCTAGAATGCTGGCCTTCTGTTCACTTTTGGCCAGAAGGCTGATACTGTTCAAATGGAAGGACCCAGGTTCACCCGTCTACGGCCACTGGATGAGAGAGGTCATGTATCATATTAAACTGGAGAAGATCAGGTATACTATCAGAGGTTGTACAGAAAAATTCCACAATATTTGGGATCCTTTCCTAACTTTCTTTGAGGGTATGGAAGCGGATAATGTGACAATCTGACTGGCCTTCCTGGTCTCTCAGCTTGTTATTATTTATTTTTCTATTATGTTCTTACTTTTCTTCTTCTCTATCTGCAGAATGCAAGAGATATGTGACTGCTGTCGAGTGATTTAAAAGCTAAAAGGAAAAACAATGATTAATAAACGATCCAAGATATTTTAGAATGATTTTGTCTGGTATAGGGGTGGGGGGAGGGAGGGAGGAGGGAGGGCCTTATTTTCTTTTTCTTTTCTTTTGGCCCATGTGGGACCGCCTGTTAAAAAACGAAATTTTCAAATAAAAAAAACCTTGTTAAAAAAGAAAATACTACTGCTTGACCTTACTCCTAGAACCCACCTCACCCCTGCCCACTTTGACAAACTAGGATGGCTTAGAGTAGACGACAGAGTACAGCAACTTGCAATGGGCCTGGTCTACACGATACACTACACGACCAAGGTACCCATGTACATGTCAAAATACTTCCCAAAGGTCAGTGAATACCACGATCACAACACCAGAGGGAGCTCCATAAATCATGTTAAACCCAGATTCGGCTCAAACAAGGGACTAAACACGTTTAGCAATTATGCCACATCAATGTGGAACGCCCTACCCAAAGCTGTAAAGGAATGTGAATCACTACCCACTTTGAAAAACACTCTCAAAGAACACCTACGGGAGACTGCAATTCGAAACTGGCCCCTGTAAATGTCCTAACCCAACCCAATGTACAGTTTTGCTTGTACAGTTGTAATCATTCCCAAAGTGGGGGTCGTGAGATGATTTCCAGAATGTATTGATTTCATAGAACGTGTGAAATAGGCCTATAATTAAAAATAATTAAAATACATTAAACTGGTATAAGAAATGCGTTTAAAATGTAAAATAATAGACCTAAAATGCTGATAATAAATCATATTCAGCCTATGGATTTCCTACATAATGCACGTCATAGCAACGGCATGCGTGACACCTGTTTGAGCTGCGGGATGAGGGGCGCTTGTTTCTGATGGAGAATGCCTGGATAACAAGGCTATAGCATATTTGTCTTGCATATTTGCTAAAATTAATGGACTTAATCTGCCACTACAAGGTGAAAACACAACCATCCTGTCGGTCAATAATAAAATACACGCGTTCACGAGGAAACTCGAACGCTGGAGTAGAAATTGGCCAGATTTATGTTTCCAGAGCTTGATGAATGGTTTAAAAAGTATTTCCCTGAGGAAATCAAGCGACCGAACCTTAAAGACAGTGGGGCAGATTCACAAAGGGATTGCGCAGCTTTTTCTGACACTAAACCGGCGCAAATTGCTCTGAAACACAGTTTGCTATTCACAGAGAAGGTTGTAATCTGGTGTGAGCCAGCAGACGAGAGCAAAGTGATGAGCCTGCGAGCGACGTGGAAAAATATGGGTGATTTTGCGCAAACTCCCACTCGCGGTGATGGAGAAATTAATCAGAATCAGAATCAGAAAGGTCTTTATTGCCAAGTAGTTTTCACATACAAGGAATTAGCTCGAGTCATTTTCGGTGCAACATTAGCAGACAGACATTAACAGACAGATAATACAATAAAGAGGTGGTGTAAAATAAAATGAAATATGAACTAAGTTAAGCACAATATAATATAACTATGAAATCAAATATAGGCCAGGGCTGGACAACTGTAAATAAAGAGGTTGAATTAAATTAAATGGGATATAAACTAAATGAAACATAGCACAATAGAATATAGTACAATTATAAGTAAAAAATTAAATAGGAATTAAAGGACATGACAGACGGATGCAATGATGAAAGAAGGGACAAAAACAAAGGATGCAATGTGTCATGAAACTAGGCAAGCTCTATACATAAACGAAATACAATACGAAATAAACGAAATACTAATGGTGAAAAATACTGTTATGTCTATGCCTCATTTCGGGTTTATTTTCCCATTTCCTGATATCTGCCAACAGCGCTGTCAGGTGCAGACTGCTCCACGAGCAAACTGTGCTGGAGCAAATCAGGAGCATGAATGGCTCGCAAAAACGGAGCAGATACCGCACGCTAAACTCGCTCAGTTAAAGGTGCAATTAGCACTGTGCAATCCATTCTTTGTGAATTCGCCCCAGTGTTTCAGTCCAAGCCGCTGGCTGAGTTTTGGATATCAGTTGAGGGGGAATACGCACAGCTATCCACCATTTGGATCTACCTACCTATGCGAAAAAACATTCTCTGCACTGACTTATATAAAAAATAAGTACAGATCACGTCTGAATGTGGAGGATGATCTCAGAGTCGCTGTCTCCAAAATTAAACCCAGACTGGACTTGTTGTGCTCCAAGCATAGTGCCCATCCATCTCATTAGGTGAGTTGAACATTAGCCTTCTAAATTAAACGCACTATGTATTCATTTTAGGGTTGTTCGATTATTGTGTTTTTTTTTTTTTTTTTTCACTTTTTCTCCTCCTATTTTTCTTGTATTTTCCTCCCATCCCAATTTAGTCGTTATGCCAATTCCCCCCTCCCCTTCCTGGTCATTGCACGCATTTGCCCCCTACTTGCCGGTCTAGGGAGCCCTGAAGTCTATCACATGCTTCCTCCGATACATAGGAGACAGCCAGCAGCCTCTTTTCACCTGGCAGCGAGGACTCTCATTGGGTGAGTGTAACGCGTGGGAGGGCACACTACCTCACCCAGATCCCTTCCTCGCTGTGCAGGCGCCCTGACTGAGGAGGAGGCTGTTTACAATGACCAGATTACCACCCACCGGCTTCCCTCCCGCTGACACTGCCAATTGTGTCAGTATGACGACCGGCCAAGCCGGAGGCACCGCTGACAGCTGGATTCGATACCAGTGTATCTGCGGTGGTAGACAGACACTTAGTCCGCTGCGCTACCCGGCCGCTCGTTATTGTGTTATTTTCTGTATTTATTGTGCATGTTAAAAGTCTCCAATGCTTATTATTAGTGAGGCCTTCAACCTTGAACTGGAGAGTCTGGACTGGTCAGATGAACTCAATGGTACACTGGTTGAAGAAACATGGCATGGTTTCAAAACCAAATTCTCAACAATACTAAACGACATGGCCCCCCTAAGAACCACCAGGGTAAAAAATCGCGCTGAGCCGTGGATGCACTCCGAAATACTGGCCGCTATGAAAACCAGAGACAAAAAATGCTCTGAGTTTCGTAAAAGTCAGTCAAAGCTTACTAAAAGCACGAGCAGTGAACTCCAAGCCCACGTGACTGAACTCAAACTAGAAAGAAACAGACTAAAGGCCTCTACATGCTACAGCAAATTCAAAGCAACTTCAACACAACATCGGCGCGATTTCAGCGCGCTTGTTGCAGACAGTCTTGTAGACTGTGTTGCGAGGACGTTGCGTACCTGTCTCCAAAATCTAATCTAAAGACCCGTTGCGTTGGTATTGCGTAGCAGTGATTGGTTGGTAGTGAATGGGGGCGGGGCTGTCTGTCACTTCTAGTGTTTTCCTGGCTCGAGACCAAAAGAAAACTTTCTGACAGGAGCTCGAGACCAAAAGAAAACTTTCTGACAGGAGCTCGATAGCTAGTGTATTGTTTCATTACACTTGTTTAATTGTTTGTTTAAAATGAATCAAATGCAGGAACGTATTGCAGAGGAGGTCCGAAAGTACAAACATTTATATAATAGTGGGTCTAAAGACTACAAGGATAGCATTATGACGATGAATCCGTGGAAGGAGATTGGGGAAACAATGGGGATGGACTGGGTTGATGTGGCGATATAACTATATTACACTATATACAAGAACACAAGCGAAAACAAACATAAACAGGGCTATTATTATACTAACGATGTATGGTTGAGAAGGGAAATCCGTTTGTAATTGCTAGAGTGCGCACTGCGCACCTTCGGCTGCCCAAAGTATTCAGGCGGGCTGGGCGCGCTCGAGCCGCACATCCGGGGTACATTTTGTTGCATCATAGGCTGCGCGTTGATTTTGCAGAAGCATAAAGGTAATGTGTCTGCAACACCGTTGCTTTGTCGATGTTGTGTTGAAGTTGCTTTGAAGTTTCTGTAGCATGCAGAGGCCTTAAGAAACGACGTAAACTCCATGATCAAAACTGCAAAAAAGAATTTCATCAATGACAAAACTGAGGAAAACAAAAACAAACCACGTGAACTTTGGAAATTACTCAATAATCAACTAGGATGCAGTAAAAAACTTAAAACCAGATTCTCAAACATAAACATAAAAACGGACAACACGCTCATCACAGACAAGCTGGATGTAGCCAATTACTTAAACATTTTCTTCACAAACATAGCCACAACACTAGTAAACAAACTACCCTCCCACTCAGGGCTTTATGGGGTAGAACACATAGTAGCTTACTACAAAAACCTAGGGGTCCGCAAGGACGACTTCAAGCTGGAAATGGTAACAACAGATGAGGTACTCAATAAACTGAGCGCCCTCCAACCTAACAAGGCCACTGGCCATGACAACATCCCCTCCAAATTCCTCAGAGACTCAGCAGCCGCCATCATCACACACATAATAAACCTCTCCATAAAACAGGGACACGTCCCCAAGGACTTCAAAATTGCGAGGGTGACCCCTCTGCACAAAAAGGGCAGCAAATTAGACCCAGGCAACTACCGCCCTGTTTCTATTCTCACCTCCATCTCGAAAGTCATGGAAAAAATAGTCTACGAACAGGTCGAAAAGTACCTAGCGGAAAAAAATCTAATCTACGAATTCCAATCTGGCTTCAGAACATCCCACTCCACTGACACATGCCTTCTCTATTTGAATGACCACATCAAACAAGAGGTGGACGCAGGCAAATACTGCGGCATGGTCATGCTGGACCTACAAAAGGCCTTTGACACGGTCAATCACTCCATTCTGATTGACAAGCTAAAAGCAATTGGTTTTGATAGTCTATCAGTGAGCTGGATGCAATCCTACCTTGAGGGGAGGGAACAGATGGTGGAGGTAAACGGTACCCTATCCCCCCCCCTCACAGTGAGCTGTGGTGTTCCACAAGGAAGCATACTAGGACCGCTACTGTTCCTAATTTATGCAAATGACATGTCGTCAGCTTGTGACTGCAACTTGTTCCTGTTTGCGGACGACTCAGCCCTGCTGGTCTCTGACAAGAACAAGTTACAGGTTGAAAAAACCCTCAGCTCGGAACTAGGCAGAATCTGCATATGGCTCGCTGATAACAAACTATCATTACACATGGGCAAAACAGAGTCCATTCTCTTCGGTTCAAATAACAAACTCAGCAAGACCGACGGCTTCTCAGTTACAGTGGGTGACAATATTGTCACAAGGAAAGATGAAATTACCTACCTGGGTTCCATCCTAGAGGCTAATCTCTCCTGTGACAAAATGGCATCCAATGTAATAAAAAAAGTCAACCAACGAACTCGATTCTTGTACCGGATCTCCTCTCTGGTAAACAAGAATACCCTGAAGACTCTGGCAGGAGCACTCATTCAGGGGTACTACGACTATGCTTGCACCTCATGGTACCAAAGCACCTCAAAGGCGCTAAAAACAAAATTACAAACATCTCAAAACAAACTGGTCAGACTACTGCTTGACCTTACTCCTAGAACCCACCTCACCCCTGCCCACTTTGACAACCTAGGATGGCTTAGAGTAGACGACAGAGTACAGCAACTTGCAATGGGCCTGGTCTACAAGATACACTACACGACCAAGGTACCCATGTACATGTCAAAATACTTCCCAAAGGTCAGTGAATACCACGATCACAACACCAGAGGGAGCTCCACAAATCATGTTAAACCCAGATTCGGCTCAAATAAGGGACTAAACACGTTTCGCAATTATGCCACATCAATGTGGAACGCCCTACCCAAAGCTGTAAAGGAATGTGGATCACTACCCACTTTCAAAACCTCTCTCAAGGGACACCTACGGGAGACTGCAATTCAACACTGGCCCCTGTAAATATCCTAACCCAACCCCCTCCAATGTACAGTCATTTACCTAGTATGGTTTTGTCAATAGTCCAATGTACAATTTTGTTTGTTTGTACAGTGTCTCCTCCCCCCCCCTCAATGTACAGTTTTTACTTGTTTATACAGTGTGCCCCCCCCCCCCCCAACCACCTCCAATGTAAATTACCCAGTATGGTTGTCAATATCCCAATGTACCCAACCCCCCCCCACCCAACCTCCTCCAATGTACAGTTTCTACGTCAAATGTATATACTCCCTTTTCTTGACTCCTTCTGTATCACAAACAGTACTGTATTTGCAAATCTGGTATGTCATAAATGTATAGATGTAGCAGTACTGACTATCTGTATGTCATGTATGTCATATATGTCCTGATGAATTGAAAATGGGGGACCCTGATGTAAACAAGACGAAAGTCTTTCTCTGGTCTGCATCCCCTTAACAATTGTGTGTATTGAGCTGTACTGTATTGTACCCATTCTGCAATCTGTTAATAAAGTTTTCAATCAATCAATCAATCAATCAATCAGTGTGCGTGTGAACGTTTGCATGTTTCAACCACCTCCTATAATAGTGGGGGTCACGGCTCTCTGACACCATTATTTCGGGGGTCGCGGCCGCGTGATTTCTTAATGTAGCCTCTGTGAGCGAAGACGCTCTTTGATTGCAGCGAAGAGAAAGAGACTCTCCGATTGGCTAACCCTAACCCTAACTCTAAGCATAACCACGTCGAAAGAATGCCTAAGCATAACCAATTCGAAAGAGGGCCTAAGCATAACCACTTCGAAAGAATGCCTAAGCATAACCACTTCGAAAGAATGCCTAAGCATAACCACTTCGAAAGAATGCCTAAGCATAACCACTTCGAAAGAATGCCTAAGATGATCATAGCGCCGCAACGAACGGCTGCCTCTCTGATCGCTCCGTCGAGACTGTGCTTTCTTTTGTTAATTTTTATAGTATTAAGAGTTTTATTTGCACCTACTGTTGGTGCATTATACGTGTATGACCGTCAGTCAATCATTGACATTGGATTAAAGAAAACTTACCGATTGGATTGCTCTCTGGATCGGATTGCCGAACAACAACAATGGCCAGCGGAGATCCTTTGTTGTGGCCATGGCCAAAGCCAGGAGACGCCACGACGAAGAGGGAAGAGAGCCGGAGTCCGGAACAGACTGAGGTCCAAACGACACAGAACCACATTGCCCAGCATATTGTGGCCAATGTGCAATCGATAGGGAATAAACTGGACGACATCAGAGCACGGATCCAATTCCAGAGGGACATTCGGGATTGTAACGTCCTCTGTTTCACAGAAACTTGGCTGAGTCCAGATGTCCCGAATCACGCAATAGAACCGGCAGACCACTTCTTCGTCCTCCGCAAGGACCGGACGGCAGAAGAGTCACTAAAGAAGAAAGGAGGCGGCATTGCCTTCATGATAAACAAGGAGTGGTGCGATGTAGGCAACGCAAAGGAACTGTCTAACCACTGCTCCCCAGACCTGGAGTTTATCACGATAAAATGTCGACCCTTCTTCCTCCCAAGAGAGTTAACGTCCATCATCCTCATCGGAGTGTACATTCCACCACACGCGAACACTGGGGTCGCACTTTCAAAACTTCACGACGAGGTAAACAAACTCCAGACAGCTAATGTTGACGCTGCCATTTTGGTTCTGGGCGATTTCAACAGCGCGCGTCTTAAAAAGGTGTTGCCGAATTTAGCATGTGACCTGTCCCACCAGAGGCGAGAACATATTAGACCATGTATACTCGCAATTTAAGAATGGGTATAAGTCACAGGCTCTTAGTCCATTCGGGAAGTCCGATCACGCCGCCATTTTTCTTTTGCCAAAGTACAAAAAAGTCTCAAGCGAACGCCGGTGGTCTCGCGAGAGGTTAAACGTTGGACCGTGACGTCAGAGGAGTCACTCCAAGCTGCACTTGAATGCACAGACTGGAGTGTATTCCGTGATAACACAGCCAATATTAACGAATACACTGAAACGGTGCTTGACTATGTCTGTACTCTGGTAGAAGAAACAATCCCCTCCACCAAAATTAAAATCTACCCAAATCAAAAGCCCTGGGTAGACAAATCCGTCCGTGAGGCTCTGAAAGTGCGCACATCAGCATACAACACCGGGCTGGTGACAGGCAACATGGAAGAACACAAGATGGCAAGATACAACGTCAGGAGAGCAGTAATAGAGGCAAAACGGCGTTACAGGGATAAAGTTGAACTTCAGTTTGAACAGGCTGACTCTAGAGGCATGTGGCAGGGCCTCAGAACAATGACAGATTACAAAGGCACCCCCCTCAAACTGAACAGTGACATCTCCTTAGCAAATGATCTCAATTCCTTCTATGCGAGGTTTGAGGCTGTGAATAACAACACCAGCCTACAAACCACGGCAATGGGGGGGGGGGGGGTCTGCTGATGGAGACTCAGTGTTCAGGGTAACAGAGCATGAGGTGAGACGGATCTTTAAAAAAGTGAATATCAGGAAGGCAGCAGGACCGGACGGCATCCCCGGCCGCGTCCTAAAAGTCTGTGCCGACCAACTGGCCCCGGTATTCACTGACATCTTCAACCTGTCCTTGGAACAGGCTGTCATCCCCACCTGTCTGAAGAAGTCCACCATCATCCCTGTACCCAAAAAATCTACGCCCGCTTGCCTCAACGACTACCGCCCTGTAGCCCTCACCTCTGCCAGTGGGTCTTGGACTTCCTGACGGGCAGACCCCAGGTGGTAAGAGCCGGCAACTGCACCTCCTCATCCATCACGCTCAACATAGGGGCCCCCCAGGGCTGTGTTCTGAGCCCCCTCCTCTACTCCCTGTACACGCATGACTGCGTAGCACAGCAGAACAACAACACCATCATCAAATTTGCTGATGACACAGTAGTGGTGGGCCTGATCTCTGCCAACGACGAAAGGGCCTACCTGGAAGAGGTAGAGAACCTGTCACAGTGGTGTCAGGAGAACTGCCTCTCCCTGAACGTCAGCAAAACAAAAGAGATGATTGTGGACTTCAGGAGGTCGGGGGTCAAGGACTACAGCCCCCTCAGCATCGACGGGGCACCGGTTGAGAGAGTGAACAGTTTCAAGTACCTCGGAGCCCACATATCCGAGGACTTGACATGGACCACACACATTGACAGTGTTGTGAAGAAGGCACGACAACGCCTCTACTTCCTCAGGCGCCTAAGGAAGTTCCAAGTCAGTCAGAAGATCCTTAGGAACTTCTACTCATGTACAATAGAGAGCATCCTGACCGGCAACATCACCTCCTGGTTTGGGAATAGCACTGCACAAGACCGTAGCAGACTACAAAGAGTGACACGTTCAGCCGAACGCACAATTGGAGGGGGGCTTCCCACCCTCCAGAACATTTACAACAAGCGGTGCAAGGGGAAGGCTAAGAGAATTATTAAGGACTCGAGCCACCCGAACAACTGTCTCTTTGAACTGCTGCGGTCAGGCAAGCGATACCGGAGTCTTAAGGCGAGCACAGAAAGACTCAGAAGAAGCTTCTATCCCCAGGCCATCAGGCTGCTAAACGAACAATAAACACTATGCAACAACCATCAAATGCACACAGCACACACACCCACACGCACACACTCACTCAAACAAACAACACACTGCAGCACCCACTCTCCACACTTTAGATCACACAAACACACTTTACACTTTATATTTATTGATAAAGGATTTGCACTACAACTCGTACACCTACTGTGAATTGTACCTAAATTGCACCTCGTCCCATTTCTGCCTTGCACTATATAGTATTGTATATTAGTACACTGCACAGTATTGTATATTGTATGGTAACTCAGTTACGTCTTCTGCATCGAACATTGTACATATGTCTAAACTGAACACTGACCTCATTTTTTTTACTTCTAATTTTACTATGTTATTTTATTTCATACTTATCTTGTCTTGCACAGTCTCTGGAGCGTAACAGTAAGAAGCATTTTGTATAAAAGTATTCTGTACTTCTGTATGACAACTATTAAAGAAACTTGAACTTGAACTTGAAACTTGAAGCATAACCACTTCGAAAGAATGCCTAAGCTAACCACTTCGAAACAGAGAATATATGTACAAGGCGGAAGCGGCCTGAACACTTTGGGAACCCCTGGTCTAGCAGAGGAGGAGTAGATAGGAGGAGTTAGGGTGGTGGTCTAGCAGAGGAGGAGAAGATAGTGTGGTGGTCTAGCAGAGGAGAGGAGGAGTAGATAGAGTGGTGGTCTAGCAGAGGAGAGGAGGAGTAGTGGTGGTCTAGCAGAGGAGAGGAGGAGTAGATAGAGTGGTGGTCTAGCAGAGGAGAGGAGGAGTAGATAGAGTGGTGGTCTAGCAGAGGAGAGGAGTAGATAGAGTGGTGGTCTAGCAGAGGAGAGGAGGAGGAGTGGTGGTCTAGCAGAGGAGAGGAGGAGTAGATAGAGTGGTGGTCTAGCAGAGGAGAGGAGGAGGAGTGGTGGTCTAGCAGAGGAGTAGATAAAGTGGTGGTCTAGCAGAGGAGAGGAGTAGATAGAGTGGTGGTCTAGCAGAGGAGAGGAGGAGGAGTGGTGGTCTAGCAGAGGAGAGGAGGAGTAGATAAAGTGGTGGTCTAGCAGAGGAGAGGAGGAGGAGTGGTGGTCTAGCAGAGGAGAGGAGGAGTAGATAAAGTGGTGGTCTAGCAGAGGAGGAGGACACAGGAGGAGGGGGAGTTAGAGGGAGGACAAGAGGAGGGAGGAGGAAGAGACAGGAGGTAACAGTAGTGTAAGGCTGTCCCCGACTAAGGATTTGTATAGTCGACTTTGATTGGGCAAAATTTGCCGATAGTCGACTTTTTTTATCATTCCATTTGGGCTGTGGGGGGTGCTTAATGTCTGAAGGAGTCGACTGAAGGCTTCTTGTCCTCTGCGAAAGCATGCTGGTCCACTGATGGATACATCTTGATATTTGTCTAGTGTGTTCATTAGACGGGTGAAATCCTCTTTCAGTGACTCTGTGCCCGTTTTCTTAGGCAGTTAGCCTTGCTGGTATGTGCGCCATTAGCCATTCTAGACCGCTTAGCTTTTGGAAAGAATGATGAAAAATATATTATATTATATTATTATAAATATATTTTTCATTCGACTAAGAGGTTGGCAGTCGACTACGGCTCCTTTTGATCGATTAGTCGACTATTCGAGGTCAGCCCTGCAGTAGTGTTGGTTCTTACTTGTCGAACTTGACAGTGGTGGCGTTCCTGGGTACAAAGCCTGTATGGAACTGGATCTGAAACATCTTCATAGAAGCCATCTGGAACACAACAACATGTTTAGTAGTCTGATAACAGGGTTACAACTATAACTGGAACACAACAACATGTTTAGTAGTCTGATAACAGGGTTACAACTATAACTGGAACACAACAACATGTTTAGTAGTCTGATAACAGGGTTACAACTATAACTGGAACACAACAACAGGTTTAGTAGTCTGATAACAGGGTTACAACTATAACTGGAACACAACAACATGTTTAGTAGTCTGATAACAGGGTTACAACTATAACTGGAACAGAACAACATGTTTAGTAGTCTGATAACAGGGTTACAACTATAACTGGAACACAACAACATGTTTAGTAGTCTGATAACAGGGTTACAACTATAACTGGAACACAACAACATGTTTAGTAGTCTGATAACAGGGTTACAACTACATCTGGAACACAACAACATGTTTAGTAGTCTGATAACAGGGTTACAACTATAACTGGAACACAACAACATGTTTAGTAGTCTGATAACAGGGTTACAACTATAACTGGAACACAACAACATGTTTAGTAGTCTGATAACAGGGTTACAACTATAACTGGAACACAACAACATGTTTAGTAGTCTGATAACAGGGTTACAACT
Source organism: Notolepis coatsorum (assembly GCF_963971535.1). Classification (NCBI taxonomy): domain Eukaryota; kingdom Metazoa; phylum Chordata; class Actinopteri; order Aulopiformes; family Paralepididae; genus Notolepis; species Notolepis coatsorum. The sequence goes on along the minus strand of NC_140165.1, from coordinate 158,824,446 downwards.
ATAACTGGAACACAACAACAGGTTTAGTAGTCTGATAACAGGGTTACAACTACATCTGGAACACAACAACATGTTTAGTAGTCTGATAACAGGGTTACAACTATAACTGGAACACAACAACATGTTTAGTAGTCTGATAACAGGGTTACAACTATAACTGGAACACAACAACATGTTTAGTAGTCTGATAACAGGGTTACAACTATAACTGGAACACAACAACATGTTTAGTAGTCTGATAACAGGGTTACAACTATAACTGGAACACAACAACATGTTTAGTAGTCTGATAACAGGGTTACAACTACATCTGGAACACAACATGTTTAGTAGTCTGATAACAGGGTTACAACTATAACTGGAACACAACAACATGTTTAGTAGTCTGATAACAGGGTTACAACTATAACTGGAACACAACAACATGTTTAGTAGTCTGATAACAGGGTTACAACTATAACTGGAACACAACAACATGTTTAGTAGTCTGATAACAGGGTTACAACTATAACTGGAACACAACAACATGTTTAGTAGTCTGATAACAGGGTTACAACTATAACTGGAACACAACAACATGTTTAGTAGTCTGATAACAGGGTTACAACTACATCTGGAACACAACAACATGTTTAGTAGTCTGATAACAGGGTTACAACTATAACTGGAACACAACATGTTTAGTAGTCTGATAACAGGGTTACAACTACATCTGGAACACAACAACATGTTTAGTAGTCTGATAACAGGGTTACAACTATAACTGGAACACAACAACAGGTTTAGTAGTCTGATAACAGGGTTACAACTATAACTGGAACACAACAACAGGTTTAGTAGTCTGATAACAGGGTTACAACTATAACTGGAACACAACAACATGTTTAGTAGTCTGATAACAGGGTTACAACTATAACTGGAACACAACAACATGTTTAGTAGTCTGATAACAGGGTTACAACTACATCTGGAACACAACAACATGTTTAGTAGTCTGATAACAGGGTTACAACTATATCTGGAACACAACAACATGTTTAGTAGTCTGATAACAGGGTTACAACTATAACTGGAACACAACAACATGTTTAGTAGTCTGATAACAGGGTTACAACTATAACTGGAACACAACAACATGTTTAGTAGTCTGATAACAGGGTTACAACTACATCTGGAACACAACAACATGTTTAGTAGTCTGATAACAGGGTTACAACTATAACTGGAACACAACATGTTTAGTAGTCCGATAACAGGGTTACAACTATATCTGGAACACAACAACATGTTTAGTAGTCTGATAACAGGGTTACAACTATAACTGGAACACAACAACATGTTTAGTAGTCTGATAACAGGGTTACAACTACATCTGGAACACAACAACATGTTTAGTAGTCTGATAACAGGGTTACAACTATAACTGGAACACAACATGTTTAGTAGTCCGATAACAGGGTTACAACTATATCTGGAACACAACAACATGTTTAGTAGTCCGATAACAGGGTTACAACTAACACAGTTAGTTGTAAGTTAGTTGTGTGTGTGTGTGTGTGTGTGTGTGTGTGTGTGTGTGTACCTTGGCCTGTAGGCGTCCTCCCAGTGTGGACCTAGCATGGTAAATCACTACCAGAACGTCCCCCTGGACTGTGACGTTGAGAGGAATCTCAGCACGGCCGTCCTCCATCTTGAAATCCCTACAGAGACAACATGGAGTCAGACGGTGTCAACTCACAGTCTAGAGCTCTTTCTCTGAGTCAATGAAAATGCTTTACAACCTTGCATGAAAGGAAGACTGAAACATAATCAGCCAAACAAAAGCAAACAAACAAAAAGGACAGTCTTAGACAAAGACATACAATATAGGATGTATTATTCCAACTGTGAGCTGGTGACTGATGGGTGTCCGATGTTTCATCAACGGTGCTCATCATCTCTGCCTAAGTGCCCTTGAGCAAGGTTCTGAATCATCTCCAAGCTGCTCCAGGGGCACTGCTCTGCAGGCAACCATGCGCTCTGACCACTGACCTCTCTGATGAAATACATATTTGTGTGACTGATGCGTGTCTGTGTAACTAGGAGGAATATGTGGAAATACAACATTTTAATCTTTCATCTACTGATTTACTGACTTTATTGAAAGAAAGACGTCAACATTATGGGAAATGCGCTTATAACAGCAAATATCCCACATCAACAGCTCACTGACCGCCCGCATCGCCAACTCCCCCACCCCTGCCCCCCCTCCACTATCATTTTTTCCCCACCTGACTCCACCCCTCCCACCCCTTTCACTGCCTTCGCCCCAGTTGACTCCTTCATCACGGACCTCATGACCACCTCCAAGGCCACTACCTGCTCCCTCGACCCCCTCCCCACTACCCTCACCAAGGCCTGCCTCCCTGCTCATCCCCCACCTCACTGCCCTCTTCAATCAGTCACTATCCCCTGGCCACGTCCCCTCCCTCTATAAACTCGCCGCTGTCACCCCTGTGCTCAAAAAACCTACCCTCAACCCATCCAACCTCTCCAACTACCGACCTATCTCAAATCTCCCTTTCTTCTCTAAAACACTTGAGCGCATTGCTGCCTCCCAACTCCACTCCCATCTCCAGGCCAACACCCTCTATGAACCCCTTCAGTCTGGCTTCCGTCCAGCTCACAGCACCGAAACTGCACTGGTAAAAGTAATCAACGACCTCCTCATCTCCGCTGACTCTGGTGCCCTCAACATCCTGATCCTACTCGATCTTAGTGCAGCCTTTGACACAGTGTGTCACTCCATCCTCCTCCAAGAGTCCAAAGGCTGCACCAACTGTTTTAGCCTCATCACATTTGCAGCAGCTTTATCATATGTTATCTCGTTGTATTGAGTTCTGAGTATTAATAATTGTTTTGAAATGAGATGTTCGTTCTGTCCTTTCTGAAACCTTTCATTCTCAAACATTTTTATTTTGGATTCCAGATCTCTAATTTCTTTCGTTCTTTCTCTTGTCGTTCTACTTGTGTAGCTTATAATTTGACCTCTAATATATGCCTTGAAGGCTTCCCATCTAATTGTGGCTGACGTTTGATTCGTGTTAATTTCAAAGTATATATCAATTTGTTCTCCCAAGAAAAGTTAAAATTTTGGATCTTTCATCCATTTTGTTTGAAATCTCCATTTATGAGGTTTGTGTATCAGTTTTGGTTCCACATATACCATAGATACAGCTGCATGGTCTGATATGACTATGCTGTTGTGTTTACATCCTCTAATGTTAGGTAGTAGTTCTGTTGATATCAGGAAGTAGTCTATTCTGGAGTAACTTTTGTATGTACTCGAATAACAGGAAAATTCTTTCTTTGATGGATTTAGGTGCCTCCATATATCCAGTAGGTTCAGCTCTTTTATAAAATAGTGTAATGTTTTCCTGCATCTTGTGTGGGTGTTATCCACTCCGAATGATCTATCTTCCTTTGGGTCGAGGGTGCAGTTAAAGTCCCCAGCGATAATATATTTGCCTGGTAGTGTTGTAGGTTATTATAGAAGTTAACGTCATCATTATTTGGTCCATATACGTTGATTAAATTGAGGTGTTCAGAGAGAAGGCGACCTCGTATAATCAAGAATCTACCATTAGGATCCTTTATCACCTCTTCAATTTGGAATGGGATAGACCTGTGTATTAGTGTCATTACACCTCTAGCATTGGTAGAGTATGATGTTGAGAAGACCTGTCCTGGCCACCTCCGTTGTATTTTAGGTGTGTCGTTCGCTAGTAAGTGTGACTCCTGTAAAAACACAATCTTGGCTTTTAGTTGTTTTATCCTGTTCATAACTTGTTTTACTTTAGTAAGCTTTTGAAGGCCTCTGCAGTTCCATGAAATATATTCAATTAAGGTATCTGCCATTTTGCATTAGTTGTTTTGTCTCCCTGAGACTGTTGTAAAGATTCGGATGTCATGATGTAACAGTATAGAAATAAGAAAAAAATTAAAATAAAAACTAATAAAGTTGGTTGGTACCATAATACAGAGAGAGAAATTACCCTACCCCTAACATGCCCGAGTTGGCCACTCGGGCAACCCTTAACCCTTACTAAGTAGCTTCCTTTTCGAGCTCGAAATATGTCCACATCACTGTGAGGAATCATATTTCCTTTACCTCTACTCTATACTACCTGAGGTGTGTGACCGTTGGTACAAGATAAATCAAAAATCAAACATGAACATCAAATATAAATCAAGTGTGTGAACTGTTAAGCATTGGTATTACAGTACATATGTTATGTCCACCTAGAATATAACTTTTGGTACACTTTTAGAGAGCTGTTTAGCCCTCAAAATACACATGTGAAAGTGTATATACATATATACACACATACATATATATATATATATATATATATATATATATATATATATATATATATATATATATATATACACATATACACACACACATAGAAAGTATATAAAAAAAATAAACAATAACAAAAAAACATACATTTCACTCGATTCATTTTTTTTTTCTTTTTTCTTTTTTTTAATAAACAATCATTCGTTGACATTCAAAAGTCAACTGATTAGCTGCCAGAGTCTTGTTTGGTGCCATAACATATTGGAAAATATAACTTCGAAAGGCCTAAGTAATGTTATATTTACTATAGGTGAAATAGAGGATACGTGTTACATCACCTATCTACGTTTGAGGGACACGTTACAGCAGCAGTCAATTGTGTAGTTTACTCCTCGACAAAGGTAAGAGAAAAAGTAAGAGTAAAAAAAATAAAAGTGAGAGTGCCGAAGCAACAGTTCATGTTATCTGTTGCTTCTGCTAGGGCAGCTAGGCTAACTACATCAGTCAAACAGCTAACGCTGCCATGTTGTTTAGCCTGTCGGCTAAGTAGGCTACTGGTGGTAAACAGTTATAATGTTGTATGCTTATTGTGGATAACACAAAAGATAGGTTATATAGTGTTCGTGTTTATGTAGCCTACTCACCCGCCAGGACAAGAAGTGAAAGTTTAACATTTTCCGAGAGTCCTCGATAGTCCATTCTAGGTTAGCTGGCTCAGTTAAACAGCTAGCACAGCCAGCTAGCCTACTAGTTAGCTTGTCGGCTAACCTGCCAGTACGACCAGCTATGCGACCTTTTGGTTATTTAGGCACGTTCATCGTTTTCAGATATTTTTGGGTGAAGTCGGTTGCCAGAGCTGGGTCTTCAAATCGGTGTGTCGAGTTGTCCGGTAACGTTATCCTGAGAACTGCAGGATAAACAAGTCCATACTTCACTTCAGTGCAGGTTCGCAGCAGGCGTTTCACCTCACCAAAGCTAGCTCGCTTCTTAGCTACTGCCGTTGTATAGTCTGCGAAGATGGAGATCCTTTTCCCATCAAGGAGCAGGGGAGACCTTTTCCCCGCTTGCTGCATCATATCGTTGCGAACGTGGAAGAAATGTACTCTGATGACAAACGGTCGTGGGGGCTCTCCTTCTCGGGGGCGGGTTCGCAGGGTGCGGTGAGCTCGGTCCAGTAGCGGCTTCTCCTCCAGGCCGAGTAGCTTTTGGAGCAGCCCGGCTATGTATTCAGTTGGTCGTGGACCCTCTACTCCCTCTGGTACACCTAGCAGTCGGATGTTGTTTCTCCGCATTCTGCTCTCCATATCCTCGCAACGGTTGTCTAGGTATTCTACCCTAGTCACCAGGGAGCCGACGGTGGTTTCCAGCTCACGGATGCGGGTGCTGTTATCTGTGGCGCCGCGTTCCAACTCCACTATAACCTCTCCTTGCGTTTCGAGTTTGTTTTGTACTTTCTCAATCGATTTCTTTAGCTCGTCTTAGACAGACAGCATCTCCGATCTGAGAGAGTTTGAGAGGGAGTCGATTTTGGCAAAGATATCAGTCTTAAGGGAGCCCATCATGGCTTGTAGTAGTCCAGCAGTTAGGATCCCGGTTTCGTCACCGGCCTCCGTGGCGTCTGGTGTTGGACCTCCTTTTCGTGTATACGGCATTATAAGTTATATTTCCGCACTGATATCAACGATAGTTCATCAATTTCGGTTTGAATGACTGTTCAAACACCTACTTAACACATGTGTGTTCAATTTGATAAGAGTATAATATGCAAGTTTAGTCACACACTCAGGAGCGGTGGGGAAGCGTGTCTTACATCCTCCTCCTCCTTTCAACTCAATGTTGGGCGAGAGGCTGCACCAACTGGGTGTTGAGGGCACAGCACTCGACTGGTTTTCCTCCTATCTCACTGACAGACATCAATTCATCTCCCTCTCCGGCCACACCTCTTCCCACTCCTCAGTCACACAGGGGGTCCCCCAAGGCTCAGACCTTGGCCCCCTGCTCTTCATCTGCTACATTCTCCCCCTTGGTCACATCATCCGTAAATACCACCTCAACTTCCACTGCTACGCTGATGACACCCAAATATACATCAGCACACAATCCCCCCACAGCCCACCCCTCAGTCACATTGAGTCCTGCATTTCCGAACTTCAAACCTGGATGACTCATAACCTCCTCAAATTAAACAGCGACAAGACGGAACTCTTCATCATCGGCACCAAAACCACCCTCAGTAGATCCGGACCCATCACACTCACCATCAATGATACTACCATCACTCCCTCTCCCCTAGTCCGAAACCTCTGTCATCCTCGACCCCACCCTCTCATTTGACCCCCATGTCCGCTCCATTGTCAAAACCTCATACTTCCACCTCCGCAACATCGCCAAAATTCGACACTGAATCTCCCCCCTGCCGCTGAATCCCTCATACATGCCTTCATCTCCTCCCGCCTCAACTATTGCAACTCCCTCCTCACTGGCATCACCTCCCGCTCCCTCCATAAACTGCAGATGGTCCAAAACTCAGCGGCCCGCCTCCTCACAAACACCCGGTCCTGTGAAGACATCACTCCTGTCCTCCACTCTCTCCACTGGCTCCCGATCAAGGAACGCATCAACTTCAAAACACTACTCCTCACCTTCAAAGCCCTCCATAGCCTGCCCCCCCCCCCCCCCCCCCCCCCCCTAATCTGTCTGATCTCCTTCTTCCTTACCGCCCCACCCGTTCCTTCCGGTCCTCCTCCACTACTTCCCTCACTGTCCCATCATCCAAACTCAAAAACTTTGGTGATCGGGCCTTCTCACGCACTGCACCTCAACTCTGGAACTCCCTCCCTCAGACCATCAGAGACTCCCCCACACTCTCCACCTTCAAATTCCGCCTGAAAACCCACCTGTTCTCCCTAGCTTTCAACCTTCCACAACCTTAACCCCCCCCCCCCCTCCCAACCTGTTTTGATTGAACCTTTGTTACTGTGGCTTTATGTTTCTGTGTATCTCATGCTGTTTTCCCCGTTTCCCCCGTGGTCTTAAGTTCCTTTTTTTTTCTTTGTTTTTCTCTGTTTCTCTGCCTAATGTCAGCAACTTCGGGTTCCTGAGAAGCGCTATACAAAATAAAATGAATTATTATTATTAACAGCTAGGCTAGCTGGTCCATATCCACTTCCATTCATTTGTGCCAAGCTAGGCTAGCTTGCAGCCGGATAGCTTCCTATTGAACACACAGAGGAAATCAGTATCTCTCTTCTTGTCTGACTCTGGAGAAGACGGTAAACACATTTCCCATAATGTAGGCGTGTTTCTTTTAAGTTTACTTATAGCAAGTATATCCGTAAGCATACTTTATATCCGATACACGACTCCCCACTGGAGAGAGACCATGTCCCTCTGGACATTGCACTTCCTGATGTGGTTGCGATTGGTTATGATTGGGTGTGTGTGTGTGTGTGAGTGTGAGTGTGTGTGTGTGTGTGTGTGTGAACCCACTTCATCCGGTCGTACTCCTGGGAGGTGGTGAGGACCCTCTCGTCTCCTACATAGACCTCACAGAAGGGTCTGCAGCCATTCCGCTGCTTGTTGAAGAGCGGCAGGGGCGTCATGGTGATGGAGTGAATTATTATGGGCTTGCTGTGGGGGACGATCGGCTCCTCCGCCATCATGTCGCACATATACTCGATGTACCTGAAAACAACCAGTCAGACACGAGTACACACTGTCAGGAGCCAATCAAATGTACTTGATGTACTTCGATCGGTAACATCCTATCAAAAGGTATAAGTTGTTTGAATGAGATTTCAGGTTTTCAATTAGTTGAGATATTTTCTTTTATTGATTAATTGTAATGTCCAAGTACAATTACAAATAGTTTGTAATGCTAAATCGTTATTTGTATATAACCTTTATAATATATTTGCTTTATCAAGTAAAAGAAAAGGTTTTAGATCCAGTATTGAAATTGAAGGAATCGGAATCATGTGATTTTAGGAAATTTCCAATCAACCACACCCAGCCCTACATGTATGATGTGTGTACCATATGTTTCCCACTGTGTGTGTGTGTGTGTGTGTGTGTGTGTGTGTGTGTGTGTGTGTGTGTGTGTGTGTGTGTGTGTGTGTGTGTGTGTGTGTGAGAGAGAGCGTGTGTCTGTGAGAGCGTGTGTGAGAGAGCGTGTGCGTGTGTGCGTGTGTGTGTGTGTGTGAGCGTGTGAGCGCGTGTGTGTGTGAGCGCGCGTGTGTGTGTGCACCTCTTGTGTGAGGGTGCGATGCCGGGTGGACAGCGCTTCATGGAGAACATGTAGACGGCAGCTTCTGCTGTGGTGAAGAGACCACAGAAACACAAGAAGGAACACACTGCCACTGCAGACGATGCTCGACCGTCCTGGAGAGAGAGAGAGAGAGAGAGAGAGAGAGAGAGAGAGAGAGAGAGAGAGAGAGAGAGAGAGAGAGAGAGAGAGAGAGAGAGAGAGAGAGAGAGAGAGAGAGAGAAACAACATCAGTTAGGACAGGAGAGAGGGTGATACGAGGTGAAAAGAGAGGAGAGTAGAGGACAAAAGAGAGGCGGAATAAAGACTAGATGTCATGCAAATAATTTTTTTTATTGAATTTGAGAGGAGATGAGAGCGAGGATAGGAGAGGAGATGAGAGAGAGCGAGGGCAGGAGAGAGAGCGAGGACAGGAGAGAAAGCAAGGACAGGAGAGGAGATGAGGAGATAAGAGAGAGAGAGAGAAGAGAGGACAGGAGAGATATATACGAGTGAGATGAGTAGAGAAGATGAGATAGGAGAGAAGATTCGAGAGAGAGGAGAGGAGTAGAACAGACGGGTACCGACCAGGCAGTGTACGATACAGATGTTTCTCTGGTCTTGTTTGAGCCACAGATGCATGTTCTTACACACACTGTAGAGACTCCGCAGGCTGGGAGCACGACGGGCCTGCCAGTTACACTCCGACACCTACACACACACACACACACACACACATACAACGACCACAGAGACACACAAGCATACAAAAGTGAACATATACACAAAATATTCTTTTTACAAAATGCGCCAACGCTTGGAGAGGCTACATTAAGGTCTTGGAGGAGGGGTTATAAATCTCATAGAAGTATAGCCTGACATGTCAGACCCACTGTGTCTGAACGCGGCACACTGACACGTAAACAAGTGGCTTCCCAGCCGTCACATCAAATTGACTTTATTGATGACCAATGATGTTCACATCCCAGTGTGCCACGTCCAGACCCGGTGGAGAGCTAGCTTTGGGTCTGACATGTCAGGCTAGGTCAAGTAACTCACACAGGTAGACTATCGTCAAGGACACGCCCACCTGAACCCGTGCCCAGACCTCACCCCTCCGTACCCAGCCATACCCCTACCACCGTCCTGCACCCCTAACTCTGCCCCGAGCCAGACGCAACCCCCGCCCAGCATGCCCCACACACCCGGTTATGGAAGCGGGAGGGTCTGTAGGATCTCTTGGACAGGTTGTAAACAGCATAGTGTCCAGTGTGACGGGAATCCAGGAACAGACGGACGTCCTCGATGTTGTTCTTGATCGCAGACTCCACCCCTTCTGCTGGGAATGACATCACTACACACACACACACACACCACAACAACTGTCGTTTGAGAGCTATTTAAATTGCTATTTTTGGTACAGCTACATAGCAGTCTAAAGGTGCGGCGTACAATTTGCCTTATTTACTTCACCATCATGTTTGTTTTTCGTTGATCGCTATGAACGCATTCCAATGAACTGATGAATAATTAACCTCCATGTGTTTCAAAACACACAAAACAGTCAAGTAATCACAAGCTTGTAATTCTGAGTGTATTCCACCTGTTGTTTTAACTCCGATAGTGTATTCTGCCTGTTGTTTTAACTTTGCTAGTGTATTCTGACTTGTTTTAACTCCCATAGTGTATTTTGCCTGTTGTTCTAACTCCGATAGTGTTATTCTGCCTGTTGTTTTAGTCTCTGATAGTGTTATTCTGCCTGTTGTTTTAACTCCGATAATGTATTCTGCCTGTTGTTTTAACTCTGATGGTATATTCCACCTGTTGTCTTGACTATTTCAGTTCTTAAAGTGGCATTCTTATCTTAAGTTTTAACATTGAAGTGAACAGGCACTTTGAATAAGGCAAATTACTAATATATACAGTACCACACATTACTAATATACTTAAATGAGGGTATCATCCTACCTGCTATTCTGGAGGTAATATAGGAGATGTCGAGGTCTCCTTTGGCATAGCTGAGGGAGGAAACACAATACATGGGATGATGTACGTCTTCCACATGTTCGACTTCTGGTCTTCAGGTCTCCCCCACGGTGCAATGCTTCCGACACAACATTCGTTTGCCCTTAGCTTGCATTTGCACCAACATTAGGTACAGTACGTTAACTAACAAATTCTAACATTATGAAATAAAAGGTGCTATAGACAAAACATGGTTTTATATACTAGAAAGGTGCTAAATAAAAGTATTGCCCCCCCCCCCCCCCCCCCAATAATTGATTGATTCATGTATAATTTTATAATTTATTATAATTCATATTTTTTTTATGTTCGGGGGTGGGTCCAAAATGAATGTTGTTGTTTACATGTTGCGTGCATGCATGTATGCCCTCCCTACTGCCAATTTCCCCACATGGATATATGACATGCTGGTACTCTAATGAGACATCTAGTGGCTGAATGTTATCTATAGCACCTTTAAACCTTATGTTAGCTAATGCTACTAGTAGCTAATATTTTCAAGTCTATATTGTTTCCTGGCTCAAGTATAATTGCTAATAAGTACAGTTACTGGAAACTACATTGCTCTGTGGGGTAGAAACTAATTGTTAATTTTGAGCAGATTTAGCTAAAAGGCTACCCCACATTAATTCAGAATACTGGATTGAAATGATGAAATCCCATCGTTTTATGTTTTAATAAAGCTTTCGCAAATGTAGTGCTTTAAAAGATAACTCCACCATTTGTAATATATGGGTCATTCTTGCCTCGATAGGAGTTCATATATCAGACCTTTGTTTATGCTGTTCAATTGTAGAGATATTTGGTAGGAGTTTTGCAACGATTCAGCACTTTCATATGTAGGTCTCTGAAAATGTGCCTTCGACACCTTGTTGATGCTCAAAACATCGCAGTACATCTGATGAAAATGGCATGCTAAGCTGTAGGTCTGCACTGTTGAGCTTAAAGTTGCTTTGATGTGCCGTAATCTAGCACAAGGTGATGAGGAAGACGTGGCTCTCTTTAGAGAGAATGGAACGATGAAGGTCAACAGAGTAGATGTTAAAATCACAACATGCAGCAGGAATCTATCTGAAATGTCACACAGCAAATTTCATTCATAAGGTCTAAACACTAAACAATGGGAGATGCCTGATGTGGGAGGTTATCGACCGGCACCAAATTAAGTTTCAAATATTTAATTAGACGTGTTTTTCACACTGTCCACAGTTATCCTTAGTCCTAGAGTCCTAGACAAAACCTCTTTTTACTGTAGTCCAGGTCTACATTCGAGAATTCTACTATTGACCTGGTCCAGAGCAAAGCTAACTAACCCTGGGTTAATTTCTACTATTAACCTGGTCCAGAGCAGGGCTAACTAATCCTGGGTTAATTTCTACTATTAACCTGGTCCAGAGCAGGGCTAACTAACCCTGGGTTAATTTCTACTATTAACCTGGTCCAGAGCAGGGCTAACTAATCCTGGGTTAATTTCTACTATTAACCTGGTCCAGAGCAGGGCTAACTAACCCTGGGTTAAATTCTACTATTAACCTGGTCCAGAGCAGGGCTAACTAACCCTGGGCCTCTTTTTTTCTATACCTTTCCAGCAACAACTATTTTTTTTATCTACTTTTTCTCCCCCCCCCCCCCCCCCCCCCCCCTTCCTGGTCGTTGCGTGCATTTGCCCCCCATTTGCCGGTCTAGGGAGCCCTGAAGTCTATCACATGCTTCCTCCGCCAATTGTATCAGTATGGACGACCGACCAAGCCGGAGGTACCGCTGACAGCCGGATTCGATACCAGTGTCTCTTGTGGTGGTAGGCAGACGCTTAGTCCGCTGCGCTACCCGGCCGCCTCCAACAACAACTATTGAGGTGACTCCGGTGAGATATAAATTAGGGCTGGATATCTGTACTGATTACCCGATTTGATTACGATTCACAGGGTCTGCTTCGATTTCGATTCAATTAGGCTTGATTGCATTGGTTTCAGGGGGCCAGCGCCTCAAATTGTTGTCAAAAAGGTGTCATTTGGTCAACTGACTTTACCTAGTAGTTCAGCAAACTAGAGAAATCTGCGGGACAGGAGGCAAGCTGGAAATAAGGTTTAGCAAAAATCATCCCACATCAACTGAAAAAAGATAAAAGATTAAAAGATCGATCTTTGGATTTGAATCAATATTGGATCATTCAAGTTCAACAATTCAATATCGACCCCCCCCCCCCCCCCCCCCCCCCATTCGATTACCCGGCCCTAATATAAATGTCTATAAAGACAAACTGTGGCTTATGTTAGCTACTTTTTCTATCTACTCTGACTAGAGTCTACTGGTGACTATAGAGTTAGGAGACATTGATGGAGGCAGGTTAAGACACAGAGGTAGCTGGGGTGGGGGGGGTTTAGTAGGCTGTGAGGGACCAATAAACTTAAAGGAAACATGCCAACGTTATGGGAAATACACTTACAGTCTTCTCCAGAGTCAAACAAGAAGATAGATACCAATTTCCTCTCTGTGCGTTCAGTAGAGAGCTATCCGGCTGCAAGCTAGCCTAGCTTAGCACTAATGAATGGAGGCGGATATGGAACCACTAGCCTAGCTGTTCGCCAAAAACCCCTCTCCTGGTGTTTTAAGCTAGGCTAGGGGTCCGTATCCACTTCCATTCGTTTGTGCTAAGCTAGGCTAGCTTGCAGCCGGATAGCTTTCTACTGAACGCACAGAGAGGAAATTGGGATCCATCTTTTTGTCTGACTCTGGAGAAGACGGTAAGCACATTTCCCATAACATTGGTGTGTTCCTTTAATATATAGACGCTAAATTAGTCGTTTCCTCACTCAGTCATTCAGTGATTCCTCCCTTCCTTTGCCCCTTCGTCATTCATTCCTTCCTTCCTTCCTTTCCTCATCCGTTCATTCATCCATACATTTCAATGTTCACTTCATTGATCCATTCCTCCCTCTCTCCATTCATCCATCCATTCCTCCCTCTCTCCATCCATCCATATAGTGGATGTTGTTAGGGTGTCAGCAGGTGGCATTGCCTTAGCAACAGGAGTGTATGTGTGCTCTATGACACACACACACACACACACACACACACACACACACAGTCATCGGGAACACACAGAGCGGGCGGCGAGGCAAGTGCTGCGTGGTTGACCCATATTTACCTGGGGTTGCTATGGTGATGATACACAGTAGAACCGTGTGAGGGGGGAGCAGAGAAAATAAACAACAAAATAAACAAAAAACACAAAAAACAACAACAGCGGGCAAAAAAACACAACAACAAAAAAACTGATGGTTTAACCAATAAAACAATGAACCACATGAAACCTGAATCTGAGTGATCATGGGAAGGGATCAAAAACACAACACACTAACGATAAAGGTGACAGTTGTCTGTGTTTGTATGTGTGTGCAATGCTGTTATGCTGACAAGACAACACAGCTGAGGACCACTACATTTAGTCTCCAGTGGTGTGTCCTAATGATGCCTACTATCACAATGCTACCTTTAGTCTCCCAGTGGTGTGTCCTAATGATGCCTACTATCACAATGCTACCTTTAGTCTCCCAGTGGTGTGTCCTAATGATGCATACTATCACAATGCTACCTTTAGTCTCCAGTGGTGTGTCCTAATGATGCCTACTATCACAATGCTACCTTTAGTCTCCAGTGGTGTGTCCTAATGATGCATACTATCACAATGCTACCTTTAGTCTCCAGTGCTGTGTCCTAATGATGCCTACTATCACAATGCTACCTTTAGTCTCCAGTGGTGTGTCCTAATGATGCCTACTATCACAATGCTACCTTTAGTCTCCCAGTGGTGTGTCCTAATGATGCATACTATCACAATGCTACCTTTAGTCTCCAGTGGTGTGTCCTAATGATGCCTACTATCACAATGCTACCTTTAGTCTCCAGTGGTGTGTCCTAATGATGCCTACTATCACAATGCTACCTTTAGTCTCCAGTGGTGTGTCCTAATGATGCATACTATCACAATGCTACCTTTAGTCTCCAGTGCTGTGTCCTAATGATGCCTACTATCACAATGCTACCTTTAGTCTCCAGTGCTGTGTCCTAATGATGCCTACTATCACAATGCTACCTTTAGTCTCCCAGTGCTGTGTCCTAATGATGCCTACCATAATGCTACCTTTAGTCTCCCAGTGGTGTGTCCTAAATTTATATTGCATCTGAAAGTGTGTGTGTTGTTACACCCACATTAGTCTCCCAGGAGTAAAGGGGATGCCATTTTCAACAGTTGTATTATGATACAAAGTCTTCCTGGTCTTGTGTTTCCAGGTAGGAGAGCTTGCATTAGAAAGTTCCTTCTCTGATCAAAGTTTCCTTAACTCATTCAGCGCCGGGGATTAGACGGGTCCCGTTGTAGCTATGCCACGCTTTAAAGATAGGAGTGCGTCACCTTGTTTGTAGAGCTATATCTATATATATATTTTTTTTTTATCCACTTTTTCTCCCATTTTCTATATTTTCTCCCATCCCAATTTCGTATCATCCAATTCAACCCTCCCCTGTCACGGACGCTGTTTCTTGCCTCCCACAAGCCGGCTGCAATGTGGACTAAGTCATACATAGCACAAGTCCCCTCCGGTACTTGAGGTAACAGCAGTCGCATCTTTTCACCTGCGCAGCTCGATCTCTCAGTGGCGAGGAGTAACGCGTGGGAGGCTCACGCTGCCCCCGACACTTCCTGATTCTACTGCGCAGGCGCACCAACCGACCTGTAGGAGTCGCTGTCCACAACGCCCGATCCCCACCCATCAGTTTCCCACCCCCTAATACGGCCAATGTGTATTAGTACGGACGACCAGCTAAACTGAAAGCAAATGTGGAGCGCTGGGCTCGAACTGACGAGCCCAGCGTCTCCAGCATTTCGTGGCGAGCGCCTTGCCCACTACGCCACGTAGCCGCCCGCTATATCTATATTCTAGCTATGGGGACAATACTATGGTCATTTGACAGTGACTTTCTTCGGTCCAAGATGCAAAAAGGAGATAATTTTTCCATGCATACGTTCGCGTGTTATCCCGTGGTGAATATAAGTATAAATTCAGAGTGGTCTGGGGTAATTCCCAAAAGGCTGAGTTATAGCCTTATATGTGAATTCTACTATAAACGTTAGCGTTTCTTGACTGGACACGCTACTATTCCCAAATCAAATGTATATAATAGGTATTATGTTTCATCATGAATGCATGAAAGGGGGGGGGGGGGGGCGGCGTTTCTGATTATTTGATTGCCAGTAACGGCATTCGTATTGAACACAAAAACGCTGATCAGCTGGATCGGTATAAAAACATTGCACGATCAAGCTAGAATTGACGTCAGATAGTCCTTACCTGTGATCAGGAGTATTCCAAAAATAATATTCCAATTGTTTGATCGCCATCTGGTCCATCTGATGTCCATCTGGTCCATGACATAACCCACCACAACATATGGATCGGGGGCATTTGACACACTTCAATGCAATCGGGAGAACCGCTCGACTCGCCCGACCCAGAAAACTGCGCCCAGAGACATTTGAGTGTAACACAGGGTCTGGAACAGGGTTTACTGCACTCTCGATACTGCCACCTGGGTTCGCAGTATGCCTTCTAACGGCAACATATGGGTCCCTGACATTGAATAGAATATTAAAATTGAAGAAAAGGAAAAACGATCAAATAATAATATACGCGTTGTTGGCGTTCAAAGGATGTCGCCCAATAACGAGTATAATCGCTGTTGGCGGGAATGAGTTAATAGAACCTGATCACTGCTGACTGACCTTTACTCATCTACACTGAACTAACCCTAAACCAAAGCCTTTAATCACATCCAGGCAGGAAACGCATCTACACCTAATGACCTTAACAGGCTATGGTCTAACAAGCTACTAAATAAGACCAGATCTAGGCAGGAGCTAAATGAGACTGAACTAAAGAAAACCCAAGAAACCCAGAGCCTTTAAATCAGATCCAGGCAGGAAACGCATCTACAGTACACCTACTAAATGAGAATGAACTAAACAAACCCAGAACCTTTAATCAGATCCAGGCAGGAAGGGAATCTCACCTGGCCACTGATTGGATGACTTTAGAGGAAGTGTCTTTTATATTGGTCAGGAAGCGTTCCGTCCCGCCTTTTAGAATGTCCAGGAAGCCGCTTCCAGATTGGTCAGGATCATACACACCTGAGCATCATGGGAAACAGGGAGAACAAAATGGAGAGAGTTAATATCTCCCTAAAAGTCACAAATGATCTAATAGAGTCACTGGACAACAGAAAATTCTGCACAGCCCTCTTTGTTGACCTCGCCAAGACCTTTGACACTGTGAATCATTCCATCTTGAAGCAACGATTGTCAAATATTGGGCTGTCAAATCAAGCAGTTGGTTGGTTTGCTAATTATCTGTCAGACAGAATGCAATGTACACATTTTGAAGGTAGTTATTCTACAATGTTAAATGTTTCTTCTGGCGGGCTCCGTTTTGGGTCCAATTTTGTTTAGTATTTATGTGGATGCACTTGGCAGAAACGTCCCTGATGCTAAATTCCATTTCTATGCTGACAATACTGTTATTTACTGTTGTGGTTCCACCCTTGATGAGGCCCTTGGCTACTTAGACTGCCTTTAACCTTGTGGAACATCAGCTTATAGACTTGAAACTTGTTTTAAATGTTTCTAAAAAAAACAAACGAATGAACGGCAGGAAGATACCTGTGCCCCCTCCCAGTGTGTTCTCCTTACAAGGAAACACAATCGATTTAGTGCCTTGTTATAAGTACCTGGGTATTTTGATCAGTGATCTGCTTTCTTGTAGACCTCATATAGAGAACCTGATCAAAAAGTTTAAACTAAAATTGTTTCTTTTATCGCCACAGGACATGCTTTACACATTTGCTGCTAGGAAAAAGTTAGTTGCAGCCACCTTTCTTCCTGTATTGGATTATGGCGACCTTCTTTATATGCACCTGGACTCTGTATCACAGTGCCCTGAGGTTCATCACATGTTGCAAAACCCTCACTCACCACTGTACCTTATATGGCAGAGTTGAGTGGCCCTCATTGGCTGCACGTCGTCGCTTGCACTGGCACACCTTTATATATAAAGCCATTTTAGGCCTACTCCCCCAATATTTGTGTGGTTATATTTTAAGAACCCAGAGTACTTACTCCTTACGTTCCAACAACTGTTATCTGCTACATATCCCCAAAGTTTGCACTGAATTCGGCATGCACTTTGCACTATTTGCATTATTTAACTCTATTGCTCTGACCAGATTGTATCTCGTCATCTGTTGTTGATTTGGTATTGTTTTATTGTGTAATTTTGCATTGTGTTTTAACTGTGGAAATTCAATGTTTTAAGCTGCTGTCCTGGCCAGGCTTCCCTTGGAAAAGTTCACACTGCTCTGTGTCTAATATGGAATGACAATGGACCTGTCTCAAACCCTGCCCTCTTTTCTTGATCCTCCAATCACAACTGTCGCTTACCTCGGACAAACTTGGTTTGTCCGAGGTAAGCGACAGTTGTGATTGGAGGATCAAGAAAAGAGGGCAGGGTTTGAGACGGGTCCATTGCACGTTGACACGCCCACTACGCAAAACGATCTATTTTTAGGGGCAAATGAGAGTGAAATGCTTGCACTGTAGAGCCCTGGGTAGTAATAACAATCAAATGTAATTAAAGAAAGAAAGATGGCTAAAGGAAATAATAATAACAATAGTACGAATAATAATAGTTCAGGTGAGGTAATCTGAGTAATGTGAGGTAGAGTGAGGTAGTGTGAAGTAGAGTGAGGTAATGTAAGGTAGTGTGAGGTAATGTAAGGTAGTGTGATGTAATGTAAGGTAGTGTGATGTAATGTGAGGTGGAGTGAGGTCATGAAACGTAGTGTGAGGTAGAGTGAGGTAATATAAAGTAGTGTGAGGTAGTGAGGTAATGTAAGGTAGTGTGAGGTAGAGTGAGGTAATGTAAGGTAGTGTGAGGTAGAGTGAGGTAGTGTAAGGTAGTGTGAGGTAATGTAAGGTAGTGTGAGGTAGAGTGAGGTAATGTAAGGTAGTGTGAGGTAATGTAAGGTAGTGTGAGGTAGTGTGAGGTAATGTAAGGTAGTGTGAGGTAGTGTGAGGTAATGTAAGGTAGTGTGAGGTAATGTAAGGTAGTGTGAGGTAGTGTGAGGTAGTGTGAGGTAGAGTGAGGTAATGTAAGGTAGTGTGAGGTAATGTAAGGTAGTGTGAGGTAGTGTGAGGTAATGTAAGGTAGTGTGATGTAATGTGAGGTGGAGTGAGGTCATGAAACGTAGTGTGAGGTAGAGTGAGGTAATATAAAGTAGTGTGAGGTAGTGAGGTAATGTAAGGTAGTGTGAGGTAGAGTGAGGTAATATAAAGTAGTGTGAGGTAGTGAGGTAATGTAAGGTAGTGTGAGGTAGAGTGAGGTAATGTAAGGTAGTGTGAGGTAATGTAAGGTAGTGTGATGTAATGTAAGGTAGTGTGATGTAATGTGAGGTGGAGTGAGGTCATGAAACGTAGTGTGAGGTAGAGTGAGGTAATATAAAGTAGTGTGAGGTAGTGAGGTAATGTAAGGTAGTGTGAGGTAGTGAGGTAATGTAAGGTAGTGTGAGGTAGAGTGAGGTAATGTAAGGTAGTGTGAGGTAGAGTAAGGTAATGTAAGGTAGTGTGAGGTAGAGTGAGGTAATATAAAGTAGTGTGAGGTAGTGAGGTAATGTAAGGTAGTGTGAGGTAGAGTGAGGTAATGTAAGGTAGTGTGAGGTAGAGTGAGGTAATGTAAGGTAGTGTGAGGTAGAGTGAGGTATTGTAAGGTAGTGTGAGGTAATATAAAGTAGTGTGAGGTAGTGAGGTAATGTAAGGTAGTGTGAGGTAATATAAAGTAGTGTGAGGTCCACATACAAATTTATTTGGAATAACAAACCACCACGTATAAAAAGATCCACCGCACAGAGAAACAAAGCAGACGGAGGTATGGCATTTCCAGATTTCTACCACTACTTTAAGGCGTACACTTTAAGACCACTAACAACATGGTTTGATCCCCAAGCATTAGTATCCTGGAGAAATTTAGAAGAAAATATAGTAGCTCCACATAGGCTGAAGGGCATAGTATACACCAAATGATCAATTAAGCAATGCGAACGGAAATTTGGCCCCATAATCACTCATGCGATCCGGATATGGCGCGAAACACACAAAAAATATTCTACCCCACATAAATGGCATAATCATACTCCCATATTCAATAACAATGCACTCTTGATTGGAAAACAACCTATACGATTCCCTAGATGGGAAAAGCAAGGCATACACTCATTAGGAGACGTTTTCAACAAACAGGGTTTTTGTAGTTTCAATGAAATACGCAAAAAATTTAATCTCACCAAGTCCACATATTATTTTTACGCACAGTTATTGGCATGTTTGAAGGCTCACGGTGTTCCATTAAAGATACCAATTGTACACCACAGATACCACACATTTTTCTATGAAAGAGAGACATCGAGAGGTTTTGTATCAGATCTTTATCATCAATTACTAACGGCCTCGTATGAAACCCTCCATCTAGACTCAGTCTGGAGGAGGGATATCAGACCTGGAGACAGACTTTGACTGGCAAGAGGCCTGGGCAAATGTACGACTTGCATCAAGGAACCCGGACCATCAACAAATCAATCTTAACTATATTCACAGGACATACTTAACTCCTATAAGACTGAACAAAATGGGTCTTAAACAAGACTCCAAATGCTCCCCATGTACAAATGGGGACGAAGGGACATTTATGCACATGTACTGGGACTGCCCACCAGTTAAGATATTTTGGAAAGAAGTGACCCAGCAATTAGCAAATCTCTTAACTCTGGATATACCTGTACACCCCTCTGTATTACTGCTGAATGATGTCTTTGAGCATGCAGTACCTCCACAGCTAAAGAGATTGGTTTTATCCGGTATCACAGTGGCTAAAAAGCTGATAGCATCACGATGGTTTCAACCGGAAAAAATGGACTCTTACATATCTCGATGTGATTTATCAAGAAATATCTACAGCAAGAATTTTGGGTCTCAATGAATCCAAAATGACATTGTGGTTAGAAGTGGTGGAGAGAATAAAAGCTAGCATATAATGGTAGTGTCTGGTTAGGAACAAGTTATAATGGTTGGATTATCCAATGGGGGGTCCGGGAGGGGGGGGGTTCGAGCTGGAGCATATGTGTGTAGGTTTTTAGATAACAGGTATTAGGGGTATATCCTGTATAAGACATTTGACTAAATGGTAATTTCATTGGATATGCACTGTTAATTAATGCTTGTATATCTTATCGTGTGTTGTCATGTTTGTTTATATGTCTGTTTAAAAAATAATAAAAAAATAAAATACAAAAAAAAAAAAAAGTAGTGTGAGGTAATGTTAGGTAGTGTGAGGTAGAATGAGGTAATGTAAGGTAGTGTCATGTACTGTGCGGTGGATTGAGGGAGTGTGAGGTAGAGTGAGGTAATGTAAGGTAGTGTGAGGTAATGTTTATTGTTTATTGTTTATTAAAATTCATTGGTCATATAAAAAAAGGTTTAATTCAAAGACAGAGAATAAGACAATCATGTTCATTCTATGTAAGGCAGTGTGAGGTAGAGTGAGGTAATGTAAGGTAGTGTGATGTAATGTGAGGTGGAGTGAGGGAGTGTGAGGTGGAGTGAGGTGGAGTGGGTGGAATGAGGTAGTGTGAGGTAGTGTGAGGTCATGTGAGTAGTTTGGTAATAGTAACACATCAGCGTTCTGAGTCTAATATTTCTGAAATCAACGGTTCACTTAGTCATTGAAAGTGAACCAGCCAACGGACCGTTCAGCAGCACTGTCCTTTCTATCTGTTCTAATTCTATGCTATTATTTGCTCTTCACTGGTTTCTAAAGCTCTAGTCCAACTGGCTGACATATATTATACAGTACATACACACTGATACACTCAAAGTCCACATCCTTCCCAAGCACACACACACACACACACATATATCATACAGTAAATACAAACCGATACACACATTCTACCCAAACACACACATATATATTACACGGTACATTACACACCGATTAGGGGTGTAACGATGCATCGAAATGCATCTATTCTAATGTGACGATTCAACTGCAACTGCATTTTTTTCGTATTAACTGATAGAAAATTAATCGAATCGAACCGTGGTCAAATGAAGAGATTTCATGATCCATTGAATCGTTGCCTGAATGAATCGTAATCGAATTTAATCGTTGTGAGGTCACATCGTTACACCCCTAACACCGATACACAAATATATTATATGGTACATACACTGATACACACACATATATTATACGGTACATACGTATACACACTGATACACACATCCTCCCCAAGCACACACACACACATATCATACGGTACTGTACATACCCACCATCCCCTCTCACCTGCGTTGTTCTGGAGGTTGTGGATCTGCGCTGGGGGCTGCGTGGCTCCGTTGTTCCCGAAGCCGCCGTTGTGTTCCAGCAGCTGCAGATATTCATAGCCGTCAGACACAGGACTCCAGCAGTAAGCACTCAACATTAGGGATGTCCGATATTATCGGCCGACCGATATTATCGGCCGATATCGGCAGTAAAATGTGATATCGGAAAATATCGGTATCGGTTAAAAAAAATAAAAAAAAAATAACAATATTTGTTATATATATATCCAGTGAAATTATTAGTTACCTGAAATTATTCAGTTTTTTGGACTGGGAAACCCTGCATATATCGGTATCGGTTGATATCGGTATCGGAAATTAAGAGTTGGACAATATCGGAATATCGGTATCGGTAAAAAAGCCAATATCGAGCATCCCTACTCAACATACTAGCCTGGGATCAGATCCCAACACAGCCTTCCCTCCTGTGTCTCTCCTACTCGGTCTCTCTGCTGGACTGGGATCAGATCCTACCAGAACCTTCTCTCCTGTGTCTCTCCTACTCTGTCTCCCTCTCAGCCTTCCTACTGCCTCAATAAAGAACCTTCTCTTTAAAAGCCCTCCCAAATCTCACATATAATTTTTGGGCTGCTCAACTTAGACCCTTGCACACCTGGATCACAGATGATTTGTCATCAAGATGGTTAAAAAAGGAAAAAGACTTATCTACACAGAAACAACTTACTACCTTATTATTCTCTGGACATAAGATAAGGGAGGACTCAATAGGTGTGTGGTCCAGATTTACGATACAAATATGGAGAGGTCCAGAAAGAGTTCAGTTGCCTTTAACATCGGGCCTGACCTCAATTGGTTTCATTGGGGACTTTACACCATCAACTCTGGATGCAGGATTCAGTGGATGGACGACAAAGGGTCTGAAATTTGTTCACCAACTTATTCACTCCGGCCAGCTTAAATCTTTCGAACAACTCAGAGTGGAGTTTAGCCTTCCTAGTACTGACTTTTTCAGATGTCTCCAACTAAGGCATTTTTTTTTTAAACCAGGAAGATTGGGACAAAATTCGACACCCTTCTGCAATAGAACGCTTTATAGCCAATATCCAAATTGATGCTTCAATACAAAAAATTCTTTCTAAATTATATCAAAACCTAATATCAATGAACCCCAACGACTCGCTACATTAAGTTGAAGTGGGAGGCTGAGCTCCAACAGGAGATCTCACAAGAGGAGTGGTTCGATGTTTGTACTGAAGCACATAAGGTGACTAATTCTAATTCCTGGAGAGAATATAAATGGAAGGTCATTAGTAGGTTTTTCAAGACCCCCTTATTGACTGCTAAAGCAGGTACGACTCCCACAAGCAAATGCTGGAGGGGATGTGGTGAACAAATGGGTAACCATACACACATTTTCTGGACATGCCCAAAATTATGTCACTTCTGGGATGATGTATTCAGGGATGTAAAAAAAAGTATTCGACATGGACATCCCACAAGATTTCAAAACTGCCATCCTCGGAGTCATACCGGAGGGCATTGAGGGAAGGAAAAGTGTGTATCTTCTTCAAATATTGTTAACTGCTGCCAAGAAAATGATCACAATTAATTGGTTGAATTATGTCCCCCAACACATAACCAATGGCTAAACAAAGTTAAAGAAATTCAGGACATGGAGAGGATGACTCATCTGATCAGGTTGCAAGGTGAACAGTTCGATAGAAAGTGGGCTTGTATAGAGCGTATAGGGCTATAAAGGCACCGTATTATTTTTATATTCATCTTATTATTTTATATCTTATTTCCCATTTTATTGTCATTTAAATTGTTTGATTTACCTCACCAGTAATACTTACCTAATCCAAATGTGTTTCTCATGCCTTCAATATACAACCATGATTGCATCTAAACTGTAACTACTAATATCACTCGTATATCATCACTATTATTATTTTAAAATCTGTCCTCGTTTCCCCTACACCTATTCCCCTTCCCCAAGCATAGCTGTCTCTTAATGATACGGTACAGACATGATGCTAATTGAGAACGTGTTGTAAAGTATATCTGCATATCTGTACGGTCTTGATTTTGTGCTGAATAAAAAAATAAGTTGGAAAGAACCTTCTCTTCTACCGTCTCCCTCTCAGCCTTCCTACGGTCTCATTAAAGAACCTTCTCTCCTGTGTCTCTCCTACTGTCTCCCTCTCAGCCTTCCTACTGTCTCAAAGAAACTTCTCTCCTGTGTCTCTCCTACTCCGTAGGATATCCTTCTAAAAGAATAAAAACAGGGGTTTGCCAGGAAAAAACATTGGTGGAATAATCAGGAAAATAGGATTAAATCCTCAGAAGGAGCTTGTCTGTCTGTCCATCAACACTCTAAACAAGTACCGGTAAACTAAATCTGTCTCTCCTTCTCTATCTCTTTCGCTCAACCCGGCATCAGAAATCTAACATTAAAATGTAAAATCTCAACATCTGCAAAGGATATCAGCTAGCTAGTTGACAAACAAGTAATGAAACTAGTTTGCTACAATTCCGTAGATTTTAGTGGTTCAAAAACACTCACAGCAACCATGACAGTACCTGCTAGTACAGGTTAAGCCAATGTTAGCCAACGTTAATCTCCTATAGCAACCAATAACTGACCTCATGAAAGTGTTTACATTCTAATGCTTCCTGTTTTATGATGCTAACTTGAAGAGTTCTGTTAGTGTGAGTTGTTTCCATGGTAACTTCAGCATTAATGGGTTTATACCATGTACACAGGGATGTCCGGGATCAGCAAATGAAGATGCATATAAACACATTAAACTGAATTAGCAAAGTATCCAAGACCACTAGTCTAGCTTAAAACTCCAAGACCACTAGTCTATCTTAAAACTCCAAGACCACTAGTCTATCTTAAAACTCCAAGACCTCTAGTCTATCTTAAAACTCTAAGACCACTAGTCTAGCTTAAAACTCCAAGACCACTCTCTAATCAGGACCACTATGTAAACACAGTCCTCTCTTATACCTCCTTTCATCACCCATGTTCGGTCACAAACCCTCCCTCCCTCCCTCTATGTCTCTCTCTCCCTCCATCTATGTATCTCTCTCTCTCGCTCTCCAAGCCAGCTGTAAAGAGATGAAGAGGGGAAAGAGAGCCTGCTTTGTGACAAGCATCCAGTGTGTGTGTGTGTGTGTGGGGGTGGAAGGGGACCCCCCCCCCCCCCCCCCCCTTCGAACCCCCCCCCCCCCCCTTCCTGGCTCAGACTGAGGATGAATGAAGATTCTGAACAGTTGTGCTGGTCTCCTGCTCGGACTGAGGATGAATGGAGATTCTGAACAGTTGTGCTGGTCTACTGCTCAGACTGAGGATAAATGGAGATTCTGAACAGTTGTGCTGGTCTACTGCTCAGACTGAGGATGTAGCCCTGTACTAAAGTAGCAGACTGGATAGTAGTAAAGTAGCTACTGTGCTGCACTAATGAGGTCGAAAAAATCTGCCTTCACAAATCACAACTTTCCCAGACTTTCTATTATTGCAGAGAGAGAGCAAGAGAGCGAGAGAGAGAGTGAGAGTGAGAGAGAGCGAGAGAGAGCGAGAGACATACAGGTGGTGGTACCTCTGTGATAGGGGACTTGGGGTTAGCGTTGCGAGCGGCTGCAATCTCCTGGAGCTGGTTGACCAATTCAGTAATGGAGAGACGCTCATCTGGGTTCACCTTCAACATGGACCCTGAGGAGAGGAGAGAGGAGAGAGGAGAGGAGCAGAAGAGAGGAGAGGAGCGGAGGGAAGGGGAGAGGAAAGGGGAGAGGAAAGAGGAGAGGAGATGAGACCATGTTGCAACTGGTGCCACTCAGTAATTAGAATACAGATTTGTGTGGAGACAAGCAGACAGACAGACAGACAGACAGACAGACAGACAGACAGACAGACAGACAGACAGACAGACAGACAGACAGACAGACAGACAGACAGACAGACAGACAAGTATACGTACGTATGAGATCATGGTAGACAGTGTATTTAACGTCGTTCTGAGGGATGGCATATTTGCCATTGACTATCTGGAGTTTAGCTCCCTCTTCAAACGGGTGCTGCTTAAAACACAGCAGATAGAGAATACAGCCCAGTGCCTGTAGAAACAACAGAAACAAACAGTTAATAAGCATGTTTAAAGGTTCCCTGTCTTATAATTTGCCTTTTCCAGTGTTTAGCATTGTTTTCTAGCAATGTGGGGTTGTATCAATGGGGTCTGTGTCTCTAATTCTCATTTTGGCTGATTGCTCCAATTCAGATGAGACAAGATCCTCCCCCAGTGAACTAAGCCATTCTGATTTGACTCGCTATCCTACGTAGCAAGGAGCTGATCTGCATAACTAACGCCCCCTCTATGGTTGTAGCGCACACTCAACCATTATTTATTGCAGTACGCAAGCAAATGCGTGGAATTGAAGTTTAACAGTTAGTTAGCAT
Organism: Notolepis coatsorum; assembly: GCF_963971535.1. Taxonomy (NCBI): domain Eukaryota; kingdom Metazoa; phylum Chordata; class Actinopteri; order Aulopiformes; family Paralepididae; genus Notolepis; species Notolepis coatsorum. The sequence continues at coordinate 158,797,922 of NC_140165.1, read as the reverse complement.
TGGGTTAGCATTTAAAAACATTATAAGCTAAACTGGCAAGATATGTTGTGCTGTTCCTGACTGCCAAGCAGCGAATACATCCTTGCATTCATTTCCTGATGATGTCGTGATCCGCCAGCAATGGGCCAAGTTTGTTTTGTTTTTGGAGACCCGCCGAACTGCTCAGAGTCGGGTGTACCGCAAATTTTTGCAAGGAGGACATTGAGAATCAAGGACTTTATAATGCTGGGATGATTTCCAGGATGATTTCCAGGATGTTACTAAAGAAGGGAGCTGTACCGAGTAATCGAGTATTCGGGACCCGAAAATAAAATATCTAATCAGTAAGTACAAATGTGGTAATTAGTCATTGATTCACTGTCGGGGTTATATTTATTATGGACAGAAGATGTCAAATCATTACTCAGCAACTGTCTGCACATGTGTCAATAGTGTATTAATGTTACTATTTTACTGTAGCGTTTCTGCGTTTTTTCGCTTTCTTATATAGTAGGAAGGGGGAAGAACGTGGGTGTTCCTATGACTTGTATTCAGCTTACAGCTTCGAAACTCGACTTATTTCGTGAATATAATCAAAACATTCCCGCATTTCTGTCTGCTTTATCGTTTTTATGACAGAAATCTGATAGTGTATGCACGTTCACAGGGGAGTCCGAATTCAGCACAACACCGGCCGAGGCATTATTTGTCGCAGAGTTGAGAGCTCCCCAGAGTCCAGACTACAGCTGGGCGATCGCCTACAATGGTGATTGCCTAGAGCGAACTATTGAATATTATTATGAAGAGGACAAACGGTGATGATCCATCCATAACATAAGGTGCGTTTTCACCAGACTATGTTGGATTAGAGTATTTTCAAACAGGCTGGATGTAACGTTGGTTAATGACTGTCACTCAAAGTGCTTTGCGAGTATGGGCGGAGCCCAGCCAAAAACTGCTTGAAATCTTGAAGTGGAAAAATGCTGCTTTAGAGTACTTGATTAGAAATACAAAAAAATGATTTTTTTTTTTAAAAACCTTACAGATGTGTTCCATAGACTCACAGGAATTGTGTAAAATTGCCCAAATAGTGAAAGGAATAGCAAAACAGGGGACCTTTAAATACAACACAGAGCTACAGGGTTATGAAATATGTTTAAATACAACAGAGCTACAAAATATGTTTAAATACAAGTTACAACACAGAGCTACAGAGCTACTAAATATGTTTAAATACAACACAGAGCTACTAAATATGTTTAAATACAACACAGAGCTACTAAATATGTTTAAATACAACACAGAGCTACAAAATATGTTTAAATACAAGTTACAACACAGAGCTACAGAGCTACTAAATATGTTTAAATACAACACAGAGCTACTAAATATGTTTAAATACAACACAGAGCTACTAAATATGTTTAAATACAACACAGAGCTACTAAATATGTTTAAATACAACACAGAGCTACTAAATATGTTTAAATACAACACAGAGCTACAAAATATGTTTAAATACAAGTTACAACACAGAGCTACAGAGCTACTAAATATGTTTAAATACAACACAGAGCTACTAAATATGTTTAAATACAACACAGAGCTACTAAATATGTTTAAATACAACACAGAGCTACTAAATATGTTTAAATACAACACAGAGCTACAGGGTTACTAAATATTTAAATACAACACAGAGCTACTAAATATGTTTAAATACAACGCAGAGCTACTAAATATGTTTAAATACAACACAGAGCTACAGGGTTACTAAATAGTTAATACAACACAAAGCTACTAAATATGTTTAAATACAACACAGAGCTACAGGGTTACTAAATAGTTAAATACAACACAAAGCTACTAAATATGTTTAAATGCAACAGAGCTACAGGGTTACTAAATATGTTTAAATACAACACAAAGCTACAGGGTTACTAAATATGTTTAAATAAAACACAGAGCTACAGGGTTACTTACTAAGCACTGATTTGCACTTAGCATCGCTATCCCCATGACTAATATTCTAGTAAATGAGTAAAAGGTTGGTGTGAATGTCCAGCTTTATGGAGCTACAGCGAGCCCTATGAACCTGGCAGAGACGTGGAGATAAGAAGAAGAGGCGCAAGAAACAAAAGACAGACAGATGGACAGAAAGAAAGAACAGACAAAGAAAGGAAGAAAGACAGAGAGAGAGGGGGGAGGGAGGGAGGAAGAGAAAGAGAGGGAGAGACAGAAAAATATTGGGTGACAGGGTCTGTAACAGAACAGGGGTGATAAAAGAAGGGGTGGAAGGGAGGAACAGACCCAGATGTCCTGCTTCTCGTTGATGGGGAAGTTGGAGTACAAGTCAATCATCTCTGGTGTCCTGTAGGCTGGAGTAGTGTTCCTGGTGATCTGGACACACAGAGATACACACAGAGAGACAGACAGACACACACAGACAGAGACAGACAAAATAGGGTTAAACACTATGTTTTTTAAGTGTTGAAAAAGAAATAAATTATATTTTAAAAAACAATCCACATGTATTTCTTCTCTGCACCATACGGCCTTACATCACTCTCCCCAGCCTCCCTGAAGACCTATCACCAGCCCTCCTCACTGTCCCTCTCCCCAGCCCTCCTCACTGTCCCTCTCCCCAGCCCTCCTCACTGTCCCTCTCCCCAGCCCTCCTCACTGTCCCTCTCCCCAGCCCTCTCTCCAGCCTCCCTGATGGCTCTGCCTCTGGGAGTTCTAATGACCTGGTCAGCCTCATTCTCAGGCCCTTGTCCTCACGGCGCTCGACTGAAAAGTCAGATAGTTGTCAGTTGACTGAAAGCATTACCCAACCCGATTCATGCTTCTTGCGGTTGACACTGCATCAACTGTGATATTGCGCAACGGTGGATCTGGGTCTGACCGCGTAGCCACGCACCTCCCAACATGTTGTAATAATCTGGACAGAGGCTGCAGCACTGGGTGCGCGCATATAGCAGTCAGACCGCTAATAGATCACGCTCTCTGAGCATTCGAAGCGCAAGCTAGCCACTCTGGCCAAGCGGTAGGTGTAGTGGAGCGTTCTAATGGTACAATGGTAGTTATGAATTAAGAGAAGACTGAGTGATGGATCTTTCCAAATGACCTGTTCAACTAAGAGAGCAGAGATGAAGGAGTGGTCTGTCCATTCACTACTATGCTAACTGTATGAAGTAAGGCTGAGCCCGAATGTTCGATCGTTACGTTGGCATTCGAATTCTAAATCAAAATTCTAAATCATAAAAAAAAAAAAATTGGGGCGGCTACGTGGTGCAGTGGGCAAGGCACTCACCACGAATACTGGAGACGCTGGGTTCGCCTGTTCGAGCCCAGCGCTCCACATTGCTTTCAGTTTAGCTGGTCGTCCGTACTAATACACATTGGCAGTATTAGGGGGTGGGAAACTGATGGGTGGGCATCGGGCGTTGTGGACAGCGACTCCTACAGGTCGGTTGGTGCGCCTGCGCAGTAGAATCAGGAAGCGATGGAGGCGGCGCCCCTCCAAAGCGCAGACCCCTGACGCTGAAAGATCGCACCTCGAGTATCGGAGGGGACTCGTGCTATGTATGACTTAGTCCACATTGCAGCCGGCTTGTGGGAGGCAAGAAACAGCGTTAGAGACAGGGGAGGGTTGAATTGGATGATACGAAATTGGGTTGGGAGAAAAATAGAAAATGGGAGAAAAAGTGGATAAAAAAAAAAAAAAAAATTGTGTCTATTCATTCGGTTTAAACCAATGCAGGTTTTCTTCACAGTTGCAGATAAAGATTAGGCTACACTAATATTATAGTATTAAAAACAACTGCGGAGTTATATTCATTAAAGAAAGTTGATTTAATAAAAAAGAAACTCATTTAATCAGATGAATCACTTTATTCAAATTGAGGATTTACTTTGAGGATATTTATGAAAAAAAAGAAAAAAATCGTATTACATTTTTTTTTAAATAAAAAACAAAGGTTCGAACGTTCGTTCGAAAAACCCTGACGAAGTTCGAATCCCAAAAACAGGGTTCGGGGACAGCCTTAGTATGAAGGAGTGGTCTGTCCATTCACTACTATGCTCTGTCCTCAGAGACTCAGCAGCCGCCATAACCCCAGTCATCACACACATAATAAACCTCTCCATAAAACAGGGACACGTCCCCAAGGACTTCAAAATTGCGAGAGTGACCCCCCTGCACAAAAAGGGCAGCAAATTAGACCCAGGCAACTACCGCCCTGTTTCTATTCTTACCTCCATCTTGAAAGTCATGGAAAAAATTGTCTACGAACAGGTCGAAAAGTACCTAGTGGAAAAAAATCTAATCTACGAATTCCAATCTGGCTTCAGAACATCCCACTCCACTGACGCATGCCTTCTCTATTTGAACGACCACATCAAACAAGAGGTGGACGCGGGCAAATACTGCGGTTTAAAGAGAATGTAGCGTATATCAGCCTATGATTTATGGTAAAGTCGATTCCCTTCTTCAGATGACTTTGGTATCTCTCATAAGAAGACAGGCACATGCTCATGCTCCTCAGTGCAGGGCTGATTTCCATTTGAGGCATTTTTCTCTGTTGCCTTCATGTGGGACTTGATAATGGCTAAGCCTTCATAATTATGTCTCAATGTTCAGCCTGGCCCTGTCTTTTTCAATGATGTCATCCATGATGTTAAATGATCCTTCGCCAAGAGGGCCAGTGAACAATGACAGAAGGGCCTTTACCAACTTCCCTAAAATGGGGAATATCATCCCTCCTTCTGGCGTCTTCATGGCCAAGATCTTACTCCACCAGTCAACATCGATTCGTTCAGTATTCTCCTCAGTGTTTGGTCTGTGCTCCTAAATCTGGTAGGCTCGGACCTCTTCATACAGTTGACCAAGCTCCTCAGATTTCACTGCATTTGGCAAGGACTTGGCTACGGTGTTGAATGCAAATTATGTATTGTGTATAGTTCAAATGTAGCAGGTGTAGTGGCCAGCGTTTCCGTTAGCCGGTAATTACCGGTATTTGACCGGCAAAATCTGTTGAAGTCCGACATATTTAATCTCTCCGGTCATAATGTCCGGTGAAAATAATTCCCTCTAAGCACAATTTGATTATTTGAATTGTATTAAAATAGGCTAAAATTAAATAGCCTATGCGATGAACGAAACAATCATTACATTTGTTTCATCGTTGCTTCACCAAGCAGGTCTGTCTATGACAACGATGTGTCAGCGCGAGCTTGCTGCTAGATTTACGAGAAGCATGGAGCTGCAGACCCACAGAACCCACCAGCCTTGCCGGCACAGTGCAGTACTCCAATTCAGCCATTGGCAATTCAGCTGTTGGGTGGGGGGCGCTGCTGAGCGGTCCCCCAACCGGACCTGAAAACACTGCTGTTCTGTGGGTCTGCAGCTCCATGCTTCTCGTAAATCTAGCAGCAAGCTCGCGCTGACACATCGTTGGCATTATTAGACAGACCTGCTTGGTGAAGCAACGATGAAACAAATGTAATGATTGTTTCGTTCATCGCATAGGCTATTTAATTTTTGCCTATTTTAATACAATTCAATTTTTTAATCAAATTGTGCTTAGAGGGAATTATTTTCACCGGACATTATGAGCAGCACCAAGTCGTTGGGAGGTGGAGATATACATCACGGCGCAAACCCACGATAATGTTGCCGTCTCTCTCTGCCAAATTTCTCAGTTCTTCGCTTGATATACCGTACTTTTCGCACTATAAGCCGCACCTGACTATAAGCCGCAGCAGCTAAATTGAATGATGTGTACATATATAAGCCGCACTGGACTATAAGCCGCAGGTGTTTTAATGTTTAATTACCATATGTAATTAGCATTGGGACACAATACTGTCGGAAAAATAACAAGAATTAACTCATTTACAAGTTGTATTAAGTTTAGCAAATAAAGGAACAGATAAATAACATTTCAATGCAGTCAAAAAAGCAATATTTAGATTTTTACATTTTCGGGTTTGGTCACGTCGAGTCACATATAAGCCGCACCGTTATATAAGCCGCAGGGTCGAAAAATGGGGGGAAAAGCCGCGGCTTATAGTCCGAAAAGTACGGTAATTAATACAAATGTCCAATATAACGGAATTCGTTAGCTCATAAAAATGTGATTATAACAGACTGCTGTTTATTAATGTCGGGCAGACTGCCCACCGACACCTCAAGTCGGCAGCAGTACGAAGTCTCAAGGGACTTATTTTATTTGGAATATATTAATGACTGTATATACGCAAAAGTAGCCTAGTTTTAAGTTAAAATATTATAAATGCCTTGAGGATGTCATTCTTTATATAGGCCCATCAATTGTTTTTAAGCTCAATAAACTCTGACCGAAATTTATCCCATTTGTCCGGTAGATTGAAATCTACCGGACACTCAGACCTGCAAAAAAAAATTCTAACGGAAACCCTGGTAGTGGCTCTGACTCCAGGAATGGATGATTTTGAGGCTGTAGCAGCAGGTGTAGTGGCTCTGACTCCAGGAGTGGATGATTTTGAGGCTGTAGCAGCAGGTGTAGTGGCTCTGACTCCAGGAGTGGAGGATTTTGAGGCTGTAGCAGGTGTAGTGGCTCTGACTCTGAGGCATAATGCAGGATATGTGTTTTCTGACATGCGTTTTCAGTATAGTTCAAATTCAGTATTGTATATAGTTCAAATTATGTATTGTGTATAGTTCAAATTATGTATAGTTCAAATTATGTATTGTGTATAGTTCAAATTGAGTATTATTGTATAGTTCAAATTATGTATTGTCTATAGTTCAAATGATGTATTGTGTATAGTTGAAATTATGTATTGTGTTTGTGTATAGTTGAAATTATGTATTGTGTATAGGGCAAATACAGTAAAACAATAGCATTTTAAAACTGTCCTGTAACATTTAGGACAATATATGGGGGATAAATGGGGGACCCTGATGTAAACAAGACAAACGTCTTTCTCTGGTCTGCATCCCCTTAACAAGTGTGTGTATTGAGCTGTACTGTATTGTAACCATTCTGCAATCTGTTAATACAATTTTCAATCAATCAATCAATCAAGCACTCGTGTTTTCTGACATGCGTTTCTACTACTGGATCTAGTGCCTGTTCATGGTCTATGTATGCTGAAGGTCGGTCAGACCAAGTTTAAAAGAATAAAAGCGATTAAATCTATTACTTGTGTCCTGTAACATTTATGTTTAAAGACAATGTAGCGTATATCAGCCTATGATTTATGGTAAAGTCTATTCCCGCGGGGATGAGTCATCTCCGTCAAAACAGCTCCTGACTGAACTTTTTTTTCAGGCAAAGTCATTCTTATTTTAACCTCCACTGTATATTTATATTTAATAGCGTTAGCTAAAAGGAAAGGACAACCCGTATCAGGGTCCAACAGCACTACAATTACATTTTCATATCATAACAACAGGCTGAGACTCACCGCCGCTAACCCTTCGATAAGCTTTGTGGTCCGGGCATAAATGTGTCCATGAATCCATTTAGTTAGATCTCATCCAACACTGTCTGAATGTATCTTGCGATTATTATACATTTCCGACAACGAACTATTAGCGCAATCCGGTCTCTCAAGTCGCTGCGTCCTGCCGATTGCTCGCCAATGACTATGCTTGGCGCGGCAGGAAAAAAAACACTTTTTCATGATATTTGACGCCTCTGATTGGCTCAGGTTAAAATCCGTCACGACTCCGAATCAAATGACGGAACTCCAAATCAAATTGACGGATATCCGTCTCAAGATGGAACGTTTTCATGCCTGTGTGGTGTTCCACAAGGAAGCATACTAGGACCGGTACTGTTCCTAATTTATGCAAATGACATGTCGTCAGCTTGTGACGACATGTCATTTGCACGAGTGACTGGTCTCTGTTACAGGTTGAAAAAACCCTCAGCTCAGAACTCAGCAGAATCTGCACCTGGCTCGCTGATAACAAACTATCATTACACCTGGGTAAAACAGAGTCCATTCTTTTCAGATCAAATAACAAACTCAGCAAGACCGACGGCTTCTCAGTTACAGTGGGTGACAATATTGTCACAAGGAAAGATGAAATTACATACCTAGGTTCCATCCTAGAGGCAAATCTTTCCTGTGACAAAATGGCATCCAATGAACTAGATTCTTGTACCGGATCTCCTCTCTGGTAAACAAGAATACCCTGAAGACTCTGGCAGGAGCACTCATTCAAGGGTACTATGACTATGCTTGCACCTCATGGTACCAAAGCACTTCAAAGGCGCTAAAAACATCACAAAACAAACTGGTAAGACTACTGCTTGACCTTACTCCTAGAACCCACCTCACCCCTGCCCACTTTGACTACCTAGGATGGCTTAGAGTAGACGACAGAGTACAGCAACTTGCAATGGGCCTGGTCTACAAGATACACTACACGACTAAGGTACCCATGTACATGTCAAAATACTTCCCAAATACCACGACTACAGAGGGAGCTCCACAAATCATGTTAAACCCAGATTGGGCTCAAACAAGGGACTAAACACGTTTAGCAATTATGCCACCTCAATGTGAAACGCCCTACCCAAAGCTGTAAAGGAATGTGAATCACTACCCACTTTCAAAACCACTCTCAAAGAGCACCTACGGGAGACTGCAATTCGAAACTGGCCCCTGTAAATGTCCAAACCCAACCCCCTCCAATGTACAGTAAATGTCCTAACCCAATAATACACAAGACCCTCTTCTTGGGACCAAGTAAGGTTTCGTCGATATTCCAATGTACAGTCCCCCCCCCCCACCCAACCACCTCCAATGTACAGTTTCCCATCACCCACCCACCCCACCTACCCAACCTCCTCCAATGTACAGTTTCTACGTTTTAGACACTTTTTTGTATCACAAACAGTACTGTATTTGTAAATCTGGTATGTCATAAATGTATAGATGTAGCAGTACTGTCTATCTGTATGTCATGTATGTCATATATGTTATGATGAATTGAAAAAGGGGGACCCTGATGTAAACAAGACGAAAGACTTTCTCTGGTCTGCATCCCCTTAACAATTGTGTATTGAGCTGCACTGTACCCATTCTGCAATCTGTTAATAAAATGTTCAATCAATCAATCAATAATGAAAGAGGTCTGTCCATTCACTACTATGCTAACTGTTATGAAGGAGTGGTCTGTCCATTCACTACTATGCTAACTGTTATGAAGGAGTGGTCTGTCCATTCCATGTGTGTACCTCATCCTCCACCATAGACCTCTTCTGAGCAGACCAGCTGTAGTCAGGATAGTGGACCAGTGTGGTGGAACTGCCAAAGTCACACAGCTTAATGGTTCCCTGGCTACTGATCAGCAAGTTCTCAATCTGAAACACAATCAATACACAAGCAATACAATATCATGGCTGCACGATTTGGTGAAAGACAAAATATTGGACAATATTGCGATTGCGATTATAATAAATAAATGGTGTCATGAGTCTAATTACTTAAAAAAAAGTGACCAGACATCCCAGAATGTCTTATTTCATAATACAAAGTTTGCGAATGGACGTTTGTATTAAACCAAATTGTATGCAGTGATAGACGGTCTTTCCCAGTGGAACATAAGTTGCTTAACGTTACACAGGTTGAGCTACGCTTAGCTTGCTAACGTTAGATAGCAGTGTTGAGGAGTCAATAAGGTATCAACAATAAATACAAATCATAAAATGATATGATAATGTATTTTTTCCTTGCAGCAATAACATTTGATTAGAATAGACCATTTTGAATGAAAAAGCACTGACATTTGGATTACAAAAAAAACCAAATACATAAAATAAAAAATATTGTGTCGCGATATCATATTTTGAACACATCGCCCAGCCCTATCCTGGTGGGGAAACACTGACATTACAAGCTCAATACCCAATATTATCACAAGGGATTTCCATAAAATTACAGTGATATCATTCAGAGAGAACTTTAAACCCCTGGACTGACTGCACTAGAGCCTTTAAATGCCAGTGCTAACTGGGCTTTTAGCCCTTTGATAACTAACGCTAACTAAACTAACTAACGTTTCAGACAGGCCCATTCTAAAGTAGACTAACCCTAACTAACTATACCCCTGGATAATCTGGCACTGCTCTGGCCCATTGCAACATCTCCCCCAGGCAGCCCAGCGGTAAAGATGCCCCTGCAGGATGAAATACACTAATAAGGAGATCTATTAACACATTCAAGGCCACTGGGGCCAGTCTAACCTCACTCTATGAGGCCAGCTTCTCATAACAAGGTTTCACTCTGCGTGAGGTTGTTTGTAGAGCTACATCTATATTTTATATTATTGCTATGTCATTGTCAATTGACAGTATAAACCTTCCCTTCAATATGCCATAAAGAATATTTTTTTTCATCAATACGTTCCCATTTTATAGCATCGTGAATATGAACATTATATCGGATTGGTCTAGGGTAATTCCTGCAAAGCTAGTTATAGGGCACTAAGCTAATAACGTTAAATCGATGTTTCGGCCCTACACAAGCTAGAGTTAAAAATCTAAATGCATATGATCGGTATCATGGTCCACCATGAATGCATGAAAAGGGGGGGGGGGGGGGGGCGGGGGAAGTTGTTTCTGATTATTGATTACCAATAACGGCATTCGTTATTACAACAACATACGCTGATCGGGGGGTTGGCTATGAGAACAAGGCCCGATCAAGCTGAAATCGATGTCAAATCGCTCTTACCTGTGGCCGGTTGGATTCCAAAAATAATTTCCCAGTTATTGATCGCCATCTGGTAGATCGATATGATCATTGGCTGATGCTATATTCCTTTACTGCATACTGAATTCGGCGTCGCAATAAGTATTCCAGGCGATCGGTTGAAGCAATAGCTTCAGGGTAACAGTAAAGTTAACCCGGAATGAAAAAAAAGTGACACCCGTCTGCAACAAGGATTACTCCATTCTCAAGACAGCGCCTACCAGGATCTGGCCGGTACTGCACTTTTCCGAATCCCAAAGGCATTTTCCAGCCAATATACAGCTCTGTGACATTGAGTAGGATATTAAAATGGAATAAAAGCAAAAACAAGTCAATAACGTATATATATGTGGTTGGCTTCCAGAGGTCGGATCCCCAGGAAAGTGTTAACACTTTGAGTGCCGTTCATGAGAATTCTCATTTCTGGGCCCCAACCGTTCAGTGCCATAAACGCAGATTCTCATTTCTGGGTCGTTTTTCCCCCTTTTTTTTTAATACCCTATTCAATCTCAGGGAGCTGTGTGTTGCCTGAAAAATGCATACTGGGAATCCGAAGGTGCAGTACCGGCCGCATCCTACCAGGCGGCGGTATTGAGCACCATTTCTAACATTGTATCCTGGGCTGTAGGATGGCCCGAGGTCTCTGGTTTCATTTTTCCTTCTCGGGCGAGGCGAACAGTTTAACGGTTACATTGAACCCCGTCAAATATGCCGGATCCATATGTTATGGTCGATTATGCCATCGAGCAAATGGACATTGGATCTACCAGATGGCGATCAAGAAATTGGAATATTCTTTTTGGATTACTCCCGGCCGAAGGTAAGGGCGATTTGACATCAATTCTAGCTTGATCCTGCAATATCTTTAAATTTTTATTTAAACTTAAATTTTTTATTAACATTTATAGACAAACAACACTTACACAATACCTACAATGACATCAACATGGGCCCCTTGAATTCGGCCGCACTCAGCCTCCCAGAGAGGGACCCCCCCCCCCCTCCCGCCATCCACCCCCAGAACAGAGCTCGCCCACATCCCAGGGCCGTCTCACGCTGGGCAGAGTACTCAGCGACACGGGTACCTTGAATTTGATTGGGCCAGGCCCAGTAGAGGGGCACCCCACCCCACGGCCGACGACCCCACAACATCCAAGACCCCACTCTCCCGGGCCAGACCGCGGAAACTATGGTCCCCCTCCCCCAACACCCCCCCCCCCATTAAGCCCATAGGAGCCCCCCATATCTCAGGCCGATGTGCGCGCCGCCGGGCCCCTAGCGACACGGGTCCCTTGAATCGATTGGGCCAGGTCCAGTAGAGAAGAGGATAGGGGACTCCCCCCCAACCGAGCCAAGCCCGCTATTTCCCATGCCACCGAGAGCCCCACCCCACGCCCACCGACCCCCCAACCAGGGTTTCCGTTAGCCGGTAATTACCGGTATTTGACCGGCAAAATCTGTTGAAGTCCGAATATTTAAATCTCTCCGGTCATAATGTCCGGTGAAAATAATTCCCTCTAAGCACAATTTGATTATTTGAATTGTATTAAAATAGGCTAAAATTAAATAGCCTATGCGATGAACGAAACAATCATTACATTTGTTTCATTGATGCTTCACCAAGCAGGTCTAATAATGACAACGATGTTGTCAGCGGAAGCTTGGTGCTGGATTTGCGAGAGCATGCAGCTGCAGAGCCGCAGAACCCACAGAGCTGTGCCCGCACAGTGCAGTACTCCAATTCAGCCATTGGCAATTCAGCTGTTGGGTGGGGGGCGCTGCTGAGCGGTCCCCAGACCGGACCTGAAAACACAGCTGGCTCTGCGGCTCTGCAGCTGCATGCTCTCGCAAATCCAGCACTGAAGTCGTTGGGAGGTGGAGATAGTCATCACGCAAACCCACGATAATGTTGCCGTCTCTCTCTGCCAAATTTCTCAGTTCTTCGCTTGATATAATTAATACAAATGTCCAATATAACGGAATTCGTTAGCTCATAAAAATGTGATTATAACAGACTGCTGTTTATTAATGTCGGGCAGACTGCCCACCGACACCTCAAGTCGGCAGCAGCACGAAGTCTCGAGGGACTTATTTTATTTGGAATATATTAATGACTGTATACGCAAAAGTAGCCTAGTTTTAAGTTAAAATATTATAAATGCCTTGAGGATGTCATTCTTTATATAGCCTGCCTATCAATTGTTTTTAAGCTCAATAAACTCTGACCGGAATTGATCCCATTTGTCCGGTAGATTGAAATCTACCGGACACTGAGACCGGCAACAATTTTTTCTAACGGAAACCCTGTCCCCAACACACAGAACCCCGCCGGGCAAAGCCCAGCCGGTCTGATCCCCCTGAGAGAAACCCCTCCCTCCTGCCCTCCTCCCAGAGAAACAGAGCACCCCCATATCCTGGTCCACCATGCGCGGAGCCGAGCACCCAGAGCTCCCAACCGCCCCCGCCCGACCCCCGAGAACCCCAAGCCCAGGCCTGCAGTAGGCCAAAGCACCACGCTTCAATGATCCCGCGACCCCAAGCCTGGTGCCCCCCCGGCCCGGTGACCAGCCCGCCCAGGCCACGGCGTCTGAGGGCCCCAGGAAACCCCACCCCCCCCCCCATACCAATCCCACAGCGTGCAAGGCCCCCCCCTCCCCCGGGTCGATCCGCCGGAACGATGGCCCCTCCCCTCGACACCCCCCCCCCCCCCCCCCCCCACTGAACCCAGCCTGCCCACCTCTGTACCTCCAGTCACCGACATCACTCATATATTTATGAAAACACAATAACACAATAAGAAAAAATGAAGTGAACATAAATGGTTATATGGTTAGCACTCTTTCCCCGATTGGCGGTTTGGGGGGGGGGGATCAGCCCTCCCACTGGAGAAGCCCCCCCCCCCAGAGACGGCAATACCCCCCAAAGGAGATTCTCCAAGCCTCTCTTCATGTCCAACTTTTTGAATTCTTGTCCTTCATATTTGTCAATGTGCACATTTAAAGCAACTGCTATTTTAACATAACTCGGAAGAAAATAATATAAAAGCAGACTAAAGACAATTGGCACTTCCCAGGTAATTCTTTTTAACCCCGTTTAACCCCCGTTTGGCGGGTTGGAGGGGCAAGGCTCTCCTGGAGGGCCCCTCCTATAACGACGTAGATATCCCCAATGGGGATTCTCCAATGTCCCTATTATTGTCCAACATTTTATTTGAATTTTTATCTTTCATATGTTAGTACATTTCCAGAGCTCCCGGTCCGGTCTCCGAATGTGATTCCCCATGTTCGCCGGCCCGGGCAACCTCCGCACCTGCATCTCGTGTGCGGATGGTCCGGCCCACCTCGGTGCCCGAGTCCTGGTCGGTCCGGTTGTATCCAGCCTCTCCCCGTCCCTCCCCTGGGGGCCGTCCGTTTCACCTCTCCCGAACCAGCTTGTATCACTTGCTGCGTCATATTCATCGTGTTAATTTCCATGTTAGCTTGCAGCTCCTTCTCCAGCCAGGCCTCGCTGCGGTCCAACACCACGTTAGCTTGTATCCCTTGCTGCGTCGTATTCCTTGTGTTAACTTCCATGTTAGCTTGCAGCTCCTTCTCCAGCCAGGCCTCGCTGCGGTCCAACGCGACGTTAGCTTGTATCCCTTGCTGCGTCATATTCACCGTGTTTTTAACTTCCATGTTAGCTTGCAGCTCCTTCTCCAGCCAGGCCTCGCTGCGGTCCAACACCACGTTAGCTTGTATCACTTGCTGCGTCATATTCCTTGTGTTAACTTCCATGTTAGCTTGCAGCTCCTTCTCCAGCCAGGCCTCGCTGCGGTCCAACGCCACGTTAGCTTGTATCCAGGGCACGAAATTAGAGCCTGCCACCCGCCATTGGCGGGCAGATTTTAGGTTTGGCAAGTGAGACAGAGGTCTGTCCGCCATGTGGTGGGTAACCAAATAGTCATGTGAAAACCGATCGAAAAACATGATCCAATTCTTAGCGGAGTTCTCACTCGCTGACTTCTGTCTCAGACACACAGACCTGCAGCGCACTCCTCCTCCTGCCCCTCCCAAACCCGTGTAAACACAGAGGCTCCTATTGCATCGGGCAGTCTGCTGACTGCTCTAGTCTAGTGGGACCTCCGTGAGCTAACGTTAGCTACCGTTACAAAATGACCCAGTCAACTATTCACTTTTAGTTTAATACATGAGGCATTGTCTAACGTTATCTAGCCGGCTAGCTACTGTTAGCTCCTGATATCAACAAATGCTCCAGCAATAGTCTAGTAGTGCATGATACCTCCGTTGGCTAGGTAGGTAGCTCACGTTAGCTCACGTTAGCTCACTACGAAATGTCCCAGTAAACTAAATAGTTCACTGAGGCGTTGTCTTAACGTTATCTAGCCGGCTAGCAGTAGCTACAGATAGCTCCTGATATCAATGTCTTATAACATTGATTCGATGCGTATTCGAGCCCCTGGCTTCCATCGCATGAGAGCATGCTGAATGTGATTTGACCAAAGCAGAGTATAGGGTCCAGCTGCAGCGCCGGAAAATCCTTGCTGGAGCTGGAGGCTACTCGAGTATACACACACAGTGGAGCTGTTTGCAGATAGCGAGCATTTTGACTTGTTGCGTGGTGGCGATGTCTCGCAGATAATACAACTACAAGTATTATTTTTTTTTTTAAACTTTTGGCCATTCCCCTGGCTCTTTTATGTGTTTATCACATTTATACTGGTCAAGGATGACCGACAGAAACAGGCTGAAAGGGTTCAGGGTTCAGGAAGACACTCTGGGAAAGGCACGGCTGCAGTCGGGATTCGAACTCGCTAAGCCCCAGATCCGTGACGAGCACGGTTGTCCACGGCGCTGAAATAGCGCTCGCGGTACGTGGTGAGCTACTGGAGCTCCCAACTACAAGTATTATTATATAATATATATATATATATATATTTTTTTTTTAAACTTACATTTTTATTAAACATTTATAGACAAACAACACGACATATACAATAACCTCAACAACACTATTAAACAGACATAAATAATAAAGAAAAAATGTAATACCCAAAAGACGAAAAATAAAAAATACTGACTTAAGCAAATAAACATAAAACAGTTGTCATACCTTAAACAAAAATAAAATTAGAAAACATTAAGTGTGTGACATGGGTTCAGAGACCCTCTTTGAACCTCTTTCCTCCTTTACCCTTCGCCCTCTTGTGGTGTATTTGGTTCTTCCTCTGTGATGTCGTTTTCGTTCCCCTTGTAATCCTCCCACTTTCCCCATCTTTCTCCAAATTTCTCTTCCTGTAACCTCAGCATGTGTGTTATCCTCTCCATATCCTGTATCTCTTCCACTATTCCTACCCATTGTGCTATTGTCGGTGGGTCTTCCTTGTACCACAGTCTCGTTATTGCTTTTCTGGCCGCTATCAACATTATCTTTATTAAATATTTGTCCCCCCCTTGTATTCCCTCGTGTGTCAGGTCCCCTAAGTAAAGCACCAGTCCTGTTTGTGGTAACCCGTATCCTAATATTCTGATCATTGCCTCCCCTATCTCCTCCCAATACCCCTTCAGCTTCTGACATCCCCAGAATATGTGCGTGTGATTTGCCCCCTCCTTCCCACACATCCTCCAGCATGCTCTTTGTGTTGGTGCATATTTTCCCTTCAGCTCTGGGGTTATAAAGAATCTGATTATGTTTTTCGATCCAAACTCTTTCCATATCCTCGATCCTGTTGTTGAATGTTGCACCTCGCATATGTTCCCCCATTCCTTCCCGGTTATTTCTATCTCTAGCTCTCTCTCCCATTTCTCCCTTATAGCCCGGTATATTGCTGATATTACTCTTCCTTGCCCCCCTTCGTATGCCCATACTATCATCTTTATTATTCCATTCTGTTCTTTGTCTTTGGCCCCCCTTATTTTTTGTTGTAGTAGTCTCTAACCTGTAGATATCTGAAGTGGTCCCTGTTTTCTAGTCCAAATTTCTCCTTTAATTTTTGTAGTGTCTGCATTTCCCCCTTCTCTATCATTTTGCATATCGCTGTTGCCCCCCCCCCCCCCCCTCTCCCACCTTCTGAATCCATGGTCTAACCTCCCTGGTTTGAATCTCTTGTCATGTGCTACCCATCTCAGAACCCCTGACTGCTTCTCCAATTTGTGTTTTTACTACTCTGTTCCATATGGTCAAGGTGCATTTGGTGATTGGATCTAATAGTCCCTCTTTTTCTTTAAATAGTTCCCCATCTCCCACCAGAGCTTGTACCTTGTATCCCTCCCCTTCTTTTTCAATGTCTTTCCATCTTGCCTCATATCTGTCGTTACACCAGCACGTCACTGCTCTCAGTTGTGCTGCATAGTAATAATCTTGTAGGCTGGGTACTGCCATCCCTCCCTCTTCCTTTGGTAGTTGTAGTGTTTTATATCTGACCCGTGGTCTTCTCCCCGCCCATATGAACCTCGATATCAGTCTGTCCCACTCCCTGAATTGATTCTGTGGTATTTGTATCGGTATTGACTGGAATAGGTACAGTAACCTTGATAGTATGTTCATTTTAATGACCGCTATTCTTGAATTGAAGTCCAAGGGCATTACTGTCCATCTCTCTAAGTCTCTCTTGATGTTCTGATTTATCTGTGTATAGTTCGCCTCAAACAGTTTCTCCACCCCTCTCGTGATGTTCACCCCTAAGTATTTAATCTTGTCCATGTCCCATCTTATCCTGTACTGTTCCCTAATTTCCGTCGTTGGGGTATAGTTCCATGCTAAGGTCTGTGTCTTTGTCACGTTTAGTTTGTATCCTGAGTAGTGGCCATATTCCTTCAGTAGATCCATCAGTGCCGGGAAGCTCTTGTCTGGTTGCCTCATGTATACTATCACGTCGTCCGCAAATAGGCCTAGTTTATATTCCGTTCCCTTTATCCTTACTCCCTTAATGTCCTCGGTCTGTCTGATCAGTTGTGCCAGTGGTTCTATGAAAACGGCGAAGAGCGTTGGTGAGAGACAACATCCCTGTCTGGTAGCCCTCTCTAATCCGATTCTATCCGTCAAGCTGCCATTCACCTTAACCCTCGCTGTCGGTTCTTGATATAGCGCCTTGATCATCTTCATCGCCCTCCCGTTCAGTCCGAACCTCATCAATGTTTTATATAAAAATGTCCAGCTCACACTGTCGAATGCTTTTTCTGCATCTAGGCTAATCAGTACCGCGCTACCACCTTGTTTTTGTATCTCCTCTACTATGTGTAATGTCTTTCTCACGTTGTCCTGTGTCTGTCTCCCTTTAATAAATCCAGTTTGATCTTTATCTATAATGTCTGGCATAAACGTCTCAAATCTCTTTGATATTATCGATGTATACATCTTGTAATCCACGTTGAGTATGGACACAGGTCTGAAACTACTACATAATTCTCTATCCTTCCCTACCTTCGGTATCGTGGTGATTATGGCTTCCTTCCACGAGGGGGGCATTTTTCCCTCTTCCATCGTGTGTCTGAACGCCACCCCTAACATGGGTGCTAATTCCGTTCTAAATGTCTTGTAGAATTCCGATGGGAATCCGTCGCTCCCCAGAGACTTGTTGTTTTTAGCTCTACTAATTGCCTCTTCCAGTTCTCGTTCCGTAATTATTTTATTTAATTCTTCATTCTGTTCTTTCCCTATCGATGGTAACTCTAGCTTCTCCAGATATGCTTCTATTTCCTCTTCTCCCGCTGCTTTTGGCTGTGTGTATAGTTTCTCATAGTATTCTCTAAATGTCCTCTCTATTTCAGCTGGGTCTCTCAATATTTCATTAGTCTTTATATCCCTTATTGTGTGCATCGTGTTCAACTTCTGTTGCGTCCTTAATTCTCCTAGCCAACAATCTGGTCGCTTTTGGTCCCCCTTCATAGTAAGTTTGTTTCATGAACCTCGCTTTCTTTTCTATTTCCGTCAATAATTCCCTATTTATCCTGGCCTTTACTTCTTTGATTTCTCCGAGCGTTTCCTGTTCTTTTGATATCTGGTGTCTCCCCTCTAGCTTCTTCAGCTTCCCTATCAGATTGTGATATGTCTCCGTTCTGGCCTTCTTCAGCATTGCTGTCTTCTCCATCAATTTCCCCCTCATCACCACCTTCAGTGTGTCCCATAGAATGTTCGGATCTACCGCCCCGTTGTCATTTTCTTCCTTATACCTGGCTATCTCCTCCTTGATCTGACTCACCACCCCCTTGTTATTTAATATTCCTACATTTAGTCTCCAGATCGTGTTCCTCAGTCTCCCTTCTAGATCTACTGTCAGATATATGGCACTGTGATCCGATATGTCCGCTACTCCTATTCTGCTCTCCCGTACCCTGTAACTGTCCCCCGTCGTCATCAAAAAGTAGTCTATTCTCGCATATGTCACGTGCGGGTGTGAGTAATGTGTGTATTCCCTGTCCATGGCATGCATCCCCCTCCAAACATCTGTAATTCCCATTTCCGTCATCTGAATATTCATATATCTACTGATTGGTGCCCGTCCTTTTCTAGTACTCGTGGTGTCTAGGTCGTGATTCAGTACTACATTAAAATCTCCCGCGCATACCAATATCCCTTCTAGTTCCATCACTATCATATCAAAAATGGTCTCATATAAATCCCTCTCACTCTCTGGGGGTGCATAAACATTCACTAACGTAATCATTTGACCCTCCATTTTTCCCTTCACCAGAACAAACCTTCCCTCCTTGTCTCTTACTTCCTTGATCAATTCAAATTTGACTGTTTTTGATTAACGTGATTACTCCTCTCCTCAGGTTCCGTTTAAAGGAACTATAGTATGCATTTTCATATCCAAATCTCTTCAGTTTCTCATGATCCTGTGCTACCAAATGTGTCTCCTGCAGAAAAATCACTTCCATCTCACTTTTTTTACACTTCAACATCACTTTGCCCCTCTTTATCGTATTATTCATTCCATTAACGTTTAACGACATAATTTTTATACCTTTAACCATTGTCATCTTTCTTCTTCTTTCGTCTGTCAGTCCCCCCCATGTCACATTCATTCCCCCCTCCGGTTGTAGCCTCCGCTCTCTTCACCGAATACATATAATGATTAACATAAATAAAAAACATAAACTTTACATAAAGTGCTCCCAAGGCGTTCGGGGGGTCCCTGTGTCCCCCCCTGTCACCTGCTGGTGGGTGAGGAGTAATTGCTCTCCTAGTGAGAGGACTCCTCCAGACAGCTTGGGGGTTTGAAACCTTTACCCCCAACCGCTCGTCATATTTGTCTAGCTTTCTTACTGTTTTTATTGCTGTCGAGCTCCTGGTCAAAAGCGCTCTGTCCTTCATTCTGATCAAAGACCCCCATTTCCTAGGTCCCTCTCAATGTGGCTCATATGTTCCAATGTCCCTCCTTCCTCCCAAACCCGTGTGTGGTGTCTTCTGTGTACCCCTTTTTACTTTCTTTTCCTCCTCTCTATTTTCTATGTGATGTCCATTTATCCCCTTAATCCCTTCCAATTCTCCACTTGCACAATCTGAAAGTAGGCACTTCCGGCTGACTTCCGGTTGCCAATGGTACTTCCTGTCCCATCCAAATACATTGGTTTTAGCTACTTTTCTCCCCTTATTTAAACAACTTTGTCGTCACAGAGAGGCAATGAAACGTTTGTATTATTATAGTATAGAATGTATTTAATAAGCAAACGTTTGTCAGCAGGGTTTTTGGGCTGTATTTCATGTAAAAACGTTTACTGTTAGTTTCCTTGCTCAGCCAGCATTAGCTAACAGAAGCTAGTGGTTAAACAGGCCGGATTAGCTTTGAGCTAACTATCTTTCCCGACCCATGTATTCATTCCATTCTAAACATAACGTTAGTTTACAAAACATGACCCGTCTATATAACGTTGAGGAACAAATTATATAGACGGGTAATGTTTTGAACAACTAACGTTACGTTTAGAATGGAATGCATCGGCAAAGATCGTTAGCTCAAAGCTATTCAAGTTTCAAGTTTTCAAGTTTCTTTAATAGTTGTCATACAGAAGTACAGAATACTTTCATACAAAATGCTTCTTACTGTTACGCTCCAGAGACTGTGCTAGACAAGATAGTATCAAATAACATAGTATAGCATGTAGTTTAGAAGAAGAAAATGAGGTCACAGTGTTCGGTATAGACATATGTACAATGTTCTGAGTTACCATATAATATACAATACTATGCAGTGTACTAATGTACAGTACTATATAGTGCAAAGCAGAAATGGGATGAGGTACAATTTAGGTGCAATTTACAGTAAGGTGTACGAGTTGTAGTGCAATCCTTCATCAATAAATATAAAGTGTGGGGAGTGGGTGCTACAGTGTGTTTGTTTAAAGTGGGTGTGTGCTATAAAGTGTGTGGAGTGGGTGCTACAGTGTGTTTGTTTAAAGTGAGTGTGTGCGTGTGGATGTGTGTGCTATGTGCGTTTGGTGGTTGTTGTTGTGTAGGGGGGATCTATGGTGGTTGTTGTTGTGTAGTGTTCATTCATTGTTCGTTTAGCAGCCTGATGGCCTGGGGATAGAAGCTTCTTCTGAGTCTTTCTGTGCTCGCCTTGAGACTCCGGTATCGCTTGCCTGACCGCAGCAGTTCAAAGAGGCAGTTGTTCGGGTGACTGGAGTCTTTAATGATTCTCTTAGCCTTGCCCTTGCAACGCTTGTTGTAAATGTTCTGGAGGGTGGGGAGCCCCCCTCCAATTGTGCGTTCGGCTGAACGTGTCACTCTTTGTAGTCTGCTTCGGTCTTGTGCAGTGCTATTCCCAAACCAGGAGGTGATGTTGCCGGTCAAGATGCTCTCTATTGTACATGAGTAGAAGTTCTTAAGGATCTTCTGACTGACTTGGAACTTCCTATTCCGGCCCGTTTATCAACTTCCTGTCGTTTAGAAATATGATTTTATAGTGAAAATCATTACCAAAACGTCCGGAAAAACCTCACGGGAGCATTATACACTGTCATACAAATGTACAAATGCTATAA
Organism: Notolepis coatsorum; assembly: GCF_963971535.1. Taxonomy (NCBI): domain Eukaryota; kingdom Metazoa; phylum Chordata; class Actinopteri; order Aulopiformes; family Paralepididae; genus Notolepis; species Notolepis coatsorum. The sequence continues at coordinate 158,776,206 of NC_140165.1, read as the reverse complement.
GGTGGCAAGAAATGCACTATAAACAATACTTTGGGTCGGGAAAGATAGTTAGCTCAAAGCTAATCCGGAAGGGCAGCTAACAGTAGCTATAATAATTATAATGCAGGACCATTGTTCTTTGTAGGATCGCAGATGCGATTCATCTCTGCGATTAACCCATCCCGTCGTCCTCCCCCCCAAGGGCAGCTGGGAGCAGACCGGCGTCGGCGAGGGCCGCGCCAGGGGACCAATCCAAGTGCTCCTGCCCGTCTTCGTCAAGGACGCCACAGCGTTAGCGATCTGTTGTTGTGCATGTTTTTCCATTGGGTTTATCTTATCGGGGGGGAAACCCTTGCGAACACGGGGAGAACATGCAAGCTACTGTCTAACTGTGATGCATTCGACAGACAGACCGGCCCAGGCAGTTCAGCGTCGCGGAGCATTTAGCCTGCTGGCTACCTAGCTCCACTCGGGAGCTCCAGCAGCTTGTCGATGTGCCAATAGCCTCAGCAACCTAACGTTAGCTGGCTCCAGCAGATCGAGCCAGCTAACGTTAGCTTGCTGAGGCTATTAGCACATCGACAAGCTGCTGGAGCTCCCGATGCTGGTTGAAGTGGAGCTAGGTAGCCAGCAGCTAACGGTAGCTGGCTCCAGCAGCTTGTCGATCTGCTGGAGCCAGCTAACGTTAGGTTGCTGAGGCTATTAGCACAGGGCTGTACGCTAAGCTTTTTCACTAGGGGCACACTTGCCCCTAAATGAGAAATTTAGGGGCAAATAATATTTTTTAGGGGCAAATTTTTAAATAACTATTTTACCATTATAGTAGGGCTGGGCGATATGGCCTCTAAATGATATTGCGATATTTTTGGGCCATATCACGATACACAATATATATCGCAATATTTTGACATTTCCTAAAGCACTTAAAAATGCTTGATTTAACCCTTTGATGCATACAGTCACGCCAATATGATGATTATAATAAGTCCCTGCAACATATGTTTGCATTATTAAACCATGAAGATGCTTTAAAAAATAATTTAATGAAAATGTACTAAGAGTAGTCTACTGACACACTAATAAAAAAAATTATTTACATCTAAGACTATTTATATAAAAACTCTTGGGTGCCCTTTTTTTGCACAGTACTGTGTTTTCTATCCACTTTAGCCAAACACACACACACATATATATATATATATATATATATATATATATATATATATATACTACTGTGAGAAAATAATAATTACACACAAAGGGATAATGGCTTATAGCAGACTTAATGATTTTAGAATATTTCAGATAATGAAATTAAATGTTTATCATCAACTATCCAGTTAGTATTTATACTGTCTGTAACGTTTGGCTACTTTAAATCATTGAATGTAGAGAGAGAGCGAGAGAGAGAGAGGGGGCGAGAACGCACAAGAGAGCCAGCCCCCCCCCCCCCCCCCCCGGGTTTTGTTCTAGGTTCGCGTTTTGATCGTCTAAGCTGCCGTAGGTGATGACGTCACACTCGAATGTAAACAGGAAGAGTCTAACACGGAGATGGAAAGTCACAGTGGTCGATGATATACAGAAACGAATAACTAATAAATATGAAGTTATGTTTAAACTTCTGTTGTCAAGCGTTGTCACTTGTCAATATAACCCACCCCCTTTCCTCACTTTTCCACCGTCCCTGCTTCACTCGGGACCACCAGCTAACGTTAGCCCATTGCTCGTGTCAATTAAATTGCATGTTATTAAATGTCCGCGCTGGTCTGTCTAATGAAATTACAACCGCAACATTATGTCGCCTGTACAGCCCTGGTTGTAGGCTAATGTTAGTGTAGTGAAATGCGAATGAAGGGGTGAAATCACTATTCGCAAGCTTGCGAGTAGATATAATTTTTCATTCGCACCGGCCAAATTAGGGGGCAATTTGCGACGATCTCGTCGCAGCGTACAGGCCTGTAGCACATCGACAAGCTGCTGGAGCTCCCGAGTGGAGCTAGGTAGCCAGCAGGCTAAATGCTCCGCGACGCTGAACTGCCTGGGCCGGTCTGTCTGTCGAATGCATCACAGTTAGACAGTAGCTACTGTTAGCTGCCCTTCCAGATTAGCTTTGAGCTAACTATCTTTCCCGACCCAAAGTATTGTTTATAGTGCATTTCTTGCCACCTTATAGCATTTGTACATTTGTATGACAGTCTATAATGCTCCCGTGAGGTTTTTCCGGACGTTTTGGTAATGATTTTCACTATAAAATCATATTTCTAAATGACAGGAAGTTGATAAACGGGCCGGAATAGCTTTGAGCTAACGATCTTTGCCGATGCATTCCATTCTAAACGTAACGTTAGTTGTTCAAAACATTACCCGTCTATATAATTTGTTCCTCAACGTTATATAGACGGGTCATGTTTTGTAAACTAACGTTATGTTTAGAATGGAATGAATACATGGGTCGGGAAAGATAGTTAGCTCAAAGCTAATCCGGAAGGGCAGCTAACAGTAGCTACTGTCTAACTGTGATGCATTTTCTGTTTGCAGTCCAATGTTCACCAAAACACACACCCACACACTTATAATTTGTTCCTCAACGTTATATAGACAGGTCATGTTTTGTAAACTAACGTTATGTTTAGAATGGAATGAATACATGGGTCGGGAAAGATAGTTAGCTCAAAGCTAATCCGGCCTGTTTAACCACTAGCTTCCGTTAGCTAATGCTGGCTGAGCAAGGAAACTAACAGTAAACGTTTTTACATGAAATACAGCCCAAAAACCCTGCTGACAAACGTTTGCTTATTAAATACATTCTATACTATAATAATACAAACGTTTCATTGCCTCTCTGTGACGACAAAGTTGTTTAAATAAGGGGAGAAAAGTAGCTAAAACCAATGTATTTGGATGGGACAGGAAGTACCATTGGCAACCGGAAGTCAGCCGGAAGTGCCTACTTTCAGATTGTGCAAGTGGAGAACTGTGTTACTCGCAGCGTGCGTCTATGTACTTGTTTCAATATGTTCTGTGTTCCGTCTATCATACCTAATTATATTTCCATTTATTTCCTCCATCTGCATGTGTATTATGTGTCCATGTATACGTTATGTTCGTTCCTATATCCTGCCTCTACCTGGGAATGTGTGTTTATGTATATGTTATTTCAGTTTCTATATTTTGTCTCTATTTGGATAGTTTTTTCAATCTCTTGTGCGTGTACTCATCCGTTCGTCTCCTCCCTAGGACCGCTACTATTCCTAATTTATGCAAATGACATGTCGTCAGCTTGTGACTGCAACTTGTTCCTGTTTGCGGAGGACTCAGCCCTGCTGGTCTCTGACAAGAACAAGTTACAGGTTGAAAAAGCCCTCAGCTCGGAACTAGGCAAAATCTGCATATGGCTCGCCGACAACAAACTATCATTACACATGGGCAAAACAGAGTCCATTCTCTTCGGTTCAAATAACAAACTCAGCAAGACCGACGGCTTCTCGGTTACAGTGGGTGACAATATTATCACAAGGAAAGAAGATAGGTCTACCTGGGTTCCATCCTAGAGGCTAATCTTTCCTGTGACAAAATGGCATCCAATGTAATAAAAAAAGTCAACCAACGAACGCGATTCTTGTACCGGATCTCCTCTCTGGTAAACAAGAATACCCTGAAGACTCTAGCAGGAGCACTCATTCAAGGGTACTACGACTATGCTTGCACCTCATGGTACCAAAGCACCTCAAAGGCACTAAAAAACAAATTACAAACATCTCAAAACAAGCTAGTCAGACTACTACTTGACCTGACTCCTAGAACCCACCTCACCCCTGCCCACTTTGACAACCTAGGATGGCTTAGAGTAGACGACAGAGTACAGCAACTTGCAATGGGCCTGGTCTACAAGATACACTACGCGACCAAGGTACCCATGTACATGTCAAAATACTTCCCAAAGGTCAGTGAATACCACGATCACAACACCAGAGGGAGCTCCACAAATCATGTAAAACCCAGATTCGGCTCAAACAAGGGACTAAACACGTTTCGCAATTATGCCACATCAATGTGGAACGCCCTGCCTAAAGCTGTAAAGAAATGTGAATCACTACCCACCTTCAAAAACACTCAAAAAACACCTACGTGAGACTGCAATTCGAAACTGGCCCCTACAAATGTCCTAACCTAGTTGTACAGTAAATGACCAAGTAAGGCTTTGTCAATATTCCAATGTACAGTACAGTGTAAAATGTGTGTGTGTCCCCTTCCCAACCACCCCCCCCCCCACCTCCAATGTACAGCCCTCACCCAACCCCACCCCACCCAACCAACCTCCTCCAATGTACAGTTTCTATGCCAAATGTATATACACTCCTTTTCTGGACACTTTTGTATCACAAACAGTACTGTATTTGCAAATCTGATATGTCATAAATGTATAGATGTAGCAGTACTGTCTATCTGTATGTCATGTATGTCATATATGTTATGATGAATTGAAAATGGGGGACCCTGATGTAAACAAGACGAAAGTCTTTCTCTGGTCTGCATCCCCTTAACAATTGTATGTATTGAGCTGTACTGTACTGTACCCATTCTGCAATCTGTTAATAAACTTTTCAATCAATCAATCAATCCCGCCTCCTCTCCTCTCCTTCTCCGTCTCTGGCCTCCTCGTCCGTCTCCGCCTTCGGTCTGTCACGTCTCACCTCTGCCTTCTCATCTCTCCTCCCTCCTCTCCCGGGTTTCGATCTCCTACTCTGGTCCATCTGCATGCTTTCTCCAATCTCTGCTGCAGGCTCCGCGTCTGGCCCTCCTGTCCCCTTCCTTCTCCGTCCTCCGCCATCTGCATCCCCCATCGCCTCATCTCCTCCGCCGCCTCCTGCGCCGTCGCGTACGTCACCGTCCCTTCCTTCCAGTGAATCCTTAGCGAGGTCATGGGTGATTGGAATTTCATTCCGTTTTTCAGAATTCTCTTCAGTCCCGCGTGTTATTGCTACCGCTGTCGAGTAATCTTGATCAAACGACAGTCTTTTCCCCTCGATTTCTATCTTCTTGGTCCACGCGGTTCTGAGTATCAATTCCTTAATCTCAAATCTCAGAAAGTTAATAATCACCGCCCTCGGAGGTCTGTCCGGTTTCGGTCTCGGAGCCAACGCCCTGTGGGCCCTCTGTATCTCCATTTTTTCCAGTCCCGTCTCCTTCAGTTGTTCCTTGATAAGCTTTTCCACATATTGGATCACCGATTCCCCTTCGACTCCTCCTTTCAATCCCCATATTCTGATGTTATTTCTCCGTGACCTCCCCTCCATGTCCGATATCTTTGTCTCCATCTGTTCTTGTTTTTGAATCGCACACGTTAACACCTCGTGTATCTCTGTGTTCCATTCCTCCATTTGCGCCGTTCTAGTCTGTACCTCTGTTACGTTTCTGTCCTGTTCCGCCATCTTCTCATCCACCCTTTTGAGTTCTGTATTAATTTCACCTCTGAAGTCCTCCTGTTCCTTCCTCAATTCCTCCCGTAACTTCCCAATATAATTTCTTATCGTGTCCGAGTTCAGTTTTATGGTCGCCTGCATCGTGTCCGAGTTCAATTTTATGGTCGCCAATATCCCGGCCTGCATGAGCACGGCCCATTCTGGCATTTCCTTGTCCGTCTCAGCCGAGACTCCCCCTTCCTCCGCCTGCTCCTTCTCGGTCTCGCCTCGGGGGTTCTGCTCCATCGAACTCTCCTCTTCCTGCGAGTTGTCCATTTCTCTTTCCTTCATAATTGTTTTCTCCTCCTTCCTTCTCGTTTGCATCTTGATTTTTGATCACTTTGTCACTTTTCGGGTCTTTATTTCTCAGTTTTTCGCTCTTTTGACCAGGAGCCTCACCGCATGCGTGCTACTCTTCCGCTCTCATACCGGAAGCCAATATAATATATATTTTATAAAAAAGAAAAAATGTAAACCAAAAACGATCGGTATCGGTTGATATGGCTCATAGACGATCGGTATCGGTGGCAAAAAACGTGATCGGGGCATCCCTAATTATGTTCCGTTATATCCTGCAAAGAGGGTAGAGTGAAGAGTCTGATGATGTTTAACAGTAGGTTACAATTTAAGCTTAAGATTGAATTTACATTGATTAATCAATCATCAATGAATATATTAAAATAATTTGCTTAAAATTTTACTCTGGCCTCTTATTTAAGTGTATTCGTCAACATAATACCCTATCTACTTGAAATGTACAGAATTTCTTTTATATATATGAGACACAAAAATGCGTTTTTTTGGCTGTTAAGAAATATGCTTGGCGGGTAGATTTTTCCCATCTACCCGCCACTGGCCGGTGAGTCAAAAAGTTAATTTCGTGCCCTGCTTGTATCCCTTGCTGCGTCATATTCACGTGTTTTTAACTTCCATGTTAGCTTGCAGCTCCTTCTCCAGCCAGGCCTCGCTGCGGTCCAACGTCCTGCTAGCTTGTATCACTTGCTGCGTCATATTCCTTGTGTTAGCTTCCATGTTAGCTTGCAGCTCCTTCTCCAGCCAGGCCTCGCTGCGGTCCAACGTCCCGCTAGCTTGTATCACTTGCTGCGTCATATTCCTTGTGTTAGCTTCCATGTTAGCTTGCAGCTCCTTCTCCGGCCAGGCCTCGCTGCGGTCCAACGCCACGTTAGCCCCGAGTCCATCGATGTCGCTCTGGATGTCCTGCGTGCTAGCTTGGATAGCTTGGTTAGCTAGCTCCATAGCCTGTGTGCTAGCCCGTACGTCCTGGGCCATCTGCATTTTAGCTTGGGTGTTAGCCTGCATGCTAGCTTCCCACTGCGTCATGACAGCCTGAATCATCTCCTGAATCATCTCCTGTGCCCTCTTGTACTTCTTCTGGGGTCACTTTTCGCTCGTCTTTTCTCGTGTTCCTCCTTCCTCCTCTCTTATATCCTTGAATTGTCACTTTTTATTTCGCTTTGAGTTGTTTTATTTCCTTTTTCTGATATTCAATGGCCGGGAGCTCTTTCATGTGGCTGTTCACCAGAACATCGCAAACCGGAAGCCATCGATCATGCAATCCTTTTACACAGATCAGGCTGATAACCGTTTTTAGTGTTCAATGCGAATGCCGTTACTGACGATCAAATCATCAGAAACGACCCCCCCCCCCCTTTCATGCATTCATGATGGAACAGAATACATACATTGTAGATTTGATTCTGGAACAATAGCGGGTTCAGGCAAGAAACGCCAGCGTCTACAATGTAATTGACGTGTAGGGCTAACTCAGCATTTCATGAATTACACTAGACCGCTCTAAAACCATACTTATATTCACCACGGTATAACACGGGAACGTATGGATGGAAAATTTATTTCTTTGCATCTTGACCGGAAGAAACCCAGTGTCAAATGACTATAGTATTGTATCCATAGCTATAATATAGAATATAGTTATAGCTCTACAAACAAGGTGACGGACTACATTGGTTTAATTGGTGGCATGAGCATAGCCGTTTCCCGGAAGAGGCGTGGCACAGAATGTGTTAAGAACATATCCCACTCTACCCTGATCTGATTTACCAGTAAAAGAGCCTGTCCTGATCTGGAAACATTCAGTGTAAAGCTGAGGCCTTCTCAGTATAAATGCCAAGGTAATCACTGATTTAAATAATGATATCATTAATTCATCCATTTAATCAATCAACCAATCAATCAATTAAGCAATCAACCAACCAATCAACCAAACAATCAACCAATCAATCATTTTATTTCAATTGATTTATTGTAATCATTCCTTCCTTCATTCATTCAACTGAAACATCCCTTTATCATCCATCCATGCCAGGACATGTTGACATGGACTGACCTTCAGATCTCTATGTATGATTGGAGGCTTCTGTTTGTGCATGTGCTGCACGGCGCGACACGATTGGTAGAAGATTTTGAGCACCGTGTCACATGACATGGGTCCCCTCTGTTCCACACGCTTCACAAAGTCCACCAACTGACCTGGAAACAGACAGTCAATTAATTAATTAATCAATCAAGCAATCCAATCTGTCAGTCAATCAGCTGGTCAGTCAGTCAGTTCATTCAAGATATAAGCTATATTTCATGAACATTTTACAAAATGTCACAAAATATATATTTTTTACTAAATCAAAAATTAGTAAAGTTACAAATACATCCTTGAACAGAAATAACAACTATGTTGAACAGAAATAAAAACTATGTTCAACAGAAATAACAACTATGTTGAATAGACAAAGAAAATGATTATTCAGCTTTTTCTCAAGAAATGTCGTTAGAATCCTTCTGAAAGGAAGTGATGACCGGGTGTGTGAGGGAAGAGAAAAGAAAGGAAATGGTTTCATCATCGACAAGGTTAACAAACTATACTGCTGCCTAGTTTGATGTTTTTATAAATAATTCATAGGAAGGACAAGAGATGAGAGGAGAGACAAGGAGAGAAGAGGAGAGGAGAAGAGAAGAGAAGAGAAGAGAAGAGAAGAGAAGAGAAGAGAAGAGAAGAGAAGAGAAGAGAAGAGAAGAGAAGAGAAGAGAAGAGAAGAGAAGAGAAGAGAAGAGAAGAGAAGAGGAGAGAGGAGAGGAGATGAGAGGAGAGAAGAGGAGAGGGGAGGAGAGAAGAGGAGAGGGGAGGAGAGAAGGAGAAGAGAGGAGAGAAGGAGAAGAGAGGAGTAGAAGAGAAGAGGGGAGAGGAGCGAAGATGAGGAGAGGAGTGAAGAGAAGAGAAGAGAAGAGAAGAGAAGAGAAGAGAAGAGAAGAGAAGAGAAGAGAAGAGAAGAGAAGAGAAGAGAAGAGAAGAGAGAGAAAAGAGCAGAGCAGATGAGAGGAGGGAAGAGGAGAGAAGATGAGGGGAGGGGAGGAGAGAAGAGGAGGAGAAGAGAGGAGAGAAGAGGAGAGAGGAGCGAAGATGAGGAGAGAGGAGAGACGAGGCGAGGCGAGGAGGTATACAATACCTTTACACAGCTCAGTGAGTATAAGGAACTCAGCCTGTCCAGTATCAGATTCCTCCTTACTGATGGAGGCAGCAGAGGAGAACTGGACCACATTGGGATGACCAGACAGTTTTTTCTACGGCACCACGTCAAGGAGCACGCACACACAGCAACATTCTATATACAAGTTATCTACACAAGTTTCTGTTGATCAAATTCCATGACAAAATGTCCAAAGGTCCATGACCTATATTTTTGACAATGTCCATGTTCAATTGATCCATTTTATAGTTGGATGGTTGATTAGAATATCTCAGGCTTTATTTTTGTCAGCTACAACAAGGATTTGGGACTTAAGTGAACAGAAGATTTAGAACATCAGGGAGCGTGTGGAAAATGCTCAATCAGATTTTGAACTGTGGAGTGTCTGAGGTCTGGCCAGTGTGATTAGCACTGCAGTAAGGAAGTGATGAAATAATGCGTTTGTGTTTGTGTCTCCTAATTTAAACCAAAATGTCTCCACAACGTCCCCAGGTCACCAAAGGATACCATGAAGCAGACTTCCTGGATGATGTCCTTGTTCTTCTCCTCCTCATTGGACAGCAGCCTCTGACATAACATAACATAACATAACATAACATAACCACACACACAGCTATGGTTCTGTATGCAGGAGTAGACACGAAGCAACCAAACACACCCTGAGAGAGAGCTAAACCAAATATTAAGACTGAGATTAGATTAGAGTAAGATCAGAAACAGTCCTAGTCCTGGACCATAGCTTGGGAAACAGGATGACAGAACAGAAGTCTGTCTATACATTAATATTCCAATATTATCTGGGGTCTTTGAGCCGACACGTGTAAATGCCACAGTGTTTAGAACAGCAAACCTCGACTATGAGGAACCCCAATATGATATTAGGGATATGTTGTCATTCGCCGGTTATAACACTGTTACTCTCTTACTATTACTCTTACTATTTACTATTGGGTGGTGTGGTCTGTGCGAGTTGTTTGCATGGTCATTCTATTGTTTAGTCATGTACAGTATACTGTACAGGTATATTGGTGAGCAGGATATGAACTATGAAGATGCATTTCACATCTAAGTCAGCCAAAGACTTTAATATACTGTATATTCGCTTGTATCTGAAATATTGGCTGTGGATGTAAAAAAAAATAAAACAGAGTGGAAAAGATAGACCCGTCAGCAGGATATGAAGATGCATTTCACATCTAAATCAGCCAAAGACTTTAATATATATTTGCTTAAATTGCTTGTATCTGAAATATTGGCTGTGGAGTGTATAATACTAATGGTGACAGCAGTACACTGATGGATATCGGTCATCAGCCAGTATCACCTCGTCACCTGTCTTCATGAAGTTTCTGCGTTGTGTTTATCTCTTACTCCGAAGTCGACCTTCGCATACTGGCTGTACAACTGTTTCATCCCCGTTAATGCAATCCGTAATCAGAAGAATTCGACACTAGCAAACGTGGTACCTTTCTTGGAAAAACGTTGTTTATTCCATAAACAAAGCCTCGTACCAGATGTAACCAATTCTTTAATGTCCTTGAACAGTCTTAGTTAATTCTTCTCCACTGTCTCTTATGCTATTAGTCCAATGGTTCTGGGCCTCGTCATAGCCAACAATCATTCCCTGTTAGCCGAAGCTAGCGATGATGTGTCACTTCCCCTCCCCCACCCAGCGAGGGTGAGGAGGGATCAAAGTCTCTGATCAATGCGTCTGCTCGCCTGTGCGTCGGTCTCAATCTGGCTAGTCTCCTGAAGACCCGACAGCTTACCGTCTTCAAGTCTCGCGATGTCGACCTCTCTCATGACTGTTACTATGGCAACGGCACTTTTGACCCAAATCACTATAGCAACGGCGATGCCGATATTACTAAACGATGTGACCACACCACCATGTGACAGCCCAGCGCCGGTTGCATACAATGACCTTGGCTCGCTTGAGAGCTCAGCTGATGACAGCCCCTCACCCGCAGCCTCACTGGAGCCAGACATAGTGACTGATACTGTCCTCTTACAACTAATATCTAATAGCAGATGCTGTCACCCACCGATATATACACATTGAAAAACATAGATTCCTTCAACACCAAGGAGTGTATAATACTAATGGTGACAGCAGTACACCCAGGAGTGTATAATACTAATGGTGACAGCAGTACACCCAGGAGTGTATAATCCTAAAGGTGACAGCAGTACACCAAGGAGTGTATAATCCTAAAGGTGACCGCAGTACACCCAGGAGTGTATAATCCTAAAGGTGACCGCAGTACACCCAGGGGTGTATAATCCTAAAGGTGACAGCAGTACACCCAGGAGTGTATAATCCTAAAGGTGACCGCAGTACACCCAGGAGTGTATAATCCTAAAGGTGACCGCAGTACACCCAGGGGTGTATAATCCTAAAGGTGACAGCAGTACACCCAGGGGTGTATAATCCTAAAGGTGACAGCAGTACACCCAGGAGTGTATAATACTAATGGTGACAGCAGTACACCCAGGAGTGTATAATCCTAAAGGTGACAGCAGTACACCCAGGAGTGTATAATCCTAAAGGTGACAGCAGTACACCCAGGAGTGTATAATCCTAAAGGTGACAGCAGTACACCCAGGAGTGTATAATCCTAAAGGTGACCGCAGTACACCCAGGAGTGTATAATCCTAAAGGTGACAGCAGTACACCAAGGACTCAAGGAGTGTATAATCCTAAAGGTGACAGCAGTACACCCAGGGGTGTATAATCCTAAAGGTGACAGCAGTACACCCAGGAGTGTATAATCCTAAAGGTGACAGCAGTACACCCAGGAGTGTATAATCCTAAAGGTGACAGCAGTACACCAAGGACTCAAGGAGTGTATAATCCTAAAGGTGACAGCAGTACACCCAGGAGTGTATAATCCTAAAGGTGACAGCAGTACACCCAGGAGTGTATAATCCTAAAGGTGACAGCAGTACACCAAGGACTCAAGGAGTGTATAATCCTAAAGGTGACAGCAGTACACCCAGGGGTGTATAATCCTAAAGGTGACAGCAGTACACCCAGGGGTGTATAATCCTAAAGGTGACAGCAGTACACCCAGGGGTGTATAATCCTAAAGGTGACAGCAGTACACCCAGGGGTGTATACGTTAACAAGGTGACAGCAGTACACCCAGGAGTGTATACGTTAACAAGGTCAGGTGACAGCAGTACACCCGGCAGGAGTGTATACTTTAACACGGTGAGGGTAGGGCTGGGTGATTAATCGTTGGTGATACATTTTTGTTGTCACCTTTTATTTTACAAAAAGTGATGTTTGGTGAAAGTTAGATTTGCACTTTATTAACCCTTTGGGTGATGTTAACGTAGAACTACGTTTCTGTCGCCCGACGGTTGAGTGCCAGAAACGTAGATCTACGTTTTTTCTCACTGTATTTATTTTATTCGCTATTGCCGGAGTGCAGGAGGGGGGGGGGGGGGAGCACCACGCTCCAGGGCCCATTTCATGGGTGCACGAGACATATTGAAATTCTTTATTTGGAATTACCCCTTGAGATAAACCATCTCGTTTTCAAGGGGGTCCACAGCTTACAGAATACATAAATTATTATGTATTAAACATAACAAAACAAAAGAAGCAAACAAAAACCAAACACAAAACAAGATACAATTAATAATAAACAGGTTCAAACAACATCAAACAAGAGGAACATAAGACAACCAAACAACAAAACACAGAGCACATATTCAAGTGATTGCTTCAAAGATCTGTTATACTATTATTGGTGGAAACATGAACAAGTAATCTCAAGGTGAGAGGACAGCACAGTTTTAAACAGTTGTGAGGATGTTATAGCTCGAATATGAACTGGGAGATTATTCCAGTCAGATGGACCTTTGAACATTAATGCTTTTTTGCCAACTGAGGTAGTAACATTTGTTGGAACTTTAAAAAATAGCTGTGCAGTGTCTCAGTTGATGTATAGAGGTGAAAGGGTCCATATAATGTTTGAGATATTGCGGATAATTGAAGTGAATACATTTAAAAATGAACTGTAACCAGTGCTGCTGTCGTCTTACTGTGGGAGCTGGCAAATTAAGATTTTCATACATGGTGCAGTGGCGTGTCAAATATGGGCAGCCAAGAGCAAATCTGCATAGACGGTTGAATAGTGTGTTTAGTGGAAGAAGGTTGGTTTTAGATGCAGTTTGGTAAACTACGTCAGCGTAATCCATGATGGGTACAATTAGTTGCTGAACCAGTTTCTTTCTGACAGGGAGTGTGAAACATTTTCTGTTGCGGTAGAGAACACCAGCACTAAAGTTGACTTTTCTAACAATATTATCAATGTGATATTTATATGAGTTCTGAATCAAGCCATAGACCAAGGTATTTAATGCATTTAACATAATAATGATAATCTAGCATTGATTTCAGGAAGATTCGATAATCAGGCGAAAAATGACAACGTGATAAGTGGATTCCACTAAAACGCTATTTTCGCGTCTTTTTCCTGAAATTACTAGGAAAACTAGGTTTAGCTCTACAAACAAGGTGAGCGTTTACATGGGGTTAATGGACGGCAAGGCCAGATGCACTTCCCGGAAGGGGCGTGGATATATATATTTTTATTTTTTGTGAAGATTGGTGAAAGTTAGGTTTGCACTTCAATCCCAATAGGGAAATTCATCTTGGTTTGATCATTTTTGTGTCAAATAAAAACAAAGCTTATTTGAATGATAGTTTTTAAGAGAAAGAAATCGATTAAAATCGTAAATCGGATGTGGTGTGAAAAAATCTGAGATTTTATTTTAGGCCATATCGCCCAGCCCTAGGTGAGGGTGGTGAGATGTTATGCTGCTTACCTTCAGGGCATAGTCTTTACCACTGCCAATGTCCTGGGCCTCATACACAAAGGCAAAACCACCTGAGGAATCAGAGAGGGAGGCAGAAAGAGAGAGAGAAGGAAGAAGAGAAAGGGAGAGAGCAAGAGAGAGATTTTTTCAGTACCGTTTATTGATCATAACTAGGGATGGGAATCGAAAACCGGTTCCCGTTGGGAACCGGTTCCTAATTGGCCGATGCCTGGAACCGTGTGGCTCCTGTGACTTTCGATTCCCTTAACGCTGCCAGGTTTTTCCTACAGTTGCGCGCGTTAGCATGTAGCCATGGCAGACTCTATTTGATTCCTTAAGGGCTCGAAATTGCCTGGCTTTTGGTCATATGCTCCCGAAATGCTCCCGCTGTTTGGCTACTTCTATGTGCAGTGAAAACTACTTGAATGCTTTCATTGATTTAGTTTAGGGTGAGCTAAAATTAGCCGCGGAGCTATCGCTAGCTAACGTGAGCTAACGCTATTTAATCAAGCTCACAAAGAGAGATAAACAGCTGACAGCGGATAGTACAGGTACAAATACAATAAAACAGCGGGTGGGGACTGTTCTGTAAACATTGTACTCTTTAGTTCACATATAATAAGAGCCGGATTGTTTATTTACTAAGTCCGTCAGACAGGAAGTACCATGGTGCAACATACAAATGTGTCCGTGTAGCAACACAAGCCAATACCTACAGGACAGGGGCCCGGGGAGGGAGCTCTGTGTGTGTGTGTGTGTGTGTGTGTGTGTGTGTGTGTGTGTGTGTGAGACAGAAGTCAGAGGAATAACGACTGTTATTCAATAGATTAAATTAGTTTAAGAATAAAAAAATAAATACATTTTAAGAGAATCTCAAATACATTATTTTATTTAAGTGTAGGCTATAGTTAATGTTTTATTTTTTACAGTTTTTGTATTTTTCTGACATGGTAAATGGCTGCTTTTTTATATAGCGCTTTTATCCAAAGCGCTTTACAATTTGTTCCTTACATTTTACCCAATCACTCACACATTCACACAACGACGGCGCAGGCAACCATGCAAGGTGCCAACCTGCTCATCGGGAGCAGTTAGGGGTTAAGTGTCTTGCTCAAGGACACATCGACACGCTGCCCGGGAGGAGCGGGAATCGAACCGGGAACCTCCGGATTGCCAGACGACCGCTCTACCTCCCGAGCCACTGTCGCCCCTGACATGGGGGCTCAACAATAAATGACAATCAGAAATGTCAAGTTGCATGTTGTTATTCTAACCAGCTTAGTTCTGTTGCATTTCCAATTTATTTATTTAAATTATAAATTGATCAGGTATCGATAAGAGAATCGATAAAGAATCGAATCGATAAGCAGAATCGATAATGGAATCGTATCGATAAAATCCTATCAATTCCCATCCCTGATCATAACAGGGGCAGCGGTGGCCTAAAGGTGGCGGTTTGTGATGGGAAGGTCACCGGTTCAATCCCCCGGACCAGCAGGAAAAATCTAGGCGGGGAAGTGAATGAATAACTCGGTCATGTCCCTCAGTACCAACCGCTGAAGTGACCTTGAGCAAGGCATTTAATCCCCAACTGCTCCAGTGGAGTTGCTCAGTGGCCAACGTTGTCAGACTGTGGTTGTACTAGGCAGCTCATAGTGGTCAACTAGGGCCGTCTTAAATACTTCGAAGCTTCGTTCGATGGGCACGGGATTCGAACGGAAAAATCAAATTCGAATATATTTAAAAAAAAGAATCTGTGCAAAATCGTGCGCCTCCAATGCAACGAACGTCATACGCCTCATTAACTCTGCCTCTCTTTGTTAACTACAACAAGCAATGACGTTTGTTATTTAAGATGAGGTCGGACTCGGCATTGACAGATTTGTGTTCATTGTGCTGCTTTTATAAAGCCTCAAATGACGGCTTACAATATTTCATAAAAGCAAAGTGTTTTGTTTGTCTAAGATTTAAAAAGGTTTACAGCACTGACAATTCTCTATAGTATTTTTCAGTGTCCCGACCCATATAAAAACATGTCTTAATAAAAAATTAAGTCAAATTCTGCCTTTGTCTCCATTAACTACATATAAATGTTTATATATTTGATTGCTTTATAGACGAAGGTTGCAACATAATTATGTAATGTAATGTTGTTGGCTGTGTAACGGAGAGCAGCCGCCCAGGCAGTGCAGCTCCTGACTCATTAATTTAATTAATTAATCCAATCCACTTCATTTATAGAGCACATTTAAAAACAACAAAGTTGACCAAAGTGCTGTACAAGTCCCACAACATAAGATAATAAATAAAATAATTAGGAATATTTTTTCTTCTTTCTTTCCCTCAAAGCTTCAAATTCTAATCGAATCTTGGGCCCAGAAGTGCATGACAGTACGGTTAGTTAGGGTTAGATTTTTTTTTTTTTTTTATAATTTTTTTTTTTTTTTTTTCAGATAATGGTTGAAGAAGTGCGTCTTTAGTCGACGGCGAAAGATTGGACGTGATTCGGCTGTCCTAACTGGGGTGGGTAGTTCATTCCACCATTGTGGGGCAAGGACTGAGAATAGGCGACTTCTCTTTGATGACCCTCCCGGAGCTTGGATAGGAGTAGGTCTGAGGCGGCCAGAAGATGCAGAGCGTAGGGGTCTTGAGGGTGTGTAGTTAGACCATTGACCGGAGGTAGTCGGGAGCGGTTCCCTTTGCCGCACGGTATGCTAGGTCGAGGGCCTTGAAGCGGATTCGTGCAGCAATGGGGAGCCAGTGCAGGTCCCTAAGAAGTGGGGTGACATGGGCCGACTTCGGTAGGTTTGAGATCAGGCGGGCCGCTGCGTTCTGAATGAGTTGAAGAGGCTTAGTGGCAGTGGCCGGGAGGCCAGCGAGCAGTGCATTGCAGTAGGGCTGACCTTCGAAGCTTTTTTTGGCAATCGAAGCTTCGGGGCCGAGCTTCGATTTTAATTCGAAGCTTCAAAAAAAAAAAAAAAATGTATCTTATGTTGTGGGACTTGTACAGCACTTTCATAGACTGTTGTTTTTAAATGTGCTCTATAAATAAAGTGGGTTGGATTAATTAATTAAGTAGCCCCTTTCGTGACTGAGCCAACAAGGTTTCACTCGGCTGTGTGATTTAATTCAAGGTGGATCGCTGTTGTCGTTTGAACTTCAGATTTCATGGGAACTACCAATCCCCCAAATCAAGAATGTTTAAGATGAATGAAGTAAGATTTTGATTATTTGAAATATGGCCTGTGTAGACTAAACTATGCACAGAATTATGTCAGTCTACAAGGTCCGGATTCTACATGGTCCGGCAATGTAGACCTTGTAGACTCCACTACAGACCAATTATCAGTGAATGTTCATGCATTTTTAAGAAGGGCAACTTCCACAAAAAAACAAAGAACTCACCAAAACATCTCAGTAGTAGGGGTGGGACGATACATCGATCCAGATCGATACATCGATGTAATTATCAACAATCGAATCGGATCGATGCGATGTAATAAGATCGATTCATATCGATACTCTTATTTTGAAAATCCTGTGGCGAGTCTCGTATCCGCCCAAGAACAACAGCAGTAGCTCCGTGTGTGTAGACGTTACAGCATAGCATTCTCCCTTTCTGTGTGTGTGTGTGCGCGCGTCTTTGGAAAGACCAGATGAGGTCAGAGGAGTTTGATGTTTAAATGTTATTTAAACATAAACAATATAATACATAATAAATGTAGGCCTATACATGATCATGCAACATCAACAAATTGTTGTAGGAACGGTTTGGGAGAGGGAGGTTGTGAGTTTTGAGTTCCAAAAAATGTAGCTTAAAGTTTAAAGCTCAATATATAAAAACGTGGCACTTTACAGTGAACAGGAGGTCTATTTGTATTAAAAACAATAGATTGATTTTCCTTTAAATGTCTGGAAGAGCTCAAAAATACAAATGTCAAATGATATTTTCATTACCTTTTTTTAGTTGATCTAAATGTTACTGATTGTGTTAAATGGGCATATGATATCATCTCATATCGATCGCAGGCACCTGAATCTAATCGTATCGTATTGTATCGTGAGAGACTTTGTGATATCGGCAAATATCGTATCGTTGTCCAAAGAATCGATATCGTATCGTATCATGATGAAACTGGTGATTCCCACCCCTACTCAGTAGCACCTTATCTAAATTTTATTTCCTATTTTGTTTATTCATCCCAGTATCTTTCTTTCTTATGTGTGGAATTCTACAAGGCATGTAGGTGTATATGTATTTGAGGATGATATCCTTCAAACAGGCAATAGTGATGATATAATTTGGGCAGTGCTGAGCTGGGTTACTTTCCTCCAGTGTATTTGTCCCCCGGCCCCACCCAATGGCCCATGCGCGCGCGCGCACACACACGCACGCACGCGCGCGCACACACGCACGCACACACACACACACACACACACTTACATTTAGTCATTTAGCTGACGCTTTTATCCAAAGCGACTTACAAGTTCTGTACGACAAGACAGCAAGAAGGGTACAACTCTATCAGCTGAGTAACAATGTTTATCAAAGTGTTGCGTGTTACAGTGTAGGTTAGTTTATTAGGAAAAGTGCATGACAGTAAGGTTAGTCACGGTTAGATTTTTATTTTAATTTTTTTAATCATTTCAGATAATGGTTGAAGAAGTGAGTCTTTAGTCGACGGCGAAAGATTGGGCGGGATTCGGCTGTCCTAACTGGGATGGGTAGTTCTCACACACACACACACACACACACACACAAATCGAAGTAAAAAAAAAAATTAAAAAAAAAATTGAAAAAAAATTTATCCTTTTTTTTTTTTACTTCGATTTTTTTTTAAGGTTCGAAGCTTGTGCCATCGAACGAAGCTTCGAAGCTTCGAAGTATTTAAGACAGCCCTACATTGCAGTAGTCGAGGCGGGAGATGACTGTTGATTGGACGAGGAGTTGGGTGGCTTCTTTTGTCAGGAAGGGGCGGATCCTTCTGACGTTGCTCAGGAGGAATCGGCAGGTTCTGGTCGTCGCTGCGATGTGAGCAGAGAAGTTCAACTGGTCGTCGAGGACAACACCAAGGTTCTTGGCATTCTCGACTGTGATTGAAAGGTCGGTTAGGGGGGAGGATTTGGCCGGCAGGTGGAGCAATTCTGTTTTGCTTAGGTTCAGTTTGAGGTGGTTGGTCGTCATCCAGGCGGAGATGTCGGACAAACAGGCCGAGATCCGCTCAGACGTGGATATCCGAGGGAGGGAAGGAGAGGAAGAGTTGAGTATCGTCAGCATAACAATGGTAGGAGAAGCCATGAGACGTGATAATGTTACCCAGTGATTTAGTGTAGAGGGAGAAGAGAAGGGGTCCTAAAACCGAGCCCTGGGGATACCCACTGCTGTTAAAAATAGTTCAATACTTCATTTTATTAGTATCAATACTTTTAGAATAGCCTGATGCTGTATTTTCTATGAGTTGAGTGGATGCATGACCGGAGCACTAGCTAGTAGTGGGCATGTCAACAGTGTCAGCTGAACACAGACCAAGGCATAGGAATATTCACAGATATCGGTGAATGTCTTATTTCAAAATACAGCGTTTCTGAATGGACGTTTGGATTAAATCAAGTTATATGCAGTGATGAACAGTCTTTCCCAGCGGAACACAAGTTAATTAGCGTTACACAGGTCGCGCTATGCATGCTTAGCTTGCTAAAGATACCAGGAGCCGTCTACCAACAAAGATGTTGTTTCAACAAATGGATTCACAAAATGGATTAGCATCCAAACATTATTGAAGACTCCTGTGACCAGTAAGTAGGTACTACGTACGTCTAACTTTTACTAACCATTTTTCACAGCAGCAATTTTGCGCAAATTGTCTAACGTTATATGCGTAAATGTGCGCTATGTGCGTAAAGTCACACATCAACGTTAGTAGACTATAATAATCTATTATGTTCCGGGGTGGGAATCACCAGACCTCACGATATGATATTATCACAATACTTAAGTCACGATACGATAGTATTGCGATTCACAATATATTGCGATATGCTGAGTATTTCTATATTAATGATCACGATATATTGCACTTTATTACCTTTTTTCAACTGCAAAGTAAAACTTTGTCAACATGTTTCATCTAATAAAATAAAGTTTTCAGTCTGTTCATCTCACTTCAATAATTTTTATTGCAGGAAATGGGATTTTCTCAAGCAGACAGATGTCAACACTGTATTCTGTGTTGCATGTACCTGACAAACTGAACTGTGTGTATTACAGTCATATTCCAACTTAACTGAATGCACATGTTGTGTACAGGTATTGAAATGAACAATGCAACTTTCTTATACAAAAAAAGAAGTTATGCAGCCCCAGAGCCCTTCAGCAACTGGGGGGTTTGAAATTGAATTACTGTTAAATTGAAATTATATAAAACATATATATATTTTCTAACTAAACTGCTAACATGGACCCAAACAGTGCAGACTGAGTTAATTATTTCAAATAGTAACTGACTTTTTTGATTGACAATAGATATTAAAGGGGACATGTCTTGCTATTCCTTTCACTATTTGGGCAACTTTACACAATTCCTGTGAGTCTATGGAACACATCTGTAAAGTTTATTTTATTATTATTTTTTAATTACAGGGTACTTGAGAGGTGCAACGCAGACAGAGAGCTCTGCTCTGCTTTCATCAAGCATGCATAGTGTAACATAAAGTTACACTGCTATCTTAACGTTAGCAAGCTAAGCATCTGCATAGCGCGACCTGTGTAACGTTAAGTAACTTGTGTTCGGCGGGGAAAGACCGTTCCATTTGTAACACAACTTCAAAGAACAACATCCAAATCCGATCCCGATGCGCATTTCCTTCATTCCACAGCGCTGAGCGCGCAACGTATTTCATTGATAGATCTGGCCAGAGCCTATACTCACAAACGTTCCAGTGCTGTCTTCCTGATGATTTTAATCCAAACGTCCATTCAAAACTTGTATTATGAAATAAATCTGGGATGTCTGACTATTTCCCTATGCATTGGTGCGAGTTCAGCTGACAGTCCATTAGGGCTGTCTTAAATGCTTCGAAGCTTCGAACGTTCGATTCGATGGCACAAGCTTCGAACATTAAAAAAAAAATCGAAGTTTAGTGTGTGTGTGTGTGTGTGTGTGTGTGTGTGTGTGTGTGTGTGTGTGTGTGTGTGTGTGTGTGTGTGTGTGTGTGTGTGTGTGAACTACCCATCCCAGTTAGGACAGCCGAATCCCGTCCAATCTTTCGCCGTCGACTAAAGACTCACTTCTTCAACCATTATCTGAAATGATAAAAAAAAAGAAAAAAAAATCTAACCGTGACTAACCTTACTGTCATGCACTTGTCCTAATAAACTAACCTACACTGTAACACGCAACACTTTGATGAACATTGTTACTCAGCTGATAGAGTTGTACCCTTCTTGCTGTCTTGTCGTACAGAACTTGTAAGTCGCTTTGGATAAAAGCGTCAGCTAAATGACTAAATGTAAGTGTGTGTGTGTGTGTGTGTGTAGGTGTGTGTGTGTGCGCGCACCTTGTAGAATTCCACACATAAGAAAGAAAGATACTGGGATGAATAAACAAAATAGGAAATAAAATGTAGAAATGCATGCAATACATAAATAAATATGAATCTCCATATATGAAATATAACATTTAGATAAGGTGCTACTGAGATGTTTTGGTGAGTTCTTTGTTTTTTTGTGGAAGTTGCCCTTCTTAAAAATGCATGAACATTCACTGATAATTGGTCTGTAGTGGAGTCTACAAGGTCTACATTGCCGG
The DNA here is from genome assembly GCF_963971535.1 of Notolepis coatsorum. Taxonomy (NCBI): domain Eukaryota; kingdom Metazoa; phylum Chordata; class Actinopteri; order Aulopiformes; family Paralepididae; genus Notolepis; species Notolepis coatsorum. Next base: position 158,754,624 of record NC_140165.1, on the reverse strand, counting down.
ACCATGTAGAATCCGGACCTTGTAGACTGACATAATTATGTGCATAGTTTAGTCTACACAGGCCATATTTCAAATAATCAAAATCTTACTTCATTCATCTTAAACACTCTTGATTTGGGGGATTGGTAGTTCCCATGAAATCTGAAGTTGTTCAAACGACAACAGCGATCCACCTTGAATTAAATCACACAGCCGAGTGAAACCTTGTTGGATGCGTCAGTCACGAAAGGGGCTACTTAATTAATTAATCCAACCCACTTTATTTATAGAGCACATTTAAAAACAACAACGTTTACGAAAGTGCTGTACAAGTCCCACAACATAAGATAAAAAAGAAAAAATTAAAAAAAATTAAAAAAAAATCTTTTTTATTTTTTATTTTTTTTCTTCCGAAGCTTCGAATTAAAATCGAAGCTCGGCCCCGAAGCTTCGATTGCCAAAAAAAGCTTCGAAGGTCAGCCCTACAGTCCATAGAGTCCATAAGTTCACTGAGAAGCTCTGTTCTTTTGTTGTGTTTGAGGTGGATGTTGTTGCGTGTGGGGTTTTTCATGTATCAATTTTAGAGCCATATGAAATCCGTTTTATTTTTTTCCAAATTCCATTTTATTTTTTTCCAAATTCCGTTTTAATATTTCAGAATTCTGTATTTTTCTTTGTATGCTCATTTTACCATCAGAAATAGTGTCTAATAAGTGGGAATGAATAAATGTCCACAATTTAATAAGATAGAACAGTCCATTTAATAGGGCTGTCTTAAATACTTCGAAGCTTCGTTCGTGGGTATGGGATTCGAATATGAAAATAAAATTCGATTAAAAAAAAATAAAATAAAAAAAAAAGTATATATTTTTGCAAAATCAACTCTGCATCTCTTTGTTAATTACAACAAGCAATGCTGTTTGTTATTTAAGATGAGGTCGGACTCGGCACTGACAGATTTGTGTTCATTGTGCTGCTTTTATAAAACCTCAAATGACGGCTTACAATATTTCATGAAAGCAAAGTGTTTTGTTTGTCTAAGATTTAAAAAGGTTTAAACTTTACAGCACTGACAAAGTTGAACAAAGGCTGTACAAGTCCCACAACATAAAAAAAAAATAAAAAAAATAAATAAAAAAGAAATTATATAGTTGATTCCATTTTTATTGCTCAATTCCGCGATTCCGTCCGCAATTCCGTGATCGCGGATTCCATATGGCTCTAATCAATTTGAAACAAGCCTCTTGACTGTTGGAATTAGGGATGTTAAAAATAAAATAGCTAATAATATTATTCAATATTAGACATTCATTGATCCAGAGGCAACCGGCTATTAGTCTGCTATTTGTAGATATATCAAGACAACAACACAACTTGCCCTCAGGGACAATCATATTTAATCTATTTAGATAGAGTATGTATGTATTATTTACAGATAATTGAAGGTACCTCAAAACATGAAACCAAGCCATGTCACACATCGTGTGTGTGTGTGTGTGTTACTTGAACAATTGGCACTGTGCTCATACATTTCTTTGTGTGCTCCTAAATTTGTATTTAGATTTTATTTATTAACATTTTATTTAGGAGCACATGTGCTCCTTGGGAAAAAGGTTAGTGTAGAGCCCTATATATGGAGACATTAACATTACGTTATCAAACATAGGGACGAAGACTGTAAAAAAAAGTCTCAACAATGTTTTATAATCTTTATGTTAATTTTCATTATAAAAATGTTGTGCCCCCGAAAAAAGAAAAAAAAAACCCGAAAATCAATTAAGGGGGGGCAAAAAAAGCCCTTGATTTTTTTTTTTTTTCTAACCCTGACCCACAGTCTGCACTAGCAGACAGAGATATAGAGATTGAGGGGGATACTAATTAATTTCGCCGCGGGGGGCATAATCCCACAGGACAATGCATTGGTAACTTGTTTCAAATTACAATATATACCCCTGTGAATATTATTGCACGGATCGGAATACGGGCGCATGCGCAACGATATTTTTACAGTGATATGCGAGTGGAGAAGCTCCAGCGGTGACTACAACCAGTGTCTTACTCACGTCAGCAAAACAATCAAATCAGAAAGGCTTAGTTGAGTGAGGGAGGATCTCGTGAACTCGAGACTAGACTGATGAGCCAAAATGAGAATTAGAGACACAGACCCCATTGATACAAACCCCCATTGCTAGAAAACAATGATAAACACTGGAAAAGGCGATTTATAAGACAGGGGACCTTTAAGTATTGTTGGGTATAATGTTATTACAATAAGCTTAATAAACACAGATAATATTTGACAGGAACATGTGCCCATTCAGCCCCCAGAAGTGCTGCTTGCAGCGTTTGTGGATACTTGCAGCATTCTTGAGAACCGCTCATCCGATCGACTTCACACTCTACACTGCACTCGGCACGTAAACTATAAAATAGCGCCGTGCAAGCTAATTATCCTAGCCAGCCTTGTTTCCAACGCACTCAATATAACCCTACAATACTCTGTTCCGCCCCAATACATTGCAACGACGTCCACCGTATACCCCAGACTACTATAACCGTGCCCTCAGAATTCACGCCACACACCTACTCGGCACGTAAACTATCAAATAGCACCGTGCAAGCTAATTATCCTAGCCAGCCTTGTTTACTACTTGAGTGCTACCTCTCTACCCAGAGGTGCAGCGCGGGTCTCCTTCCGCTATCGGCCATCTCCTTCACTGATTGGTCGTTAGTGTGTGTGCTCATATCCAAGCTTGGAAAATCGATATATCGAAACTTTGCGACCAAGTTTCATGTTTATTTCGAGGAAATAATTTATCGCGATAGTTATCGTTTTATCGCCCAGCGCGTTCCCGCCGTCATCCCGTTAAAATATTTTCCTGTATTTTTCCCGTTTTTTTTTACATCTTTACAAAATGGCTACAATTCCCCTCTGTGACGACAGGTGGCAGCAGTGTAGATTAGAAGGTTAGCACAGGAAGTCTACCCGGAAGACGGTTGCGACCCGAAGAAGAAGAACAGCGACTAGCTAAAGGAGTGGTTTAGTGCAAAATGTATTACATTCTAGAACTACCTACCTACAAACGGCAGAGAAGCAACACCGGCAATGTGGGGTTGTTCCCAGAGAGCTCACTCTCGGCCGTGGTTTCTCAGTGTATAATGTATGGTACTCTCCCTCAACATGCGAGTAGGCGGAGACAACACCATTCTTTTTTTTTTAAACTTAAATTTTTATTTTCATTTTTTCAACAACATACATAGACAACATTCATAGACAATACACAGTACATAAATTAAAACAAATAGAAAAAAATGGGTAAAGAAAAAGTGTGACATGGGTCCTTCGGTCCCTTCTACATTTGCATTATTTATTTACATTTTTATTCATTTCCTTGTATCCTTTTCAAACCTCTGTGATGTCATTACTTCCCCTCCTGTATTCTTCCCATTTTCCCCATTTCCATTCAAACTTTTCTTCTTGCAGCCTCAGCAGATGTGTGATTCTCTCCATTTCCTGTATCCCCTCTACCAACTCTATCCATTGATCCTTTGTCGGCACTTCTACCTTGTACCACAGTTTAGTTAAAGCTTTCTTGGCTGCCACTATCAATATCTTAATCAAATATTTGTCTTCCCCTTGGATTCCTTCCTGTGACAGATTCCCCAAATACAACACTTGGCCTCCCTGGGGTATTTCGTATCCTATTATTTCATTTATTATCCCTCCTATCTCTTCCCAGTAGTGCCTTATCTTCTGACATCCCCAGAATATGTGTGTATGGTTCGCCCCTTCCTGTCCACACTCCCTCCAACATGTTTTCTTTGCTGGTGTGTAATTGCCCTGTATTTCTGGTGTTATAAAGTATCTAATTATATTTTTCCACCCAAACTCCCTCCATATCCTTGATCCTGTGGTTGTTTGTTGTGTCTTACATGTGTCATACCATTCCTCCTCTGTTATCTCTATTTCCAACTCTCTTTCCCACTTTTCTTTCACATACAATGTTGTATTTCCCTTACTGTCCATTATTGCCTGATATAGTGCTGATATCACCCTCCCCTTCCGTCCTTCGTATGACTTTACCATTATCTTAATTACCCCATTCTGTTCTTTGTCTCTATCTTGCTTTATTTCTTTGTTATAGTAGTCCCTAATCTGTAAATATCTAAAGTGGTCCCTATTCTCTAGTCCGTATCTTTATTTCAAGTCTTGTAGAGTCTGCATCTCCCCTCCTTCTGTCATTGTACACATTGCTGTTATACCCCCCCGTTCCCATCTCTTGAACCCATGATCTTCTATCCCTGGTCTGAATTTGTTGTCGTGTGCTATCCATCTCAGTATCTTAGATTCTTTTTCTAGCTTGTATTTCTTTACTATTGTGTTCCATATGTTTATAGTGAATCTGGTAATTGGATCTAGTAGTTGTTCCTGTCTTCTGAACAGCTCCCTATCTCCTATCAGTGTCTGCACTTTGAATCCCTCTCTTTTGGTTTCTATATCTTTCCATTTGGCCTCATAGTTCACATTGCACCAGCATGCTACTGTTCTAATCTGTGCTGCATAGTAATAGCTTTCTAAACTGGGTACTGCCATCCCTCCTTTCTCCTTTGGTAATTGTAGAGTCACATATCTGGACAACACCATTCTTTAGTCCAAATAATACCCTACTTCATACTATTTTATTGTCATTCGTTTAATGTAAAGTCAGTATTACATTGGCACTGCTTTAACATTGCATTTACCCATAATCCATTGCTGTATTAGACCCATGTGCCAGTATAAAATTCAATTACGTGCCCCCCTTCCCACGGTGTGTATATAGAAAGAGACAATAAACACAAAAGTAACATAGGACACAATATACAACACACAGGACTATGTACAATATAAACAGTGCCTACAATTAAATTAATGAATGAATTAAATAAGAGGTAAAAGAGAACTTAGTGTAAATATTCTTTAATTTGTGTCAACGTTATAAAAATACTATTGTATTCAACAAATTAATTATGATACACCACAATGTGCCCTTTCTATCTATTCTAAATCTATGGCCTCGCGATTCCACGGCTGCGCAGTGCAGACAATATAATATACATATGAGGGGGAGGAGACTTTGGGAGGGGGCGGGGCCGGGAGGAAGGGGGCGGGTGAAATATCCAGTTTTTTCAAATCCCAATGTTGATAGCTATGCTTGGGTCCTCAGCAAAACACTTGCCAAGGTCATTGATCAGATGACCGGTTCACAAGATATGCATAATGTTTTTCGTTATAGTGCCACCATCTGGCCAAATGGCACCAAATTCAACACGGCACTCCCTTGGATCCTCAGCAATATACCCGCCGAACCGAAATTAGACCATGTGATTGGATGAATGGTTCTGGATAGGGATAGGGATGCCCCGATCATGCTTTTTGTCACCGATACCGATCACCGATCGTCTATGAGCCATATCGGCGGATACACTGCCGATAGGCTAGCGATCGTTTTGTTATAGCAGCTGGCAGTATTATACTGTAGGTCTAACACAGGCATTCTCAAAGTCCGGACTCCGGTCCAGATCCGGACCGAACCACAACAGTCTCTGGACTCTGAGAAAATTATACTTTTCATATGTATTATCTGTATTATCTGAGAGACATCGCCACAACGAGTCAAAATGATCCACTCTCTCTAATGCAAGCAGCGTCTTTGCATGGCCGACTGCTCCACTGTGTGTGTGTCCGTATACTCTGCTTTGGTCCAATCACATTCCCCCACCCACAGTCTGCGAATCAGAGGCAGAGTAGGCGGGTCTTCACGGCATGCTGGTTGTCTCTTTCAGCGAGCTGGGAGAGAGTAGCGGGGCTCGCTCAATGTGAGAGAGTAGTCCGTCATCGTCTCAACTACACTTAAGCTTACCGCGGAAAGTAAAAAGAAAAAGGCAGAGAAAGAACCAAAACGCCACTAACGCAAACCACTTTAGAGAGCACCCATGTGTATAACCATGATAGTCAGAAGGCTAAGGCGATCACAAGAAAAGTCATAAAATTCATAGGGTTGGACGAGCAGCCATTAACACATTGAGCGCCATAAGCTTCCCCCATCCTTCACTGTCTAGCGCCAGCTTTTCATGACCATTTTCTCGATATTTCATGATCTTTGCAGAGCTTATTGTATATTCTATATTATAGCTATAGAGACAATAGTATGGCTCATTTGACAGACACTATTTCTAGTCCAACATGTAAAAAAGAGTTTGTTTCTATACACTGTAGTTTATTACACGTTAAACATCGTCCGGAGGGGAGCTCCAGTAGCTCACCGCATATCTCGGCGCTATTTCTGCGTCGGGGAAAACCGTGCTCGTCACGGATCTGGTGGACACGAGTTCGATTCCCGGACCCGCCGTCATTTATCAGAATGTCTTCCCCTGCTCTACATCCCGTTTCAACCTGTTTCTGTCGGTCATGCTTGACCAGAAAAGCGATAAACGCTAAAAGATAAAGTTTAAAAAAAATAAACATCGTCCGGAATAATCCAGTATTTTTCCATAGATTGCGAGATAGGACGCCCGAATCGTTCTGGTTGATTCCCTGAAACCCCAAATACTCCCAAATCAAAAAAGGTATATAACATGTACATATGTACCTTCACAAAATCATCAAGGGGGGTAGTCTTACCCCGAAAATCCGATCGTTAGAAAACGCTTGGTTTATGTCCGGTAAAGTAAGCCACTGTGATCGTTACAGAAACATGTTTCAGGTTCGGTAAAATAGACATAGCAGGGCTGTACACTGCGATGATCTCGTCGCAAATTGCCCCTTAATTTGGCCGTTGCGAGTTGGAAATATTATTTGGGAGCAACGTTGCGATTTGTGATTTCAACCCTTCATTCGCATTTCACTCCTAAATTAATCCATACAAATTGGATACATTTTTTAAAAAACATTAGCCTATGAGGCGGTTAGGTGGCCGAGCGGAGATTGCGTTCGTCACCAGCCCCGGAGCTGTGAGCTCGATTCGCCTGTTCGAATCCAGCTCACAGCTCCGGGGTTGTCACCAGCTTGGCTGGCCGTCTGCACTGATACAATTGGCTGTATCAGAGGGTGGGAGAAGCTGGCGGGGTGGGTCCGGGTCGTTGTAAACAGCGACTCCTACAGTTCGGTCGGGGCGCCAGCTAAGCGCGGATTGGACGTGAGGGGGATAGTGTGGTCCTCCCACACGCTACGCCCTCTCAATGAGAATCCGCGCTGCCAGGTGAAAAGAAGCGGTGATTGGCTGGACGTGTGTCGGAGGAAGCACGTGGTAGCCTCCACTCTCCCAGATGATCTGACTGTGGGGGGTAAGTGCGCAGCGATCAGGAAGGGACTGGGAATTGGCATACGACTAACATTGGGATGGGAGAAAATCGGAGGAAAATGGAGGGGGAAAAAGACCAATAAAAAAAAAAAACATTAGCCTACAACCAAGGCTGTACAGTGCGACACAATGTCGTGGTGCTATGAAAGAATCTGTCGGCAATGAATGAACTTACTGCGATCACTGATAGCCTGAGTGAAAAAAATGATTTGCGTGTGGAGTGAATCTGGGTCACGCTATATACTTGGTACTTGTAGTCTATCGTGCGATTAAAGACCATGTCCCTATCTGCGTAGTCTATACATCCAACACCAAATCCCATAATTCCTAGCAAAACGAAACTGAATGTGGCCTCTCTTCCTTTCAATATGGGCTATTGCATCGCCAAAGAAGCACCTCATTTCAATACATTTAAGACGCAAATTTTGCTCTGCAAGAACAACGGAGTGGATATCAGTCCATCTTATGACAACCACGTCCGATGTGGAGAGATGATAAGATGATGATGATTGACGTGATGATGTGATGATTGATTGACGGGGACACGGACACTTCTAACGTTCAGGTTCAGCTATGCATTAGGTGAGTAGTCCTACCGTAAGAGCGTCATACGGGTCAATTAAACCTTTTTGATTAGTCTTTCCTTCCAGCTAAGTTGGACTGAACATTTCACTGTCAAAAGCGCAAATGTAAATAAGGTTGCGTCGCAACACGGTTTTCAAAATAAAGGTCACATATACAAATACCTCTCAATTCTTATTAAAAAAAGTCCCGGATATACATAAACATTAATTGGCATAGATCTCTATAAACGGCCCAACACATTGATCACTTTAGGCACACACTGAAACCAGTAACATCACAAATATGAAGCAGGTAATTACCCATACAAATAATAAACCTTTCATGGGGTTATTTACAATAATAATTCATTTGATTTCTAAAGCACTTTTCATTGTGAAACAAATGTATGCAGAGTTTCTTGTCCTCCTGATTAATGCAATGGTGTGTGTGTGTTGTGGTGATCTCATTCAAGGAGCACTACACAAGCGCGCGCACACACACAGTTTGTTGTTTTTGTTCTATTAGTGATTTACACACTTTCTCAGTTGGTTCATTATAAAAGATACAAACCTGAAAACAAACGCACTTAAATGTTAAATAAAAGGACCACAGTAATGAGGCAGGAGGAACATATTTTTTTAATAATGGTAAAATTGTTATTTGCCCCTAAAAAATATTTTTTTTTAAGTGTGCCCCTAGTGAAAAAGCTTAGCGTACAGCCCTGCATAGGGGGTCCTTACCTTAGCCAGGAGCAGGAGGTACTCCAAAAAGAATAATTCCAATGATCCCATCGGTGATCGCGATTACTGGTTTATATGTAATTACACAGTAGTAGGGCTGTCTTAAATACTTTGAAGCTTCGCGGTGATCGCGATTACTCGTTTATATGTAATTACACAGTAGTAGGGCTGTCTTAAATACTTCGAAGCTTCGTTCGATGGCACAAGCTTCGAACATAAAAAAAAAATCTATATTTTCTTTCAATTATTATTTTATTTTATTTTTTACTTCGGTGTGTGTGTGTGTGCATGGGGCCATTGGGTGGGGCCGGGGGACAAATACACTGGAGGAAAGTAACCCAGCTCAGCACTGCCCAAATTATATCATCACTATTGCCTAGGCCTGCCGCGATAAGCAATAAATCGATTAATTGCCGCGATAATTAAAATTAATGCAATGATTTTGACGGGCGCGATTAATTGCTATTTGCGCGTTTGTTTTAATGAGGCGGAACCAGTGCCCATTGTCAGTCACTGTCCGTGTTGGGAGGCGGGCCGCTGGCTTTACTACAGAGCAGAGAGCACAGCACAGGAGCTCCGTGGGGCAACACCACATAGCTTAACTACATTTCTCAATAGTGTTGCTCCTTTTAACCAAGTAGCGTTATTTGTAGTGTAACGTTAGCGTTTTAACGTTAGTAGCTAACGTTAAAACTAACTTAAAGTTAGTTGTTCACCAACAATCTCAACATTTGTTTTATCATTAGCTCATGTCGATCTACTAGTAGCATCAGCAAGCTAACGTTAGCTGGCCCCAGTCCACTAGCAGCATGTCGATCTACCAGCAGCATCAGCAAGCTAACGTTAGCTGGCCCCAGTCCACTAGCAGCATGTCGATCTACCAGCAGCATCAGCAAGCTAACGTTAGCTGGCCCCAGCCCATTAGCAGCATGTCGAAGTAGTAGTAGCATCAGCAAGCTAACGTTAGCTGGCCCCAGTCCACCAGCAGCATCAGCAAGCTAGGATAATAACAACAATACTTCCGGTCCGGTCGGTGGGCTTCAAAATAAAAGTCTAAAACACCGGAAAAGACGGAGCGGTGGGCTTCAAAATAAAAGTTTTGGGAAATAAATTTCTCAAAAAAAAATTCTCTAACCGGTCGCAATAATATCGCTTATCGCGATATTTTCGGGGGCAATTAATCGCCCAGCAAAATTTGTTATCGTGGCAGGCCTACTATTGCCTGTTTGAAGGATATCATCCTCAAACACACATATACACCACCTACATGCCTATTCTCAGTCCTTGCCCCACAATGGTGGAATGAACTACCCACCCCAGTTAGGACAGCCGAATCCCGTCCAATCTTTCGCCGTCGACTAAAGACGCACTTCTTCAACCATTATCTGAAATAAAATTAAAAAAATAAAAAATCTAACCCTAACTAACCTTACTGTCATGCACTTGTCCTAATATACTAACCTACACTGTAACACGCAACACTTTGATGAATATTGTTACTCAGCTGATAGAGTTGTATCCTTCCTGATGACCTGTCGTACAGAACTTGTAAGTCGCTTTGGATAAAAGCGTCAGCTAAATGACTAAATGTAAATGTGAATGTAAATGCCTTGTAGAATTCCACACATAAGAAAGAAAGATACTGGGATGAATAAACAAAATAGGAAATAAAATGTAGAAATGCATGCAATACATAAATAAATATGAATCTCCATATATGAAATAGAACATTTAGATAAGGTGCTACTGAGATGTTTTGGTGAGTTCTTTGTTTTTTTTGTGGAAGTAGCCCTTCTTAAAAATGCATGAACATTCACTGATAATTGGTCTGTAGTGGAGTCTACAAGGTCTACATTGCCGGACCTTGTAGACTGACATAATTCTGTGCATAGCTTAGTCTACACAGGCCATATTTCAAATAATCAAAATCTTACTTCATTCATCTTAAACATTCTTGATTTGGGGGATTGGTAGTTCCCATGAAATCTGAAGTTGTTCAAACGACAACAGCGATCCACCTTGAATTAAATCACACAGCCGTGTTGGCTGTGTCACAGTCACAAAAGGGGCTTGTAACTGAGGGGTACAATTCCCTGACTGTATTGATAAGTATGGTATTAAACCACTACCTCTTGTACTTTAACTTCTGGCCATCCAGTACATGATATAGATATGATGAACACTTTCCCACCTGATGAAACGAAGTCCACACAAATGTACAAATCGAATATTTTATATAGCAAAGGGTATATACAACGTTCACTTGATGACACTTATGATTTGAAATGCACTTGTATGGCAAATGAGTATTCGTAGGTAAATCAACATTGAATGTCCAATCTCTGGTTACGCAGGGAGTAAGTATACAACCCGGTTCTTTAGGGAACTATAGCGATGGTACTTAAATTATTATAGCTGGATACACTAAGGGGGGGGGGGGGGGGTCCCGCTGGTTGTAAGACAGTAGGAGGGGGGGGGTTAGAAGAGCCGCTGGCGGTATCCCATCTGGCCGACGATTTCTTGGGAGAATTCAAAGTCTTGAACACGGTGCCCACAGAACCTCGGTCCGCAGATGAATACAGCTGGACCCTCTGGTGGACGGTAGCTGCCGGTCCACAACGGAGAGACGTGAGGCGACCTCACTGGTGTAGAGCGCCGTCTCACCTGGAGTCCTCTCCGGGGGGTAGTTCCAACACTCAGCAGTTATTAGCCGCGTTATTGGATCCTACAGATAACGTCAGGAACGATGGGGGTGCTGCTCACTTTATAACTCTAACCGACGATGCACCATACATAAATAGACTATTATTAGCTTAATAGAAATACGTCCAACTCGACGGTATAGTGCCAAACTATGACAATTCAACTATTAATCCACACGATATCTCAATGCCTATTCTGAGGCCAAGTAGGCCTTACTGCACCACACGTGCGTCGTGGGTGAGGCTTCGCGTCTGTTACTCGGTTGGAGGGTAAAGAACTAATGGACTAAAAAAAAAAGTTCTACTTTACTTGCGCCATATATATATGCGCTGTGAACAAATAGTACCATTCGTATTTCGCCAGACGTATTCCTACGCGGAACCGGGCTTGCCACGACATGTTGGGCGGCACGATTGAACTTGAACCTAGGGGTATGGCTGCTGGCGCCAGGTTCTCGTCCAATGGTAGAATGAAACTATTATGGGCTGTTTAGTAGACTAAAGGGATATTCAGTGCATATTGTACAAGGAATATACAGGGGATATCAAACGATATACAAATACTATTAAATATATATATATAAATAAATATATATATTCGGTTTAATCTGATCCTTCACAACAGGGCTACTTAATTCATTAATCCAATCCACTTTATTTATAGAGCACATTTAAAAACAACAAAGTTTACCAAAGTGCTGTACAAGTCCCACAACATAAGATTAAAAAAAAAAAAAAAAAATTAATTAATTAATATTTTTTTCATTCGAAGCTTCGAATTAAAATCGATGCTCGGCCCCGAAGCTTCGATTGCCAAAAAAAATCGAAGGTCAGCCCTACACAGTAGCAGTTTTCCCAATTAGGCTGTGTGTGTGTGTGTGTGTGTGTGTGTGGACATGCTGTAGCAATAACATGCATTAGCATGTGTGTGTTTGTTTGCATGAATGATCATTGAGTGTGTTGTTAGCAATATGTCATTTCTGCATACAAACACACACATGCTAATCATTATTACTATGATAGTACTGTTATAACTGAGGTATTATTATTAGCCTATAGTATTTGTTACTTACCTGATAATAAGTGATGCAATAGTCAATGCTTGCAGAACATGGACACAAGAACGTTTTATGGAAGTTTATGGAAGAAAGCAGACTGTTAGGGTAAGTACAGGGTACTACATGGTATTATATGGTAATACAGGGTACTACAGGGTATTATATGGTAGTACAGGGTACTACATAGTACATGGTAGTACATGGCACTACAGGTTACTTCATGGTATTATATGGTAGTACAGGTTACTACAGGGTATTATATGGTAGTACATGGCACTACAGGGTATTATATGGTAGTACAGGTTACTAGTACTACAGGGTATTATATGGTAGTACAGGGTACTGCATGGTATTATATGGTAGTACAGGGTACTACATGGTATTATAAGGTAGTACAGGGTACTAAAGGGTATTATATGGTAGTACAGGGTACTACATGACACTACATGGTAGTACAGGTTACTAGGTATTATATGGTAGTACAGGGTACTACAGGTTACTTCATGGTATTATATGGTAGTACAGGTTACTACATGGTATTATATGGTAGTACAGGTTACTACATGGTATTATATGGTAATACAGGGTACTACATGGTAGTACAAGTTACTACAGGGTATTATATGGTAGTAGAGGGTACTACATGGTATTATATGGTAGTACATGGCACTACAGGGTATTATATGGTAGTAGAGGGTACTACAGGGTATTATATGGTAGTACATGTTACTACAGTGTATTATATGGTAGTACAGGTTACTACAGGGTATTATATGGTAGTACAGGTTACTACAGGGTATTATATGGTAGTACAGGGTATTATATGGCACTACATGGTGGTAGTACAGGTTACTTACATGGTATTATATGGTAGTACAGGGTACTATAGTAGGTAGTACAGGTTACTACATGGTATTATATATGGTAGTACAGGGTACTAGTACATGGTATTATGGTAGTACAGGGTACTACATGGTATTATATGGTAGTACATGGTATTTGTTATTGGAAATAGATTTTTTTTTTAATATTCACATGATGTTCTATGTATTTTATTAATAAAACTTGTTATAGAAAACCTTGGTGTTTTACTACCCTTACTGCACAGCGTGTCTTTGAAGACACAAACCAATATCAGTTTGAGGGGGTGTGGGGGGCTAAAAAGTGTATTGATATGTTATCAGGGACCCATAATCTCTGAAAATGGGGTGAAATATTTTTTTCCCCCAGAAAATTAAAAGTCATGCAGTAGAGGGTTAACTGCAACTGTGAAGAAAACCCCCATTGGTTTAAACAGATTGAATAGAAAAAGAAAAAGAAATATTTTTTTTTTAATTAAAAATTCAAATGTTGATTTAGAATTCGAATGTCAACATTATGATCGAAGCTTCGAAGCATTTGGTACAGCCCTACTAGAAAGCATTATCGGGGCATCGATCGGGGCATCCCTAGTTCTGGAGATATGTGGTTATTCAGGAGTGGTTACATAGCTTTCCGGAGACACAGCAACCTCTCTTGCACCTCAGGTGCTGAACATATTAGGTGTGTCAAATGGTAGTACAGGTTACTACATGGTATTATATGGTAATACAGGGTACTACATGGTATTATATGGTAGTACAGGGTACTACATGGTATTATATGGTAGTACAAGTTACTACAGGGTATTATATGGTAGTAGAGGGTACTACATGGTATTATATGGTAGTACATGGCACTACAGGGTATTATATGGTAGTACAAGTTACTACAGGGTATTATATGGTAGTAGAGGGTACTACAGGGTATTATATGGTAGTACATGGCACTACATGGTATTATATGGTAGTAGAGGGTACTACAGGGTATTATATGGTAGTACATGTTACTACATGGTATTATATGGTAGTACATGGCACTACAGTGTATTATATGGTAGTACAGGTTACTACAGGGTATTATATGGTAGTACAGGTTACTACAGGGTATTATATGGTAGTACAGGGTATTATATGGCACTACATGGTGGTAGTACAGGTTACTTACATGGTATTATATGGTAGTACATGACACTACAGGGTATTATATGGTAGTACAGGGTACTATAGTAGGTAGTACAGGTTACTACATGGTATTATATATGGTAGTACAGGGTACTAGTACATGGTATTATGGTAGTACAGGGTACTACATGGTATTATATGGTAGTACATGGTATTTGTTATTGGAAATAGATTTTTTTTTTAATATTCACATGATGTTCTATGTATTTTATTAATAAAACTTGTTATAGAAAACCTTGGTGTTTTACTACCCTTACTGCACAGCGTGTCTTTGAAGACACAAACCAATATCAGTTTGAGGGGGTGTGGGGGGCTAAAAAGTGTATTGATATGTTATCAGGGACCCATAATCTCTGAAAATGGGGTGAAATATTTTTTTCCCCCAGAAAATTAAAAGTCATGCAGTAGAGGGTTAACTGCAACTGTGAAGAAAACCCCCATTGGTTTAAACAGATTGAATAGAAAAAGAAAAAGAAATATTTTTTTTTTAATTAAAAATTCAAATGTTGATTTAGAATTCGAATGTCAACATTATGATCGAAGCTTCGAAGCATTTGGTACAGCCCTACTAGAAAGCATTATCGGGGCATCGATCGGGGCATCCCTAGTTCTGGAGATATGTGGTTATTCAGGAGTGGTTACATAGCTTTCCGGAGACACAGCAACCTCTCTTGCACCTCAGGTGCTGAACATATTAGGTGTGTCAAATGGTAGTACAGGTTACTACATGGTATTATATGGTAATACAGGGTACTACATGGTATTATATGGTAGTACAGGGTACTACATGGTATTATATGGTAGTACAAGTTACTACAGGGTATTATATGGTAGTAGAGGGTACTACATGGTATTATATGGTAGTACATGGCACTACAGGGTATTATATGGTAGTACAAGTTACTACAGGGTATTATATGGTAGTAGAGGGTACTACAGGGTATTATATGGTAGTACATGGTATTATATGGTAGTAGAGGGTACTACAGGGTATTATATGGTAGTACATGTTACTACATGGTATTATATGGTAGTACATGGCACTACAGTGTATTATATGGTAGTACAGGTTACTACAGGGTATTATATGGTAGTACAGGTTACTACAGGGTATTATATGGTAGTACAGGGTATTATATGGCACTACATGGTGGTAGTACAGGTTACTTACATGGTATTATATGGTAGTACATGACACTACAGGGTATTATATGGTAGTACAGGGTACTATAGTAGGTAGTACAGGTTACTACATGGTATTATATATGGTAGTACAGGGTACTAGTACATGGTATTATGGTAGTACAGGGTACTACATGGTATTATATGGTAGTACATGGTATTTGTTATTGGAAATAGATTTTTTTTTAATATTCACATGATGTTCTATGTATTTTATTAATAAAACTTGTTATAGAAAACCTTGGTGTTTTACTACCCTTACTGCACAGCGTGTCTTTGAAGACACAAACCAATATCAGTTTGAGGGGGTGTGGGGGGCTAAAAAGTGTATTGATATGTTATCAGGGACCCATAATCTCTGAAAATGGGGTGAAATATTTTTTTCCCCCAGAAAATTAAAAGTCATGCAGTAGAGGGTTAACTGCAACTGTGAAGAAAACCCCCATTGGTTTAAACAGATTGAATAGAAAAAGAAAAAGAAATATTTTTTTTTTAATTAAAAATTCAAATGTTGATTTAGAATTCGAATGTCAACATTATGATCGAAGCTTCGAAGCATTTGGTACAGCCCTACTAGAAAGCATTATCGGGGCATCGATCGGGGCATCCCTAGTTCTGGAGATATGTGGTTATTCAGGAGTGGTTACATAGCTTTCCGGAGACACAGCAACCTCTCTTGCACCTCAGGTGCTGAACACATTAGGTGTGTTCGCAGGGAACAAAATAAGTACCAGCCAACCGCCAATGGCTGGTAAAAAATCTGCCTGGCTGGTAGTTTTTAAAATCTACCAGCCAAATGGCTGGTAAGTCAAAAAGTTAAGTTTGTTCCCCGAGAGCAGAGCTACACAGCAGTGCGCCTATTTTGCGAGCCGAAATAAGTCTGTGGTTTTTTTCTTCTTCTCACAACGGGTCAAATGCATCTAACATGCATTGCATCGTCGCCATTCCTTTATGCCCACATTGCCCGAAATGAACGTTATGTTAGCGTAAGCTAACAAGCTAATCCTGATCAGCGGCAGAGCCATAGAGAACAGCAGACAGTGTGGACTGGGGAAAGGGAAATGGGGGGGGGGGGGCACTCTCCCTTTCTCTGTGTGTGTGCGTGCGTTTGGAAAGACGATGAAGTCACTAGTCAGGACTCAGGAGAGGAGTATATTGTAGTAAACTTAGGATTACTGAGGATGCACAGATAATGTTGTTATTCAAATATAAAAAGGTTTCGAGAGGAGTGGAAGTTTGAAGACAGACTAGACTACAATATGATGCGGGGGTGGTGAGTTGAAACAGTGTGTGTGTCCCCGACCCCACTTCTACGTTTCAATAAATTATTTGCATTTAAAACTATTAACGCTGACTCATTCCTTCAGTCCACTCAAAATTATGCTAATATTCCTTATGTTGTTTATGATATTAATTGAAAATAGCATATGAGAGTATTATATAGTAATAATAACACATGGCGATATACTAAAAAGCTATTTTAAATTTTTGGCTGGTAAAAAATCTGCCTGGCTGGTAGTTTTTAAAATCTACCAGCCAAATGGCTGGTAAGTCAAAAAGTTAATTTTGTTCCCTGTGTGTTCGAGATTGGCTAGGCGGACGCAGATCTGCGCAGGTTTTACTACGGCCTCGCCAAGCGCGTTGCATGACGGTTAGAATGTTGTCCGACTTGCTCTGGAAATCTCGCGGGAGCGAGCCACACACAGCCTTCAGAGCGAGGCTCCACAGTACCGCTCACCCGGCTGCTCCACGCAAATCCATGATGGGGAACGACTTGCTGTCGTTGCGCAAAGCGCCTATTGGCTCAGAAAAGTTGTCACCTGGTTGTCACCACCAGCCACACCCACAAGAGGAAGTTATGAGACGTTTGATTGATTGAAAACTTTATTAACCGATTGCAGAATGGGTACAATATAGTACGGGTCCCGTCTATCAGATATATTTATTATTATTATTATTATTATTATTATTATTATTATTATTGGATACAGGAGTTTGGGTACCAAGAGCTTCCTCAAATAAAGTTATCATCATATCATCATGATAAACTTCAATCTGTCAGTCACCAAATAATTTTTATCAGAGTAATGAATGCTGTCGGATTTTATATCAAAATAACAATATATCAACCCCCCTGAACAAATGGTGATTGCTTCTTCAAGTCGATTCTACAGACGGACTGTTTCTATCATCGGAATTAAATAATTATAATGATAATAAATACAACAATTACGTTTTGCATTTATAATCATGACTCAATAAATGAGCAATCTGAGCATTACCGCTCTATGTACAGTACTCCTCTAAGCAATCTGGCTCTCAGTTAACCCAATCGCTAGATAGATTAACGAATTCCATATAAATCTATAGTTCATTAACGATGCAGCAACTGATCTGATACTGTATATCCCGCGCACACACGCACGTCATCTGTTTTGCCTCAATATATACTGTATATATAATTCTGTTTAGTCTCAATATATATATATATATATATATATATATATATATATTGATGCAAAACAGAATTATTCAGCAGTGTGCGTGTGTTGTGTCTGCGTGCACGCAGCGGTGGCCAGGAACGTGCAACAAGATGGTATACATTATAGATTATGAATAGTATATTCCACTATAGCAGTATATGGTGTGCTGTACATTTGAATCTAATCTAATTTTGCACACGGCCATCGCATTATAATGAGCTGGACAGGTGTGTAAGTATGTGTGTGTGGTGACGTGAACGCGTATCTGCCGTGCGAGACTAGACGAGCAGGCTGTCATCAAATCTGAAGTGTCCGACGTTTTGACTCCTCCCCCGGCTGCACTCGTCTACTCTCGTCTATTTTCGAGGCGAGCCGAAATCAATCTCGAACACGCCTATTAACACGGGGCCCCAGATCCTACGGGCTTCTACACAGGGCCCCAGATCCTACGGGCTTCTACACGGGGCCCCAGATCCTACAGGCTTCTACACGGGGCCCCAGATCCTACGGGCTTCTACACGGGGCCCCAGATCCTACGGGCTTCTACACAGGGCCCCAGATCCTACGGGCTTCTACACGGGGCCCCAGATCCTACGGGCTTCTACACAGGGCCCAGGGCTCGAGACTAACGATGTCCCGTCGTCCCGGGGACGATCAAATATTGATTTGGGACAAACAGAAATCTTTTTTGGGACGCAAACGGGACGGAGAGGATTTAATTTTTTTCACAGGAAATGTCAATTAGCCGACTGTCAGTGCGCGCATATATATATATGAATTATTCTACGTTAATAAAACATACCTGGTGATCAACTACAGTTTGCTGTAAACATTATGATATGCGTGTAGTGTTCTGATAACGACGGCTGCAGCGGGAGCTGGCTCATGCTGGATTTGCGAATAGCATGCAGCTGCAGTTGCATACTATTGGGATTCGTTGGGAGCAGCACAGAGTCTCGACTCGGGACTTATTTTATTTTATTTTAGCAGCAGTTATCAATATCATTATATAGTTTAAAGTAGGGCTGCAACGATTAGTCGACATAATCGACGACGTCGATTATATAAAATCGTCGACGAGAAATTGTTGCGTCGATTAGTCATTAAAAAAAAAAAAAAAAAAAAAAATATTTAATTTTTTTTTTTTTTTTTTTTTTGCACTACCTATCTTTGTGAGAGTGGCTTCTCAGGGTTCCAGACAACATCATAACATGATGATCCCATAGCAAATTTTGGACATTGAAAACATTGTTCCCCTGCAGGAGATGATGATCAGACTAGACACACAATACATTACACACGCACTCCTCTCACTCACACACAGCGATCAGAGTAAGACACACACATACACACTCCTCTCACTCACACACAGCGATCAGAGTAAAACACACACACATACACACTCCTCTCACTCACACACAGCGATCAGAGTAAGACACACACACATTCACACTCCTCTCTCTCACACACAGCGATCAGAGTAAGACACACACACATTCACACTCCTCTCACTCACACACAGCGATCAGAGTAAGAAGACACACACACATACACAAATTACACAGTACACACCGCTCACTCACACAGCGATCAGAGTAAGACACACACACAAATTACACAGTACACACACTCCTCTCACTCACACAGCGATCAGAGTAAGACACACACACATACACACATACACACACGGACTCCTCTCACACACAGCAAACAAAAGACCTAGAAGTCTGTCTGATCTGAACCCTTACAGCTGTTCCACGTCACCCTCCTGGTCCTGGACCAAGTTACAGCCCCATCAGCCGCGGTGCTGGGGGCAGATGCTGCTAGTTATTTCTTTTTTATTATTATCTTTTTAGTTATTTAAAGTACACTTCCACTTTAATTTGTATTATTTAATTTATTTATCTTGTTATGAGTGATTGCTGTATTGTTCTTCAAATATATTTTCATTTAAAGTGGCTTAAGATCCAAATTCAAATGTTTCATGAGTCATTATTTTAATTTGCTATGGGATCATCATGTTATGATGTTGTTGTTTGGTCCTGACAAGAGTCTCAAAGTCTGGGGTGATGGTAGACAAGCAACTCTGAGGTCATGCTCAATGTCCAATCTGTTCCTCTGCTCTGTCTTCAGCTGGACCAGAGCTGAGAAGCCACTTTCACAAAGATAGGTAGTTTAAAAAAAAAAAAAAAAAAAAAAAATCCTTTTTTTTTGTTTGTTGTTGTTTACATTGGTTTTCGATTAGTCGACTAATCGAAAAAATAATCGACAGATTAGTCGACTACCAAATTAGTCATTAGTTGCAGCCCTAGTTTAAAGCTAAACTACGTTTTTCTTTCTTGTTAGAAGAGGGATAACTTATTCAGTTAGATTTGATTTGATCTTTATTTATCTCTAACATTTTCAACCATAAACACACACATTTGTAATAACAAAAAAAACTAAAACGAAATAAAATACAAATACATTTAAATATATTTTCCTAGGGAAGGAATAATCAACATGGCTCCAATTGGTTGACTATAACAGCACCGTGACCAAATATCCCTATACTAGCACCTTGTTAAACACTTTTTTTTATATATATATATTTATTTATTTTTAATCATAATTATTCTTGTGAAATCTTTCCACCTGGGAGCCTTTTGACTAAATCAATTTATTCTCCCCTTCTCTGAATGGTGTTTCTTTTTTTTTGATCCACTTTTTCTCCCATTTTTCTATTTTTTCTACCATCCCAATTTCGTATCATCCAATTCAACCCTCCCCTGTCACGGACGCTGTTTCTTGCCTCCCACAAGCCGGCTGCAATGTGGACTAAGTCATACATAGCACAAGTCCCCTCCGGTACTTGAGGTAACAGCAGTCGCATCTTTTCACCTGCGCAGCTCGATCTCTCAGTGGCGAGGAGTAACGCGTGGGAGGCTCACGCTGCCCTAGGGCTGGGCGATATGGAAAAAAATCATATCGCGATAACGATATGATAATTTTATTTTATTTCTCGATATCGATAATTATCGAATTGTTATAAGTATAAAAAAAAATTCAATTTTTTTTTTTTTTTTTTTTACAACAGGTGCATGTTTATTTTGCAGCAATTCTTTGTCATTGCCGCCATCTTTAGTGTTACATCCCCTCACACTCCAGTTCTCAGGCTGCAGCTGGTTTAAAAGCTAAAGTAAACCGGCTTCTCTGCTGGCTGTGGCTCCAGAGGAGTTGAACAGTTCTGGCTCTGCTAGTTTATTTTCGATCTTTTGGTGCTTTTTTAGTGGACAAACCACCGCACATGTGCACTGTGACTCGTGACTGGAGTCTAGTTCTGCTAGCACACATAGCCTACTGTGTACAGACGGTTTCAAAATGTATTTTAAATTAGAAAGCAAACAAAATAAATGGACAAGAGAAAAAGAAATCTGAATTTGGTCAGTATTGTCATTTGGACAGGCAAAGCCATTACTTTAAGTTGCAGGCAAGAAAGACAAGTCTGTCCACTGTCTCTGGTTTTAAAACTGCCCTGTTGCAGGTAAAAAAAAAAAAAAAAAAAAAAAAAAAATGATTTTTCGTTTTTTTTTTTAATTTCGATATTTCGATATCAATTATTAAAATATATCGCGATATTTATCGTTATCGTTATATCGCCCAGCCCTACGCTGCCCCCGACACTTCCTGATTCTACTGTGCAGGCGCACCAACCGACCTGTAGGAGTCGCTGTCCACAACGCCCGATCCCCACCCATCAGTTTCCCACCCCCTAATACGGCCAATGTGTATTAGTACGGACAACCAGCTAAACTGAAAGCAAATGTGGAGCGCTGGGCTCGAACTGACGAGCCCAGCGTCTCCAGCATTTAGTGGCGAGCGCCTTGCCCACTACGCCACATAGCCGCCCTTCTGAATGGTGTTTCTTATGGCAATAACAACTATAGACGACAAAAAGTAAAGAAACGACATTTGATTTTTGGGACGGTTACATTCACTTTGGGACGGTTAAAATTGTATTTCGGGACGGTTCTGGGACGGTGGTGAAAAAAGTTAGTCTGGAGCCCTGACAGGGCCCCAGATCCTACGGGCTTCTACACGGGGCCCCAGATCCTACAGGCTTCTACACGGGGCCCCAGATCCTACAGGCTTCTACACAGGGCCCCAGATCCTACAGGCTTCTACACAGGGCCCCAGATCCTACGGGCTTCTACACAGGGCCCCAGATCCTACAGGCTTCTACACAGGGCCCCAGATCCTACGGGCTTCTACACAGGGCCCCAGATCCTACAGGCTTCTACACAGGGCCCCAGATCCTACAGGCTTCTACACAGGGCCCCAGATCCTACAGGCTTCTACACAGGGCCCCAGATCCTACGGGCTTCTACACAGGGCCCCAGATCCTACGGGCTTCTACACGGGGCCCCAGATCCTACGGGCTTCTACACGGGGCCCCAGATCCTACGGGCTTCTACACAGGGCCCCAGATCCTACGGGCTTCTACACAGGGCCCCAGATCCTACAGGCTTCTACACAGGGGCCCAGATCCTACAGGCTTCTACACAGGGGCCCAGATCCTACAGGCTTCTACACAGGGCCCCAGATCCTACGGGCTTCTACACAGGGCCCCAGATCCTACAGGCTTCTACACAGGGGCCCAGATCCTACAGGCTTCTACACGGGGCCCCAGATCCTACAGGCTTCTACACAGGGCCCCAGATCCTACAGGCTTCTACACAGGGGCCCAGATCCTACAGGCTTCTACACGGGGCCCCAGATCCTACAGGCTTCTACACGGGGCCCCAGATCCTACAGGCTTCAGGCCTCTACATGCTACAGCAAATTCAAAGCAACTTCGACACAACTTCGACAAAGCAACGGTGTTGCAGACACTCTACCTTTATGCTTCTGCAAAATCAACGCGCAGCCTATGTAACATTGTACCCCGTATGTAGCTAGGTTCCCTAGATAGATGACGCTTCCCTTCTCAACCAACCCATTGATAAAAGCAGAAAAATAAGTATAATTTTTACTTCCGGGCGGGGGGTTTCAAAATAAAAGAGCGAGTCTAAAAGCACCGTAAATACGTTTATTTTTTACAATATCTAACGTTACACGAACCTAAACTAATCTAAAGTTAGTTTAGGTTCGTGTTAACTTTGGATAATGTACAAAATAAACGTATTTCCGGTGATTTTAGACGTCGCTCTTTTATTTTGAAAACCCCCGACCGGAAGTGTTATAGTGTCTGTTGCTAGCAGCTTGACTTTCTGTGCTTTTCGAGCTAACGTTACCGTAACATCATTAGTTTCCAATGGAGAGGACCTCGGCTCACATGCAGCTCAAACTACCTATTGGAATAAATTACTTGATTGATGTTTAACTTGTCCCTGTGTGTGTCCAGTCATTTCGTCTAGCAAACGTTGTATTTAACGTTACCTCAGGACGGATACCATTGTATTTACTTGGTTAGCTAATGTAGCTAATGTGGATAGCATTTTGAATAGACCCAATGCTAGCTGGCTGGCTACATCTTTATTTACTAAATTATGGAGGCTTTTTAATAGTCAAGGTAAGAGGATTTGTCATGATCAACTGAAGGCGTATGCTATGGAACAATATGTGCTTGGGTTTTCAGAAAAAGGCGAGCTATGTGATGCTGATTATTTAGCGTCAACGCTGGCTTCAACAATGGAGGATATTATTCTCTGCGGGACTAATATTATTCTATGACAGCCCCGCCCCCATTCGCTAACCAACCAATCACTGCTACGCAATATCAACGCAACGGTTGTTCAGATTAGATTCTGGGGACATGTACGCAACGTCCAAGCAACACAGTCTACAAGACCCTCTAATCTAAAACAACCGCGCTGAAATCGCGCCGATGTTGTGTTGCAGTTGCTTTGAAGTTGCTGTAGCATGTAGAGGCCTTTCTACAGAGGCACAACAGAGAGCCTCCTGACTGGATGCACCGCCGCCTGGTATGGGAACTGCTCTCTGCTAGAGCCATATGGAATCCGCGATCACGGAATCGCGCAATTGAGCAATAAAAATGGAATCAACTATAATATTTATTTATTTTTATACTTTTTTTTTTCAATTGCCGAGTCAGTGCCGAGTCCGACCTCATCTTAAATAACAAACAGCATTGCTTGTTGTAGTTAAAGAGAGGCAGAGTTGGCGGTTAGGTGGCCGAGCGGAGATTGCGTTCGTCACCAACCCCGGAGCTGTGAGCTGGATTCGCCTGTTCGAATCCAGCTCACAGCTCCGGGGTTGTCACCAGCTTGGCTGGCCGTCTGCACTAATACAATTGGCTGTATTAGAGGGTGGGAGAAGCTGGCGGGGTGGGTCCGGGTCGTTGTAAACAGCGACTCCTACAGTTCGGTCGGGGCGCCTGCTAAGCGCGGATAGGACTTTAGGGGGATAGTGTGGTCCTCCCACACGCTACGCCCTCTCGATGAGAATCCGCGCTGCCAGGTGAAAAGAAGCAGTGATTGGCTGGACGTGTGTCGGAGGAAGCACGTGGTAGCCTCCACTCTCCCAGATGATCTGACTGTGGGGGGTAAGTGCGCAGCGACCAGGAAGGGACTGGGAATTGGCATACGACTAACATTGGGATGGGAGAAAATCGGAGGAAAATGGAGGGGGAAAAAGATCAATAAAAAAAAAAAAAAAAGAGAGGCAGAGTTGATTTTGCAAAAATATATATAATAATTTAAATTTTTTTTTAAATAATCAATTGCCCATCAAACGAAGCTTCGAAGTATTTAAGAGAGCCCTATTAAATGGACTGTTATATCTTATTAAAGATAAATTGTGGACATTTATTCATTCCCACTTATTAGACACTATTTCTGATGGTAAAATGAGCGTACAAAGCAAAATACAGAATTCTGAAATATTCAAACGGAAAAAACGGAATTTGGAAAAAAATAAAATGGAATTTGGAAAAAAATAAAACGGATTTCATATGGCTCTACTTTCTGCCCTCAAATGCAAAGCGCTAGAGAGGCCGGTCATACTAACAACACAGAGCATTAGCGGATGTGAGCTTCCCTCCTTCCAGTTCAGGACATATACAACTGACAGTGTGTCAGCAAAGCCTGCAGGATTATAAAAGACCCCAACCACAGACTGTTTCAGTCGATGCCGTCTAGTAAATGGTACCGGAGTCTCAGGGCCTGGACCAGCAGGCTCCGGGACAGTTTTACCCCCACAGGCAGTAAGGCTCATGAAAAAATAACCCAACTGCTGCCTGTCTGCACGTTCGCTGTACAGTCACAATACTGTGTTTGTTTACTGTGACTATTATGCTATGATTTACTGTGATTATTACACTATAATTATTATATTATAATTAGGTGCTACTTAATTGTTGTTTCTGCTGCTACTTCACATTTATAATAAAACACAAGATACTTGTGCCCTAGTGATAAGGATAAGCGCTCAATGAAGAAACACAATCCCCTTGCCAAACATCTATGCTACTCATAGTGGTCAAATAAAAAAGGTTATATGTGTAGTATATGAGTAGTGTGTATATGAGTAGAGCTGCCGCGGTATTGATGTTTTCCTTACCGCACAAATTTGCGAAATATTTCCTACCGCGGACGGTATTACAGCAAAAAAAATAGTTTGAAAGCATTTTTTTTCTTCTACTCTTTATAGCATATAGCCTGCCTCTAGTCTAATGGCTACTGCATAGTACCTACTCGACTCGACCCGCTTTAGGTACCTGGTACTTCGTTCCTTTTCCACTGCAGGTACTACTAATATGAGTAGTGTGTGGGTGTGGGTGTGTGGGGGGGTTATAATGTGCCCACATGATAAAAGAGAAGGGAGGTTATCATGTGGGCACCTCCCTTCACTGGTGTTTCGCCATAGAAACAGCGTGACTCGTGAGAGGAGTTGTCACAGAGCTGCCAAAACGCAGGGCTGAAGAGCTGAGCTACATGTTATAGCTTCTAAAATGTAAGGTCCGCGACTCCGCGCTGGTCTGCATCTACAACGTCAGGAGAGCAGTAATAGAGGCAAAACGGCGTTACAGGGATAAAGTTGAACTTCAGTTTGAACAGGCTGACTCTAGAGGCATGTGGCAGGGCCTCAGAACAATGACAGACTACAAAGGAACCCCCCTCAAACTGAACAGTGACATCTCCTTAGCAAATGATCTCAACTCCTTCTATGCGAGGTTTGAGGCTGTGAATAACAACACCAGCCTACAAACCACGGCAATGGGGGGGGGGGGGTCTGCTGATGGAGACTCAGTGTTCAGGGTAACAGAGCATGAGGTGAGACGGATCTTTAAAAAAGTGGATATCAGGAAGGCAGCAGGACCGGACGGCATCCCCGGCCGCGTCCTAAAAGTCTGTGCCGACCAACTGGCCCCGGTATTCACTGACATCTTCAACCTGTCCTTGGAACAGGCCGTCATCCCCACCTGTCTGAAGAAGTCCACCATCATCCCTGTACCCAAAAAATCTACGCCCGCTTGCCTCAACGACTACCGCCCTGTAGCCCTCACCTCCATAGCCATGAAGTGCTTTGAGAAGCTAGTGAAGGGCTACATCTGTTCCTCCCTCCCCATCAACCTGGACCCTCTGCAATTTGCATATCGCCCCAACAGGTCCACGGAGGACGCCATAGCCCATGTGCTGCACACAGCAGCATCACATCTGGACAAGAGGCAGGGGAACTATGTGAGAATGCTGTTCATCGACTACAGCTCAGCATTCAATACCATAGTCCCCTCCAAACTCATAGCCAAGCTCAGGGACCTGGGCTTGAACTATGACCTGTGCCAGTGGGTCCTGGACTTCCTGACGGGCAGACCCCAGGTGGTAAGAGCCGGCAACTGCACCTCCTCATCCATCACGCTCAACATAGGGGCACCCCAGGGCTGTGTTCTGAGCCCCCTCCTCTACTCCCTGTACACACATGACTGCGTAGCACAGCGGAACAACAACACCATCATCAAATTTGCTGATGACACAGTAGTGGTGGGCCTGATCTCTGCCAACGACGAAAGGGCCTACCTGGAAGAGGTAGAGAACCTGTCACAGTGGTGTCAGGAGAACTGCCTCTCCCTGAACGTCAGCAAAACAAAAGAGATGATTGTGGACTTCAGGAGGTCGGGGGTCAAGGACTACAGCCCCCTCAGCATCGACCAGTTGAGAGAGTGAACAGTTTCAAGTACCTCGGAGCCCACATATCCGAGGACTTGACATGGACCACACACATTGACAGTGTTGTGAAGAAGGCACGACAACGCCTCTACTTCCTCAGGCGCCTAAGGAAGTTCCAAGTCAGTCAGAAGATCCTTAGGAACTTCTACTCATGTACAATAGAGAGCATCCTGACCGGCAACATCACCTCCTGGTTTGGGAATAGCACTGCACAAGACCGTAGCAGACTACAAAGAGTGACACGTTCAGCCGAACGCACAATTAGAGGGGGGCTTCCCACCCTCCAGAACATTTACAACAAGCGGTGCAAGGGGAAGGCTAAGAGAATTATTAAGGACTCGAGCCACCCGAACAACTGCCTCTTTGAACTGCTGCCGTCAGGCAAGCGATACCGGAGTCTTATGGCGAGCACAGAAAGACTCAGAAGGAGCTTCTATCCCCAGGCCATCAGGCTGCTAAACGAACAATAATCGCTAAACGAACAATAATCACTATGCAACAACCATCAAATGCACACAGCACACACACCCACACGCACACACTCACTCAAACAAACAACACACTGCAGCACCCACTCTCCACACTTTAGATCACACAAACACACTTACACTTTATATTTATTGATAAAGGATTTGCACTACAACTCGTACACCTACTGTGAATTGTACCTAAACTGCACCTCGTCCATTTATGCCTTGCACTATATAGTATTGTATATTAGTACACTGCACAGTATTGTATATTGTATGGTAACTACGTCTACGAACATTGTACATATGTCTAAACTGAACACTGTGACCTCTTTTTTTACTTCTAATTTTTACTATGTCTTTATTTCATACTTATCTTGTCATGCACAGTCTCTGGAGCGCAACAGTAAGAAGCATTTTGTACAAAAGTATTCTGTACTTCTGTATGACAACTATTAAAGAAACTTGAATTATTAAATGACAATTGCGCGTCATTGAAGGTCCGCGCCAGTCTTTGTCTATTATGAAATGACAATTGCGGATTTCTGATTATTTTCTAAATGGGCGGGTCTTAGGTACCGAAATGTGGCACTGATTGATCTAACGTGAATCGTTACTTGGTAAATGGTTGGTAATACCGACGTAATTCGATCGGTACCCATAAAAGTAGCGAATTCGGTACCCAACCCTACATAACGGTGGTATATCAGGGGCCCATTTCTCTATTATTTCCCGTATCAGAGCATGTATTTTTTTCTGCCTTCTGGACCTTACTGATTGCAATCTCTCCACCCTTTCTCTCACTGATTTCAAATCATTCAGCACCACATACATAATGTCTCCCATCTTCTCTAATTTATTTACTACTGTTCCTTTAAGTCCATCTAACACAATTTTAAATCCCTGTTAACCGTCATTCTTTCCTTTAATTTGCCCTAGGCCCTTTAACTCTAGCTTTTTGCCTACAGCTCTTCTCTCTAGTATGCTAGTTAGTCTCAGTACCATGATCTACATCCCCTCCTACAGAACTTTCCCCCTCCTCCTCAGTGACAGGGTTACCGATGCCAACTGTGTTTTCTACCTGTTGCTGGACTGGAATACGGCCAATCTGCACTCCCTCTACCAAGCATTTCTTCCTTCCCTGATGTATTCTGATGTACTTTCTGCCACAAGGACAGATCTGGAGCTTCTTTCCCTCTACCGCACATACTACGGTGATTATTATATGATAATTATGTGATTATTGTAATAATCACACACTGCGATTTTTGCATTGTAAATGAAAGCAATTTGATCTACCTTTTCGTTTTGTTATGTTTTTTGTCCTATTTAATTGATGTCACTGTTACAAGGCCGATGAGCAAAGACAAAGAACTTCACTTCTGTATGCTGTACAGTAGGAATGATGTGACAAATTAAAATGTCAATCTCTGCGGTCAGGTGGCGTAGCGGAGATTGTGCTCGTCACCAATGCAAGAGGCTGTGGTCTCGACTCCCGGAGAGTCAGCATTGCCTTGGCTCGGGCTGATCGCTATACTAACTCGTTTGGCTGAGTTAGGGGGAGGGGAGCCGTGGGTGGGTCCTGGGCGTTGTGGACAGCGACCCCTACAGTTCGGTCGGGGCGCCTGCTCAGCGAAGGTAGGATCTGGTGAGAGGTAGTGCGGCCTCCCACACGTTACACTCTCCCAGTGAGAATCTGCGCGGCCAGGCTGGCTGCCGGCTGGCTGCACATGCATCGGAGGAAAGCATGTGACAGTCTCCGGCCTCTCGGACCAACAGTAGGGGAAAGTGAGCAACAACCAGGAAGGGGGTTGGGAATTGGCATAACGACTAACAGTGGGATGGGAGAAAAATCGGAAAAAGGAGGGAAAAAGATAATTAAAAAATAAATAAAAATGTCAATCTCAATACAGAATCGAAGATGTAACTTCGATTATTTTATGATAATTACTACTGACGTTTCAAAGCCCAAAAAGGTCAATACTCCTTCTCTTCCTTAGGTCTCTCATTTCTCCAACCTTAGCTCTTTCACACCGGCAGGGCTCCATGCCGGTTCCGGAACCCAATTTTGAACCGGCCGGCGCATTCAGACCGAAAATGAATTGGTTCGGAACCTGAAAAGTTGCTTCTCAGCTGGAACGTGGAACCAAAAATGTTTTGGTTTTTCCTTGCAAACCGTGACATCCTCAGTGGGCGTGTCATATTCTAGGCTGTGAAGACAAGCGAAAAAACAGGAAGCGACAGAAGGAAGGAGACAGCGACTGACCACAATGTCAGTGGAAACAAAATGCTTGGTGGCGATTTGGGCAGAGTTCCAGGAAAAGCTAGATAGTAGTACCAGAAAGAGCAAGATGCAGAACTTGTGGAAGAGATGGCCATGGCTGGGTTCACTAGAACGTCAGACCAAATAAGTAGTGATGTCAGGCGATAAAAAAAAATGTATCTAATTAATTACAGGATTTGTAATTAATTAATCTAATTAATCGCATTTTAATCGCATAACCATTTTTAACCTGATATTCTTCTTCTTTTTTTAACAAATGTTTTTTATTTTCTCTTTTTTTACATGAAACAAGACAAACAGACTAATAATCAACAATAACTCACAGGACAATAACAGAAATAATAATAACAATAATGACAGTCCGTTAATTAAATCAGAATGAAAATAACCCTAACCCTAACCCCCCCCTCAGGACCCCCACGTGGGCTATACATCCACTACTTCATTAAACACCAGAAAACTCCAAATGTATATGCGTTCCTTTATCTTATCCACCACAGCTACCCAGACTGCGATGCTGGCTTCATTAACACCTCAAATCCGCGCAGTAGATATCTCTAGATAAATCACATCGAGATAGGTGAGGATCCATACCTTCGGGCACATTTTATCCGGTTGAATCCAGCGTGACGCTATCAACTTTTTGGCAGCTGTAAGACCTGCCAAAATGAGTCTCTTTACATGTACAGAAGTTGATAACTGAGAAACATCATTCAACAACAGTACAGAAGGCAGTGTCAGTATGGTCAGAGATAAAATCTCTGATAATTGAGTGGTAACATTTTCCCAAAAGGTCTCAACAGGAGGGCATTCCCAATACATATGCATATATGTACCAATAGCACCGTTTGAACACAAGGAGCATCGAGAGTCAGGTCTGAGACCCATTAGGTTCAATCGTCTAGGGGTCAGGTAAGTCCTATGAACAAAGTTAAGATTAATCTGTTGGTGATCTGGGTTGCGTGATGAAAGCCGAACATTTTCCCAGACTGCCTCCCAATCAAAATCTACCTCCAGCTCTGGGATATCCTTCCTCCAAACCATGTCTAGGGGAAGGATCTTATATGAGGACGTAAGTAAGTGGCGATAAAAGTCAGAGACGAAGCCTCTCGACGTCTCCTTGTAATAAAAGAATATTCTATAATCATATTTCAAATGGCATGTGTCCGGATGGCAGAATTCAGTACTGTATCTACAAAACCTTCTGTTTAATAATCTTCCATTTATTCATTTGCTTAGATTTTTCAGGTCTGGTAAATTTTAGCATGGTGTTATTCACAGTTAAAGATAAAAAAAAATTGATATTCTCATTTGGTTCATTACAATTTACTCAAGCCTAGTAACAGACGACAGTATTTCTGACACTGGGAATACATCCATAGATGTCCCTAGAATCAGATACCAAGAACATGCAAATGGACCATATTAAAAAAAAAATCTGTAAATGTGTATTCTACGTTCTTATGGAATGAATGAGATAAAAAAAAATATTTAAAAAAATTATAAAAAAAAGATGAATTAATTTTGAGTAAATTTTCATAACGTGATAATTTGCTGTGTAATTAATTAATCTAATTAACACGATAAACTGACAGCCCTACAAATAAGTAATACATATTTTTTTTAACTGTGCGATCCACCATTTTGCCGCCTGAGTAACGCCCCCCATTGATGACGGAGGACAATGGAACTTTGGTTCTGCTTAAAACTGGTGTGAACGTGTATGGAAGCAAATGAGTGACAGAAGTATTTGAATTTTATCAGACACCGAATTTATAGTATTGAAAATAATTACTTTGAAAACATGTATCTGAATTTTTTTCAGACACCGAATTTATAGCATTGAAAATAATTACTTTGAAAATCATGTATCTGAATTTTTTTGCTCCGAATTTACCTATGTGAAATAAAAATTCAGTGTTTAAAATTCAATGTAAAAGATTCGAATGCATAATAAAATTCAATGTAAAAAAAATTCGATGCATAATTGCGGTGGATAAAATTCAATGTAAAGAATTCGATGCATAATTGCGGTGTATAGAATTCAATGTAAAAAACCATCATCCGGGCTACCCAGACAGGATAAGCAATCGAGCCTGGATGCAATCAAACTGACTTCTGGCCTATCACTGCACGGCTTTGTCAGTCATGTGATCACACCAACCCGGGAGAAAGATGGCGGTATATATACATACGGTGGGGAGAGAATATATACATACGGTGGGGAGGAGACTGTACATTAGGAGGGGGTGGGTGGGTGGGAGAGAAATACACATAATTGGGGAGAGAATATATACATACGGTGGAGAGGAGACTGTCACTGTACATTAGGAGGGGGTGGGTGGGAGAGAAATATACATACGGTGGGGAGAGAATATATACATATGGTGGGGAGGAGACTGTACATTAGGAGGGGGTGGGTGGGTGGGAGAGAAATATACATATAATAGACAGTCTCCTCCCCACCGTATGTATATATTCTCTCCCCACCATACGTATATTTCTCTCCCACCCACCCCCTCCTAATGTACAGTCTCCTCCCCACCGTATGTATATATTCTCTCCCCACCATAGGGCTGGGCGATATAACGATAAATATTGCGATATATTTTAATAATCGATATCGGGGGAAAAAACGAAAAAAAATAATATCGTTTTTTTTTGTGACCTGCAACATGGCAGTTTTAAAACCAGAGACAGTGGACAGACTTGTCTTTCTAGCCTGCAACTTAAAGTAATGGCTTTGCTTGTCCAAATGACAATACTGACCAAATTGAGATTTATTTTTCTCTTGTCCATTTATTTTGTTTGCTTTCTAATTTAAAATACAGTTTGAAACCGTCTGTACACAGTAGGCTATGTGTGCTAGCAGAGCTAGACTCCAGTCACGAGTCACAGTGCACATGTGCGGTAGTTTGTCCACCAAAAAAGCGCCAAAAGATAGAAAAGAAACTAGCAGAGCCAGAACTGTTCAACTCCCCTGGAGCCACAGCCAGCAGAGAAGCCGGTTTACTTTAGCTTTTAAACCAGCTGCAGCCTGAGAACTGGAGTGTGAGGGGATGTAACACTAAAGATGGCGGCAACGACAAAGAATTGCTGCAAAATAAACATACCTGTAAAAGATCTGTTGTTTATATAAAAAGAATTATAATAATTACTTATAACAATTTTGATAATTATCGATATCGAGTGATATGATAACATTATCATATCGTTATCGCGATATCATTTTTTGCCATATCGCCCAGCCCTATCCCACCATATGTATATTTCTCTCCCACCCACCCCCTCCTAATGTACAGTCTCCTCCCCCACCGTATGTATATATTCTCTCCCCACCGTATGTATATTTCTCTCCCACCCACCCACCCCCTCCTAATGTACAGTCTCCTCCCCACCGTATGTATATTTCTCTCCCACCCACCCCCTCCTAATGTACAGTGACAGTCTCCTCTCCACCGTATGTATATATTCTCTCCCCACCATATGTATATTTCTCTCCCATCCACCCACCCCCTCCTAATGTACAGTCTCCTCCCCACCGTATGTATATATTCTCTCCCCACCGTATGTATATATACCGCCATCTTTCTCCCGGGTTGGTGTGATCACATGACTGACAAAGCCGTGCAGTGATAGGCCAGAAGTCAGTTCGATTGCATCCAGGCTCGATTGCTTATCCTGTCTGGGTAGCTCGGATGATGTTTTTTTACATCGAATTCTATACACCGCAATTATGCATCGCATTATTTTTTTTACATTGAATTTTATCCACCGCAATTATGCATCGAATTTTTTATATTGAATTTTATTATGCATTCGAATTTTTTACATTGAATTTTAAACAGAATTTTTTTTTCACATAGGTAAAATTGGAGCAAAACAATTCAGATACATGATTTTCAAAGTAATTATTTTCAATGCTATAAATTCGGTGTCTGAAAAAATTCAGATGCATGTTTTCAAAGTAATTATTTTTAATGCTATAAATTCAGTGTCTGATCAAATTCAAATACTTCCGTCACTCATTTGCTTCCATAAACGTGGGCTGGTTCGCCAGAAAGCACCAAGGTTCTGAGACTCTAGAACGGAGCCAGAGCCAAAACTAGAACTGTGTCTGTCTGAAAGCACTACCTGTGTCTAAACCAGTGGCTGTCATCCTGGGGGTCGGGACCCTAAAGAAGAGGGTTGATCAATACATGGTCATGCTTATAATCTTTGATATAGATGCTTTTTTCCCTATTAAATAAACAATATTTTATGTCTAAAACTCCTCCTCCAATCATTACTCAAATGAAATAGCCTGGAAAGGTTAGTCTCTGTAACGCATAAAGAATTGAAAATGTAATCGAATCATGACTAGGGGTGGGAATCACCAGTTTCATCATGATACGATATGATATCGATTCTTTGGACAACGATACGATATTTGCCGATATCACAAAGTCTCTCACGATACAATACGATACGATTAGATTCAGGTGCCTGCGATCGATATGAGATGATATCATATGCCCATTTAACACAATCGGTAACATTTAGATCAACAAAAAAAAGTAATGAAAATATCATTTGACATTTGTATTTTTGAGCTCTTCCAGACATTTAAAGGAAAATCAATCTATTGTTTTTAATACAAATAGACCTCCTGTTCACTGTAAAGTGCCACGTTTTTATATATTGAGCTTTAAACTTTAAGCTACATTTTTTGGAACTCAAAACTCACAACCTCCCTCTCCCAAACCGTTCCTACAACAATTTGTTGATGTTGCATGATCATGTATAGGCCTACATTTATTATGTATTATATTGTTTATGTTTAAATAACATTTAAACATCAAACTCCTCTGACCTCATCTTGTCTTTCCAAAGACGCGCGCACACACACACACACACAGAAAGGGAGAATGCTATGCTGTAACATCTACACACACGGAGCTACTGCTGTTGTTCTTGGGCAGATATGAGACTCGCCACAGGATTTTCAAAATAAGAGTATCGATATGAATCGATCTTATTACATCGCATCGATCCGATTCGATTGTTGATAATTACATCGATGTATCGATCTGGATCGATGTATCGTCCCACCCCTAATCATGACCAGATTTATTTTTTGTATCGTTACCTCTAATTACTTTAGATTAATCATCAGCGATATTAGGTGAAATTCCCCATTATTGATAATAATTCATCGTTCTTTAATCAATCAGGACTCACACACACACATACACACCACACACCACCACTGAAACTTGAAACTGGAAACACACACGGCAGCCTTCCCCCATCAGTCCATTTAGCAGTAGGGATGGGGATGGGAGAGAAAATTCTTTGCTGTGACGGTTTTGATATCGCCACGCTGCCTCCAAAATCGTTACAAGAAATTGTGTCGGAATTTTGTTTGTTTTTGGTTAAATATAGATAACCAGCTATGTTTTGTACATACATTCAACATGACAGGAATTTGACATGGTCCACTGTTCAAATAAATAAATCGTTAATATTGAATCGCAACAAGAATTGCAATGCATATCGAATCAGCACCCAAGTATCGTGACAGTATCTAGTGGGGACTGGAGACATGCGTATAGTCCCAGTATCGTGACAGTATCTACTATCTAGAGGGGAGACAGGCGTATCGTGACAGTATCTAGTGGGGAGACATGCGTATCGTCCCAGTATCGTGACAGTATCTAGTCGGGAGACATACGTATCGTCCCAGTATCATGACAGTAACTAACTAGTGGGGAGAAGACATGTGTATCATCCCAGCTCTAACTAGCCGTAGTCTCTGAAGCACAGAACCTGTTTGTTGAGACAAAGATCCTCAGGCCAACAGATCTGTCACACCAGAGAGAGAGAAAGAGAGAGAGAGAGAGTGCATGCGCGTGTATGTGTGCGTGTACCTATACTTACAGTATTATAAGTGTTGAAACATTGGAATGCCTTTTGTGATCTAAATCCTATGTACACAAATTGAATTGATGGATCCAAATAAAAGCATTCAAAGTGTGTGTGTGTTTCTGCCTTCTTTAGAGCGGCCCAGTCAACTGAGACGAGGGCACGGTTACCATGGCAACGGTAAATCAATGACCAGGTGAGGCGGGTCTGAATGAAAATCTAGAGTTTCACATCCTGCTCCAAGGTGACACTTATCATTTCAATGGGATTTTTTTCATCCAATCAGGCAGGGACAATTTAAATGACAGGTCTGGCTACGTCCCAATGAGGTCAGGTCTGGCTATGTCCTGAAAGAGGTCAGATTCATATTGTGACGTAGGGCTGGGTATACCGAATATTAAAGGTATAGGCCTTACCGTCAAGTAGTGATGCACGATATATCGGCCGCCGATATAATATCGGCCGATATGGCAGTTTTTTTACACATCGGTATCGGTCCGATATCAAGATAGGGCCGGTATAATTTTCTTTTTTATATATATTTTTTTTAATCTTTTCTTTTTTTTTAACATGTTTTGGCCTTAAATAGTTTCAAAATATCAGTCATTTCTGAAAATACGTTACAAAAGTTTAAAAAAAATTTTTTTTTTAAAGTGTTTTGGAAAATAGCTCTTTATTTGATTATCATAAAAAAGTGTTTTCTATACAGAGATATCGACACCGGTAAATATCGGTATCGGCCAGAACAGCAATATTAATATCTGTTATCGGTATCGGCCACAATTTTCACATCGGTGCATCACTACCGTCAAGGATCCATGCAAAGGAATGGATTTTTACTATATCGTCGTCCACAATACATACTGTACACATATTGTAGAGAGAATACATGTAGCTGTTTAATAAAAAATAAAAATAAATCCTAAAGCAATATTAAAAAAGTACAACAAGATAGATAATTTTGAATGAAACAGCACTGTGACTATTACATTACAAGATAGACATAAATGGACTGCATTTATATAGAGCTTTTATCCAAACTTACTTACTTCTTACTTAGGCCCATCGCTCCCAATGGAGCATAGGCCATCTACGACTTTTCTCCATCCAACACGGCTTTGGGCTGTCCTTTCTGCCTCCCCCCAGGTAGTTCCTTGTCTCTTGAGCTCCGCCTCAGTGTCCCGCCTCCAGGTGTTCTTAGGCCGCCCTCTCTTCCGCTTCCCTTGGGGATTCCAAGTCAGGGCCTGGCGTGTAGTACTGGTAGCCGGTTTCCTCAAAGTGTGGCCTATCCATCCCCACTTTCGTCTCAGGATCTGCTTCTCCACTGGTTCCTGTCTTCCTTTCAGCCATAGTTCCTCATTCTTGATTTTGTTTGGCCACCGGATCCCAAAGATGCGTTTCAGACAGCTGTTTATAAAGGTCTGTATCTTCTGCAATGTTCTTTTCGTCATTCTCCAAGTCTCTGAACCGTAGAGAAGGACAGATTTGACATTTGAATTGAAGAGCCGCACTTTGGTTGTCATGGCGATGTCCTTGGAGGACCAGATGTTCTTCAGAATGATGAATGCTGCTCTGGCTTTGCCTACTCTTGCTGTGACGTCGCCATCTGTGCCGCCCTTCTTATCCAAGATACTGCCTAGGTAAGTGAAGGAGTTGACTTCCTGTATGGATTCATCACCTACTGTGACTGTGTTGTTGGTAGAGGTGTTGATCATCATTAGGTTGGTTTTCTTCCTGTTTATTCTCAACCCAGTCTCAAGGGATGTAGTTGCCAGCTTGGTTGTCTTGTTCTGCATCTGGTTGTAGTTGTGTGACAGGAGAGCCAGGTCATCAGCAAAGTCGAGGTCATCCAGTTGTGTCCATAGGGTCCACTGTATGCCGTTTTTATTTCCTTTTGTGGTGGTCTTCATAATCCAGTCTATGACTAGAAGGAATAGAAAGGGCGATAGGAGGCATCCCTGACGCACACCGGTCTTGACCTCAAAACTCTCTGACAGTTGGCCTGCATGTAAAACTTTGCATGATGTTCCTTGATAGGTGTTTTGAATCAGAGTGATGATTTTCTTTGGGATACCATAATGCCTCAGCAGTTTCCACAGAGTCTCTCTATCCACACTGTCAAAGGCTTTTTCATAGTCTATGAAGTTTATGTATAATGGAGAGTTCCATTCGATGGATTGCTCTATAATGATGCGCAGGGTGGCGATCTGGTCCGTGCAAGATCTGTTGCTCCGGAAGCCTGCCTGCTGGTCTCGAAGCATGGGATCCACAGCAACACTCATTCTGTCCAGTATAATTCTGTTGAGTACTTTTCCCGGTACTGATAGAAGCATTATTCCTCTGTAGTTGTTGCAGTTGGTAAGATCTCCCTTTTTTTGGTAGCTTGATGATGATTCCATCTTTCCATTCTTCTGGAATCTTTTCTTCCTCCCAGATCTTGGTGAAGAGGCTATGAAGCATATCTACCGCAGTCTTCAAGTCGGCCTTGATGGCTTCTGCTGGTATTT
Source organism: Notolepis coatsorum (assembly GCF_963971535.1). Taxonomy (NCBI): domain Eukaryota; kingdom Metazoa; phylum Chordata; class Actinopteri; order Aulopiformes; family Paralepididae; genus Notolepis; species Notolepis coatsorum. The sequence goes on along the minus strand of NC_140165.1, from coordinate 158,716,199 downwards.
CATCTGGTCCTGCAGATTTTCCGTCCTTTGTTGAGATAATAGCTTTTTTTATCTCTGCTTTGCTGGGTTTATCACAGTTTATTGGAAGTGTTCTCTCCGCTGGTGTAATGTCCGCTGGCTCTGTCGGGGCTGGTTGGTTCAGTAGTTCTTTGAAATGTTCAGCCCATCTTCTCCGTTGGTCCTCTGTTGTTATAAGTGGGTTTCCCTGTTTGTCTTTTACCGGTTTGTCCGTTTGTTGGAACTTGCCTGCTAACTTCCTAGTGATCATATAGAGGTCTTTCATGTTGCCTTGCCCTGCCGCTGTTTCTGCTTGTTTGGCTAAGTTGTCTATGTGATCTCTTTTATCCTTCTTAATGCTACTCTTCACCTCCTTATTGGCTTGGGTGTATTCTTCCTGTGCCTTTGCTTTTGCTGATCTTGTTTTGCTTGTGTTCAGTATCTCTTTCCTCTCCTTTCTTTCTTTCAGTTTCTGGAGTGTTTCCATTGAGACCCATTCCTTGTGTTTTGTCTTCTTCTTTCCCAATATTTCTTTGCAGGTGTCCAGCCACAACGTCTTTGTGTGCTGCCATTGAGTTTCTATGTCCACATCTGTGTCTTCATCCTGTTCCTGTAGTTGCTGGTACCTGTTGGTAAGGCTGATCTGGAATCTACTCTGTATTTCTTTGTTCCTAAGAAGTCCAACGTCATATCTGGTTCTTGCGCCGGTGGTTGTGGCATACTTCTTCAGACGTAGTTTTATGATCGTCAGCACAAGATGATGGTCTGATGCCACGTCTGCCCCTCTCTTGACTCGTACATCTTGCCATGACCTCCTGAACTTTCTGTTGATGCATATGTGGTCTATTTGATTCTCCGTAACTTGATCTGGAGATCTCCATGTGGCCTTGTGGATACGTTTGTGGGGGAAGATGCTGCCTCCTATTACCAGTTGGTTGAGGGAGCACAGGTCTGCAAACCTTTCTCCATTTTCATTCATCTGCCCCAATCCATGTACGCCCATGATGTCTTCGTAGCCTATGTTGTTGGCTCCTATCTTGGCGTTGAAATCACCCATGAGGATGGTGATATCTTTTTCTCTCCGTCTGTCCAGTACAGCCTGCAGTTGTTCATAGAAATTGTCTTTCTTCTCGTCTTCGGTGTCGTTTGTCGGCGCGTAGCACTGAATGATGGATAGTCTGATGTTGTCCTTCTTAGTGGTGAACTTGGCGGTGATGATTCGTGGGTTCACCGGTTCCCAACCAATGAGAGAGCGCTGTGCCTCCGGAGCCAGCATCAGGGCCACCCCTTCCGTGTGTGGGGCGCCTTCTTCTGTATGACCGGAGTAGAGCACCATCTCCCCAGATGCCAATCTCAGTTGTCCTGCTTGTAGCCACCTTGTCTCACACAAGCCCTTTTATCCAAAGCGCTTTACAATTTATGCCTCACATTCACCCACTCATTCACACACCAACAGCGGAGACAGGCAACCAATCATCAGGAGCAGTTAGTCTTTGCTCAAGGACACCTCGACATGCTCCCCGGGAAGAGTCGGAATCGAACCGGGAACCATTCAATTACCAGACCACCTCTTGAGCCACTGTCGCCCATAATAAAATAATGTCATATCGCATTGTCATTTTTACTTGAACACCAAATACTGTCAAATACCATTATACTGTCTAAACCAAGACAAATTATCTTCAATCTCGGTCATAGTAATCAATGCCAAAATCACTATTGCAACGCTTCATTTTCTTTGTTGTTGCTGTTGTTGTTGTTGTTGTTGTTGTGCCTACATCAACATAAGAGCTTGTAGAAATAATCCAACATTAATTTGAAATCTATTCTTCTCAGACAAGGACATCTAGTCGTCAGAACTTTCAGAACCTTACCCTGTCGCTCTCGTTTACCCGCCACATTGAAAATTTGCATGTGGGAAAAATTAAGCTTTGATTATTTGCTGAGAAATTACTACTGAAGCTTTGAAAAATGTAAATCAGGAGAGACAGCCCTATCGGCATGGCGACCATATCGGTATCGGACCATATTGGTATCGGATGACATAGATATTTTTATTTATCTGCATCTGTCCCATGAGCAGAACTGGGTAGATCAACTGATGAGTATCTCTCTCTGTCTAGCTGTGCGTGTTTGTGTTTTTTGTTTTGTTTTTAGGATATCTGTCAGTGTGCATGTTTGTTTGAGTATCTCTGTCTAGCTGTGCATGTTATTGTGTTTCTTTTTGTTCGATTATCTCTCCATCTAGTTGTGCGTGTTCAAGTTTTTTGTTTGTTTTTATTACCCCTCTGTCTAGCTGTGCATGTTTTGTGGGGGGTTGTTTGATCTATCTGTCTAACTGTGCATGTTTTTATTTGTATTTACTATTTAGTATTATTATCTCACAGTTTTGTGGGGGGTTTGTTTGATTATCTCTCCGTCTAGCTGTGCATGTTTTTGTGTTTTTTTTTTTATTATCTCTCCGTCTAGCTGTGCATAACACTGTGCAATAGTGCTCACCATTTATTTATTTATTCAGGCTGACCTTCATTGTTTGTTGTATTGTTTGTCCTTTTTTATCGCTTTCTATTGTCTGTCAACTGACTGAGCTACTGGATACCTGAATTTCCCCAAGGGGATTAATAAAGTATCTATCTATCTATATATCTCCATCTATGTTTGTGTGTTTTTTGTTTGATTATCCCTCTGTCTAGCTGTGCATGTTTTTGTGGGGGTTTTGTTTGATTATCTCTCTGTCTAGCTGTGCATGTTTTGTGGGGGGTTTGTTTGATTATCTCTCCGTCTAGCTGTGTATGTTTTGGTGGGGGGGGGGGGGGTTGGTACTTTGCACATGAACAACAGCACTGAAACAGATGGTATAAAACAGAAATAAAGACAGTATATTCTCCATATCAGTGATCAGCCATAACAGAAAAAAGTGATGGGTTATAACTTATTACAGTAAGGTATACTGTGGTTGATATACTGTGTAAGAACAGCCCCTGGAGGAGGAGATGAGGGGAGTTGAAATCCCTGCGCTTTGGGTTTTTATGAAATTACCACATACATGCTGAAAACGACCTCCCAAAATTCACACTTCACAGGATCAGAAAAACAACGGTCTGCCCTGAGAATAACAGAGCTGTTGTAAGGACGTGCTTTTATTTTGTTTGTTCATCAAAGGTGAATATGGGCTGGAATTATGGGCTGACTGATATCCATCTGTCTAGCTCAAAATTGGCCCCTCCATAACATTATTGTTGGCCATCCAGGGTTCCAGAGAATTATGAGATATTATGAGATATACTGTTTAGTCTATTTTGATGCAGTTTAATACTTTGACTATTAGAATATATAAAAAAGGTAATTGGCTAAATGATCAATGCCCAGTGCATTATTTGACCAAGCATGGCCCACCACCCCATGTTACATTTCAGTCCTTGGTCCTCCATGTCAAAATGTGTTACAGCCCTGGCTCTATTCCCTGTCCCGGCGGTCTGTAATATATACTGTTTGTATACAGACAAATACTGATGACTATTTTGGCTTCAGACATGGCCTAACAGACATGGCCCCCCCTAAAATAAGGGGCAGGTAAAATGGCAATTCCAAGGCAACAGTATGGAGGACAAGCAATTAACCCACAGGAGTTCTTCCAGGCCAGTTCCATGACAGGAGATTAATAGGAATTAAATCATTTCACAGTGAATATGCTGATTTGTGTCAACATTCAAGCTCTGTGGGTGAATTCAAGCGCCGTGGGTGATGATAGCACCATCTCTCTCTCTCAACATGTAACGTAGATGTTTGGAGAAGAGAAGAGGCAACCCTTTTCTACATCCGCCACTGCTGGATAAAAAGGGACGTATTGACCCCCCAAAACACTGGGGTGTTTCCAGTGGGCCCCGTGTTTAGAGTAAACACATGTACCGTGATGAATACCATATCCTGACCAGTAACAAGCAGCGTTAGCAGCAACGATGCTTCCATTTAGAACAGCTTCAGAGATGCAACACTATGGAAAAACTGGACCAAAACCGGGACAGGTGTGGAACAAAAAATGTTCTCCAACCCTCACGGTTACAAAAACAACAATGCGGGGAAACACACAGGGAAATGGCAAGCTAGCAGACTGATGTTTACTCGGCGAGTCATGCCAAACGTTAGGTCAGTGCTAGCTAGTGCCACTGCTAGCCAATGCAACAGAAATGACAGGTTAGATGATGCTATACGTTAGCCGTGTAGCTCGCCTAGTTAACGTTTAGCCAGCGTTAGCCTCGCGAACACTGATGATCACGAAGCCAGCAGCATCTCACCTTCCGCGATCACCCGTTTGATCCTCAGTTTCATGTCTCCCAGCTCCACGATCTGTCCGACGAAGTCGTTCTGGTCCCGGCTGGCCGCTCCGAGGGAACCGGGCCCCGCTAGGAAATCCAGAGCCGACTGGAACAGGGACATTTTGTCCTGCCTGCTCCGTCAGCTCAGAGGCTGCTTTTTCAGGCTTTCAATTAAACCTTAAACGTTGTACCCCAACCGTTTTGGAAGTTAAACGGCACTGTTCTTCAGTTAAAAATGAACGCGGATGGTAAAACGATTAGATTGTCCTCAGCAGAAACTACCATTCTCTTCCTGCTGCTGCTGCCTGGGCTGATAGGCCGCCGCCGCGTTATTTCTAAACCTAGCCGCATTTCTGGCAATACGCTCTCTGATTGGCCGACGCCTGTTTCTACACTGGTTAAGATTAGGCACTCTTTCGAAGTTGGTTAAGGTTAGAGTTTGTCTTAGAGCATGACGGCAAGTTCTTTCGACGGTTAAGCTTAGGCACTCTTTCGAAGTTGGTTAAGGTTAGAGTTTGTCTTAGAGCATGGCGATAGAACGCCAGGTAGTTTGCAGGCTGTTCGACGTGGAAATGGGCAAAGACACAGCTCGTCACGCGATTGGGCAAACGCGTCAGTGGCCAATCAGAGAGCGTCTTGCCAGAAATGCGGCTAGGTTTAGAAATAACGCGCCGCCGCCAGCAAACAACCTACTTCCGTGACAGGTGCTGACGTCACGTAGGCGACTGAGGAGTTCACTGAATGTTGAAATATTTTATGTGTTTGATGTAATGCTATATTTTAGTCAATACAACTAGTTATTATTTTTTGGGGAAATGCCATGGTTGGAATGGTCAGGAATGAAGCTATGATGAATTGAAAATGGGGGACCCTGATCCTGATGTAAACGAAAGTCTTTCTCTGGTCTGCATCCCCTCGTATTGTACCCATTCTGCAATCTGTTAATAAAATGTTCAATCAATCAATCAAGCTAACTTCCCTGCACATTATTAATTAATTTAAGCAATAGAGCACAGTTGTATCTAATGTTAAAAAGCCATTAAGATCTTTACATTATTAAGCGAATATAATATGCTGCATGACACACTCTTATAAAATCTAATATTTAATCTTTGTTTTTATTTTATTTGATGTGTGTCTCTGTGTATATGTTTTTTAATGGAATACGTACAATAAAGACAGTTGAACAAATAATAAAAATATGTTTGGTTATTTAATTAAAAAATATGAATATTTGCATCGGAAAGAATAAAGGGCCTGTTTTTTTGGGGGGGGGGGGGGTTGAAGATATCAGCTGCTGCTGCTATTATGTTGTTCTCTCCGATCCTCTTACCTTCAACAATGGGAACATAGGGGACGCCGATCCGTGGCAAGTATAACAAATCATATTAATATTACAGATTATTAACGTTATAATTATTATCAGTGTTGTATCAGTGTCAAAATACTTCCCAAAGGTCAGTGAATACCACGATCACAACACCAGAGGGAGCTCCACAAATCATGTTAAACCCAGATTCGGGTCAAACAAGGGACTAAACACGTTTAGCAATTATGCCACATCAATGTGGAACGCCCTACCCAAAGCTGTAAAGGAATGTGAATCACTACCCACTTTCAAAACCACTCTCAAAGAACACCTACGGGAGACTGCAATTCGAAACTGGCCCCTGTAAATGTCCTAACCCAACCCCCTCCAATGTACAGTAAATTACCAAGTATGGTCTTGTCAATATTCCAATGTACAGTTTTGCTTGTACAGTTGTACAGTGTCCTCCACCCACCCACCCCTCCTACCCACCGCGTACCCCCCCCCCCCACCCCACCCACCCAACCACCTCCAATGTACAGTCCCCACCCCCCCACCCACCCAACCCCACCCCACCTACCCAACCTCCTCCAATGTACAGTTTCAAGTTCAAGTTTCAAGTTTCTTTCTACGTCAAATGTATATACTCTCTTTTCTGGACTCTTTTTGTATCACAAACAGTACTGTATTTGCAAATCTGGTATGTCATAAATGTATAGATGTAGCAGTAGGCTACTGTCTACCTGTATGTCGTGTATATGTCATAATGTTATGATGAATTGAAAATGGGGGACCCTGATGTAAACAAGATGAAAGTCTTTCTCTGGTCTGCATCCCCTTAACAATTGTATGTATTGAGCTGTACTGTACTGTAACTGTACCCATTCTGCAATCTGTTAATAAAGTTTTCAATCAATCAATCAAAGTAAATGACATGTCGTCAGCCTGTAACTGCAACTTGTTCCTGTTTGCGGACGACTCAGCCCTGCTGGTCTCTGACAAGAACAAGTTGCAGGTTGAAAAAACCCTCAGCTCGGAACTAGGCAAAATCTGCATATGGCTCACTGATAACAAACTATCATTACACATGGGCAAAACAGAGTCCATTCTCTTCGGTTCAAATAACAAACTCAGCAAGACCGACGGCTTCTCAGTTGCAGTGGGTGACAATATTGTCACAAGGAAAGACGAAATTACCTACCTGGGTTCCATCCTAGAGGCAAATCTTTCCTGTGACAAAATGGCATCCAATGTAATAAAAAAAAGTCAACCAACGAACTAGATTCTTGTACCGGATCAACTCTCTGGTAAACAAGAATACCCTGAAGACTCTGGCAGGAGCACTCATTCAAGGGTACTACGACTATGCGTGCACCTCATGGTACCAAAGCACCTCAAAGGCGCTTAAAACAAAATTACAAACATCACAAAACAAACTGGTCAGACTACTACTTGACCTTACCCCCAGAACCCACCTCACCCCTGCCCACTTTGACAACCTAGGATGGCTTATAGTAGACGACAGAGTACAGCAACTTGCAATGGGCCTGGTCTACAAGATACACTATACGACTAAGGTACCCATGTACATGTCAAAATACTTCCCAAAGGTCAGTGAATACCACAACCACTACACCAGAGGAAGCTCAACAAATCATGTTAAACCCAGATTCGGCTCAAACAAGGGACTAAATACGTTTCGCAATTATGCCACATCAATGTGGAACGCCCTACCTAAAGCTGTAAAGGAATGTGAATCCCTACCCACATTCAAAACCGCTCTTAAAGAGCACCTACGGGAGGCTGCAATTCGAAACTGGCCACCGTAAATGCCCAAAACCCCCACCACCTCCTAATAGACAGTCTCCTCCCCACCGCATGTATATATTCCCTCCCCGCCGTATGTATATCTCTCTCCCACCCACCCACCCCCTCCTAATGTACAGTCCCCTCCCCATCATATGTATATACTCTGTCAGGATCTAGGGGTAACTGTACTGTATATTTGAATACCGTTTATGTCACAAATGTATCAGTACTAAATACCTATATGTCCCTATGCCATAAATGTCATGTATGTTGTGTATGTCATAAATGTCTATATGAATTGAAAATGGGGGACCCTGATGGAAACAAGACAAACGTTGGGGGTGGGGGAGACAGGGGGCTGCCAACGTTAGCTCCACTCTAGCAGCAGCCCCCTCCCTCCCTCCCTCTCACTCCGTCTCCCCCATCCCCCTCTCTCTCTGCTAACAATCCTGATTCGATTCTTAAACCTATTTCATTAAAAAGGAAGATATTGATGGACATTAGCTATAGTATAGCTCAGCAGCTGTAACAGAATCATTTTATTATTTACGTTTTAAGTTAAGTTAAACGACAAAAAAAGCCAGCGGTGGACCGACATAACAAACGCTGTCACTGTTTACTTGTGTAATGATATGGTTCCTTTTCAAACTGTCGATCGAAAGGGCTTTAAAGACATGGCCAAAGCACTGGATCCAAGATACGCGTTACGCTACCTGCCTGCAGACACTTGAGAAAAGGTTTTGCATTTTTCTATTGCAGTTTTGCACAATAGATGTTCTTAAAATACCTCTGTACTATGTGAAATATGTCCTAGTAATACAAGAGTACAGTAATAGCTGCCATAACAGTGTTTTACCCGTTCAGAAGCATTTATATAGACCTTTTAAGATAAGTTAATATACCGTGATATATACCATTACCGTTTATGCTTCAAATTATACCGTGATATACATTTTAGACCATACCGTCCAGCCCTAGTCCATGTTCTCCTAAGAGACAACGCATGGCAAAGGCTATGGAGGATTACAATGTTGATAGCCTGGGCTGCATGGCCCACACCTTACAGCTGGCTGTGAACGAGGCTGTGCTGAGCCAAAGAGCTGTGATTGACTGTGTTGCCATCGGTCGGAAGATTGTTGGACACTTTAAGCACTCCCAAGTAGCGACCACCCGCCTGGAAGAGTTAATGGTGGCCCTGAAAATAACTAAATCACCAGTCCAACAAGACGTGGCCACACGTTGGAACAGTACATTCTACATGCTCCAGAGTCTGGTGAAGCAGAAGCAAGCTATCGCAGCTTATGCTGTAGAATACAAGTTGGCAGCAACACTCAACGCCGACCAATGGACTCTGGTTGAAAACATCTTGATCATCCTCGATCCGTGTGAACGGCTGACTAAAAATATTAGCAAAGCTACAGCCACTACTGCAGACGTGATCCCCTCCATCCATATTGTACCTAGGGATGGGTACCGTTCACATTTGAACCGATACCGGTACCTGTGAATCGATAACGGTACCCAACGGTACTTCTTTCGGTACTTTAGTCTAAAAATGTTACCTACCTACCCCAGTTGTAAAAAAGAATTCGAAAACGTAATATCTAATAAATAAATAATGTATTATTATTACTTTATTACCTACTTACCTGCACTATTCTCTTACCCTACCTACTTTCATACACTTCCAATCAAATTCATATGTCTGTTGTAATTCAAAACCGTAATTCAAAACTTTGTAAAGAAACTCAAAGTTAAGAGATTTGTTGTGTAGGTAAGAGTAAGAGTAAGTTAGAGCGACGGACTGCTCTGTTGTATGTTAGAGCGACGGACTGCTCTGTTGTATGTTAGAGCGACGGACTGCTCTGTTGTATGTTAGAGCGACGGACTGCTCTGTTGTATGTTAGAGCGACGGACTGCTCTGTTGTATGTTAGAGCGACGGACTGCTCTGTTGTATGTTAGAGCGACGGACTGCTCTGTTGTATGTTAGAGCGACGGACTGCTCTGTTGTATGTTAGAGCGACGGACTTCTCTGTTGTATGTTAGAGCGACGGACTGCTCTGTTGTATGTTAGAGCGACGGACTGCTCTGTTGTATGTTAGAGCGACGGACTGCTCTGTTGTATGTTAGAGCGATGGACTGCTCTGTTGTATGTTAGAGCGACAGACTGCTCTGTTGTATGTTAGAGCGACGGACTGCTCTGTTGTATGTTAGAACTTTGTAAAGAAACTCAAAGTACTAAGAGCGATACACTGCTCTGTTATATATTTTTTAATGAACAATCTTATCACACTTTTCTACTGTCCATTCTATTTGATTATTTTAGCCTATTTTAAACTGCACTTTTTAATCTAATCTACTCTATTTTATTATTTGTATTACTGAAGAACTGTGATTTGCCTTATAATTTATATAAAATGTGTTTTATAAAAATAATTGTATATTTTATTTGGTATGGAGACTGAATCTAAAATGGATACCGATATACTTGTGTTTACATATCCAGGTACGACCACTACACCCCCCACTCCCAGCTCAATCCACCCTGTACAGATTGTAGCATATATATATTTTATCAAAAACCTGCACGGACTACAACGTATGACGTATATAATGGCAGTTATTATTATTATTATTATTATTATTATTATTATTATTATTATTATTATTATTATTATTATTATTATTATTATTATTATTATTATATTATTTTCTGGCTGCTCCTGAGTCTCCAGCCTTGAAAAATTAATGAATAGCTTCGTCTGTGGTTCATGCAGCTGTGGTCCCGTGGGGGTCGCTCCAGGTCAAACAGAAGCAATCTTCCAGCCGATTGACCCAGACTGCCAGTGCCCTTCAGTTTCATTCCCTTGATCAATGCCATAATGGCAGTGATTTGGCAAGAAAACTTTGTAGTTCTTTTCTTGAATGAGTCCAAATCGGCAAGCAACACTTTGATATATTCTATGTACGCCTTGCCTAAGGCAATTCTGTGTTGGTTGGTGTAATGTACTGTACAGGTATGGGCAGGGTAATAGTAGAAAGACATAAATATACAGGCAATAGAATTTGATCTGAATATAATAATATGAGAAGAAATAGAGAGAGAACAATATAATTAACTTTGGATATAAAAATGTGAGTGAAGGGAGCTCCAGTAGCTCACCGCATATCTCGGCGCTATTTCTGCGTCGGGGAAAACCGTCCAAGGTGTTCTGCGCCAAGTATGGATTCTTGAATCTCCGGTGTGACTACGTCCTTGTTGATGTATGTAAGAAAACTTACAAAAGCACATTTAATTCAGGTTTGTACCTTGTGTAGTCACACTTAACTCATTAAGCCCCACCATTTATTTTTTGAAAATTCGCCTAAAACAGCATGCTTACATTAAAATGCTTATATATCCAGATTTATAAGAGCTACTTGCATAAACTTGGTACCTAAAGAAAGCTAAGACTTGGGGGATTCTAATGTTGGTGTCGAACACTGTACAGTTATTACCAAATTGCTGTAGTATTCCTGCAAACACTGAAGAAATGTCATTTTTTGTATCCTCACCTATACAAAGATTACAGTTAGACAGTCAAAAACACCCTGTTACTCATGGTTGCACCCCAGCTATATTCCTACTTTCTTCCTCCATAGGTGCAGATGTTCTGTGCAAACTTTCATGTCAGTAGAATAAAAACTGTGGGTTTAGCACCTGTTTTTGTGGAGAGAGGGCCTGGTGCTGGTGGCCATGTTGGATTTCTCAATTTTGAGGCCTTATTTGACATTTTTGAGCTTGGTATACAGCAGATTTGGATTCAGCACCCCTTAATACCCCTAGAAATGTTGTGTACCAAAAATAAACACGAAATGCCTTCAGCACTTTATACAAGCACATTATCTGAAAGTCTGCCCAGTCTAACCCTGATGGAAACAAGACAAACGTCTTTCTCAGGTCTGCATCCCCTTAACAATTGTGTGTATTGAGCCGTACTGTATTGTACCCATTCTGCAAACTGTTAAATAAAGTTTTCATTCATTCATTCATTCATTCATTCACGGTGTTTTCATTTCATCCGTTTTAGGGAGACGGGCAATTCACCGCGGATCCGGTAGGTGGCGGTATTTACCAATAAGGTAACGCCAACCTCCATTGAAGAAAAAAAGAAGAAGAACCCTGTCATCTTTCTCCCCCTCTCCAAGGTGTCACTTTGTGGCCGTTGTCTCTCCGGTTCATCATTCGTCTCTGAACCGGTTTCGGTCCAGATAGGTTCCTGTGGTGCTGCTACTATGAAGGGAATGAAGCTGCCGGTCGTCATGCTGCTGCTGCTGCTGTGTGCAGCCGAGGCGGCCAGGAGTAGGAAGGACTCCTCCACTCAGAACAGCTTTCGACGGGCTGCGAACGGCATATACCAGACCCTCAGCAATGTGTTCGGAGAGGATAACATCAGGGGCTTGTACAAGGTTAGTGTGTTCTATACAATCCATATTATTAACCTCCGCGGGTGGGGAGGTCGCTTCGTAGCAGCAGCAAGATGGAGAACAAGGCACTACTAGCCCATGGACCACAACATCACGGTTGCCATTTTGAAAAATTAGCTTGTTAACCTGCTTTGTAACGTTAGAAGGTGTCCCGTGATGGAACATTATTTTAAGTACAAGATGATTCTACTCAATGCATTTTACATATAATCTTTTGATTTGTCATGCAATAATCTGCAGTGCATGGCACTATTACCGCACCTAATGTCACCCTGCTAGTGCTACCATCCCAGATGGTGAAGGCCTATTATTAGACCCACTGGCCTAGTAAACTCCAGCTGTTCTGCAATGGGAAGTTCAAAAAACATATGTTCTTTTATAGGTTACGAGAAGACCTTTCTTTGTGAGGAAACATGCATGCTGTCAAGATGCTGTCATTCATTCGATTGCACTTCCTGCATTTAGAAACCTACTTCCTGCATTTAGCAGCCAAACGGTTGCCATCGTTAGGCTACAGTGCCTTTACAGTTAGGTTTATCCACAATACCTTCTTATTAGATTCCCTCTGTGTCCCACTAATTAGTCTATCGTCCTCACTCTTCTTCTACTGCTTGTGTCTCCTTAACACTTTGGTTAACTTGCCACTAGTTAACATGGTAAAAACGTGGTTAAATGCCAGCATTTACATTTACATTTACATTTAGTCATTTAGCTGACGCTTTTATCCAAAGCGACTTACAAGTTCTGTGCGACAAGACAGCAAGAAGGGTATAATTCTATCAGCTGAGTAACAATGTTCATCAAAGTGTTGCGTGTTACAGTGTAGGTTAGTTTATTAGGACAAGTGCATGACATTAAGGTTAACATGAAGACAAAAGACGTCCCCACCCTCCTTTGTGTCCAAAGACCCCACCCACAACCTCACCTCTCCTGTCCAACCAACCCAAGCCCCCCCTCCCAGAGCAGAGCAAACCACACTAACTCACCATTCCAGGCAAACCACCCCGAAACACATCAACCCCCCCCCCCCCTCCATGGACGCGAAATCCCCCCCATGGAACAGAACAATCACCCACCTTTCCAGTTTGACCACTGACAATGGACACACCTACCAGCACCCACTTCAATGTCTTGTTTGCGGTCAACATTGTCGAAACGGATTGTTTTTTTAATCGGTTCATTTCCGTTTTATAGCATTTTGAAAAGCCCTCGTTTTTCAGGAAAATATATAGATTCCGTGATAAACGGCATTTACTGGAATATTCTGGCATAAACAAAAACATTGTCATTTTTCGGCCTATTTACGAATCGTTTTCAAATAAACGCTAGATTATCGATAGTATATGTGTACTTATGCACGCTAGGGAAGCGGGCTGAAAATCGATTATCTTATTTCCTGATCAGCGAGCACAGACTCACAGCCACACACACGCATATGGGACACGTTGATATATAGGTGAAAACAGCTCTGATTATCCTAAGACTGGTCAAATAGATTCCTTACCTCAGATCAGATGTTATCCAAAAAGATTATTCCAATTCCTGATCGCCATTCCAAATATCGATTGCGTTTATTGATTCAGCGTTGGGTACTGGAAATACATAATCCACGCTGTTTTGAGGGCAAAATATACATATTATATAATTATACTTGTAGTTGTATTATCTGCGAGACATCTCGCCACCATGCAACAAGTCAAAATGCTCGCTATCTCCACTGTCTGTGTGTATACTCTGCTTTGATCAAATCACATTCAGCATGCCCTCAGCAGGGTATATCTGCGGCTCTGCAGATATACCCTACTCCCTCAGCTAGCCCCGTTTGTGACTGCGATGCAAGCCGGGGCTCGAATACGCATCGAATCAATGTTATAAGACATTGATATCAGGAGCTATCTGTAGCTACTGCTAGCCGGCTAGATAACGTTAAGACAACGCCTCAGTGAACTATTTAGTTTACTGGACATTCCATATAGAGCTAACGAGTCAACGGAGGTAACTTATCATGCACTCGACTATTGCTGGAGCATTTGTTGATATCAGCAGCTATCAGTAGCTAGCCAGCTAGATAACGTTAGACAATGCCTCATATTAAAACTAAATTAAACTAAAAGTGAATAGTTGACTGGGTCATTTTGTAACGGTAGCTAACGTTAGCTCACGGAGGTCCCAGACTAGACTAGACCCGTGTTTACATGGGTGCGGGAGGGGCAGGAGGAGGAGGAGGAGGAGGAGGAGGAGGAGGAGGAGGAGGGGCCTGCAGGCAGCTCTGTGTGAGACAGAGAGCGAGTGATATCTCCGCTAAGAATTGGATCATGTTTTTCGATCGGTTTTAACGATCGGCGAAAATAAAGCATTATAACCGATCACCGATCTCATATTTATACTGATTATCGGCCGATAACGATCGGTGGCCGATCGATCGGCGCATCCCTACCAAAAACATCCTAGGCCTAACAAAAATAATGGTTGGTTTCAGGTTGCCGACCGACCCTGCCGATTTAGGTGCGACCCAATATATTTTATGAGTTTAAAAAAAAAATTATATATTAAAAAAAAAAAAATCATTTTTTTTTTTTTTAGAATAAAGTTTCATAGAAATCTTAGTCAAACATTTAGTATTATGGATATTAAACATGCTGGCAGAGTACATGCATCCATGTTGTTGTGAACATTTTAACCCTTTCACTGCCACACGACAGCCGGTTAACCCTTTCACTGTGACAATACAGAAGGTTAGCCCTTTACTATCACACAACCGACGGCGATGCTCCATCATTAGCATCATTAGCTCCGCATCCGCGGAGCTAATGATGCTAATGATGGAGCATCGCCGTCGGTTGTGTGATAGTAAAGGGCTAACCTTCTGTCGTGTGGCAGTGAAAGGGTTAATTAAATAAAGAAATTCCCTATCCATAGTCGCCGTGGGAAAGAATAAAAAAAAAATAAAATAAAAAAAATTCCCTACCTACCCATGGCCAAACTGACAACCAACCTGAAACCAACTATTATTTTTGTTAGGCCCTAGCAAATTCACACGCACATGACTCCATGAACATGAATAACCTAAATCTCGAACAATTCTAAGGTAGTTTTAAGTTATTTCTCCGGCAGCATGCGCTAATATGGATTCCGGCTGCACATGCGCGCAGCACAAATATGGATTCCGGCAGAGTGCGCTCAGCACAGCACTGGCGCGCCGCTGTTGCATTTCATTTCAGGGGAAACATTGCATCCTATAAACATCCTCTTCCTGTGTTTTGTAGTTCTTTAAGACAGTGGTTCATCCTCTTCCTGTGTTTTGTAGTTTTTTTAAGACGGAGAGGGACATCCTCTTCCTGTGTTTTGTAGTTGTTTAAGACTGAGGGTCATCCTCTTCCTGTGTTTTGTAGTTGTTTAAGACAGAGGGTCATCCTCATCCTGTGTTTTGTAGTTTTTTAGGGCAGGGTCATCCTCTTCCTGTGTTTTGTAGTTTAAGACTGAGAGGGTCATTCTCTTCCTGTGTTTTGTATTTTTTTAAGACAGAGGGTCATCCTCTTCCTGCGTTTTGTAGTTTAAGATGGAGAGAGTCATCATCTCCCTGTTTTTGTAGTTCTTTAAGACCCTGGTTCGTCCTCTTCCTGTGTTTTGTAGTTCTTCTCCAAGACGACGGAGCGGTTCGTCCATGGAGTGGACTCCTTCCTGGACAGCATCTGGAAGATCTGGAGTGACTTGCTGGACGTCATGGGCATCGACGGTAAGTGTCGTGTTTTTTGCTTTTCCCTGAAGCTCTGTTTTCAAGCTTTAATAGAATTCTCTAGTTGACCGTCTGTAACCTTCTGTCTTAATTCTCTCGTCCCATATATGGGAAATTAATTTAGCATAAAAAATCAACAAAGAGCACAACAATAAGATTTCTCTCTCACTCACCCCTCCTCCTAGCCTCCAACCTGAGCCACTACTTTAGTCCTACCTCCCTGACCAACTCCCCGGCGCGGGCACTCCTCCTGGTGGCGGCTGTACTCCTGGCCTACTGGTTCCTCTCCTTGTTCCTGGGAGGGTTTTTCTACCTGCTGCATGCTGTCTTTGGACGTTTCTTCTGGCTGGCACGAGTCTCCCTCTTCGCCCTGTCCTGCCTCTACATCCTGCAGAAGTTCGAGGGTGACCCGGAGCGCGCCGTGCTGCCCCTGTGCTTCGTCATGGCCGTGTACTTCATGACGGGTCCCGTGGGGGCCTACTGGCGCCGGGGGGGCGGGGCAGGATCCCTGGAGGAGAAGATCGACCGCCTGGACACCCAGATCAGGTTGCTTAACATCAGGCTGAGCAGAGTCATAGAGGGTCTGGAGCGCACAGGGGAGCAGTAGAGCGATAGAGGGGGTGATAGAGGGGTTGGGAGGGGAGGCGGGTGTTGCTCCTTGGAAGGAGAGAGCGAGAGGCAGGGTTGGGGGGGGGGGGGGGGGTGGGTTGGCTGCTTTTCAATTCAGAAAGTGTTTTCCTCCACAGAAGTCCTTAGAGGGGTCAGCTCTGTGTTCCCTTGAGCCTCTTTCCTCAGCTGTTTGTCAGTTTATGATGAGGCAATAGGGGTCTAAAATGGAGCTAAGGGAACACAGAGGTGGTATAATTCTCATAGACTTATTCCACTCTTGTCAGATCTGCAGCCAAACGAAATTTACAAATAGTTTCAGTATTTCAAGTGCTTTATTTCAGTTACCAGCTAGCTGGACATCTTCGGTTACCAGCTAGCTGGACATTTTCGGTGACCAGCTAGCTGGACATCTTCTGTGGTCATCTTTGGTGACCAGCTAGCTGGACGTCTTCAGGGGTGTTGCCACCACTAGCCTCACAATGCTGCTGTCGTGTCAAAAACTCCTGTTTCTAAAATGATTCTTCAGAAAGTTCAGCAATAAGCAGGTGCACGAAGGTGTATACGTTCAACTTCAGTAAAACTGTGAAATAGTTTTTAGTTACGCGACACGTAGCAATATGCAAATCAAGTACTCGTCATGTTTTTCCCACAGTAACTTGAACCACTGTTTAGATCTGCTGCAGATCTGTGAAGAGGTAGGAATCAGGGGCAGTAGAAGGGGAAATGGAATGTGACATTAATTCTACATCTGTAGTGAATGGAGCAACTCCCAGGTTGGTGTTTGATGGCTTGGTGTTCTGTGAAGCAACGTCTAGGCTTCATGAATGAGCATATTAACTGTGTGTTTGTTTTTTTATTGGGGTAATCTTGGGGGGGGGGGGGGGGTGTTTTAATCCCACATTTAGTCTCTTTTGGAACCTCTATTGAAGTAGGATGTATCGGGGGGGGTGGGGGGTGTTAGATGCAGACACTGTATTTGTAAAGTATTTAAAAACCAGGCAAACATTAGATGCTAGGTCAAAGGCAAATTTATTTATTGCATTTTTCCGTCCAACCGTTCGATGCTTCCTCTAGTCGTCACTTCTTAGTTCCATCATTTTATTGGCAGACGTCAGGACCTCTTTTTCTAGTATAATCGGAGTATAACGTGTGGCTGTTACACGTGACTGCGCGTGTGAGCTCTGGGTATTGTGAAGCGGCCCTCAGAATGGCAGCGAACACGTAACGGGCAGCGATATCTCAGGGACAGAATCGGCAAATATCTGCAATATGATGTAAATATATCCCACATCAGCTCTTATTAATGACTTGCTGTAAAAACCTGTGTTTTCAGATCATGTTGAATGGCAGTCTGTATATGGCTGGTACAGTAGCTGTTGCCCTTTACGTACTGGGCCCATGAGAACAAGTTGAGATACTTTAGCCTGGTTTCCACTACAGGGCCATACAGGGCTAACCTCGCTGATCCCCTGGCTTTAATATAGAATACTATGTCTATGCTAGCTACATATCGCAGTCGGGCGACGGTACATCAAGTCATTTAATTTTTAAACATTCTATATTCCCTAAACATAAAATCTGGGCAACTTATTTGTCACCCACAGTTGTTGAAATGGTCCAACTTCAACGGAGAGTCTGTCTGCTTTCCAGAGGCAGACATTTTAATTTGAATGTTCTTACCACTCAAGGTCGTGTTCGATTCAACAGCCTCCAGAAAGCGAACTCTTCGTTGAAGCGCTACACAGCCGGGGACCAGCCAGGGCTAAACGGTATCTGATTCCCACTACAAGACCATTCAGGGTTTAACCCCAAACAGCATTTTGTGTGATTCGTTCTTCATCGTATTGCCAACAGGGATGACTTAACCGCAGGGTTGAACTGTAGCGCTGTAAATATTCTGAGCCCCACTTGGCCCCACCATGGAAAAAGTAGTTTCTTGTTTTTTCACACTGTACCTAGCCCAGGATCTAACCGCACTCACAACCTTCATAACCCTGAACTAACCGGGCTCTTGGCCCCCGGACTAACTAACATTTCACATCATGTCGTTCATTGTTCCAGTACTTATTCAGTTAAATATTTTCATGATTACTGATGGGTTTACCACTAGGCAGGTTATTATTGACAGTGACTATATGCTACTTTCTAGATCTTATTCTGATGTGCTTAGTCAGTGTGCATGCACATTTATTTACAAAAGAACAGATAGAGGGTATTCAACTAATTATAAAACAATAATATTACAAACTGAGACGGGGACAATAAAATAAAAAAGGGGCATTAATTACACATGTCTTGAAGCTATCGTTCAACGGTAAACTATTTATCTGACAAAGCTAAGTAAATGGCAGCTTAAGATTTTTGCGACCGGGCAAAGTAAACGGAGCCACTATTTGAGCCGGTAGACTTTTTCAAATGTAAAAACGGAACACATGAAGAAATGCTTGATGGTTATGGGTTTTTTGGTTTCAATCACACCTGCCCTTTTCTTTTTTATTTCTCATGTTATTTCACATGTTTCTGCTATTATTGTCATTTTGATACATTGGTCCACTTTTTCTATTTATTCTTGGCTGTGTTCTATTCACTGTATGAATATGACTTTGACTTTCATCATTCCTCTTAGTAATCATATATGGGACACATTGGTCATATGAATTGAGATTTTAGACTTGTCGATCTTTAAAGGAATATGTAATGATGGTGTTAATGTAGAAGTGTTTTATACATGTGATGCTGATGTTAATTCAAATCTAAAGAGTATTTCAGTGCCGAGTCTGATGGGCTTACTATAAAGGCTTGGATGATCCTTACCTGCAGGTATTCCAGGCTAGTTTAAGTTGAGCTGTTAAAAGGAGCTTTAAGTGTTTTCTTCTTTGTTAAAATAAGTGATCTACACGTTAATAGCTCTAAATTCTGACAGCCATCACTGATACAGAGTGTTTGGTCAGTAACATGGGTCTCCCAGTCCCTCCGCTCTACAGTAAACAGAAGTTCCCACTTTATCCAATCGGGAGAGAGAACTCCACACTGCAAACATGGTCTGACAAAAATAAGAACTAGTTAGCAAATAAATTATAGCAAATAATGTTCTTGAAACGAGTCAATACATATATGAGTTTATACATATAATAAACAATAGAATAAAATTATATAATATGTGATTAATAGTTAAAAAGGGATAGGAATTTTTTAAAGTATACTACCTACTCATTTTTCGAACAGGGTAAACTGATTTGTTTATCTTTCTCTTTTTGTCTATTTTAAAAATTTTATTTTTTGTATAGTATATACCGTAATTTTCGCACTATAAGCCGCACCTGAATATAAGCCGCAGCAGCTAAATTGAATGATGTGTACATATATAAGCCGCACTGGACTATAAGCCACAGGTGTTTTAATGTTTAATTACCATATGTAATTAGCATTGGGACACAATACTGTCGGACAAATAACAAGAATTAACTCATTTACAAGTTTTATTAAGTTTAGCAAATAAGGGAACAGATAAATAACATTTCAATGCAGTCAAAAAAGCAATATTTCGATTTTTACATTTTCGGGTTTGGTCACGTCGAGTCACATATAAGCCGCAGGGTCGAAAAATGGGGGGGAAAGGCGCGGCTTATAGTCCGAAAATTACGGTATGTCAAATCAACAGATATATCTTTGTTTTTATACTTGTTTGAAATTAAAAGGCATTCATTCATTCAAATAATCTGCCAGTGCAGTAAGCAAAACTGGCTTGGCAAGATTTCTTGGAATAAAGTAAAAATATCTAGGGTTTTCTCTCCTGATTGAATAAAGTGGGAAGGGAATACCAGAAAAAGTTTATTGTGTGTTTACTGCAGAGTGGAGGGACTGGGAGACCCATGTTACTGAACAAACACTCTGTATCAGTGATGGCTGTCAGAATGTAGAGCTATTTAACACTTATTTGAACAAATAAATACCACTTGTTTTAAGGAGGTGTTGATGGGAGGGAGGCCTTCAGGAACCTTTTTATAAACCATACCTTAGGCTCATATCCCCCACCTGTAGCCGACCACCTCCACTGTATTCATTTAGTCCTTTCCTAGATGTCAATAGTTCACGTATTGTTCTATTTCCATCTTTTAATTGTGACAACATCTAGACTGAATGTTTCGCTGACCAGGTTGTGATGGTAAACCTAGCTGCTAGCACTGTGGTGAAGTCTGATTTTTATCTGCCACCCGGTGATGACTATGACCGTACCAGAGGGTGCTGCACAACCTGGTGACTGTAGGGCTCTCCATTCACCAGGCCTCATGGCCGGCCCTTTCCTACAGTAACTCCCACCATTAATACAATAGCCGTGTTGACATAATATCCAAAACAAACTGATTATTTTTTTGTTTATTGCACATCATATGTACTGTGTTCGTTGTACGGCTAAAATGTTACATTCTTACAAAGGTCTTGATCTCAAGGAAGTATTGTTGTTAAGGATGTGGTTGTCTTTTGTTATGGTGTGCTGACTGTGAGCATTGTATTGTGCGCTTTCTATTTGAACAATAAGCCAGTATTTTCCCCTTGCTATACAATGGGAGATGATTTTTGCACAGATTTTTAGACCAAA
The DNA here is from genome assembly GCF_963971535.1 of Notolepis coatsorum. Taxonomy (NCBI): domain Eukaryota; kingdom Metazoa; phylum Chordata; class Actinopteri; order Aulopiformes; family Paralepididae; genus Notolepis; species Notolepis coatsorum. Next base: position 158,695,355 of record NC_140165.1, on the reverse strand, counting down.
CCCTGCTCTCACTAAAAGACTAAGCAAGACCAGACAAAGCCACGGTTTCTCTGTCCAACTCGGATTCTTGTTGGCCAGATCTTTATTTTTGGGGGGGGGGGGGGGGTTCTTGATATTTTGAGGAGTTTGTTAACTGGTTGTTGTGACTGTTTTCTGCCTCTATCACTTGGATTGGAGCCTGCCTGGGAAACCAAACATCGACCAGTCAGCCACAGGGGACATGATGATGATAATAGATGTGATGTTTGAGGATATTTGGTGTAATAATCTGTATTATTATGTATGTTATTGAAGGAAAGCTTGGCCTAGTTTCTCAATGATACCTTTATGACATTTAGATTTTCTTTTGGCTGTTTTTGCAAACCAGGCATCCCTTACCAAAAAAAAGTATCATGGTAGTTTGATGGTAATTTCAGTTTTACCACCAACCAGCCATTGTATAAATAATTGACCATGGTAAAAGTCATGTATCGCCACGGTACCACTTTTGTACTTTAATAATAACACAGTATAATCCAGTTTTAAAACTATGATACCAATGGCATTTCCATAATGCTTGTGTCACTACCATGATGGAAATAATTATGAAAATACCATACTTTCTTTGGAAATGCCATGATACTTTTTTTTGGAAATAGTTGTTTTTCTACACATTGTGGGGGCAGACTTCATTCCTCACTCTTGCTCATTTCAAAGTCGCCTACTGCAGCTTCAACAGGAGAATTCTCTACCTTAAACCGGGTCAGTAGTGGCGGCTGGGTGGCGCAGCGGAGATTGCGCTCGTCACCAATGCGAGAGACTCCGGTCTCGAATCCGGGTGTCAGCATTGCCTCAGGCTTGGGCCAGCCGTCATACTAACTCGTTTGGCTGAGTTAGCGGGGGGGAAGTTGATGGGTGGTAATCTGGCTCTGTGGACAGCGACTTCTACAGGTCAGGTCTGGGCACCTGCACAGCAAAAGACAGGAAGTGGTGAAGGCAGCGTGACCTCCCATGCGTTACACTTCACCAATGAGAGTCCACGCTGTCAGGTGAAAAGAGAGCTGCTGGCTGTCTCCGCATGTGTCGGAGGAAGCATGTGGTAGACCTCAGGGCTCCCTAGACCGACCAGTAGGGGGCACATGCGCACAACGACCAGGTAGGGGAGGGGGGAATTGGCATAACGACTAAATTGGGATGGGAGGAAATTGAAAATGGGGGACCCTGATGTAAACAAGACGAAAGTCTTTCTCTGGTCTGCATCCCCTTAACAATTGTATGTATTGAACTGTACTGTACCCATTCTGCAATCTGTTAATAAACTTTTCAATCAATCAATCAAAACAGAAAATCAGGCGGAGAAAAAGAAGATAAAAAAAAATTAAATACCGGGTCAGTATTGAGGCATTTTAAGCTAAGCTAAGGATTTGCAGCATCAAAAGCACCATTGCAGACAGGGGAATTGTCATAATGTACCGTATAAGAACTATTATCAAGACGTGCTGATTTGCCGCATTCAGATTCTATTCATTCCTTGTTCACATTCTGTCTTCTGAACACATGTTCTCATTCCATACCATAATGTATATCTACCCCCCTTGTTATAGCCCTGTATTCTAGACCTGTACTGTGATAGAAGACATTGTAGTTTGTTTTTCTTCTTCCCCCCCCCCCCCCCCCCCCATAATCTTTTTGGGAACTTCTTTTCTATGTAATTGTTTTGTACATCGGTGACGTGGAGGAGGGCCAGCCTCCCTCCGCCTGCCTGCTGAGTGGAGGAGAGCCAGCCTCCCTCTGCCTGCCTGCTGGGTGGAGGAGGGCCAGCCTCCCGCTGCCTGCCTGCTGGGTGGAGGAGAGCCAGCCTCTCTCCGCCTGCCTGCTGAGTGGAGGAGAGCCAGCCTCCCTCTGCCTGCCTGCTGGGTGGAGGAGAGCCAGCCTCCCTCTGCCTGCCTGCTGAGTGGAGGAGAGCCAGCCTCCCTCTGCCTGCCTGCTGGGTGGAGGAGAGCCAGCCTCCCTCTGCCTGCCTGCTGGGTGGAGGAGAGCCAGCCTCCCTCTGCCTGCCTGCTGGGTGGAGGAGAGCCAGCCTCTCTCCGCCTGCCTGCTGGGTGGAGGAGAGCCAGCCTCTCTCCGCCTGCCTGCTGAGTGGAGGAGAGCCAGCCTCCCGCCGCCTGCCTGCTGGGTGGAGGAGAGCCAGCCTCCCGCTGCCTGCCTGCTGGGTGGAGGAGAGCCAGCCTCCCACTGCCTGCCTGCTGGGTGGAGGAGAGCCAGCCTCTCTCCGCCTGCCTGCTGAGTGGAGGAGAGCCAGCCTCCCGCCGCCTGCCTGCTGGGTGGAGGAGAGCCAGCCTCCCGCTGCCTGCCTGCTGGGTGGAGAAGGGCCAGCCTCCCTCTGCCTGCCTGCTGGGTGGAGGAGGGCCAGCCTCTCTCCGCCTGCCTGCTGGGTGGAGGGCCAGCCTCCCTCTGCCTGCCTGCTGGGTGGAGAAGGGCCAGCCTCCCTCTGCCTGCCTGCTGGGTGTTGTGTGTCGTATCAGAACGTGTTTGTGGGGGAAACTGTCCTTTTTATTAAAGGAGTCCTTTTACAGTGAAGATGAAGTCCAGATTTGAATTTATTAAACTTTATCACCGCCGAATTCCTTGTCCGGGTTTTTATTTATTAAAAATAATAATTATGACTTACCTTCACAACTCGGCACAGTGCCTTTTTTGCCCCATGTTTGACTCCAGTGGCTGAGTGTAAATAGTCCCCCAGTTTAGTTGACAAATATGAGTGTTATTTTGTTGGGGAAAGTACTCTAAAACTGTAATTTACCAACTAGATTAGATTAGATTTATTGTAATTGCACAGGTATAAGTACTGAGTACAACGAACGGAAGTTGGCATCTAACCAGAGTGCAGTAAAGATGACAGCAGATGACAGCTGTCTTGACCAGGGTCGAGGTGTTGAGGGTCCTCAGAGTTGTGTTGAGAGCCATGTTGTTGTCGGTGCACCATGCTGCCAGGTGCTGGACCTCCTCCCTGTAAACTGACTCATCATTGTTTTTGATGAGACCCACCATCGTTGTCATCTGCAAACTTGATAAGGGTATGAGCCATGTACAGTCAGGAGTACAGTTGTGGGTGAAAGGGGGGTAGAGGAGAGGGCTCAGCACACAGCCCTGTGGGATGCCGGTGTTCAGAGTGAGGGTGGAGGAGGTGAGATTGTCTAACATACTGGGGTCTATTGGTTAGGAACTCAAGTATGCAATAGGGTGGAAATCATTAAATGGCTAGCTACTTCACAATAGCAATAGGAACAATTGGTTCAGCGTAAACACACCTTTCCCTGTTTTTATCTGTCCTGTGTTTTTATGTATGTATTCTATTCAATTTTATGCACCATTAGAGTGGCATGTACAATTTTGTTGTATGCTATACAATGACAAATAATGGCTGATTCTCTGAGTCTGATCTGTGACCAAGCCAGGAAGCTACCAGGTCTGCTGTCGTGGTCGACACTTTCTCCAATGAGAAGGTTGTGGAGGTGACAGTAAAACGCAAGAGTCCACAGAGACCTGGGTTGAACTCCTGGCAGCGGTACTACCGACTGACCAATGGGGCAGATGGGAAGCCAGTTGGGGTCGGGGGGCGCCTGTTCAGCAGGGAGGGGATCTGGGGGAGATAGCGTGAACCTTCGTGCATGTTACGCTCTCCCAGTGAAACTCCAGGAAGCGGCTGGCGACACCACATGTATCGGAGGTGTGTGGTAGTCTACACCTTCCCCAGACAGTAGGGCAGCATGTTGTAGTCTACACCTTCCCCAGACAGTATGGCAGCATGTGGTATTGTGGTAGTCTATACCTTCCCCAGACAGTATGGCAGCATGTGGTAGTCTACACCTTCCCCAGACAGTATGGCAGCATGTGATAATCTACACCCTCCCCAGACCAACAGTAGGGCAGCATGTGGTAGTCTACACCCTCCCCAGACCAACAGTAGGGCAGCATGTGGTAGTCTACACCCTCCCCAGACCGACAGTAGGGCAGCATGTGGTAGTCTACACCCTCCCCAGACCGACAGTAGGGCAGCATGTGGTAGTCTACACCCTCCCCAGACCGACAGTAGGGCAGCATGTGGTAGTCTACACCCTCCCCAAACCGAGAGTAGGGCGGCATGTGTAGTCTACACCCTCCCCAGACCGACAGGAGAGCAGCATGTGTAGTCTACACCGACAGTAGGAGAAGAAGAATACATTTGTTTATTGCTTTTATTTATAATTTTGTATCAAATACAAATGGATAATTTCTATGACCTTGAGGTCAGATTCTAAAGTTGTCTAGAGATACAGTAATTCAACCAGTGAGCGTTCTCACACACCATAAAGTCCTATGTTCTTTGGTTCCACTTTAGAAAAATAATAAAAGGTTTTGTTTTACACAATTGAGCTCGGACTGCTCCTTTGGAAAAATATGACAAAAAAGTAACTTAAATATGTTAATCTAGCACCATGAATGACTAAACTACAAGTTACAGCTTGCTAGAGTTTGATTTCTACATCATTTTCAACCCAATCAACTACCTAGCTAGCGTTTCCCATAATTGTGTTTGTCTCAACCCTGTTCAACACAAGTTGTGATATTATAGAGCCAATAGAAGCCTTCTGCCAAATTAGCCATTCTGAATGGCACAATCCCCTATGTCTTCAGCTCTGAATGTACCCAACAAGTTATGTTCTCTGCAGTATATTTCAAGAAACATGACTAATGTCAAATCAACCTTGGATATTAACAGGTTCTTAGGTTACTTGTGGTGGAAAGGACAAGACATTATTAATGTGTTATTGTATCAGTTTGATGCAAGACGAGACATTATTAATGTGTTATTGTATCAGTTTGATGCAAGACGAGACATTAATGTGTTTGGTAAATGTGTTTGTGGTAGCCATAACAACGGATGACCTGTAATCATAATCATCAACAGCTGAGAAGTAATTTAGTGATCATTCATAGTGATCTGGCTAACTGACCCCTTGGTCTTCAGATCTCTCATTCACCTCATCTGAAAAAGAAAACTTAGAAACATATTTACAGGGCTTTCTTCATCTCAAGGACTCCATTGGTTCTGTCACATGTTTTGGGAAACAGCTTAACTTAACTATTATTAACCACAACCACACAGTGTACCCTAGCTAGTATGCAAGATCTGCCCATTCTTCAAACAGCGATTCCTCCACGTCCAGTGAATGGACCTGTACAGTGTTGCCCCCAGAATTCCACTCGGCTCTGGTACCGAAGGAGTACGTGACTCCACCTGGGTCTGTTTCAGAAAATACTAGCTCACGCCTTTAAGATCCCTTAGCCCTTGTGTGGTGTTCACGCTTCTGCTACCCCAATGTTCGCAGGTCTTATGGACCCACAACATTATTCGGATTTAATAAAGCCATAACAATTCATGTAAAAATACAGAACAGATGTTAACTCAATTACAAGCAATCTAGACAGAATATATGGTTTATATTTGCCATTTAACTCTGATAGATCACATCTATCAATAATACTGCTATTTGTTTTTTGTAATAAAATGTGATATCTGTAAAAGAAAGATAATTGAAATAAATAGAATCCATTATAATCAAGACATGAATAGAATAAATCATGTTTATCTTGAATAATATAAATAAAACAAAGTGGAGGCAGACAGTGAAGGTACACAGTGAACCGTTTTGTGTAATTTAATTTCTACCATATTTACTTGTTTTCACCTACAATTTCCACACTTTCAGGCCCAGTGGACCCAAACACCATGTAATATAAATGTGTTTATTTATAAATGTATATGTTCTTCACAGAAGATGAGCCAAGGCTAATGAGTCTCAGGTTAAAATAAAATTATTCATTGTATAATTTATTTTAGTAAACATTGAAAACAGGTCCCACAGACCCCAACACCACACAAGGGTTAATGAGAAGTGTCACGTTCTGAATTTGTATCTGCTATTGATGTGAACGGGAGACGGTTGAGGATCTGTGATCGTTTGGAATGAGGAGCGTGTACACACCCCACTATCCCACTGCCGATACAGATTGAAGTACTAAACTTTCAGTATCAGCCGATACCGAGTGCTGATCCGACCTGTCGTTATAACGAACAGTATAGATGTAAGTTACACCATCAGTGTGGGGTCATTGAACAGATATATTATACATTCATCTTCCTTAGAGATATAACACAAATCTAGTCCCTTTAGTATTGGGGACATTATTTGATACAGACGCCTATTTTAGTCTGGTATCACACCGACATCGCATACCAGTATCGGTATCTGCATCCACACACACAATAGAGGCGTTGCACGGAATGCTTGTGTAGTTCTGCGACGTGGCTGCATGTAACCGTTGGTAACCATTTTCAAAAGAAAATACCTCATTTCTGTGCAGTGGTAGAGCAGGTAAAACACTGGAAACGCATGATGTTACTGTTCCACTGTGACTCGTTTACAAGATCCAGTGATAACACAGAGTTATTACATTTTAATTTATATATTTCCTATATATCAACACATTAGCAACCGCTGTTTTGCCCATAGCAACCGGTGTTTTTTCAAACATGGAGGACAAATGGGTCTTCTAAACATTCTGTGAAAAGCCTCTCTTATGTGAAATAAGCACGGGCCGATGGAATGAGGACTGTGTAGACTCAACCGCTAAATCACATTCCATGGTTCTCATTCTGAATGATCAACCATCTTATTTAGTGAATGTATAAGATCATGACATGACACATAGGGAACACTTGGCAGTGGACGGACAATGCCGCCAATGATTCTAACACAGTATTCCTAGATACGAAGCAGCATCTCTTATGACTGGCGATGTCACTCATTCAGTAACTCATTCCAATAGCATAAATCTGCAGTGCCGCAGCCCGGGGCCTGTACTGTGTGGTGCACTACTGCGCATGCGAGAAACAAAGTAACATATAATATAGGACACTAGAAACATAAAGTAACATACGGAAAATAGGACCTAATGTCCAAAATAGCGAAATAGGTACTTACATTTTCACTGAAAGACATCTTTGGTTATTTTTCAACAAAGAATAATGAATGCTTTTTCAACAAAGAATAATGAATGCTTAACACATTGAGTGCCAGTTGAGTTGAAAAAACAATCCGCTTCGTACATGTTGACTGCAAGCAAGTCATTGATAAGCGACGGGTGTATTAGACCCATAGCCATAATTTAAGATATAGTTTAAGCATTCGCAAATATCCCCGTCCTCCCATTGATTAAAGCGGTGGCAATCTAGACCTAATTTCCCGGAAGGGCCGTGGCACTCAATGTGTTAAGCATTCATTATTCTTCGTTGAAAAAGAACCAAAGATGTCTTTCAGTGAAAATGTAAGTACCTATTTCACTATTTTGGACATTAGGTCCTATTTTCCGTATGTTACTTTATGTTTCTAGTGTCCTATATTATATGTTACTTTGTTTCTCGCATGCGCAGTAGTGCACCGCACAGTACAGGCACCACCGCACAGTACAGGCACTGACGCACAGTACAGGCCCCGGGCTGCGGCACTGCAGATTTACCCTACTCACTCATTCACGTACTCGCTCACTCAGTTAGCCACTCTGCCCCTAGTGGCGGCTCACAGGAAATGCGCTTTGTGTAAAGCACTTCGCATCTATGACAGTGTGTCCATGTTCCATTATTAATTAGCTGTTTACATCCTACTGCTCCTTCTATATCGTGATATACTTGTGATTGTCTCAGTTATCAGTCCCATTCCGTGGTAAAGGCAGTATTACCCAAGAAACATTCCCTGTGTATCCAACTGCACGTCTCTTTCAGCTGGTCCATGTAAAATGAGCCTGTGTGGACGGTTCCATAAAAAAAGACATTTACTTTGTCTTGATCGTCCTTGTTGGCTTTCCTCGTTGAGACTGGTCCATGTAAAATGAGCCTGTGTGGACGGTTCCATAAAAAAAGACATTTACTTTGTCTTGATCGTCCTTGTTGGCTTTCCTCGTTGAGACGTCACTAACTGGAGGAAGTCCCACCCTTCTGAATATCTGCTTTGACACCTTATACACGTTCCCCCCTGGATGTACGCGATTACTCCTGGTGCAGGGAAAAACGCCTCTGTCTTGATTGGTCCAAACAAAGTGTGCCTGTCCTAATTGGTCTGTGGACCAATCAAGGGGTCCAAAACGGGTTGTTAGCATGTGTCCTGTCACCACATGACAGTAGTAGCTCAGTAATACCTTCTGATGAGCCTGGTCGCAGGGTGAGAAGACCCTGGGCTCTAGACTTTTCTAAATAGGCCCCTTTGTATTTCCTGTTGCAATGTGCATTTCCCTAGCAATGCCATAGCAACAGAATACTTGTGAAAAGGTCTAATATTGAAAGGGTGAGAGGGTCCACGGGGCAAATTCAGCCCTCCACCAGATTATTTATTGCCCTCCAAAAGGTTCCGATTATTAGATATTCTATTTAATCTATTTTGATGCAGTTGAACTATTTGCGAAGGGGCCGCCCCTGTGGTACATTTCTGCTATTGCTGAATGGAGTGTAGGTGGGCCAACCTGAAGACGATGGGCGACTTTCTGAAGGGCTGAAGCAAATCATCAAGGAGACCAGCGTTTTGTCTTGGTTCCCATGAGGCTGGTGAACGTGAGAGGAAATGATTTATCCTTAGTTACTTTCTTTTCTTCATGTATTCTTCCAACAAAAGCCGTTTCTTGACTCAAACGTGACACCGCTGTGCCCTGAGGTGGCGTAGTGGGTACGACCCCTACCCCTGGAACAACATGTAGCCTACCACTGATGGTAGAACCTCCTCATAATCTTGTCTCCCTCTCAGCCTTCTGGCTCAATAAAGAAAAAATATTATGGGGAATGGAGTGACCGGCAACAGTTTTCCAGAAAACCACACACTTCCACCCATACTTGGAGTTCTAATAGTTCCCTCTATAATGTCCACTCCACATGCTACTGGTGAGCTGTTCAATGCTGCTGCTTCGGTCTGTGCAAAGCCTTCGCTTTCCCTTGAAGTCAGACAGAGTTTTACAGGTAAAAAGAGGGTTAAATCATGGCTCTGGAAGTACTGCATTTTGGGTACACATCTTCAATAAACATCTTCAGTGCTGTTTATTCCACCTCCATCGTCCCGGGCCCAGTCACCAGTCTCCATGGTAACTTCCTCTCCCTGTTGCAGAGCCTCTCTCTCTGGCTATTTTACCTACTTCTGTATAAAGCAATTCGTTTAACGGTAAGAAAACTCAGGACAGCAGCTTGACCCCTATGCCTACGTGTTTCAGAGATAAACTCCTTCATCACAGCACACCAGCTTCACCCAAGCAATCTTCCCTGGGGCACAACACGGTGCCAATCCCACAGCTGGAGTCAGACTGGTTGGTCCTGTGCCGGGTGTTGGGTTGGTTCCGGTAGGCTTGGTTCCAGTGGGGTTGGTTCCAGTTGAGTTGCTTCCAGTTGAGTTGGTTCCGGTAGGGTTGGTTCTGGTAAGATTGGTTCTGGTAAGATTGGTTCCAGTGGGGTTGGTTCCAGTTGAGTTGCTTCCAGTTGAGTTGGTTCCGGTAGGGTTGGTTCTGGTAAGATTGGTTCTGGTAAGATTGGTTCTGGTAAGATTGATTACGGTTGGGTTGGTTATGGTAGGGTTGGTTCTGCTAGGGTTGATTGGGTTGGTTATGGTAGGGTTGGTTATGGTAGGATAGGTTCTGGTAGAGTTGGTTCTGGTAGAGTTGGTTCTGGTTGGGTTGGTTCTGGTATGGTTGGTTCTAGTAGGGTTGGTACTGGTAGGGCTTTCAGAAGCGGGCCACCTCTCTTATCTTCAGTTGGGGGGTACTAGACCCTGACCCAGAGGCCGGGTCCAGCTGGAGCTGGTGGAGACCTCTGTTGAAGCTGGCACACAGCAGGTTGGACGGGTCGCTGGGGTCACAGGGGGCCAGGGAGAGTAATGGACCAGCACCGTCCAGAGCCAAGGTACCGACACAAGCTGGAGGAGAGAGAGACGAGGGGGGAGTGACAGAGAAAGAGAGACAAGATGAGAAAAAGAGAGAGAGACGAGAGAGAGAGAGAAGAAAGTGAGACCAGGGCAGGGATGAGTGTCTGATGGGTGTCTCACTCAGACAACTCACATATTCAAATAATACTTATTGAGCATGAATATAAACATATTTACATATGTTTCTAAATCCATCCCTGCTAAGCATAATGAGAGTCAGCCAAACATGAGAACGGGGACTGATCAATTACAACCCCGCCCCCCCATATAAACATATAAAGCCATGTCCTTCTTGGACCACAGAGAAGCAGAGCCCACAGGTGGATGCTGGGGTGGAGGTGGAGCACAAAAGCCTGAGCAGTTAGCAGCCATATGAAGCAACAGGGAAGCAGCAGGTAAACAAAGCAGCAGAGAACGAGACATGGAGACAGCTTAAAAACTTTGGAGATCGGGCCTTCTCTCGTACTGCACCCCGACTCTGGAACTCCCTCCCCCAGTCCATCAGAGACTCCCCTACACTCTCCACCTTCAAAGCTCGCCTCAAAAACCCACCTGTTCTCCCTTGCCTTCAACCCCCCCCCCCCACCCATACCCCCCCCCCCCCCATTTTGGCCAGGTCTTGCTCGAAAAAGAGATCTTTGATCTCAAGTGACTACCTGGTAAAATAAAGGTAAAATAAATAAAATAATGTCTGTCTCCAGTCTTTTTTGTGCTATCATGCTGTCTTCCCTGTTCCCCCCATGGTCTCATGTTCCTTTTGTTTTGTTTCTTTGTTGTTTTTGTTTTTGTTTCTTTGCTTTTGTTTCTTTGTTTGTACTCTTGCTCCCGACTATTGTCAGCGACTTCGGGTTATTGAGAAGCGCTATATAAATTAAATGAATTATTATTATTATTATGGAGCTTGCCGTTTAAATAAGACCCGCCTATTGGATGACGTTGTGTGTGCCGACTGATGTGATAGGCTGTAGCTGACACATCACCACTTGCAGCGCCACTCGACTTGCCTGCCTGAACTAGCTTCACATGCTTTGCATCATTACGTTTATTTTATGAAATTAATTGTCAACATGTGAAATAAAAACATTAAATAAAAGCTCTGGCCTTACTCTGCAAAACTGGTAATGTCCAACGGGTTCCTGTAATACTACATTATGAGGTACATCCAACCACAGTGCAGTAGTAGAAGTACTAGTAGTAGTAGTAGTAGTAATAGTAGTAGTAGCAGCAGTAGAACTAGTAGTAGAATAATTAGTAGTGGTGGCAGCAGTAGTAGTAGTAATAATAGTAGCAGCAGTAGTAGTAGCAGCAGCAGTAGTAGTAGTACAGTAGTAGAATTAGTAGAAGTAACAGTAGCAATAGTAGTAGAACTAGTAGTAATAGTTGTAATAGTAATAGTAGCAGCAGTAGTAGTAGTAGTAGTAGTAGTAGTATTAACAGTAGTAGTAGTAATAGTAGTAGCAGTAGTAGAACTTGTAGTAGTAGAGGCAGTAGTAGTAGTATAAGTAGTAGTAGTAACAGTAGTAGTAGTAGCAGCAGTAGTATAACTAGTAGTAGTAGTAGTAGTAGAAGTAGTAGTAGTAGTAGTAACAGTAGTAGTAGTAGCAGCAGCAGAAGTATAACTACTAGTAGTAGTAGAAGTAGTAGCAGCAGTAATAGTAGTAGTCGTAGTAATAATAATAGTAGCAGCAGTAGTAGTAGTACAGTAATAGCAGTAGTAGTAGTACAGTAGTAGAATTAGTAGTAGTATTAGAAGTAATAGTAGCAGAAGCAGTAGTAGTAGAACTAGTAGTAGTAGTAATCGTTGCAATAGTAATAGTAGCAGTAGTAGTAGTAGAAGTAGTAGTAGTAACAGTAGTAGTAGCATCAGCAGTAGTAGTAGTAATAGTAGTAGAAGAGGTAGTAGTGGTGACAGTAGTAGTAGTAGTAGTAGTAGTAGTAGTAGTAGTAGTAGTAGTGATGACAGTAGTAGTAGTAGTAGTAGTAGCAGCAGTAGTAATAGTAAAAGAGGTAGTAGTGGTGACAGTAGTAGTAGTAGTAGTAGTAGTAGTAGTAGTAGTAGTAGTAGTAGTAGTAGTAGTAGTAGTAGTAGTAGTAGCGGTAGTAGTGGTGACAGTAGTAGTAGTAGCAGCAGCAGTAGTAGTAGTAATAGTAGTAGAAGAGGTAGTAGTGGTGACAGTAGTAGTAGTAGTAGTAGCAGTAGTGACCGTAGTAGTAGTAGTAGTAGTAGTAGTAGTAATAGTAGTAGAAGAGGTAGTAGTGGTGACAGTAGTAGTAGTAGTAGTAGTAGTAGTAGTAATAGTAGTAGAAGAGGTAGTAGTGGTGACAGTAGTAGTAGTAGTATTAGTAGTAGTAATATTACCTGCAGTATTCTGGTCCCAGATCTTAACAGAGGAGTCATGGGAGGACGTGGCCACTCTGGCTGGCCCTCCAGCAGAGGGCGGTAGGAACATACAGCAGGCTGTGGTTTGGACATGGCCATGATACTCCACCACCTTACAGCCAGGTTGACGGAGGTCCCACAGCTACAGTCAGTCAGACAGACATACATTACAGACAGACAGTTAAACAGACAGATGGACAGACACAAAGTCAGACAGATAAATAATAGACAGTCAATCAAACAAACAGACACAGATTAATAGACAGACACAAAGTCAGACAGATAAATAGTCACAGTCAATCAAACAGACAAACAGACAGACTCCTCCACTAACCGTGGCCTCACAGCCTTGCCCCCCAGAGCCGTTGCTACTGGATACGAGGTGGTTCCCGTTGGGAGAAACGTCACAGTGTGTCTGGATGTACTGCTTGAATGGGAAGGTGTTGGTCACCTGCCACGTACGACTGTCCCAGACCCTGAACACACACAGCCTTATTTACATAACACGTACGACTGTCCCAGACCCTGAACACACAGCCTTATTTACATAACACGTACGACTGTCCCAGACCCTGAACACACCCAGCCTTATTTACATAACACGTACGACTGTCCCAGACCCTGAACACACACAGCCTTATTTACATAACACGTACGACTGTCCCAGACCCTGAACACACAGCCTTATTTACATAACACGTACGACTGTCCCAGACCCTGAACACACCCAGCCTTATTTACATAACACGTACGACTGTCCCAGACCCTGAACACACAGTGTATCTTAACACTTTCAGTGCCAACTATTACCCTTATCCCTGTAGCTAATGCGCCAGCTTTCCATAGCCTATTTTCACTGTGCGTCACTATGTTGGAGAGCTATATCTATATTCTATATTATAGCTATGGAGACAATACTATGGTCATTTGACAGTCTCTTTCTCCAGTCGAACATGCAAAAAAAGAGATAATTTCTTCATGTATACTTTCGAGCGTTATCCCGTGGTGAATATTGTATCGTTTAGGAGTGATCTGGGCTAATTCCTATGTGAATTTGCGGGCAAGACCCCATCGCATTTCACTGTATACTTGTATGCCGTGACAAATAAAACTCTGACTTGACTACATGTGGAGTCAGCCAGCCGCTTCTTTTCACCTGACAGCGAGGACTCTCACTGGGGGAGTGTAATGCGTGGGACAATCACACTATCTCCCCCAGATTCAGATTCAGATTACTTTATTCGCCATTTCATACAGATACAAAATGGAACGTGTTTTGACATTACAGTGCATACTTTTTTCACAATTAAGAACAATACAACAGTAAATAAATAATTTTAAGTAAAGTGCAAGACAGGACAGAACAGTGAGACAACAATAAGACTGTGAAAGTGCGGTGGTTGGGGACATGGATACAGTGCAACACAAAGTTCAAGTCCAGAAGTCCAGCCCTAGCAGCTCGCCATAGAGGGGGGGGGGAGCAGGGGGACACCTGACTCGTTTACCAGGCGAGCTGCTGAGGGGAAGAAACTCAGTCTGTGGCGGGACTTTAGTGTCTTGGGCAGCCGTAGCCGCCTGCCGTGGGGGAGCATGTTGAAGAGGTTGTAACCCGGGTGGGCGGGGTCTGCCATGATCTTCCTCGCCCTCCTCAAGGCCCTGGTGGAATGTAGGGACTCGAGGGAGGGAAGGGGGCAGCCGATCACCCTCTCCGCCGAGCGTATCACCCGCTGCAGCTTGGCCTTGTCTCTGACCGTGGCTGCAGGGAACCAGGTGATGATGGAGAGGGTGAGGATGGACTGGATGATGGCGGTGTAAAACTGGACCATCATGGTCCTCGACAGCCTGAACTTACTCAGCTGACGTAGGAAGTACATCCTCTTCCGGGCCTTTTTATTGAGAGCGATGGTGTTCAGCTCCCATTTCAGGTCCCGGGAGAGTGTCATGCCGAGGAAGCGGCAGGACTCCACAGAGGCCACCGGGGTGCCTCCCAGAATGATCGGGGTAGGGGGGGCTGCCTTCCGCCTGAAGTCCACTACCATCTCCACTGTTTTATGGGCGTTGAGGTCCAGGTTGTTGCAGCTGCACCAGCTCAGCAGCCTCTCGATCTCCCTCCTGTAGGCGGACTCGTCCCCCCTGGATATGAGACCCACCAGGGTGGTGTCATCCGCAAACTTCAGGAGTTTGACCGAGGGGTGCAGAGAGACGCAGCTGTTGGTGTACAGGGAGAATAGTAGTGGGGACAGAACACAGCCCTGTGGGGAGCCCTTCCCTTCCCTGCTGAACAGGCGCCCCGACCGACCAGTAGGAGTCGCTGTTTACAACAACCAGGACACATACCCCACCGGCTTCCCACCCGCTAACACTGCCAATTGTGTTAGTAGGGACGACTGACCGAGCCGGAGGTACCGCTGACAGCTGGATTCGATCCCAGAGTCTCTGCGGTGGTAGGCGAGCGCTTAGTCCGCTGCGCTACCCAGCCACCCCTAATCCAGTCTTTTTTCATAGATCTCCAAATACTCCCAAATCAAAAGGTATATGACTACCCAGCCGCCCGACACGCTACTATTTCCAATTCAAAAAGGTATATAATAGGTATTATGTTTCATCATGAATGCATCAAAGGGGGGGGGGGGGGGTCGTTTTTTGATGCTCTGATCGTCATCAACAGCATTCGTTTTGAATACTACATACGTTGAACAACTGGATCGATATGAAATCATTGTAGGATCAAGGTGGAATTGGCGTCAGATAGTCCTTATCTTTGATCGGGGGTATTCCAAAAAGAATATTCCAATTGTCTGATCGCGATTTAGAGTATTGGTGTCCATCGTGTCCCTGACATAATCCGGCACAACACAGGCATTGAGTGTCCTGGATGCGTTCCAATGTGATCGGGTGAACCGCTAGGCTTGCCTGTACCAAAATTCTGCGCCCGGAGGAAATTCGATGTAACACACTGTGTGAAATAAGGTTTCAAAGGGTGGGCGATACTGCCACCTAGCAGGATGCGGCCGGTATTGCACTCTAGCGATCTCAGAATGATTTCCTATGGTAACACTGAGGTCCGTGAACCTGTAATGAATAGAAAAATCTAATAAAAGAAAAAAGGATCTAAAACGAGTTCACTCGTCCTTGGCGTTCAACGCATGGCGGCCAAAAACGAGATAACTCGTCCTTGGCGCCCAATGTGTTAAAGGCTTTATTTACATCCACTAAGTACATAGTATATTATAAGATTAAAATATTACATTGAACATGCCTTTCTAACTGTATTGACAACTTATTCATTGTAGGCTCCATTTATTATTATTATTAAGTACTTTAGGTTAGGGTTATCCGTGATATCTTCAGTGAGGTTAAAGTTAGGGTTGGGTTTAAAGGGATATTTCACTTTAGTCGTCTTAACTCTAAGTGAGCTAATGACCACTGCTATCCCTGTCGTCCACCGTCAACACCACCAGTCCTCCCAGGTGTCAGGCTCCTCATTCACTTCCATTCATTTTGAGGACCAAGTCTAAATATCATACTTCTGAATTATAAACAAAACTATACAGCAACATTATTCAGGGTAATATATCAAAGGTACTTGTTGTTTTTTTGCTAACGTTGCCATTTTCCAACTGTCAACTTCTCACAGAATATTTTCAATATTTCTTCCAGCAAGGCAGCAGGTAACCATGGTAACCACGCCCCAACAATCCATGCAGGGTAAAGATACACGACACAATCAAACCTACAACAAATTTACCAGATCTGCTTTTATTTTTGCCAAAACAAACATGAAATAAATATTCACAGCAGTAGTTTGTTTATACCTCATAAGTATGATATTTAGACTACTAGATCTTTAAAATAAATAGAAGTGAATGAGGAGCCTGACACCTGGGAGGAATGGTGGCGGTGACAGCGGATGACAGGGATAGCAGTGGTCGCTGCTAGTAGATGACTTTAGATGGAGATAAGACTGCTGATTTTTTACATGTTCTACTAAAGTGAAGTACAAATGTCTGTAAAAAGATGTGGAGAATTGAATGTGATTAGGATATAAACATTATTGGCCTGGAATACC
This sequence comes from Notolepis coatsorum, assembly GCF_963971535.1. Classification (NCBI taxonomy): domain Eukaryota; kingdom Metazoa; phylum Chordata; class Actinopteri; order Aulopiformes; family Paralepididae; genus Notolepis; species Notolepis coatsorum. The sequence continues at coordinate 158,678,929 of NC_140165.1, read as the reverse complement.
TCACAACCTCACATTTGACATGTGACTTTGCTACATTAGTAGGATGTCCTACCTGACGGGGACATTCCTACATTTAACATATCTACAATATGCACCTGATGGTTTTGTCTTCAGATGTCTGGACAATAGAGGAGCTGCTTGGCACCCAACACACATGAGTCACCTGAGATACACAAAGAAATACAAATCTGGTTGAATGACTCAGTGATTTTTGTCAAACAGATGCAAGCATACAGATGGAGAAAACAGGACTGTCTACCGTTCTACCGTCTGCAATACGCTGCGCCGACACAATTGATTTTGAGGTTGATTGCTGTTCTGTTATCAGCCACCAGAAGGAGCAAAGCCTGACAGAATGCTGTAGTGTCTGATCCTGATTTGCAGCGTTGATGGGGTAGCCACAGTGCTTCAGAAACAGATCTCAAGCCATAGCACACGATGAAAATTATTTATATCAATTTGACTTCTAAAGCTTTTGATCATGTTAACCACATACAGTTGTTTGTCAAATTGAATCAAAGAGGGGTGCCTGGAATCTGGATACATTGTGAGAATTCTGGCTTATTGGTATTCTGTAATGGGAAATTTCCCACCAGACTATGCATGCAAAATGGGGCAATAGTGTCTCAGCCCCATTTGGGGTTAGCAATGGGGTCAGACAAGGGGGTATTTTGTCCCCGGTTCTTTTTAATCTATATGTCGATGGTCTGTCCAAGCAACTGAGTACCTGTAATACTGGGTGCATGATTGGCGATACTTTAGTGAACCATATTATGTATGCAGATGATCTTGTGGTATTTAGTCAGAGTAGCGCTGGTCTCCAGCAGCTTCTTGCTATATGTACTGTGTATGTGGTTGAATATGATATAAAATACAATGCTGTTAGAGTGCTGTTTTAATATGTAGAATAGAGTGCTGTTTTAATATGTAGATCCAAAGAGGTCAAATGTCTAAAATGTCCTGACTTCAAATAGTCTGAAAATAATCTTGGGGTCTGAAAAACTAGACATTAACCATCTAAAGCCTGTCGCGCCCACAAAGAAAACATTAAATATCTTTGGAACCATTTGGGATACAGACTTGCTCCTAATTTAATATAGCCTATATTTTCATTTGACAGAGCCGTCTAGCTGAAGCCTCGTGGTCACTTCAATCAAGTAAATGAGCACTTTGTATCATATCATTCGGTTTTTCGTTTCTTTTCTAGGTGCGGAGAACGAGAAATTTAACAACCCTCTGCACCAGGCTGTTTCTCCCCTCCTCCATTTTCAATTCATATATTTAACATTTTAAGCATTTTATGAGCAAAATAAATTTGTTGGATTGGACATTTGATTAATTAATCAAGCGGAGAACCCCAATGCGTGCACCCAAGAAAGCATTCACACACCAATCGACAAAAGCATGTGCATGCATGCATGCATACAGTACATGCACACACCCACACCCACAGATCTACACACATACACAGTGATTCTCTCACCAGGTTTCTGGAAACGTTGAGTCGGTGTTGACAGACTCCAGACTCAATGTCCCACAGACACATCCAGTTGTCTCTGGACCCACTGCACAGCTTCCTGCTATCTACCCAGGACATAGACCAGACTCACACCCATATTAATCAGTACATTACTCAGGAAATAGACCACGTCTGTATTAACCAGTATATTACCGAAAACATAGACTACACACATAATTTGCACTACAAAGGGTGAAGGGTCAGTGAAACATCACAACTCGTAAACTCGGGTGTCATGGAACCTGCCCGAGTTTACCACTGGTATTTACCACTTGGTCGGACATTCGAGTGCAACTTCCTGGTGGTAAATTTGGAAATGTACAACTTTTTACGAGGACTGGCCGAATGCACCAATAGACCACACCCATATTAACCAATACACTAATGGACAAACACGGTACATTTTTAACAACACTGAAGAAAATGCCCCAGCATTTCCCTTCCTACCAGGACTGACTGCTATGCCATTGACCACCAGCTCGTGTCCACAGAACTCCTGGATAGGTTCGTCTCCCTGGTTCAGGTCCCACATCAGGACAGTCTTATCCCGGGACGCACTGAAGATCCACGTACTGCCCGGAAAACACACTATCTGGAGAGAGAGACAGATAGAGGGGGGGGGTTAGAGAGGAGAGAGAGAGAGATAGACACACACACACACACACACACAGAGGGTTAGGGAGAGAGAGGGGTGGTTAAAGATAGAGAGACAGATAGGGTGAGAGAGACGAGAGAGATACAAAGAGACAGAGAGAGAGCGAGAGAGATAGAGAAGGTTAGAGAGAGAAGAGCGACACAGAGAGAGGGTTCGAGAGAGAGGAGGTAGAGAGAGAAGATGGAGATATAGAGAGATATATAGAGGGTTAGAGAGTGAGAGACGAGACATAGGTAGACAGAGAGATATAGAAGTTTAGAGATGGGGGTTAGAGAGAGAGACAGTGTTAGAGAGAGAGAGAGGGGGGGTTAGGGAGAGAGAGAGAGAGAGAGAGGGGTTAGAGAGAGACAGAGAGGGTTAGAGATGGTGAGAGAGAGACAGAGAGGGTTAGAGAGAGAGAGACAAGAGAGAGATACAAAGAGACAGAGAGAGGGTGTTAGAGAGATAAGAGAGACACATAGAGAGGGTTTGAGAGAGAGGAGGTAGAGAGAAAAGATAGAGATATAGAGAGAAAGAGAGAGCGAGAGAAATAGATGCGAGGGAGTAGAGAGATAGAGGGAGGGTCAGAGGAGAGAAAAGGAGAGAAAAGAGAGGGGGGAGGGTTGGAAAGGAGAGGGGAGGAGAAGAGTAGACGGGGAGATGAAAAGGCAGTAGAGGGGAGGGGAGGAGGATACCATGACATGACACACACACACAGAACACAAACACACACATACAGAACACAAACACACATACAGAACACAAACACACATACAGAACACAAACACACAGAACACACACATACAGAACACAAACACACATACAGAACACAAACACACATACAGAACACAAACACACATACAGAACACAAACACACAGAACACACACATACAGAACACAAACACACATACAGAACACAAACACACATACAGAACACAAACACACATACAGAACACAAACACACATACAGAACACAAACACACATACAGAACACAAACACACAGAACACACACATACAGAACACAAACACACATACAGAACACAAACACAGAACACACACAGTGACTGTATTACCTTGGTGACTTCTCGGTTGTGCCCTTGGAAGGACTGACACACCCGGCCTGCTCTCCAGTCATACACCACCACCGCCTACACACACACAGAGAGAGAGAGACACACACACAGATGCTTCATTTCTATTCATAACTTTCACCATAGCCACTCCTTTTACTTTTACTTGTGTCTAATAAGCTTATGTGTTAACCTCGTCTTTCCCATTAAACAGGCAGTGGTCCCTGCCTGCTTCAAGATGTCTACCATTATCCCGGTACCAAAGAAATCCTCCCCAACAGGTCTCAATGACTACAGACCGGTGGCACTCACCTCTGTGGCCATGAAATGTTTTGAGAGGCTGGTTAAGGATCACATTTATGCCTCCCTCCCCAGTGATATGGACCCTATGCATACAGGCCAAACAGGTCCACTGATGATGCGGTCTCCCAAGTACTGCACAGCACCCTCTCTCACCTAGACCGCCAGAAGGGGGGCTATGTGAGACTGTTGTTCATTAACTACAGCTCAGCGTTCAACACCATAGTCCCCACCAGACTGGTGGACAAGCTGATCGAGCTGGGTCTGAGCTCCGCCCTGAGCGCCTGGGTACTGGACTTTCTGAGTGAAAGGCCCCATGCGGTCAGGGTGGGGGGTCAGACCTCCAACACCATCACCCTGAGCATCGGATCCCCCCAGGGCTGTGTTCTGAGCCCCCTGCTGTACTCACTATACACACATGACTGTGTGGCCAAGTTCAGCTCCAACTCCATAGTGAAGTTTGTGGACGACACAGTGGTGGTGGGGCTGATCTCGGACAACGACGAGAAGACCTACCCGGAGGAGGTTGAGGTACTGGAACGCTGGTGCCAGGACAACAGCCTGCTCCTGAACATTGGTAAAACCAAGGAGCTGATCATGGATTTTAGGAGGAGACAGCAGGGGACACACACACCACTGAGGATAAACGGGGCTACCGTGGACAGGGTGAGCAGCTTCAAGTACCTGGGGGTCCACATCTCAGAGGACTGACATGGACAACACACATAGACTCAGTCGTAAAGGACAGTTAAGGAAGTTCAGAGTATCTGGGAAGATACTCCAGTCCTTCTACTCCGGAGCTGTAGAGAGCATCTTGACTGGAAACATCACTGCCTGGTATGGAAACAGCACGGCACAGGACAAGAAGGCCCTACAGAGAGTGGTGCGCTCAGCCGAGTGTACCACGGGTATTGCACTACCTCCCCTGCAGGCTCTATACAACAAGAGGTGCAAATCCAGAGCCTGCAGAAAAATGAAAGACCCTCACCACCCCAACAACAGCCTGTTCAAGCTGCTGCGGTCAGGCAAACGCCTGCGAACACCAGCAACTAGGACAGAGAGACTTCGGCTCAGCTTCTTCACCCAGGCCATCAGAGCCTTGAACACTGAACTCTCCACACACAAGCACACATGAGCACACACACAACACACACACACTGTACACGCTCACACACTAGCAGCCACTTTAACATGAGCACACACACACTCATGTTGCACACGCTCACACTTATGGTCACTTTAAAAAAGGAAAGGTCACTTTAAGAATAGTATAGTATAACTTGAGATTGTATAATATAGCATTGTATAGCAGTGTACATAAAGACCCAGTGCCTCATCCGTAGCTAACAGTGTATTGCACTACCACAGGACCATAGCATGTCCTACCATGCTCTGTAAATAACTATGTACATATACCGATATGCCCTACTTTGTTTACTTGTTTATTGCACAATGTCGTTCTATTGGATTCTTATTATATATTACTATTGTATTATGCACAATCGTTGCGGGGAAGACCCCCTGCATTTCATTGTATACTTGTATGCCGTGACAAATAAAACTCTTGACTTGACTTAAACCTAAACTGTACTTTAAACCTAGACTGTACTTTTAAAGTATACTTCCAAGATATTACAATGTACAACAGCATGGCACACATGCATGCAAAACACACACACACACCATCCAGCTGACAGGTTACCTGGTCGTGTCCTCCTGACACACAGAGCTCAGGAGAGAGGTTGGCGACCGTGTTGATTGGTCCCTGGTGGGCGGGGTCATGCTGCACCACCTGACTGTCAGTTGTGGTATTTGCCCCCATCCCCTCCAGACGCCCTGCATACAAAAACAGTGTCATAGTCATTGCTGAAAGGTCTGAACCAGATTTGAAACCTAATTTGTGTAAGAGCTCACACAAACATTTGTGGCCTCACAAATTCAGAGCCCCATTCACTGTCTATGGAGCAGATCCAGAGAGAGAGAGAGAGTCTCTCTCTCTCTCTCTCTCTCTCTCTCTCTCTCTCTCTCTCTCTCTCTCTCTCTCTCTCTCTCTCTCTCTCTCTCTCTCTCTCTCTCCTCTCTCTCTCTCTCTCTCTCTCTCTCTCCTCTCTCTCTCTCTCTCTCTCTCTCTCTCTCTCTCTCTCTCTCTCTCTCTCTCTCTCTCTTCTCTCTCTCTCTCTCTCTCTCTCTCTCTCTCTCTCTCTCTCTCTCTCTCTCTCTCTCTCTCTCTCTCTCTCTCTCTCTCTCTCTCTCTCTCTCTCTCTCTCTCTCTCTCTCTCTCTCTCTCTCTCTCTCTCGCCTAGTTTTCCCTAGTTTCACTTTTTCTATTGGGAGGAAGTTTTGTTTAGTGTCTTTTCACTATTCTTGGTGGTTTAGGGAGAGGTCCTGGGTCCGACGGCCATCTGCGTGGTGGACCCAGTGGCTTCTCCGTCCCCCTTCTTCTTTGCGGCCAGACCTCCCTGCTCTTATGTTACCATTCTGTAAAAAAATGCATCCGTCTTTGCATTTCAACCTGGTTTTGTGTAATATTACGTTGCTGCCTCCGTCAGGCACTGTGTTGCGCCATAGCATTTTGAGGCCATACAGAGCAGCAGAGAAGGTGCTTTTTACATCTGTAGGATCAGGGTTAGGACCCAGTGTGCAATGCGATTTCATCTGCGGATTCAATAAAGTAGAGGTCAAAGTTCAACTTTGGGCGTGGCATGCGGTGGGATTTCAAGGCGACGTGCGGTGCTTCAGGTCATGCAGCTGTTTAGGAGGGTGCAGAGCATTCCTCCACTGATCCAGAACAAAGATCTCACTCAGCCCAGATCCATGTTTGTTTACAACTCTTTGTACACGGCTCTACCGTGCACGCTTTATGTTAGGGGTTCGAATCTGGCTCACAATGACAGGTCATACCCCATCTTTCCTTTCAATCTCAACGCTGTTTCACGAAGCAGAGATGTGGTCTAATGGTCTAAACAATCTAATATACTGTACATCTTCAGCAAACAAATTAGTGTGATTTGAACAACAGCATGGTCAGAGTCAGTGTGTGTGTGTGTGTGTGTGTCTTACCTGTAGCGCTCAGACCTCTTACGAAACTTGCTCTGGAGTTTCCCCATGACTGACTAGGAGACCACACTGAGAGGACAGAGAGTCAGAGAGAGGGAGAGAAGGAGAAAGAGACAAAGTTGAATATGCCTGTAAACAAGTTGTATTATTTTCTGATCATTGTCATCATGGTTGTTCTGAAGGGCCAGATTAACTCTGAGAATCTACGTTTATTATTTTGTATAACTTGTATATTATTTATATATATAAGCTATATACCTTTAAGCTTCCGTTTGAATCATAGTATTATTCGCTCGCCTCATTGGACACCTCCCTTGACATTGGCGGCGCCAGCCGTCGCGCCCCCCAGACAAGTTCAAAGACGTGTCCGGGCAAGTTCAGACATGCCCTTAGCCGGCGCAGTGATTCCGGACAAGTAATTCGGTTGCGCTCTAGAAATCACTCTGAGTATATATATTGTAGAAGGCGCAGCAGCCGTAGTGTGAACCTAATCTAATGTGCAGCTGTGTGTGAACTTAACGTAACGAGTATCAGAACACGAGGTGAAGTGTGAAGTAACCTAACAGCAGAACGAGTGGACATGTGAGCAGTGGAAGCCTACCCGCGGTGTATCGTTACGGATAGCTAGTAGCTACTTAGATACGACCCTAATATTGTAGAACCATTGTTGGTGTATTATAGTGACTTGTGTAAGCGAAGTAACGTGGAGAAGAGCATAGTTAAGACCATTGGCGTTTGGATCTAACTACACCTGAAGACCTTCATCGGGCTAGCTTCTAGGACCAACGAAGCTAGCTAGCTATCATCACTGCCGTCGGGCTTTGGATTACGAGCTATTACCCTGCCATCGGGCACTTGGATTACAAGGACTGGATCCGTACGAGAACCCCTTTTCTTCAGTGACCGCAGGAGTATCCGACTATTCTTCAATTCCTCTGGAGCTTACCACTCCGTGGGGGAAATCATTGTCTCCAGCTACCCCCCTCGCTCGCCCTGTATCGCCTTCTCACTCCATGCAGAGCTCCGGTCGAGTATTCTTAACCTAGGAATTATTCATTCCCCCTGACTTTGATACTCTGACATTCTACTATCATTCACTATTAAAAGAGCAACGTACTAATTCAGTTGTATATTGATATTGCTATTAAAATACTGTAAACGTGATCTCTTTGTCCCCGTGCCGTCTATTGAGTGTCTGCCATATTTAACTAACTGTACTGTCTGGCAAGTAATAATATTTAGTAGTGGTTTAATCTAAACAATCTTTAATACAGTCCGGGTTTTGTAACCCCTCAGTTACAATGGTGATTTTCATACTAGATGAGACAGTTCCCAGGTTTAACACACATTTACCTCTGTGTGTGGTGCACTGGTGTCTTATTGGGATTTTAAAACAATGAATCCATAACAATGTATGTAAAAAATACTTAACAGATGTTCACTTGTAATACTGACAGTGACAACATAGTTGATTTGCCATTTACCTCTGCTAGGTCACATTTATTAATAAAATTGGTATTCGTTGTGTAATCTAAATGTGATGTCTGTAAAAAATAATTTATCAAGACATCAATGGAATTAATCATGTTTATCTTCAATAAATATGAATGAAACAAGGTGGAAGCAGAGAGTGGACTTTTTTGTTTAATTTTTACCATGTGTACTTGTTTTCACCTACAATTTCCACATTTCCAGTGGACCCAAACACCATGTAATATAAATGTATGGGGCATTGGGGGGGGGTTTACATTGGTTACACTCAAGTGTGCACTCCAGAACATTATTTATTTTATATGTTCTTCACATAAAATGAGCCATTCTCAGGTTGAAAAAACAATTAATGACATCGTTTCTCTTTTACTAAACATTGAAAACGGGTCCCAAAGAGTCCAAAGACCCGAACACCACACATGGGTTAATTAATACAACAGCATTTTGAATGGTGTCCGACAGCCAGGCTACACGGCAGGCTACACCTTGCATAAGGGATTTCCATGGCATGTACAGTAGTATGACGCCACCCTTGCTGCCCTGGTGCACACAAGAGGCAGGATGGAGAAGCCTTAAAGCCTATTAGAGCGACATCATTACTGTCACAAAGAATTAGTCTGACACAGACAACTGCCAACAAGTATGTAACACAACGTCATTAACTGTGGCCAAAGCGCTGACTACCGTACTAACGTATTAAAACACATGCGGAAATTGCGAAATAGAGACCTATTGATTGTGGATAGCGGTTGAAACTGAAAGTGATATACAGGCACGTTCCTTCAGAGAATAAAGGAGTGGGATTTCTCACCTGAAAGCAGCAGGTGTGGTCGCAGCTAGCCCGCTAGCATGCTAACTAATCTCGCTTTATCTCTCATGCCAACGCAGAATGTAATCTAATACTGGCGACCAAACGGAATCGTGCGACTGCAACTCAGAACAACTTGAGGCGTTTTTGCGTCAACTTCGGCGGCAGAGTTTTGTGTAGAAAAGTGTGGAGCAGCGTCTAGCCACGGCGAACCCATCCTACTCTCCCTAGCGACGCTTCCTCCGTAACTAGGCGGAAAGGAGGTCACATGACACGCGGCCGGAAAAAAGGGATTTTACCTTCAAAATAAAACCCACTCTTTCTTTCTACTACAAAATAAAGGTCCATGTGAATAGGAACGCCCAAAGACTGGGAACGCCCAGTCCCTGTATCACTACTAGGCCATACGCGTGTTGCTTTTTAACAGCGGAGGAGTGCAAGAATGTGACAATGTGACCATGAGAGCGGCAGTGCGGAAATAGGCTGTCTATTGCTGTAACTGAGGGGTACAATTCCCTGACTGTATTACTAGATATGATACTTACTACCACTACCTTTGTACTTAATATTCGGCCACCCAGTACACGGCATAAATATATTATCATAAACACTCTCACGTAGATGAAACGGATCCAACACAAATGTACGAAGTCGAAACAGGTCTTTATTTCTACACAGCGATGGTGTGTAGAACAAGCACTTAATCACTTAATTACATTTATGAATTGAAATAGTATGCACTTTTATGGCAAAGAGTATTCGTCGGTATATCAATAGAGAATGTCCAATCTCTGAAGGCGCAGGTGGTAAATATACGACCTGGAATAGTTAAGGAATAACAGCAATGATACTTTAATGATTATATACTAGATACACTAGAGGGGGTTAATCCGGTCGCTTGTAAGCCGACAGGAGTAGGAGGGGGGGGGGGGGGGGGTAGAATCCGGCTGCCTCGTCCGGCCAAGGGTATCCCAGGTGAACCCACTGTAGTGCCGTTCAATGCGCCGGCGATCCTTGGACCACAGATGAAAGCAGGTGGACTCTTTGTGGGCCGGCTCTCTCCGGTCCACGGGGGAGAAACGTGAAGCGACCTCGTCTTGCAGAGCGTCTCCTCACCTTGCGTCCTCTCCAGGGGGGGGGGTTCCAACACACGGCAGTGTCGGGGGTCTTTATCCATGGAATAATCAAAGTATACAAAGCATAATCCGTGCCTGGGAAGGCGGGCTGTCGTCGGTAGAATAATCCGGTATACAGGTCCACTCGCTCGTCGGCTCTGGGGCTCCTCGGGTGCAGCTTCACATGGGGTCAACCACCCTGGGTAAGCAGCCAGTTCTCTGCCCGAAACGATGGGGTACTGACTACGGTAGTATTCTCACCGCACGAAGCACTATATATTAACAGACTATTATTAGCTTAATAGACTACGTCCAACTCGACGATATAGTGCCAAATATGACTATTCAAATATTAATATACACGATGTCTCAATACCGATGGTAGGCGAACTTGGCCTTACTCCCACACGTGGCGTCGCGGGGAGGCTTTACGTCTGTGACTCTATTGGAGGGTAAGAAACTGGACTGAAAAGAAAGTCCTACTTTAGTAGCGCAGTATATATACGCACTATGAACAAATAGTCCCATTAGTGGTGCGGTAGCCAGATTCCTACGCGGAACTAGGACTTGTTCGTACATGTGGAGCGGTACGTTTGAACTGGGTCTGAGGGGTATGGCAGCCTGGCACCAAGGTCTCGACCAATAGTAGAATGGAGACTATTATGGGATGTTCAGTAGGCTAGAATGGATATTCAATGCATATTGTACAAGGAATATACAAGGGATATCAGGGAATATTAGAGAATATACAAATACAATTAAATATATATATATAAATAAATATATATATTCGGTTTAATCTGGCCCTTCACAACAGCCACCCCCTGAATAGGTCCCAGACCTAATCAGTTAAACAGAGACAGATTAATCGCGTTGTCTATTTACACATAAGGGTTTGCTGTAGGGGTCAGTCAACTTCACAAAGTCATAGGGTTGTAGGGTCATGGTCATCATCGATTGTGTCTGGGAGTCGAGGCAGTTCTATGAGCCTTGCCACGAGACGGGTGTAAGTGCGACCCTGGACGAGCACTTCAGCTGCTCGGACCTTGCCGTCGGCCCCGGTGATCACTTTGCTTACGCGGCCGGCCGGCCACATAGCTCTGGGCAGTGATTGATCAATAATCATGACGACTGTTCCTTCTGTCAAATTGTCTCTCTCCTTTACCCACTTCTGGCAGGTCTGTAGAGACGGTAGGTAGTGCAGTAGGAAACTGTTCCAAAACTTGTCGGCTAATACTTGGCTGTACCTCCACATTCGTCGGCCGTTCGCTTCTTCAGGCCGGTACATTGTCTGGGGTAATGCAGGATCTAGCCGCCCCATCAGGAGTGTGTTGGGGGTAACTGGGTCGATATCCGCCACATCACTGGAGACATATCCGAGGGGCTTCGAGTTAAGTACTCCCTCAATCTCCGTGAGGACTGTCATTAGGACTTCTTCCGCCACAGTCTGGGCCCCAAGTACTGCGTACAGGGCTGTCTTTATGGAGCGCACTTCTCGTTCCCAAGTGCCACCGAAGTGGGGTGCGTTTGGGGGGTTGAATTGGAAATCAACCTGTGCTGGAGCGAGGTGGGTCTTAAGTTCTGGGCCCATAGCTTGGAAGCTCTCTCTCAGCTCTCTTTCGCCGCCTTTGAAGTTTGTCCCGTGATCGGACAATAGGGTAGACGGTCTTCCTTTCCGTGATGTGAATCTTCGGAAGGCCATAAGGAATGAGTCTGTGCTCATGGTCGGGAGAAGCTCGATGTGTATCGCTCTGGTGGTCATGCATTTGAATACAATACCCCACCGCTTCTCGGTTCCTCTTCCTTTCTTTATGTGCAGCGGGCCAAAGCAGTCCATACCCGTTGAGTGGAATGGCTTGTCACCGATTCGGAGGCGACATGGAGGAAGGTCAGCCATCCTTGGTATGCTGGGCTGCGCGCGCCACTTGCGGCAGTCTAGACATGTTCGCTGGAAGCGTCGTACCGCCTCTCTTCCTTGTAGGATCCAGTAACGACGTCTGATTTCCGCGAAGACTCTTTCTGCTCCTGCGTGATGTACATCCTCATCGTATTTCTTTATAATCAGCTCTGTGACCTTGTGTCGGCTGTTCAATACGATCGGGTATTTAATGTCATCCGGTAGATTGGGGGCTCTGCGTAGGCGACCACCCACTCTGATGAGGGTATGAGCGTCGCTCTCGGGGGCCAGGTGAATTAATCTGCTGTCGGATGGGACGGGTTTTCCTCCCTGTAGACAGGCCAATTCATCGGGGAACGAGTCTCTCTGGGCTCGCTGCAGTAGAAGCAATTCTGCTTCCTCGTAGTTAGCTGCTGACATATCAGCGGGGGACTTGCACTCCGGGTGGTACCGCAGGAATGTTCTTTGTTGTGCACTCTCTATGGACGTGCAATCGTCTATGTTAGGGTCGGTGGAGGCTACGGTGCTCAATCCACAGAACACAGACTTCTTATTTTCCACCTCCTCTGGACTTGCTTCCCTCGGGATAGGCGTGGGCCACTGTCCTTCCGGGAGTCTTAGGAATGCGGGGCCGTCACTGTAGACATTGCGACGGGTGAGGTCATCCAGGGGCATCCCCCGGGTGATGACGTCAGCTGGGTTCTGTTTTGTATCAACGTAGCGCCACTCTGTTTCTCCGGTTAACTCTTCGGTTAAGTCTTGAATCTCGGTGACTCTGACTCCCACGAAGACTTTGTACTTGCATGAGTCCGATTTGATCCAGGCGAGTACCGTCGTGGAATCTGACCACAGGATTGTTCTAGACACCGGTATGGTGAGCTCACGTTGGATGAGCGTGGCTAGGTGCGCTCCGGCTAGGGCTGCGCAGAGCTCTAGACGTGGGATAGATTGTTGCTTGCGTGGGGCTATTCTCGAGCGGGCGAGGACAAATGCTGTGTAGATCTCTTCGTCCGCTGCTGGGTCCTCTGCTACATGTTTCTGTAGTGCAAATGTCGCACAGCAGGGGCTGCACGTCGTTCCGAAGGGGAGGACTTCCCATTGGTAGATGGCTGGGTGCTCATCTCCTGGCTTCTCTCTCCATAGGAACCGTAACAGGGGCTTGTCCGCCTCTACTAATCTCACCTGCAGGAACATTCCTTTAATGTCCCCGCTGATGGCCACCTTTTCCTGGCGGAAGCGGAGTAGAACGCCGAGTAGGGAGGGGCCGAGTGTGGGACCGGGCAGTAACTCTTTATTCAGATTTTGGGATCCGATCTGGTAGCTGCAGTTAAATACTATGCGGTCTTTACCGTTGTGATGGACCTTGTGGTGGGGCACGTACCACGATTCAGTGGTCTGGTCAGCCTCTTTAATGTCCATCTTTGTGACGTGTCCCGCTGTGATGAGCTTCTCAATCTCAGCGCGGTATACACTCTCTTGGGCGGGGTTCTTGGCTAAGCGCCGCTCCGTGTTCAGCAGGTACCGTTCTGTGGCGTCTGTCTTGGCGTGGAAAGTAGGCATTCCTTCTCGCCGCAGGAGTGGCGTGGCGTATCTCAACACGCCGTTGACCGGGACTCTCTTGGTCCCTGTCTCGAGGAGGTGAATTGCGTAAATGTCATCTTTAGAGCGAATGTCTTTCTTTCCGTTCTTAAAGGGCATTTGTTCCAAGGTCCATAGCCGCTCTACGTGTTGCAGGAGTGCGGTTTCTCCCTCTGTGACTCGGGAGTGGAGACATCTAGTGGCTGTACTTCGGTTGAGAGATTTGGCGAGCGGGCCTTGGAGAGTCCATCCCAAACGGGTCTCGACTGCTGCAGGACAGCCTCGGGGTCCGGTATGAACCCGGTCTATCGGGACAATGAGGTCTGCATGGTCGGAGCCTATCAACAGGGTCGGCATAGCATTGTCTATGAGCGGGATCGGTAACTTGCGCAGATGTGCATATTTCTCCATCAGCTTGGCGACGGGGTATGTGTACCGCGACAGTCCTATTTCTTGGCTGGTGAAAGCGTCTGCAATCTGGTACCGTCGCTCAGGCTGGCCGCTTGCTGCGATAGAGAATGAGACATTCTCGCCCTTTATCGTCTTCAAATCTCGTCTTATTGTCCGAATTGTCATTTGGGTTTCGCTTCCCCGCAGCCCTAGCTGGGCCGCAGCGGAGGCGAGTAGCAGGGTCTTCTCTGACCCGTCATCGAGGACGGCGTAAGTGTCCAGGACTTTATTCTGGTAGCTTAGTGTCACACGCACTACTTTTAGGAGTACTCGGGCTCCACTGCTGCTGGCGGGATCGATGTACATGACGCTCGCTTTGCGGCTGGATGGTGCAGGTGAAGGGCGCCGTCTGTTACTGTCGTGAAGTATGTCCAGATGGGCTCCATCGCACTTGGTGCACCTTTTCTTTAAGCGGCATTCGGCTGCCATGTGTGAGCGCGCACAGCGAAAACAGCGCTTGTTGGACTTTATCCATTGACCTGCTTCCTCCGCGTTCAGCTTGGGGAAGGAGTCACATTGCGCTAGCCAGTGTTCTTTCTCACAGTAGGGGCACACTATCTTCCACTTCTCCGTTCTGGAGGGGGTACTGTGGCTCCTGCTGCTCGGTACTGACTCCGATTGGTGCATCACAGTCACCGATCTTCTTCCATCATTTAGTCGTCTGGTTCCTTCTCTGGAGCCAGGGGTGCTCCGTCCGAATGTATCTAGCCGTAGGCTGCTGACTTCTCTCGCCAGGAAGTCTGCTAGATCGAGGAGGTTCGGTTCGGGGCCATTCGGGTCTCTGTGGTCCCTCTGCCGCCTAAAGCGCTCCTGACGAGCGGGCGGCAGCTTCTCCAGGATCCTTTCCACATTTGAGTTGGCGTAAAGTTCATGCCTCCCCTTCTCTCTTTGCGCTCCCAACATCCCTACCAGGGACTGCACTCTGATGGACAGGTCGTCCAGTGCTCGATTGTCTATTGCTGGGGGTAAGCGGTCGATGTGTCGGATCTCCTGGATCACGTAATCCCATATGCGCCCATACCTCTGGTCCAATGCTACCAGCGCTGCTGTGTATGGGGTGGTGGAAGTCGCGTAGGCGAGCGCTATATTATGTGCGCGGGGTACCTTTAAGTGCTTCAGTAGGATGGCGTATTTGTGGCGTTCATCCAATACATCCACCAACATGGTCTCCAGACACATGCGGAGTTCTGTATACTGGGCCCGGTTCTCTTGGGTGAAGTCGGGTACCATAGGCGTGCCAATGTATGACGCTGACTGTGGATACATCGGCGAGCGTTGGGGGAGAGGCCTCCTAGGCGAGTCTCCTCCCGCTCCTTGGTATGGGCTGGTACCGGCAGTGTACCATGGCCCGCTTGTCCAGGTGCTGTTCCTCGGTGCGGGTCGTGCGTCGTGCTCACCCGGGTATAGAGTCGGGGGTCTGTAGCGCAGCTCCGCGGGAGTATAGCCTGGGCTGTACCGGGCCTCCTGGTCCGGTAGAGTACTGTGCTGTCTTCGGGCGTGGTTCTCCTCCTCTTCCTCTTCGTCTTCAGTTAGGTCATCCAGTGCTTGTAGTCTCTGGTTTAGCCTCTCCACAGGATATGCTGCTCCTTCCCGGTTGCTAGGTCTCGCTTGGACCGGTGGGGGGAGGTGGTCTGTGGGGGGTATAGACCTCGTCTGTTGGTCAAGTTCAGGGTTGTTTACTCGGCTAGGGGATGCCGCCCTGGAGGTGTGTCTAGACGAGTTCCTGGAGCCTCTGGCGGAGGGAGAGGGTGTTGTCCGTCTGATCAGCTGTTCTATTAGTTGCGACTGCTGTCTGTCGCGCGCTGCGTCCCGTTGAGCACCGGCTCGTTCTCGGGCCACATTCTCTTCCATCTGAATGCGTCTTATTTCTAGACGTATCTGCTCGTGTTCGCTTCGCTGCTGGATCTGCAGTCGGTCGCGTTCAGCAGCGGCGTTCAGGCTGATGAGGAAGGCCTGCTGTAGGGTCCTCTCTGCCTCGCTGGGAGAAGGCGGTTGTATAGGGGAGCCTTCCCTCGGGGTACTCCTTGCGGAGCCTTGGAGCTCTATCTCCACGGTGCTCTCCCCGTCTTCTTCCGTGCCGAGTTCTCTCTCGGTAGCGTTGTATTCCTCCCGGGACTCATCGGGGACTACTTCTTCAGTACTGGCGGGGTGTGAAGTCATGTCTGGTTCCCACTGGTCCCCACCGTGAACTTGGTCAGTTACATTAGAGCCCGTAGGGGCCTCTATGGTCGGGGTAGTCTGAGCGTTGGGGTTAGACATACTTTTACTTTCTAGTTTTACCGCGTTTACTGTTAGTAGAAGACTAGGTTGTTGACTGACAGCGTAAGCCTCTAAGTACTGAGGGAGCCGTCGTTCGCGCTGCGGGCGTTGGTTAGGAGGATCGTTTCGTGGAGTGTTCATCATAGGCCATTTCAATATTAATAACACTATATTAATATTACACTAATTACCCTCCGGCTCGAAGGACCAATTGTAACTGAGGGGTACAATTCCCTGACTGTATTACTAGATATGATACTTACTACCACTACCTTTGTACTTAATATTCGGCCACCCAGTACACGGCATAAATATATTATCATAAACACTCTCACGTAGATGAAACGGATCCAACACAAATGTACGAAGTCGAAACAGGTCTTTATTTCTACACAGCGATGGTGTGTAGAACAAGCACTTAATCACTTAATTACATTTATGAATTGAAATAGTATGCACTTTTATGGCAAAGAGTATTCGTCGGTATATCAATAGAGAATGTCCAATCTCTGAAGGCGCAGGTGGTAAATATACGACCTGGAATAGTTAAGGAATAACAGCAATGATACTTTAATGATTATATACTAGATACACTAGAGGGGGTTAATCCGGTCGCTTGTAAGCCGACAGGAGTAGGAGGGGGGGGGGGGTAGAATCCGGCTGCCTCGTCCGGCCAAGGGTATCCCAGGTGAACCCACTGTAGTGCCGTTCAATGCGCCGGCGATCCTTGGACCACAGATGAAAGCAGGTGGACTCTTTGTGGGCCGGCTCTCTCCGGTCCACGGGGGAGAGACGTGAAGCGACCTCGTCTTACAGAGCGTCTCCTCACCTTGCGTCCTCTCCAGGGGGGGGGGTTCCAACACACGGCAGTGTCGGGGGTCTTTATCCATGGAATAATCAAAGTATACAAAGCATAATCCGTGCCTGGGAAGGCGGGCTGTCGTCGGTAGAATAATCCGGTATACAGGTCCACTCGCTCGTCGGCTCTGGGGCTCCTCGGGTGCAGCTTCACATGGGGTCAACCACCCTGGGTAAGCAGCCAGTTCTCTGCCCGAAACGATGGGGTACTGACTACGGTAGTATTCTCACCGCACGAAGCACTATATATTAACAGACTATTATTAGCTTAATAGACTACGTCCAACTCGACGATATAGTGCCAAATATGACTATTCAAATATTAATATACACGATGTCTCAATACCGATGGTAGGCGAACTTGGCCTTACTCCCACACGTGGCGTCGCGGGGAGGCTTTACGTCTGTGACTCTATTGGAGGGTAAGAAACTGGACTGAAAAGAAAGTCCTACTTTAGTAGCGCAGTATATATACGCACTATGAACAAATAGTCCCATTAGTGGTGCGGTAGCCAGATTCCTACGCGGAACTAGGACTTGTTCGTACATGTGGAGCGGTACGTTTGAACTGGGTCTGAGGGGTATGGCAGCCTGGCACCAAGGTCTCGACCAATAGTAGAATGGAGACTATTATGGGATGTTCAGTAGGCTAGAATGGATATTCAATGCATATTGTACAAGGAATATACAAGGGATATCAGGGAATATTAGAGAATATACAAATACAATTAAATATATATATATAAATAAATATATATATTCGGTTTAATCTGGCCCTTCACAACAATTGCCATTCTCTAAGACAAACGCTAACCTTAACCAGCTCCTTAACAACGCCTAAACTTAACCTTTCTAACCTTAACCAACTCCGAAACAATGCCTAACCTTAACCTTAACCATGCCTAACCTTAACCTTAACCATAGAAAGAATATTGCCATTCTCTAAGACAAACTCTAACCTTAACCAGCTCCTTAACAGCGCCTAAACTTAACCTTAACCATGCCTAACCTTAACCTTAACCATAGAAAGAATATTGCCATTCTCTAAGACAAACTCTAACCTTAACCAGCTCCTTAACAGCGCCTAAACTTAACCTTTCTAACCTTAACCAACTCCGAAACAATGCCTAACCTTAACCTTAACCATGCCTAACCTTAACCGGCGAAAGAATACACGTTAAAAAAAAAAAAAAAAATTATGGGATTCAAACTTGAAAACAACAGACCGCAGGACCGCCGCGCTGCCAGGTGAGCTAAGCTTCGAACGAGAATCATGGCGGTTTACGGCTAAATAATGCCGCAAGCTCTGGTCTGCCGCTCCGCTCTGCGGTTGCCGCGCCTGCCGCGGGGCGTGTCGCAGCCAATCAGGGAAAACGCGGAAGCATTCGGCGCACTCCTCCGCTGTTAATAAGCAATAGGCTTCCCGCGTACACCCAGGGGCGTCGTTCTGGTATGGAAAGGTATGGCACTCGCCATACCTTGGCAAATACATTTTTTTTTTTTTATTCCAATTTTTTATGTTGATTTAGAATTCGAATGTCAACATTATGAACGAAGCTTCGAACTATGCGGTACAGCCCTAGCATGTTTTGATATTGTCAATTATCTCACTTTTACTAGGTGACTTTTACTGTGACTAACTGAAATATGCCCAAAAAAAAAGGAAAATGGACATAGGGACGTTTTTTAATCAAAGGGCAGCAGAGACAAGTGATACAGGGACACAGGTAAGGTCTTACAATGGCTTAGTGATTATAACAGTGCAGTTCAGCATTCAGTAACCCATACTTTTTGTGAATGTGTTTTTGATACTACATTCTGTTGAACACACACCTCAAAACCGTACCTAAGGAAAATTGGGTCAATTGCAAGAAAAGTTATAGATAGTTATGATATTACATTCTGCATAATTCGTATGCAAAATATTGTGGTTCCCTGCTTTAGTCTGTTGACACATTTCTATACTAAAAACGCTTGTGTAGTCCTGCGTAATACCTAAATGTCATATAACTGAATTGTATAGAAACAACTCACCAAAAGTGACTATTGCACAACTGATTTGACAAAAAAAATCCACCAATCCTCGCCATACCTTGCCTTTTACTGAAACGACGCCACTGCACAGTGTTTCAAAACGACATTTATGGTATAAACATTATTATACCGTGATCATTTGTGTGTGTGGGTGTTAGAACCTTTTAGTGTGTGTGTGTGTGTGTGTGTGTGTGTGTGTGTGTGTGTGTGTGTTAGAACTCTAGTTTCTAGTATCTAGTTTCTAGTATTCCAATGTACAGTGTACAGTGTGTGTGTCCCCCTACCCAACCGCCCCCCCCACCTCCAATGTACAGCCCCCACCCACCCACCCAACCCCACCCCACCCACCCAACCTCCTCCAATGTACAGTTTCTACGTCAAATGTATATACACTCTTTTTCTGGACACTTTTGTATCACAAACAGTACTGTATTTGCACATGTGTGTGTGTGTGTGTGTGTGTGTGTGTGTCTGCCCATAAGATAAAATAAGATAAGATAAGATAAGATAAGATAAGATAAGATTAGATAAACTAAGATAATATATTTCTTTGTTGATCCCCTTGGGGAAATTCGGGACCTGAACTAAAGTTGACATGGTGTGACCAGAAGTTGACATGGTGTGGATGAACAACAGGTTAGAGGTCAGAGAGCTAAAGACCTGTTAGCAGTCTGTCCTCCAGAGAGCTGGGAGGTTGGCCTTCATTTCAGACACAGGTTGATGTGACGAATCTGGGACACCGCAGCTCCCGAGACACATTCATTCTAATTGTAATCTTGTAATTTAATAAGTACATTAAGCTTACTTCCCGGGTAAAAGTCGCGGTCTTGGTCTGTTACTGTATGTGGCGGTCTGTCATACTAACAGCTAAAGACTGGTTGTTACCATACAGACTGTCTGAAGACACTCACCCTGAGAGAAAACTGTAGTCCTAGGTACAGTAGCATTCAATGGCACCTGTAGTATGGTTGTAGTAATAGCAGTAGCAATAGTAATAATAGTAGTAGTAGTAGTAGTAGTAGTAGTAGTAGTAGTAGTAGTAGTAGTAGTAGTAGGCTAGTATTAGTATAGCAGTAGTAGTAGTAGCAGCAGTAGTAGTAGCAACAGCAGCAGCATCAGTAGTAGCAGCAGCAGTAGTAGTAGTAGTAGTAGTAGTAGTAGTAGTAGTAGTAGTAGTAGTAGTAGTAGCAGCAGTAGTAGTAGCAACAGCATCAGTAGTAGCAGCAGCAGTAGTAGTAGTAGTAGTAGTAGTAGTTGTAGTAGTAGTAGTAGTAGTAGTAGTAGTAGTAGTAGTAGTAGTAGTAGTATAGTAGTAGTAGTAGTAGTAGTAGTAGTAGTAGTAGTAGCAGCAGTAGTAGTAGCAACAGCAGCAGCATCAGTAGTAGCAGCAGCAGTAGTAGTAGTAGTAGTAGTAGTAGTAGTAGTAGTAGTAGTAGTAGTATAGTAGTATAGTAGTAGTAGTAGTAGTAGTAGTAGTAGTATAGTAGTATAGTAGTATAGTAGTAGTAGTAGTAGTAGTAGTAGTAGTAGTAGTAGTAGTAGTAGTATAGTAGTAGTAGTAGTAGTAGTAGTATAGTAGTAGTAGTAGTAGCAGTAGTAGTAGTAGTAGTAGCAGCAGTAGTAGTAGCAGCAGCAGCAGCATCAGTAGTAGCAGCAGTAGTAGTAGTAGTAGTAGTAGTAGCAGCAGTAGTAGTAGTGTAACGGAGGTCTGTGAGTATATCCACAGTCACAGAAACAGGTGTGTTGAGAAGTGACTGTGACCCCAGTTCGACTCTCCCTCGGGACATCAGCATTTAATACACAACGCAGAGGAGTCCGATATGATCTGTCACACTGGTGCCGTGACCCGGATGTCCTGAGGTGACGTGAGTTTAGGGAGGTGAGTGTAACGGAGGTCCGTGAGTATATCCACAGTCACAGAAACAGGTGTGTTGAGAAGTGACTGTGGCAGTAAGCGGGCTGAGAGTTAAACTCACTTCCTCATAACAGGGTTAATAGATGCATAGGTACGTGTAATGTATGGAGTTAATACAGGGACTACTTAACGTTAGTCTATATACGCCCCTCTGGTCATGCGTGCTTACGTTACGCACAGGTCGTATAAATGTACTGCCGGGTTGGGGTACGTCAATAAAGCCATGGGTTCAACGCTATCAACATCTCCGTGATTATTGGATTATGTAGTTGTGTAAATAGACAACATACACGACAAATTGGCGACGAGATTAAAAGTACCTACGTTTTTTCATTCATGGAACCACCGGAGGATGCCACCAGTCACGAAGGAGAGAATAACTTAACTTGAGGTTCACATGAGTCGGGTGGAAAAGTTTGACAGGAGTAATCTTGGACTGAATGGAAAAAAATATGTCGTTGATTGGCACTTTGGCTGCATTTGATAGCAGTATTGAAGACTGGACATGTTATGTTGAAAGAGTGGAGCTTTATTGCCAGGCAAATCTTATCGGCGATGAACAAAAAGCTGTTGTTCTGTTGAGTGTGATGGGCGCAAAGACTTACGGACTGCTGCGCAATTTGCTAGCACCTGTGAAGCCCGCGGAGATGACATTCAAAGAAATTCAGGATACTCTTCAAAACCACTTGAGCCCCAAACCATTGGTAATTGCAGAGAGATTCAAATTTCACAAGCGAAATCAGGACAAAGGGGAAAGCATATCTGAATATGTTGCCGAGCTACGCAGATTGTCAGAACACTGTGATTTCAGACTAGGCCTAAATGATGCGTTGAGGGACAGACTAGTTTGTGGTATGCATAATGAAGCCACACAAAAGAAACTACTGTCAGAGAAAGACCTTGATTATAAAAAGGCGCTCAACATAGCAATATCTATGGAAACTGCAGCAAGGGGAGCATCAGAAATACAACAAAAGGGGTTAGAGTATGAAACCAATAAAATGTCACTGAAACCAGGAAAGCAATGTTATCGTTGTGGCAAGACATCACACGATCCAGATGAATGTTGGTTCAAACCAAAGAGTGTAGAAGATGTCAGAAGCAAGGTCACATTGAGAGAGTGTGCAAATCAGGGAAAAAACAGTACTCTGACAAAACACAAGGTGGCAGGAAAGCAGCACCCAAAGGGAAATACAAAAAGCTGCATAGAGTGACTGAAGAGAGTTCAGATGAACATGAAAGTGATGCAGAGAGCAGTGACTTAGGATGTCTAGAGCTGCATCGCATGAAAGAGACAAATGCACGGAAAATAATATGGATCACTCCAGAAGTGGCAGGAGCGAGACTCAAAATGGAGTTGGACACAGGCTCCGCCTTATCAGTAATTTCTGAGAATGACTACAAAAGACTATCCACAGATAGCTCTGAAAATTACAAAGGTGTTGCTGAAGACTTACACCGGAGAAAGTGTGGCTCAAAGGGAAAATACGGGTCACAGTGAAATACAAAGACAAAACTAAGGAGCTGGACATGTATGTTATACCAAATGGGGGTCCTCCGCTGTTTGGCCGTGAGTGGCTCAGAAAAATTAAACTGGACTGGCATGCTGTTAAATCTTTGTGTGTGTGTCAGCAGGAGATGAGAAGAACGCCACGTCTGGGAGACTGTCAAGGATACTCGCAGAGGCACATGAAGTGTTCGGGAAGGAACTGGGAACACTAAAAGTTATAAAGGCAAAGATTGAGATAGAGGAGAATGCAAGCCCGAAATTTCATAAAGCCCGGCCCGTGCCTTATGCAATCCGCCCCGCAGTAGAAGCGGAGTTGAAAAGCTTGGAACAGACAGGAGTGCTGTCCAAGGTGGAGTGGAGTGAATGGGCAACGCCCATAGTCCCAGTAATGAAGAAAAACATAGACACAAAGCCAGGAAGTCAAAGTAAAGTGCGCATTTGTGGGGACTTTAAAGTAACTGTAAATGCAGTGCTCCACACTGTACAGTATCCTCTGCCTCGTATAGAGGACATCTTCGCCTCCCTGTCAGGAGGGGAACGTTTCACTAAAATTGACCTGGCTCAAGCGTACCTGCAGATGGAGGTTGAGGATTCATCAAAGCCGTATCTGACTATCAACACACACAAAGGCCTTTACCAATACAACCGCCTTGTGTTTGGTATAGCTTCAGCCCCAGCTATCTGGCAGAGGACAATGGACCAGGTACTACAAGGAGTCCCAGGTACACAGTGTTACCTTGATGACATTCTTGTTACCGGCAAGGATGATCAGGAGCATCTATCAAACCTGGAACAGGTGCTCACAAGGCTGCGGGAATATGGACTTCGAGCTAACCAACCAAAATGTGAGTTTTTCAAAAAGGAAATATCCTACTGCGGACATGTGATCAACAAGAACGGCCTACACAAATCTCAGGACAAGATTGAAGCTGTGCTTAAAGCACCACCACCAGAGAATGTGTCTCAGCTCCGTTCTTACCTTGGACTTGTAAACTACTACTACCACAAGTTTTTACCCAATCTATCAACTGTGCTGCACCCTCTGAACACACTGCTGCAGGCAGGAACACACTGGAAGTGGACTGACAGCTGCAAGAAGGCTTTTCAGGAGTCTAAGAGTCTCATCACGTCAGAACAGGTGCTCGCTCACTTCAATCCATCTTTACCCATTAAATTAGCATGTGATGCCTCACCTTATGGCATTGGAGCGGTGTTGTCACATACATTTCCAGATGGCTCAGAGAAGCCAATAGCCTTCGCCTCAAGATCATTAACTAAAGCTGAGCGCAACTACGCTCAAATTGACAGAGAGGCCCTCAGTCTCGTATGGGGGGGTCAAGAAGTTTAACCACTACCTGTATGGTCAAAAGTTCACGCTTCTGACCGACCATCAGCCTCTCATATCTATCTTCAATCCCCGGAAAGGCGTTCCGATAATGACGGCGCAGCGGCTACAGCGGTGGTCACTCTTCCTGGGGGCACATCAATATGACATCGAGTTCAAGGGGACGAAACAGCATGGGAATGCTGACGGACTGTCACGTCTACCCCTGCAAACCGCAGAGACAGCCGCAGCTGTAGACCCAGCAGAGGTGTTTCACACCACAATCGTCAACCAGCTGCCAGTGACCAACGCTCTCATCCAAAGAGAGACACGCAACGACCCCACACTGTCACAGATCTATGACATCACTGTGAAGGGGTGGCCACGACACGGTAACTCAATATATCCAGCATTCTCAGCGAGGAGAGAGCAACTGACAGTGTGCCAGGGAACGCTGATGTGTGGTTCACGAGTAGTGATTCCGTCCAAGCTGCGCTCCAGAGTGTTGGAAGCATTACATGAAGGACACCTGGGAACCGTAAAGATGAAGAGCCTGGGCCGCAGTTATATGTGGTGGCCAGGAATCGATAAGGAAATTGAGGACATGGCAAAGAGCTGCCCCGGATGTCAGAAGATGCAGAATGCACCACCACAGGCTGCTCTACATCCATGGGAATGGCCATCATCACCGTGGCAGCGAGTACACATTGATTTTGCAGGACCATTCAAAGACTCGATGTTCTTGATCGCTGTAGATGCGCATTCAAAATGGCCGGAAGTGATAAAAATGAAGTCAACTACATCTGAGAAGACCATTTCGGTGCTGAGGACTGTGTTCGCCAGGAATGGTTTAGCACAACAGATATGCACAGATAATGGACGCCAGTTCGTTTCGGATGAATTCCAGATGTTTGTAAAGAGAAATGGAATCAAGCACTTCACATCTGCACCATACCATCCAGCCACGAATGGCTTAGCAGAAAGGTTTGTGCAGACATTCAAGAAAGCAATCAAAGCGATGGATAATGAAGATCTACCGATCCAGCACAAAATCGACAAATTCCTCTTTGCATATCGCAATGCCACACACGCCACTACCAACCAGACGCCAGCGATGCTGTTTCTCAAAAGAAACCTAAGATCTCACATGGACCTTCTCAAACCAGATGTGCGACGTGATGTGGAGGACAAACAGTTCAAACATCTTAATGACAAACCAACAAGGAGCTTCAAAGTAGGACAGACGGTTCTCGCTCGTGATTATCGGAAGGACAAGTGGAACACCGGAACAATCACTTCACGTGATGGACCACTGATGTATACTGTGGACATGGGAGATGATTTATGGAGACGTCATGTTGACCAAATCCTGGACACTCAGGTACAGAGCAGTGTGTCACCTGGCCTGGGCTCACCTGAGCAGGAAATAGACAATCCAGTTTGCTCAGACAATCCAGTTTACTCAGCACCACCCACCGTAGCTCCGTCCGAAACTGAGAGCTCTAGTGCTGATACCTCACCACCTGCGATGTCTCCACAGCCTGGTTCCCCGCTCTCAAGCGAGCCAGTGAGGCGCTACCCAGAGAGGCAGCGTAAACCGCCTCAGAGACTTGATCTGTAGCCCAAAGGCCATATTGTTGTGTATTCAGACATGTTTGAAAACATAATGTCATAATTATTTTGGTTATTTTTTGTTATTATATATAGGTCTACCGTTAAGCTAAAGGGGGAGGATGTGTAATGTATGGAGTTAATACAGGGACTACTTAACGTTAGTCTATATACGCCCCTCTGGTCATGCATGCTTACGTTACGCACAGGTCGTATAAATGTACTGCCGGGTTGGGGTAAGTCATTAAAGCCATGGGTTCAACGCTATCAACATCTCCGTGATTATTGGATTATGTAGTTGTGTAAATAGACAACATACACGACAGTACGGTACCCAGAGGTGAATGCACTTCTTAGTGCAGCAGTCTATGTCGTCGCCCGCGGAGCGAGAGACCCCAGTTCGACTCTCCCTCGGGACATCAGCATTTAATACACAACGCAGAGGAGTCCGATACGATCTGTCACAGTAGCAACAGCAACAGCAGCAGCATCAGTAGTAGTAGTAGTAGCAGCAGCAGCAGCAGCAGCAGCAGCAGCAGCAGCAGGAGCAGCAGCAGCAGTAGTAGTAGTAGTAGTAGTAGTAGTAGTAGTAGTAGCAACAGTAGTAGTAGTAGCAACAGCAGCAGCAGTAGTAGTAGTAGCAGCAGTAGCAGTAGTAGCAGCAGCAGTAGTAGCAGGAGCAGCAGCAGCAGTAGTAGTAGTATTATTATTATTAGTAGTAGCAGCAGCAGCAGCAGTAGTAGTAGTAGTAGTAGTAGTAGTAGTAGTATTAGTAGTAGTAGTAGTAGTAGTAGCAACAGTAGTAGCAGTAGTAGTAGTAGCAGCAGCAGCAGCAGTAGTAGTAGTAGTAGCAGCAGCAGCAGCAGCAGTAGACAAAAAGAGGAATCTTAAAGTGTAACCACTGGAATCACTGAGTGGGGGAAAACACACGAATAAAATAAATTAAAAAAAAACGGTCGGAAACACAAAACACCAGTATAAAAAAACTGGGTAAAAATCCTAAAATAATCACCACTGCCTAGCAGTTGAAAACAACAAGAAAAACAATAGCACTATAGACAGAGAAAACCCTAGAAGCATGAGCTTGGGACACTCCTCTACTATCAAGGGAAAACATGAAATGGACAAGCATCCGAACACAGTCAACCAAACCTACTTAAAGGCACTGCACACCTGACACTAATCAGGTGGCAATCAAGCCCACACACCTGCCATGCCACATGGCAATTAACTGCAGAGGCCAGTGATTGACAGTTGTCCCTCACAGAAAGACGAAATAGACAGCTGCCCCTCACAGAAAGACGAAATAAAGCCAAAGCACCTTAGAATAAACTAAAATAAAACCCACATAAACCGTGATCCATCACAAGTATTATTATTAGTAGTAGTAGCAGGAGCAGCAGCGGTAGCAGCAGCAGCAGTAGTAGTAGTAGTAGTAGTAGTAGTAGTAGTATAGTAGTAAATCAGAGTCGTACCCAAGACATTGTGGATACTGTATGTATAGCCTGCTGTACCTCATACCAGAATGTCACTGGTTCAATTCAAACCCCCTCTCTAGGTGAAGGAAGTCAACAGGATATGTTCTCCTATCCTCTCCTCCCCTCCTATTCTTCTCTCCCTTCCTCCTCTCCTCCTTTCCTCTCTTCTCCTCTCCCTTCCTCCCCTCTTCTCTCCCTCTCCTGTCCTTAACAAGCATCCAGGTTATTGTGCATCATCCAGCAGAACAATGACCCCCTCCTTCCAGCTGATAGTGTTCATGCTGTAGCCATAGCATGTAGTGTGTGGGTACACTATTCACACTGTGAGCCTGGGTACTAGTTGCTCTCCCTACACCCCCTGTGTCTCCGCCTCTGCTCTGGTGTATCTGCTCAGGGGCAGACAGGGGCAGAGTGTGGTTGTAGTGGGCACGGCCCAGCCCCCAGGTACTAGCCGTAAATAACAATGTGTTCTACAACAACTTGCCCGGTTAAACAATAGTTCAATGCTGCTTTTTCACAAGTCTAAATGGGCCACTTAGCTAGGTTATTATCAACCCTGCCCAGTACCCCTGGGAGGTGACCTAAATTTAAACGTTCTTTCTGAAGGGAGTGTTATTGAAATAGTAACACAAATTAGGGCCAGGGAGGGCGAGGATTAAAAAACCATGATGCTTTTTCCTTCCCTCCCTCCCTTCAGATATGCATTGTCTTTCTCGGTTACTCTCTTTCTCTCTCCCCTCTTGTGTTCTTGTGTGTGTGTGTGTGTGTGTGTGTGTGTGTGTGTGTGTGTGTGTGTGTGTGTGTGTGTGTGTGTGAGTGTGTGTGTGTGTGTGTGTGTGTGTGTGTGTGTGTGTGTGTGTGTGTGTGTGTGTGTGTGTGTGTGTGTGTGTGTGTGTGTGTGTGTGTGTGTGTGTGTGTGTGTGTGTGTGTGTGTGTGTGTGTGTGTGTGTGTGTGTGTGTGTGTGTGTGTGTGTGTGTGTGTGTGTGTGTACCCCAAAAGGAATATTCCAATTATCTGATCGCCATTCCAAGTATTGATGTCCATCGTGTCGCCAACATAATCCACTACACATCATGCATCGGGAGTATTTGATTCTTCTCAATCTGACCGTTATAAATGCTGAGCTTGAGCAAAAAAATTAAAACGACCCGGACCCATTAGATCAACCCACAAGCCAAGATACAATGTTTCAAAGGGTGCTCAATACCGCCACCTGGGAGGATCTGGCCGGTACTGCACCCTCGGCGTCGCAGTATGCCTTCTACCGGCAACATGCGGGTCCCTGACATTGAATGGGATATTAAAATCTAAAAAAGGAAAAACGATCTAATAACGTATACGTGGTTGGTGTTCAACGGTCGTCCGCCAAACACGTATATTTTCGTGGTTGGCGTCCATTGAGTTAATGTGAGGACATTTTGGGTTGTGAGGACTTTTTGACAGGTTCTCACACCAAAAACATTATTGGGCTAAGGGTTAGAATTAGAGTTGGGTTAGGACATAGCAATGCTGAGGCAACTCCTTGCACAATCGAAGTTGGCCAAAACGTTGCCCTGTGCATCACCACCTATAGTGTGATTATGTGTTTGCATGTGTGTGTGTGTGTGTCAGGGCTCAAGACTAACGATGTCCCGTCGTCCCGGGGACGATCAAATATTGATTTGGGACAAACAGAAATCTTTTTTGGGACACAAACGGGACGGAGAGGATTTAATTTTTTTCACAGGAAATGTCAATTAGCCGACTGTCAGTGCGCGCATATATATATATGAATTATTCTACGTTAATAAAACATACCTGGTGATCAACTACAGTTTGCTGTAAACATTATGATATGCGTGTAGTGTTCTGATAACGACGGCTGCAGCGGGAGCTGGCTCATGCTGGATTTGCGAATAGCATGCAGCTGCAGTTGCATACTATTGGGATTCGTTGGGAGCAGCACAGAGTCTCGACTCGGGACTTATTTTATTTTATTTTAGCAGCAGTTATCAATATCATTATATAGTTTAAAGCTAAACTACGTTTTTCTTTCTTGTTAGAAGAGGGATAACTTATTCAGTTAGATTTGATTTGATCTCTATTTATCTCTAACATTTTCAACCATAAACACACACATTTGTAATAACAAAAAAAACTAAAACGAAATAAAATACAAATACATTTAAATATATTTTCCTAGGGAAGGAATAATCAACATGGCTCCAATTGGTTGACTATAACAGCACCGTGACCAAATATCCCTATACTAGCACCTTGTTAAACACTTTTTTTTATATATATATATTTATTTATTTTTAATCATAATTATTCTTGTGAAATCTTTCCACCTGGGAGCCTTTTGACTAAATCAATTTATTCTCCCCTTCTCTGAATGGTGTTTCTTTTTTTTTGATCCACTTTTTCTCCCATTTTTCTATTTTTTCTCCCATCCCAATTTCGTATCATCCAATTCAACCCTCCCCTGTCACGGACGCTGTTTCTTGCCTCCCACAAGCCGGCTGCAATGTGGACTAAGTCATACATAGCACAAGTCCCCTCCGGTACTTGAGGTAACAGCAGTCGCATCTTTTCACCTGCGCAGCTCGATCTCTCAGTGGCGAGGAGTAACGCGTGGGAGGCTCACGCTGCCCCCGACACTTCCTGATTCTACTGTGCAGGCGCACCAACCGACCTGTAGGAGTCGCTGTCCACAACGCCCAATCCCCACCCATCAGTTTCCCACCCCCTAATACGGCCAATGTGTATTAGTACGGACGACCAGCTAAACTGAAAGCAAATGTGGAGCGCTGGGCTCGAACTGACGAGCCCAGCGTCTCCAGCATTTCGTGGTGAGCGCCTTGCCCACTACGCCACGTAGCCGCCCTTCTGAATGGTGTTTCTTATGGCAATAACAACTATAGACGACAAAAAGTAAAGAAACTACATTTGATTTTTGGGACGGTTACATTCACTTTGGGACGGTTAAAATTGTATTTCGGGACGGTTCTGGGACGGTGGTGAAAAAAGTTAGTCTGGAGCCCTGGTGTGTGTGTGTGTGTGTCTCTCTCTCTCTCTCTCTCTCTCTCTCTCTCTCTCTCTCTCTCTCTCTCTCTCTCTTTGTCTCTTGTGTGCCCTTGCTCTTATTGTGAATTCATGTATTGTAATGTTTAATATGAAGTGGTTTCATTCTGAACTCTCTATGCTGCAGACCTCTCTTTGAGAAGAGTTGTCTGTTATCTCTCTGATCCATAAATAAAATGACTGCCTGAGAGGAGAGAGACACAGGCAGGACAAGACAGACTAGTAGTAAAGTGATGATGATACAGTGATTGATTGATTGAAAACTTTATTAACACATTGCAGAATGGGTACAATACAGTACGGCTCAATACACATCATCAGCCATACTGTTTACGCACTGGGTTTTCCCCTGTACACACAGAGAGAGAGAGAGAGAGAGAGAGAGAGAGAGAGAGAGAGAGAGAGAGAGAGAAACAGAGAGACAGAGAGACAGACAGACAGACAGACAGCCAGACAGACAGACAGCCAGACAGCCAGCCAGCCAGCCAGCCAGCCAGTGAGTCAGATAGACAGAGTTCACCTGTGACATCGTCTAGTCTGTCTCTTCACAGATCCATCAGCACAAACATAGTTGTGTGTGTGTGTGTGTGTGTATTGGGGGGGGGGGGCATAATGTAAAGATCAATTCACTCCATGATCTAATCAATTCAAAATGATAACAGAACAGACTTGGCACTTTATTAGCTAATCCAGAATTAATTACGTCACCATCTATTCACGTGTTTCTAAAGGGTAGGTGGTAATTAAGCTTTTTTAGAACTTCCTTATCCCATCATAACACAAAATACAAACATTACTAAGGGGGAAAGAGAGAGAGGGGAGGGGGAGAAAGAGAGAGGGGGAGGGGGAAGAAAAGTGTGTGTGTGTGAGAGAGAGAGAAAGAGAGGGAGCGGAGAGACAGATAGAGAGGCAGAGAGGGTGGGGATGGACAAAGTTATGTCAGTGTGGGAGGGAGGGCAACATGTTGGAAGGAGTCTTGTAATGGCTCTGGCTGTTCACTCCTGTTCATGATGGGGAAGTGTAGGGAAAACGCTACAATGAATGCCAAGGTCTACATTATGACACCTTGTGTAAGCCGCAACATTTATAGAATTGTTCTTAAATATTTTGTTTTGTTTTGTTTACAATTTTGCCGCAGTTTTTATTGGCCGGGTTTTGTTTGTGCCTCTCTGTGTCTAAACGTAGCCTCAACAAAGATCATCAACTCATGCTAGACATATTCTGTCATCAACATTTCTCATATATTTTATGGTGAACTGTGACAAAAGCGAGTCTCAACAAAGTGAGTAAGAGAAGGGAAGTGAGCCTATTCATTGGCCATAACCCTTATCTCTCAGCTTGGTGGCGCAACAAGGACATGTTTCTCTCTCACACACATACACACACACACACACACACACACACACACACACACACACACACACACACACACACACACACACACACACACACACACACACACACACACACACACACACAGACACAGACACACACACACACACACACACACACACACACACACATACACACACACACACACACACACACACACACACACACACACACACACACACACACACACACACACACACACACACACACACACTCACGCACACACAACACACTCTGTTATGAGAAGTAGTATGTTCATGGAGCTGTCACCCACTGTTGAGAGCAATGCATATACAGTATATTAGAAAGTGTAATGGTGTGAAGGCCTGTCATGTAGCCTACTGTCAATTGTTTATAATAGGAGCTGTTATAAACGAGTTATAAACAAACTATAAACTCTATGGAACATACTGAGAGATGATTGGCTCATTCATTGGGTAAAAGATGAATATGCATAAAGTCTTGCAGGTTACACTGTTCTGATGCAGGTTACACTGTTCTGATGCAGGTTATACTGTTCTGATGCAGGTTATACTGTTCTGATGCAGGTCACACTGTTCTGATGCAGGTCACACTGTTCTGATGCAGGTTACACTGTTCTGATGCAGGTTATACTGTTCTGATGCAGGTTATACTGTTCTGATGCAGGTCACACTGTTCTGATGCAGGTTACACTGTTCTGATGCAGGTTATACTGTTCTGATGCAGGTCACACTGTTCTGATGCAGGTCACACTGTTCTGATGCAGGTTACACTGTTCTGATGCAGGTTACACTGTTCTGATGCAGGTCACACTGTTCTGATGCAGGTTATACTGTTCTGATGCAGGTTACACTGTTCTGATGCAGGTTATACTGTTCTGATGCAGGTCACACTGTTCTGATGCAGGTTATACTGTTCTGATGCAGGTTATACTGTTCTGATGCAGGTTATACTGTTCTGATGCAGGTTATACTGTTCTGATGCAGGTTACACTGTTCTGATGCAGGTTATACTGTTCTGATGCAGGTTATACTGTTCTGATGCAGGTTACACTGTTCTGATGCAGGTTATACTGTTCTGATGCAGGTTACACTGTTCTGATGCAGGTTATACTGTTCTGATGCAGGTTATACTGTTCTGATGCAGGTTATACTGTTCTGATGCAGGTTATACTGTTCTGATGCAGGTTATACTGTTCTGATGCAGGTTACACTGTTCTGATGCAGGTTATACTGTTCTGATGCAGGTTATACTGTTCTGATGCAGGTTATACTGTTCTGATGCAGGTTATACTGTTCTGATGCAGGTCACACTGTTCTGATGCAGGTTACACTGTTCTGATGCAGGATACACTGTTCTGATGCAGGTTATACTGTTCTGATGCAGGTTATACTGTTCTGATGCAGGTTATACTGTTCTGATGCAGGTCACACTGTTCTGATGCAGGTTATACTGTTCTGATGCAGGTTATACTGTTCTGATGCAGGTTACACTGTTCTGATGCAGGTTATACTGTTCTGATGCAGGTTATACTGTTCTGATGCAGGTTATACTGTTCTGATGCAGGTTATACTGTTCTGATGCAGGTTACACTGTTCTGATGCAGGTTATACTGTTCTGATGCAGGTTATACTGTTCTGATGCAGGTTATACTGTTCTGATGCAGGTTACACTGTTCTGATGCAGGTTATACTGTTCTGATGCAGGTTACACTGTTCTGATGCAGGTTACACTGTTCTGATGCAGGTTATACTGTTCTGATGCAGGTTATACTGTTCTGATGCAGGTCACACTGTTCTGATGCAGGTTATACTGTTCTGATGCAGGTTATACTGTTCTGATGCAGGTCACACTGTTCTGATGCAGGTTACACTGTTCTGATGCAGGTTATACTGTTCTGATGCAGGTTATACTGTTCTGATGCAGGTTATACTGTTCTGATGCAGGTTACACTGTTCTGATGCAGGTTATACTGTTCTGATGCAGGTTATACTGTTCTGATGCAGGTTATACTGTTCTGATGCAGGTTATACTGTTCTGATGCAGGTTATACTGTTCTGATGCAGGTTATACTGTTCTGATGCAGGTTACACTGTTCTGATGCAGGTTATACTGTTCTGATGCAGGTTATACTGTTCTGATGCAGGTTATACTGTTCTGATGCAGGTTACACTGTTCTGATGCAGGTTATACTGTTCTGATGCAGGTTACACTGTTCTGATGCAGGTTATACTGTTCTGATGCAGGTTACACTGTTCTGATGCAGGTTACACTGTTCTGATGCAGGTTACACTGTTCTGATGCAGGTTATACTGTTCTGATGCAGGTCACACTGTTCTGATGCAGGTTATACTGTTATGATGCAGGTTATACTGTTCTGATGCAGGTTACACTGTTCTGATGCAGGTTACACTGTTCTGATGCAGGTTATACTGTTCTGATGCAGGTTACACTGTTCTGATGCAGGTTACACTGTTCTGATGCAGGTTATACTGTTCTGATGCAGGTCACACTGTTCTGATGCAGGTTATACTGTTCTGATGCAGGTTATACTGTTCTGATGCAGGTTATACTGTTCTGATGCAGGTTATACTGTTCTGATGCAGGTTATACTGTTCTGGTGCAGGTTATACTGTTCTGATGCAGGTTATACTGTTCTGATGCAGGTTATACTGTTCTGATGCAGGTTATACTGTTCTGATGCAGGTTACACTGTTCTGATGCAGGTTATACTGTTCTGATGCAGGTTATACTGTTCTGATGCAGGTTATACTGTTCTGATGCAGGTTATACTGTTCTGATGCAGGTTATACTGTTCTGATGCAGGTTATACTGTTCTGATGCAGGTTATACTGTTCTGATGCAGGTCACACTGTTCTGATGCAGGTTATACTGTTCTGATGCAGGTTATACTGTTCTGATGCAGGTCACACTGTTCTGATGCAGGTTATACTGTTCTGATGCAGGTTATACTGTTCTGATGCAGGTTATACTGTTCTGATGCAGGTTATACTGTTCTGATGCAGGTTATACTGTTCTGATGCAGGTTACACTGTTCTGATGCAGGTTATACTGTTCTGATGCAGGTTATACTGTTCTGATGCAGGTTATACTGTTCTGATGCAGGTTATACTGTTCTGATGCAGGTTACACTGTTCTGATGCAGGTTACACTGTTCTGATGCAGGTTATACTGTTCTGATGCAGGTTATACTGTTCTGATGCAGGTTACACTGTTCTGATGCAGGTTATGTTCTGATGCAGGTTATACTGTTCTGATGCAGGTTATACTGTTCTGATGCAGGTTATACTGTTCTGATGCAGGTTATACTGTTCTGATGCAGGTTATACTGTTCTGATGCAGGTTATACTGTTCTGATGCAGGTTACACTGTTCTGATGCAGGTTATACTGTTCTGATGCAGGTTATACTGTTCTGATGCAGGTTACACTGTTCTGATGCAGGTTATACTGTTCTGATGCAGGTTACACTGTTCTGATGCAGGTTACACTGTTCTGATGCAGGTTATACTGTTCTGATGCAGGTTATACTGTTCTGATGCAGGTTATACTGTTCTGATGCAGGTTATACTGTTCTGATGCAGGTTATACTGTTCTGATGCAGGTCACACTGTTCTGATGCAGGTTATACTGTTCTGATGCAGGTTACACTGTGCTGATGCAGGTTATACTGTTCTGATGCAGGTTATACTGTTCTGATGCAGGTTACACTGTTCTGATGCAGGTTATACTGTTCTGATGCAGGTCACACTGTTCTGATGCAGGTTACACTGTTCTGATGCAGGTTATACTGTTCTGATGCAGGTTATACTGTTCTGATGCAGGTTATACTGTTCTGATGCAGGTTATACTGTTCTGATGCAGGTTATACTGTTCTGATGCAGGTTATACTGTTCTGATGCAGGTTATACTGTTCTGATGCAGGTTATACTGTTCTGATGCAGGTTACACTGTTCTGATGCAGGTTATACTGTTCTGATGCAGGTTATACTGTTCTGATGCAGGTTACACTGTTCTGATGCAGGTTATGTTCTGATGCAGGTTATACTGTTCTGATGCAGGTTATACTGTTCTGATGCAGGTTATACTGTTCTGATGCAGGTTATACTGTTCTGATGCAGGTTATACTGTTCTGATGCAGGTTATACTGTTCTGATGCAGGTTACACTGTTCTGATGCAGGTTATACTGTTCTGATGCAGGTTACACTGTTCTGATGCAGGTTACACTGTTCTGATGCAGGTTATACTGTTCTGATGCAGGTTATACTGTTCTGATGCAGGTTATACTGTTCTGATGCGGGTTACACTGTTCTGATGCAGGTTATACTGTTCTGATGCAGGTTATACTGTTCTGATGCAGGTTACACTGTTCTGATGCAGGTTATACTGTTCTGATGCAGGTTACACTGTTCTGATGCAGGTCACACTGTTCTGATGCAGGTTACATTGTTCTGATGCAGGTTATACTGTTCTGATGCAGGTTATACTGTTCTGATGCAGGTTATACTGTTCTGATGCGGGTTATACTGTTCTGATGCAGGTTATACTGTTCTGATGCAGGTTATACTGTTCTGATGCAGATTATACTGTTCTGATGCAGGTTAACCTGTTCTGATGCAGGTTATACTGTTCTGATGCAGGTTATACTGTTCTGATGCAGGTACTGTTCTGATGCAGGTTACACTGTTCTGATGCAGGTTATACTGTTCTGATGCAGGTTATACTGTTCTGATGCAGGTTATACTGTTCTGATGCAGGTTATACTGTTCTGATGCAGGTTACACTGTGCTGATGCAGGTTATACTGTTCCAACACAGGTTATACTGTTCTGATGCAGGTTATACTGTTCTGATGCAGGTTATACTGTTCTGATGCAGGTTAACCTGTGCTGATGCAGGTTATACTGTTCCAACGCAGGTTATACTGTTCTGATGCAGGTTATACTGTTCTGATGCAGGTTATACTGTTCTGATGCAGGTTATACTGTTCTGATGCAGGTTATACTGTTCTGATGCAGATGCAGGTTATACTGTTCTGATGCAGGTTATACTGTTCTGATGCAGGTTATACTGTTCTGATGCAGGTTACACTGTTCTGATGCAGGTTATACTGTTCTGATGCAGGCTATACTGTGCTGATGCAGGTTACACTGTGCTGATGCAGGTTACACTGTGCTGATGCAGGTTATACTGTTCCAACACAGGTTATACTGTTCTGATGCAGGTTATACTGTTCTGATGCAGGTTATACTGTGCTGATGCAGGTTATACTGTTCCAACGCAGGTTATACTGTTCCAACGCAGGTTATACTGTTCTGATGCAGGTTATACTGTTCCAACGCAGGTTATACTGTTCTGATGCAGGTTAACCTGTGCTGATGCAGGTTATACTGTTCCAACGCAGGTTATACTGTTCTGATGCAGGTTATACTGTTCTGATGCAGGTTACACTGTTCTGATGCAGGTTGTGTTCTGATGCAGGTTACACTGTTCTGATGCAGGTTATACTGTTCTGATGCAGGTTATACTGTTCTGATGCAGGTTACACTGTTCTGATGCAGGTTATACTGTTCTGATGCAGGTTATACTGTTCTGATGCAGGTTATACTGTTCTGATGCAGGTTATACTGTTCTGATGCAGGTTATACTGTTCTGATGCAGGTTATACTGTTCCAACGCAGGTTATACTGTTCTGATGCAGGTTATACTGTTCTGATGCAGGTTATACTGTTCTGATGCAGGTCACACTGTTCTGATGCAGGTTATACTGTTCTGATGCAGGTTATACTGTTCTGATGCAGGTTATACTGTTCTGATGCAGGTTATACTGTTCTGATGCAGGTTATACTGTTCTGATGCAGGTTATACTGTTCTGATGCAGGTTACACTGTTCTGATGCAGGTTATACTGTTCTGATGCAGGTTATACTGTTCTGATGCAGGTTATACTGTTCTGATGCAGGTTATACTGTTCTGATGCAGGTTATACTGTTCTGATGCAGGTTATACTGTTCTGATGCAGGTTATACTGTTCTGATGCAGGTTATACTGTTCTGATGCAGGTCACACTGTTCTGATGCAGGTTATACTGTTCTGATGCAGGTTATACTGTTCTGATGCAGGTCACACTGTTCTGATGCAGGTTATACTGTTCTGATGCAGGTTATACTGTTCTGATGCAGGTTATACTGTTCTGATGCAGGTTATACTGTTCTGATGCAGGTTATACTGTTCTGATGCAGGTTACACTGTTCTGATGCAGGTTACACTGTTCTGATGCAGGTTATACTGTTCTGATGCAGGTTATACTGTTCTGATGCAGGTTACACTGTTCTGATGCAGGTTATACTGTTCTGATGCAGGTTATACTGTTCTGATGCAGGTCACACTGTTCTGATGCAGGTCACACTGTTCTGATGCAGGTTATACTGTTCTGATGCAGGTTATACTGTTCTGATGCAGGTTATACTGTTCTGATGCAGGTTATACTGTTCTGATGCAGGTTATACTGTTCTGATGCAGGTTACACTGTTCTGATGCAGGTTATACTGTTCTGATGCAGGTTATACTGTTCTGATGCAGGTTATACTGTTCTGATGCAGGTTATACTGTTCTGATGCAGGTTACACTGTTCTGATGCAGGTTATACTGTTCTGATGCAGGTTACACTGTTCTGATGCAGGTTACACTGTTCTGATGCAGGTTATACTGTTCTGATGCAGGTTATACTGTTCTGATGCAGGTTACACTGTTCTGATGCAGGTTATGTTCTGATGCAGGTTATACTGTTCTGATGCAGGTTATACTGTTCTGATGCAGGTTATACTGTTCTGATGCAGGTTATACTGTTCTGATGCAGGTTATACTGTTCTGATGCAGGTTATACTGTTCTGATGCAGGTTACACTGTTCTGATGCAGGTTATACTGTTCTGATGCAGGTTACACTGTTCTGATGCAGGTTACACTGTTCTGATGCAGGTTATACTGTTCTGATGCAGGTTATACTGTTCTGATGCAGGTTATACTGTTCTGATGCAGGTTATACTGTTCTGATGCAGGTTATACTGTTCTGATGCAGGTTATACTGTTCTGATGCAGGTTATACTGTTCTGATGCAGGTTACACTGTTCTGATGCAGGTTATACTGTTCTGATGCAGGTTATACTGTTCTGATGCAGGTTATACTGTTCTGATGCAGGTTATACTGTTCTGATGCAGGTTATACTGTTCTGATGCAGGTTATACTGTTCTGATGCAGGTTACACTGTTCTGATGCAGGTTATACTGTTCTGATGCAGGTTATACTGTTCTGATGCAGGTTACACTGTTCTGATGCAGGTTATGTTCTGATGCAGGTTATACTGTTCTGATGCAGGTTATACTGTTCTGATGCAGGTTATACTGTTCTGATGCAGGTTATACTGTTCTGATGCAGGTTATACTGTTCTGATGCAGGTTATACTGTTCTGATGCAGGTTACACTGTTCTGATGCAGGTTATACTGTTCTGATGCAGGTTACACTGTTCTGATGCAGGTTACACTGTTCTGATGCAGGTTATACTGTTCTGATGCAGGTTATACTGTTCTGATGCAGGTTATACTGTTCTGATGCGGGTTACACTGTTCTGATGCAGGTCACACTGTTCTGATGCAGGTTACATTGTTCTGATGCAGGTTATACTGTTCTGATGCAGGTTATACTGTTCTGATGCAGGTTATACTGTTCTGATGCGGGTTATACTGTTCTGATGCAGGTTATACTGTTCTGATGCAGGTTATACTGTTCTGATGCAGATTATACTGTTCTGATGCAGGTTAACCTGTTCTGATGCAGATTATACTGTTCTGATGCAGGTTAACCTGTTCTGATGCAGGTTATACTGTTCTGATGCAGGTTATACTGTTCTGATGCAGGTTATACTGTTCTGATGCAGGTTACACTGTTCTGATGCAGGTTATACTGTTCTGATGCAGGTACTGTTCTGATGCAGGTTACACTGTTCTGATGCAGGTTATACTGTTCTGATGCAGGTTATACTGTTCTGATGCAGGTTATACTGTTCTGATGCAGGTTATACTGTTCTGATGCAGGTTACACTGTGCTGATGCAGGTTACACTGTGCTGATGCAGGTTATACTGTTCCAACACAGGTTATACTGTTCTGATGCAGGTTATACTGTTCTGATGCAGGTTATACTGTTCTGATGCAGGTTAACCTGTGCTGATGCAGGTTATACTGTTCCAACGCAGGTTATACTGTTCTGATGCAGGTTATACTGTTCTGATGCAGGTTATACTGTTCTGATGCAGGTTATACTGTTCTGATGCAGGTTATACTGTTCTGATGCAGATGCAGGTTATACTGTTCTGATGCAGGTTATACTGTTCTGATGCAGGTTATACTGTTCTGATGCAGGTTACACTGTTCTGATGCAGGTTATACTGTTCTGATGCAGGCTATACTGTGCTGATGCAGGTTACACTGTGCTGATGCAGGTTACACTGTGCTGATGCAGGTTATACTGTTCCAACACAGGTTATACTGTTCTGATGCAGGTTATACTGTTCTGATGCAGGTTATACTGTGCTGATGCAGGTTATACTGTTCCAACGCAGGTTATACTGTTCCAACGCAGGTTATACTGTTCTGATGCAGGTTATACTGTTCCAACGCAGGTTATACTGTTCTGATGCAGGTTAACCTGTGCTGATGCAGGTTATACTGTTCCAACGCAGGTTATACTGTTCTGATGCAGGTTATACTGTTCTGATGCAGGTTACACTGTTCTGATGCAGGTTGTGTTCTGATGCAGGTTATACTGTTCTGATGCAGGTTACACTGTTCTGATGCAGGTTATACTGTTCTGATGCAGGTTATACTGTTCTGATGCAGGTTACACTGTTCTGATGCAGGTTATACTGTTCTGATGCAGGTTATACTGTTCTGATGCAGGTTATACTGTTCTGATGCAGGTTATACTGTTCTGATGCAGGTTATACTGTTCTGATGCAGGTTATACTGTTCCAACGCAGGTTATACTGTTCTGATGCAGGTTATACTGTTCTGATGCAGGTTATACTGTTCTGATGCAGGTCACACTGTTCTGATGCAGGTTATACTGTTCTGATGCAGGTTATACTGTTCTGATGCAGGTTATACTGTTCTGATGCAGGTTATACTGTTCTGATGCAGGTTACACTGTTCTGATGCAGGTTATACTGTTCTGATGCAGGTTATACTGTTCTGATGCAGGTTATACTGTTCTGATGCAGGTTATACTGTTCTGATGCAGGTGGTTGTTTGTAGATATGTTGGTCAAGAGGTTTAAACATTTGATAACAGATCTGCAAATCATCTACCGCCAATATTTCAATTCAAGACTTTCATCAAGGCCCATCCATTATCCAACCAACCACCCCAAAAGTCCATCCATCCATATTATTTTGTGTGTGTAATCAGGATACAATGACTGCCTGGGGGAAATAGTCTTCTCTCTAGTAAAATAAATAGATAAATAACAATAAAAGGTTGTAAAAAGCATTCAGATAGGCTAATATGCGTGTCTAACAAGGTCTCAACCTTCCCCTGCCCTGGCATGGTGCTAATGCTCTCTTTACACTTACTGTTCGTATGATAATAATAATAATAATAATAATAATAATAATAATAATAATAATAATAATACTAATAATAATAATAATAATAATAATAATGATGATGATGATGATGATGATGATGATGATGATGATGATGATGATGATGATGATGATGATACGGTTTGTGTGTGTGGGGGGGGGGCTTGATTGTAGCGTTTCTTTCCGACCAGACACTCCCCCGTCGGTGTTGTTATGACGTCACTGGCAGTGAGGAGTGGATAGCCTGTAATAAAACACATGAAGAAGAAGAAGAAGAAAAGCAGCAGACTGGCAGAAACACACGGCTCTCGTTCCCATCTCACCCGAAACCCAGCGCTGGATGTCACGGACATTTCGCCAACTTGTGGGTGCTATTTTCTGCTGGATCATAACGGCCTGCTGAAATGGGCGTGTAGTGTGTTTTTGTTGGTTTTCTAAGCAGACAAACAGATAACTGTACTGTATCCCAGCCGAGCGGATTGGAAGTGAAAGTCCGCCATATTCTGCCTTACCACGCCCGGGAGTCGAGCTATTGGAAATAAAACGGACTCCTTTATTCACGTGTGTTCCCCCGTCGATCTGAAATACGAACATAAAACGGACGTAGGGGATACCGTGAAGACAAAATAAGGACATTGAAGACTCGGAAGAGCCTGCGACTGGGCGAGAATGTCTAACGAGATCAGACGGCAGCGTACGGGCGATATGTCTTCAAGGATCTGTTGATCATATTGAGAAGGAAAAGAAGACTACCCACCAATTAAGATTGGACTGATATTCAACACAAGCTACTTCGCCCACTATTTGAAGCTGTCAAGCGGCCAAAAAGAGAGACTAACCGGGGGGAGGGAGGCAACAATTTATGAAATATACATTTTCCTTTTCCCCCCAATCTGTGCGCTCTTAGGGCTGTTATTATAAGGGCGTCCTCCACGCGTATTCCTCCACAAGTAGGCCTACATGAGGGTTATCTGTCGTTCCTTAGGCCTTTGTTTTTCCACAACCAAACGTGACATCTGGATGAATTAGCGGAAGCAAAAAAAACTAAAACGGAAAAGTGCGTGTTTTTACAGAAAAAGAATGACCCTGGAATCCATAATGGCGTGTTGCCTTAGCGAAGAGGGCAAGGAAGCCAGGCGGATCAACGACGAGATCGAAAGGCAGCTGCGCCGGGACAAGAGGGACGCCCGCCGGGAGCTGAAACTGTTGCTTCTTGGTAAGACAGGCTGGAAGGGGGGATGCTAAAACTCAAACTCAAACCCCCCAATAGCCCTGCAAACCCTCCAATGCAAAGGTCTCTCCTCACGATTGTTTCACACCCCGAATTAAGTTACTGGTGGGGCGGGTGAACCTATACCTTTATTTTAACCGTTGTTATTTTGAGTTGCACAGATTGATAGACCGGCGGGAGCAGTAAACATCCGTGATAGGCCCGCGATGTGATATACCTAAGAACCACCTGATTTGAATAACTGTAAACAGACTGTGTGTCTAGCAAAGAAATACCAACATGACAGCCCTGGTCAGCCGTGCTTCCATAGGCCTGATAGCGACCTGTCTGGGGGGGGGGGGGGGGGCTCGCTTTATTCAGGTAGAGAGTTGTTAAGGCCAAAGTCTAGCCTGTTTTATTGGGAGCAATCAACCGCACATTGCAGCATATACAGCCGCCTCCTGGCAGTGTTCATATCATATACAGCCGCCTCCTGGCAGTGTTCATATCATATACAGCCGCCTCCTGGCAGTGTTCATATCTTAAATACAGCCGCCTCCTGGCAGTGTTCATATCATATACAGCCGCCTCCTGGCAGTGTTCATATCTTAAATACAGCCGCCTCCTGGCAGTGTTCATATCATATACAGCCGCCTCCTGGCAGTGTTCATATCATATACAGCCGCCTCCTGGCAGTGTTCATATCATATACAGCCGCCTCCTGGCAGTGTTCATATCATATACAGCCGCCTCCTGGCAGTGTTCATATCATATATACAGCCGCCTCCTGGCAGTGTTCATATCATATACAGCCGCCTCCTGGCAGTGTTCATATCATATACAGCCGCCTCCTGGCAGTGTTCATATCATAAGGCCTATTGGACAGTGAGGGTGTGTGCATGTGTGTCTGTGCCCGCGGCCGGTATTGGCGGACAGTCCTATCTATGTCAGTGTTTATTCGTACAGTATTGATGAATCCAGTGAGTAGAATGAATGCAACTGAACCAAACCAGGGTCTTCATGTGGAACCAAACCACAGCTGTTACTAAACACCATTCATACTGTAAACACTGTATTCATCACCCCCCCCCCCCTACTGTTCTACTGTGCTTACAGTGAACTGAGGTAGAACCAAAGTCCACTGCCACTCTGCTCATGGTGCGTCAGAACAGAAGTACGCTACACTCCTCTCTGATCCCCCATCGACTACAGACCTGAATGTAAATGAGAGGTTAGGCGTCGTAACTACCGGGTCTGGACGTGTTAATAAAGGCTGTGGAGGGAATGGATAATGACAGCTCTGGTTGGACAGCCCTCTCTGGTTGGGAGCATCATGTTATCAATAGAACTGGAGTTGAAATGGAAGAGAACTCACCTGCTCACTGTCCCTTTAACTCTTTCAGCGCCAGCGTGTATCCCCATCCCTGTTGTCAATGGGCCACGCTTTAAAACATTTTCACGGTGCGTCACAATGTTTGCAGAGATTCTCTGATCGTCGGCAACGGCATACGTTTTGGAGTATGTTACATATGATTGTTGCGATCGATGTGAAATCATTGTAGGATCAAAGTAGGATTGATGTCATATAGTCCTTACCGTTGCTAGGAGGTATTCCAAAATGAATATTCCAATTGTCTGATCGCGATTTCCAGTATTGATGTCCATCGGGTCCCTGACATGAAATGGGACAAACTATGAATCAAGTGTGCTGGACTCGTTCCAAGTGGCTCGAATGAAGCCTTTCACTTGCCCGGGTACCATTTCTCCACCAGGACCATATAAAATGTAACACACAGTGTGAAATAAGGTTTCAAAGGGTAGGCGATACTGCCACCTAGCAGGATTCGGCCGGAATTGCAATCTCGGGGTCTCAGAATGAGTCCCAATGTTACACCGATGTCCGTGAGACTATAGAATATTAAAATCGAATAAAAGAAACGATAAACGATCGAAAACTTGACTTTTCTCGGGTTTTGGCGCTCAACCTTTGGCGAGATAACCCGACTTTTTACGTGATTGGCGCTGATTGAGTTAAGTGGGTTAATTACACAATGGGGGGGCAGGTTATGGCCTAAAGGTCAGAGCAGCTGGCTTGTAACAAGCAGCTGGCTTGTTTGATAGGTCACTGGTTCGATTCCCTCGGACAGACGGGGAAGTGTGTGTGAATGATTAACTCCTCTACCTCAACAACTACTGTCTACTGCTGAAGTGCCCTTGGGCAAGGCAGTTACCCCCCCCCCCCCCCCCTCACTGCTGATGATCAGTGGCCAGTGTCGGACTGTGGTTGTACTGGTTGCTGCTGCCAGGTACTGTGGATGTGTTGAACTGTGTGAGTGTGAAACAGAGTTATGCTGAAAAAGACAAGTTCAGGTCTAAACACCAGCCCTAGTGGGCCTGACCTGAACCTGGTCTAAACCAGATCCATACAGGAGAACAGACATGCACCGGTGTTGGGAGAGGTACAGAACACGATGAAAACAGAGTGGTGTGAAGGAAGGTAGCCTCCCTTGATGCAAGAATAATTGATCGCATTACCGGGGTCATCCCTATGTTCCCTGGGTCCTATGTTCCCCGATTGATTGATTGAACATTTTATAAATTTATTATTTTATTAATTATTAATGTCCGCCTTGTTTCGAACTGGTTAAGCTTAGGCCCTCTTTCGAAGTTGGTTAAGGTTAGAGTTTGGAATCAGGGCTGGTGGTCTGACT
This sequence comes from Notolepis coatsorum, assembly GCF_963971535.1. Classification (NCBI taxonomy): domain Eukaryota; kingdom Metazoa; phylum Chordata; class Actinopteri; order Aulopiformes; family Paralepididae; genus Notolepis; species Notolepis coatsorum. The sequence continues at coordinate 158,634,004 of NC_140165.1, read as the reverse complement.
AGCTATTGCTACCGGGGAACATAGGACCCGGGGAACATAGACATGCTCCCGAATTACCAACGTTTCAACATGACAGTCTTCTTCAATACCCTGAAGAAGACTGTCATGTGGAAATGTTGATCATTTAATGAATTATTCTGTCAGCAAGGCTACAAGTGTGCGACTGCCTCCCTTCATGCCACTGAACCAGGTCCATGCCTTCAACTCAGCAGGACTTTATGATCCAGAACCTGAGTAGGACCTGGTTTTAACATCATCCACATTAGGCCAGTCCTCACACATAATGTACTGTATAACAAAGAAAAGTCTGTACAATTGGAACTTGAACCGATCAAGCTTGAGGGAATTATGTCACATTTTTTAATCTGGGCCAATCCTAATCTTGGAGAATTGGGTCGATGGAATCGAATAAATCTATTACAAGAAATAATCGATTAAAATTACTACATCGATTCTTGAAAACATTTAACTGGTGGCAGTCAAACATTCCAGTGTCTCGTCTGACAGAAATACAGAAGCAGAAGAATCATTTCATTCAGAAGCACTAAGACTGTTCAGAAATACTCTCAAAAAGACCATGTTAAAATGAGTGCTTCAGTGTGCATTCATGGGGAAAATAAAACTCACATGAACTTAAATGTAAATGTTCAATCGTCTTGTGAAGGAGAGACTCCTTCATGGGGCTCCTTCATACGCCCATGTTTTATTGTAAATGTTATTGTAAATAGTTTGAGCAAGTTTGTAGGCTATGTCTGGTTTGTCTATATTTCACTATTCATGTGTCACAATAATGCAGCGCTACATTAATTTCAAACCTTAAAACTGTAACTGGACATGTATTGTTTGTCAGGGGTTAATTGATGCAGGTTGTAACGGATCCCCGTATATTGAGTGGCTTATAAACGTACTGATGGTATAATCACTGTTTTATTTATCCTTTTACATCGTATTACATTTCCTTTTAAAACAATAACATTCCCACCGTAAGAGATATGGCCTCATACAGGTCCATTAAAACTTGTTGCGTATTCCTTCTCTCGCAATGCACTGTCAAAACTGTCAACAAAAGCCCGTGACAGCGACCGGAAAACACTGCCTTAACTGCCTTGTTAAACACACACAGGCTTCTATCAATTCTAATAACAAAAAGGTCCTGGATATTCATATTATATATAAATGTAAATGTAAATATTCCTAAACACAAATATTACACGGGTAATTACTCAAAAAATAATAAACCATTCTTGGGGTTATTTACACAGGTGCTCTTGATTAGTTGATCAACCAAGCCTTGATTTAGGGTTAGGCCATGTCCCCACGTGTCTGGATCTTTTGCCAAACGCACATTTTATTCCACGATTGGGCCTTTCATCCACACGTAAAGGGTGTTTTCAGACAGAGACATAAACGGAGATTTTCTTAAACGCATTTTAAAGTGAAGATTTTCCAAAATATCCGTTCAGTGGATCCGTGCAGCCACTGTAAACGCATACCGTACTTTTCGGACTATAAGCCGCGGCTTTCCCCCCCATTTTTCGACCCTGCGGCTTATATAACGGTGCGGCTTATATGTGACTCGACGTGACCAAACCCGAAAATGTAAAAATCAAACTATTGCTTTTTTGACTGCATTGAAATGTTATTTATCTGTTCCCTTATTTGCTAAACTTAATACAACTTGTAAATGAGTTAATTCTTGTTATTTGTCCGACAGTATTGTGTCCCAATGCTAATTACATATGGTAATTAAACATTAAAACACCTGCGGCTTATAGTCCAGTGCGGCTTATATATGTACACATCATTCAATTTAGCTGCTGCGGCTTATAGTCAGGTGCGGCTTATAGTGCGAAAAGTACGGTAGTCTAGATAAACGATGACGCCACAGCTCACTACGCATGCTCAGACTGTGGCAGGCTGTAATAATATCTGGCCCGTCAGATTGTTTGGCGAATATTACTTTACGATTTCTCTATTATATATCAGACCGACTATAGGCTAGCTAGGCTATATATTTCAGCTATAATGTCCTAACAGAGAAACTACCACCACCTAAAACATCCTTATTACACCTTGTTTTATCCATATAGGCAGTAGCGCTTTGAAGTAATAATAACTTCGGTGGACTTGGTGCTGAAATGTCATTCAAACTATCCTTACTTATATATGCGACGACAGCACCACACGTGAACAGTACAATGCAATTAATGAATGTCTTGTTGTAATTAGTATATATATATATAGTTTGTGATAAGGACTCACCATTTAGTTTCACAATCCGGAGATTGTTATCCCCTTTCGTGACTGTGATGCACCGAGTGAATCCACAGTCACTTGCTCCTCAATAGGAAACCAACCTAGATTTACCCTGAAGGACTGGTTCTAACCGAACCGTTCGTTATACAAGTATCACAGAGAAATGTCAAAGGTACTCACAGTTGCACAAGGGTTTCGAACGGAGATACGGGATGGTTTGAAAGCTCGGCGTTGCTAATAAACATTTTAAATATTTTCTATAAACTGCTCAAAACGGCATTATTTCCGGCGTTGGCTGCCTGGTGTTATCACAGTGCATGCGCATCATGCACCCAACGCCGGAAATGATGCCGTTGAGCAGTTTATAAAGAATATTTAAAATGTTTATTAGCAACGCCGAGATTTCAAACCATCCCGTATGTCTGTCCGAAACCCTTGTGCAACTGTGAGTACCTTTTGAAACGTCTCTGTGATACTTGTATAACGAACGGTTCGGTTAGAACCAGTCCTTCATGGTAAATCTAGGTTGGTCTCCTATTGAGGAGCAAGTGACTGTGGAGTCACTCGGTGCATCACAGTCACGAAAGGGGCTAGGAGATTGTGATCTCAACATTGACATTGTATCTCTCGGTCGCCCAGTGCGCAGAAGTAAAGCATTGAATCGTGACATATCTAGATTGGTTGTTTCCTCTGGACTGCATAATCCTCCGCTATATCTATCTATTTATCATCTTCTATGTATGTCAATATAGCCAATGGAAATGCTAGGAATGGTCAAGTGGGCTGGGTGAATCAATGGACAATTCCTATCGTTTCTCAGTCGTCCTGACCGCTCGTACATCGCTTATCGCCACCTACTGGCCCGGCATGCTTGTTGGAGCAATTTATATGCGTTTATGTGTTTGTGTACAGCGTTTTTTGAGATCAATATTTAATTTTTTCGCCATGGCATTCATAATTCATCCACCCAACCCCCGGTGCCCTAGCGGGACCCTAGATGGGACTGCAACGGCTCAATACCGCCGCCTGGTGGATGGTCGGGCGAGTTACACACTCAAAAACCGGAAGTGTCATCGGTGCGTCGAGGAAATTCCTCCGGCAGTCACATCTCGCTACGGGACTCCTGACAGACACTATAGTACATATTGATCGCTGCCATAACGCAATAATCGATATGATTTCGGCGTGTATTGCGCCATACAAACCGGAAATTGATCTAGGTGATCGGCATCGAATAATTGGGATCTTTCTCCGCCAGTCTCATCGGCCCACGGTAAGAGAACAGTAACGTTATTTTCAACCCGATTGTGCATTTCCTTGTTTGCTCAGTCTGATCAATATATCCACCCATACTACATAAAGCCGTTACTGATGATCAAGGAATTATAAACGACCCCCCCCCCTTTCCTCCACGCATAATTAAGCATAATGTATACCGATATACATTTTAATTTTTTTATATATCATGTATGGGAAAGAAACGCCAATCGATAATCTATCATATGCGTTTGGGCCTATAACTACTGTTTTTCGAATTACAGCAGAAAAGATTAAAACATACTTATATACTCGAAGGTATTAACACAACAATGTATGAATGAAAAAGTATAACGTTCCCACATCCTGAACGATAGATAATCGATGTTGAATGGGCCATAGTAATGTCAATATAGCAATACAATTTAAAAAGTTATAGCCCTGCAAAGAAGGTAAACATCTCCATAGGCTTTTAACGGTGGCAGAGAGTGGTATAAGATGGGCACAACCCCCGGCGGTCAATGTGTTAAAGACGGTCCAATACTCCATTTTATTATTATCAATACTTTTAGAATAATATCCTGATGCCGTTTTTTTCTATGAGTTGAATGGATGCGTGACTGGAACAGTGTGTGTGAGAGCGCAGGCTTTGCGTAGTGGGCGTGTCAGCTACGCACCAAAGCATTTTACACATTGTCTGTTCGTGATTTTGCCTAAAGCCAGGACTCGTCAGTGCAAGAGTTTCAATTGCATTTGCGACTAAAATAAATAATATAAAAAAAATAGGACATTTTGGAAATATTCTGTTATTTTATTATTAAAAAACTAATTTTATAAAGAATTTTCCATGTTCTGTCATCTAATATTATATTCCATTCGTTTTAGGTTTTTGCTGTGGTATCGTTTTAGAACCGGTATCGTGATACTTTGGCTGGTATCGGTATCGAAGTAAAAATGTTGGTATCGTGACAACACTATAGCTTCCTGCTCTCTAGGTTTTGCAAAGGTATGCATCCATGCAACGGTATGCATTTTCACTATACCATCGTCCATGATATATACATATTGTAAAAGAAAATATACATACTGTGGGCTATATATATATATATATATTTTTTTTACAAAGTTCAAAACTGTTCCTTGCAGCAATATTTAAAAAGAAATAAAGGAAAATCAACTATTTTGAATGAAATAGCCCCATGACATTTGTATTGTAACAAATATGGCATTTCACATTGTAATTTGTACTGGAAAACTAAATACTGTGTCTGGTGTTGACGTACAATACCCTAGTGCTAGTGTTTGGCAGTGGAGTGGTTGTGTGTGTAATGTGTGTGCACTATAGCCTCCCATCACCCCCATTACCAGCGGATGAGTTAACAGGAGGAAGTGACATCACTCCATTAACCCAGCGGATGAGTTAATGGGAGGAAGTGACATCACTCCATTAACCCATACTTAAATATATTACTGTATCCTACTATCAGCGCATTGAGGAGCTGAAGCTCACTAATTGCTTGGTGTCCCAGAACATCATGCTCTCAAACTGGCACAACACACACACACACACACACACTGGCTCAGGAGGTAGAGAAGTCGTCTGGTAATCCGGAGGTTCCCGGTTCGATTCCCACTCCTCCCGGGCAGCGTGTCGGAGTGTCCTTGAGCAAGACACTTAACTTAACCCCCCTAATTTCTCCCGATGTGCAGGTTGGCACCTTGCATGTTTTGCCTCTGCCATCGGTGTGTGAATGTGTGAGTGAATTGGTCAAATGTGAGGAACAAATTGTAAAGCGCTTTTGATAAAAACTAGTGATGCACCGATGTGAAAATTGTGGCCGATACCGATAACCGATATTAATATTGCTGTTCTGGCCGATACCGATATTTACCGATGTCGATATCTCTGTATAGAAAACACTTTTTTATGATAATCAAATAAAGAGCTATTTTCCAAAATGCATAATTTTTTTTACTTTTGCAACTTATTTTCAGAAATGACTGATATTTTGAAACTATTTGAGGCCAAAACATGTAAAAAGAAGAAAAAAAAGATAATAAAAAAAAAAAAAAAAAAAAAGATTAAATGTTTTTTTTTTTTTTTTTTTTTTTTTTTTTTTTTTAATATCGGCCCTATCTTGATATCGGACCGATACCGATGTGTAAAAAAACGGCCATATCGGCCGATATTATATCGGCGGCCGATATATCGTGCATCACTAATAAAAACGCTGTATAAATGCAGCCATTTACCATCTGACCATGCTATTGTTAAAATTACACAAATATGTTGGGCTGACTGAATGAATGCGAGAGGTAGAGAGATTAGATGTATATTATAATTAGATTGTTTATACCACATCTCTGTAGTGTTGGGTACCGTTCACATTTGAACCGGTACCTGTGAATTGATACCGGTACCGTGGGTGCGGGGGGCGAGCGGTGTTAACAGTGCCTGATTTTAAGTAGCCAAGCAGAGCTCAGCTGAACAGAATCATTTCTAATATTTTGAAAGTTTCAATAATAATTTGATCAAATATTTTATTCATAAAAATAATTTTCTAAATAATTGTCCAGGTTCATCTAATATTATATGCCATTACGTGCTGATATAAAAAAAAAATGGTATCGTTTTAGAACTGGTATCGGTATCAAAATAAAAATGTTGGTTATCGTGACAACAGAGCCGTACCGGGCCTTCACACCATTCAGTACGTGCTGTCAAAGAGCTGTGAACAAACATGGACCTGCGCTGAGCGAGATCTTTGTTCTGAATCAGTGGAGGAATGCTCTGCCCCCTCCTAAACAGCTGCATGACCTGAAGCGCGCTGCGCCGCCTTGGAATTCCCACCACACACCACGCCCAAAGTTGAACTTTGACCTCTTCAACGGAAGAACATTAGAGGTGTGACCAATGGTTTGGTGTGACCAATGGTTTGCAACCTGGTTTGAGTAGCCTGCTGAATCATCAGGATGCCCCAAGAAACGGGTTTAATCGTCAGACCAGCTGACTAAGACCATGATATTTACCCTGCATTTTGGCCTCCCGTCCTGACATGACTCTTTTTGGGGGAAAACAACTCAAATAAACGGGCTAGGCGGCATTTGTTCACAATCTACAACTTTAGGACAAAACAAACCATGTAAAATCACGCAGAAGACTCAAGTACCCAGAAATAGTCATTACCTCTTTGTTTTAGGTCACCCAGAGATCCAAGGGTAATATTAAATATCCAGGTAGGGAAATGAGGAAACCACCTGCTTTTGAATGGGGTAATGCCATAGGGGAAGGCTAAAGGGGGCTGAAGATGAATCCGACGTCACGTAACGAGGGCCAGCACTGGCCCGACCGATCGGCAGATATTCAGTATAAATATGACATTGAGGGAATTCCGTTAATGCGTTGTAGGCGCCGATTGCAGAAATTGTTTGATGACGCAGAAAACGTGAGCAAATTCTCAGCGGAATTGGTTGTCATCGCTGCATGCTGACTAACCTAAAATATGTCGGTGGTGTGGAACTATTGCTATAAGTGTCTGAGGCTGAGGTTAGACTAGTGTATTCCTGGCGTTTTTTTATACGTTTTTGACGACGTATCATGTCCTATCTACACAGAAACGCGTTTTTTGGCGTTTTTTTGTGGATACGGCTGAAACGCAAAATTGTGTTTGCGTTTGGAGATACGCAAAAAAAACGCCAGGAATACAGCGTGTAGTCAGCACGGAGCAGTTGTTGCGAAAACGCCCATGCGGCGCAGTAGATACCATCTGCGTGCCCTTCCTGTGTACAGTGTGTGTGTGTTTGGGACAGAGCTCCGTGTGTTGTCAAGTTATTGTTATAAGGACCCCAGTCCAAGCTACAACAGTCTGCATTCCCTTAACAATTGTTTGTATTGAGCCGTATTGTATTGTACCCATATGCAATATGTTAAATAAAGTTTACATCCATTCATTCTGCTGGCATTACCGATTGCATGAGCTGGCTAACGTGAGCTATCAGGATTAAGACCCTGTTAGCTCAGAGTTCCTCTTTCAACTTAACAAGCATTAAACAAAATGGCCCAGTCATCTATTCACCTTTGTTTAATACACACAGCGTTGTCTCTAATGTTATCTAACTACTGATAGCTCGCGATATCATCAGTTTTGATGCTGGCTAAGTAGCGTGAGCTAACAATGCTACAATGCTACCGATCGTTTTTTAGCCTAAACTATCCGCTCTTGGTGGTCACTTGTGTTGATGTTAGTTTTGTTTCATCAACAAATGACAGGCAGAACACACAGTGAATGTATCCGTTTTGTTTATTGCACTTTTATTAGGCTTTGCTGAAAAAAGAATTGCTGCATTGAGCAAGATGGTGGCGCGGCATAGGCGCCTTGCCGCGCCTGCCTTGTTGACATTTTCTTTGCTGGAGCTTCCAGGAAGTGTATTGGCACATTCGTTCTGATTGGTTGAAATTGCCTTCATGTTTGCCACCTACTGCCACCTACTGCTTTGGCAGTGTACTACATCAGTGTGCTTGGCTGACAAAAACGAAAAAAAAACGAAAGTGTGACTCGAGGCGCATGACGTCGCGGCGATACGCGGCGATGCGTATAAGAAAACAATACGAAGATGATACGAAAGGTGTAACCTCAGCCTGAGACAGATCAGACACACACAGGCATTTGTGATGTAGACTGACCTATTGTATCTGTTGTATCTGATGCAAAGTGCAGTGCAATAAAATGGTAATGGACAGAGTAAAATAGTGCTACAGTACAATCGACAGCGGAGTGTATTAACACTTTCAGAGCCCAAGCTTAATCTTGATTTACCGGTTGAATGCCCACCATCCACTTCAATGTTAGCGTTAATAACGCCTAATCTATGTTTTAAATTATGGCTATGTGTCTAATCTGCCTGTCGCTTATCAATGACTCGTTTTCCAGTCAACATTGTCGAAGCGGATTGTTTTTTTATCTGTTCATTTTCGTTTTATAGCATTTTGAAAAGCCCTCGTTTTCAAGGAAAATATAAATATTCCATGATAATCGCCCTTTACTGGAATATTCTAGAATACACACAAACGTTGTCATTTTTCGGCCTATTTATGAATCGTTTTCAAATAATAATAGATTATCGATAGTATATGTGTACGTATGCACGCTGAAAATCGATTCTCTGATTTCCTCAAAGCGATCGCGCACACACACACACACACATACGGCAAACGCTGAGATCTCAGCGAATACAACTCTGATTATCCCAAGACTGGTAAAATAGATTCCTTACCTCAAATCAGATGTTCTCCAAAAAGATCATTCCAATTCCTGATCGCCATTCCAAAAATCGAACACGATTGTCTACTATCGATTGGCTTAGTTGAAGTTATTAAATGTTTATTTACATTATTAATGTATGTAGTAATGTATTTTATGTTATGATTTGATAAGGAAGTTCTTTTTTTATTATAACAATTTCGATAATTATCGATATCGAATGATATAACATTATCATATCGTTATCGCGATATGATTTTTTGCCATATCGCCCAGCCCTAAGATGTATATCTTGTCATTTTAAACAAGTTACCATTATATTGTCCCAGGTGATTATGCCCCCCCGCGGCGAAATTAATTAGTATCCCCCTCTATCTCTCTCTTTCGCTCTCTCTCACACACACACACAGCATGACGTGGAATCCCAGCTATCGTTACAAGACTTACTTCCCATCACAAGAGTTGAATGGGGCGAGATATTCAGCTGTCCAGTCCACAACAAGCCATAATCCACTTTTTTTTAAATCCACTCAAAAAGAAACTCCAGTAAACAGTCCATACCGTTAGCTGGTAGCTAACGGTAGCTGGTAGCTGCTGTTAGCTTCTTGTTAGCCACCACAAGTACCAGCAGCTAGAAAACGACAGAGTATATCCTTCTTCTGTCTGTTGATTGTTTCTGAACTGAGGAGATATCAGGCTGATGAGGTAGAAACTCTTTCACTCCAGTGTTCATCTCTCAAAAGGTATTGTTTTGAGGGATTTACCTGCATTCGAGGTTGTAATGTCCTGCCTTCATGCTCCATGGTAGCTACTAGTAAGCAAACTCTCCGGACTGGGGGAGTGGCAACACAGCAGGAAGGACCCTGCTTGCTTGGAGGAGCGCTAGAAAACGCGCTCCGATTCCATCATATTACATCATATTTGAACGCACTGATAGGCGAAATGTATTTGCTAGACCTATTTAATTGGCTGCGATGATACCAGTGCACGCCCACTGTGTGCGCGATACGTCTTGCCCAGCTTCAGAGGTAGTCTACTCTCATATCAGACAGTGACGTCATGTGAATCACAAAACTGATTTATATTTGATATATTAACGTTATTGTGCATTTGAAACACAAACATACTTAAAATAAGTAAATATTATTCATTTTAAACATGTTTATTTTATTTTTAGGGGTCTAAAATTAAAATGACAATAACGTTTTTTTTTCTTCTCCTGCTCTCTTTACCAGGGGGGGCGGCGCCCTAGCGCCCCCTATGGGCGGCTGCCACTGCTTTACATTATGCCCCCCCCCCCCCCAACACACACACAAAAACGCTGATGGATCTGTGAAGAGACAGACTAGACGATGTCACAGGTGAACTCTGTCTATCTGACTCACTGTCTGTCTGTCTGTCTGACCCTGTCTGTCTGTCTGACCAGTTTAGAGGAAGTAAAAATGCCACCAGATATTGATCCACCTACTTTGTTAAAGGAAACAAACAAATATTTCTCTGAATTCTGCAGAAAAGTTAGGATTTCTTTGTTATGTATAACTGCAAACATTTAAACTGTAAATTACTGTAGATTTAGATTATAGTGTCAATCTGCCTCCAAGTGAACCCTGGAGCATTTGATTTGAAGTGAGAAAGAAAATAGCCCAAAAGAAGTGTCACACATTTAATGAAACTGATCAGTTTTGGTGACAATTCTCAAAACATTTTTCCAAACACTTTTATTAAGTTATAAATCATGAAATAACACCATCAAACAAATACCAAATCACATGCAGTGTTTGGGTGACAGTAGAACTGCACATAATTAACTGTGCAACATCAATAGCGGCACGGTGGTGTAGTGGTTAACACTGTTGCCTCACAGCAAGAAGGTCCAGGGTTCGATTCCCGCTTGGGGACCAGGTTTCCATGATGCCAGGTACCCAGGTGGGGTATCTCCCAGGCCTTTCTGTGTGGAGTTTGCATGTTCTCCCCGTGCTCACAAGGGTTTCCCCCCCGATAAGATAAACCCAATGGAAAAACATGCACAACAATAGATCGCTAACGCTGTGGCGTCCTTGACGAAGACGGGCAGGAGCACTTGGATTGGTCCCGGGGCGCGGCTCACGTTGACGCCCTATCTGCTCCCGGCTGCCCATGGGGGGAAGGACGACGGGATGGGTCAAGTGCAGAGACTCGATCGCATCGGCGACTGAGAAAAAGACAATGCATGTGTGTGTGTGTGTGTGTATCCCGGTGTGTGTGTGTGCCGCTCCAATTGCATGTCCAGTTCGTTGCATGCCGAATAAAGACCCCCTAAAGAGGTCCTGCATTATTATTATTATTATTATTGTAACTGAGGGGTACAATTCCCTGACTGTATTGATAAGTATGGTATTATTAAACCACTGCCGTCTATGTACTTTAACTTCTGGCCATCCAGTACAAGATATAGATATGATGAACACTTTCCCACCTGATGAAACGAAGTCCACACAAATGTATAAATCGAATATTTTATATAGCAAAGGGTATATACAACGTTCACTTAATGACATTTATGATTTGAATGCACTTGTAAGGCAAATTAGTATTCGTAGGTAAATCAACATTGAATGTCCAATCTCTGGTTACGCAGGGAGCAAGTATACAACCTGGTTCTTTAGGGAACTATAGCGATGGTACTTAAATGATTATAGCTGGATACACTAAAGGGGGGTCCCGCTGGTTGTAAGTCAGTAGGGGGGGGGGGGGTTAGGAGAGCCGCTGGCGATATCCCATCTGGCCGACGATTTCTTGGGAGAATTCAGAGTGCTGAACACGGTGCCCACAGAACCTCGGTCCACAGATGAATACAGCTGGGCCCTCTTGTAGACGGTAGCTGCCGGTCCACAACGAAGAGACGTGAGGCGACCTCACTCGGGGTAGAGCGCCGTCTCACCTGGACTCCTCTCGGGGGGTAGTTCCAACACTCAGCAGTGTTGGCCGTTATCCATAGCATAATCAAAGCACCCAAAGCACGTAGATAATCCAAGCCGTGGAGGGCTCGCCGTCGTCCGGGTAAAGTAATCCAATGTACAAGTCCACTCGTCCTGGCCCAGAGCTCCTCGGATGCAAGCACCACACGTGGTCTGCCCAGCCTGGATAAGACTCTAGATAACGTCAGGAACGATGGGGGTACTGCTCACTTTATAACTCTAACCGAACGATGCACCATACATAATAGACTATTATTAACTTAATAGAAATACGTCCCACTCGACGGTATAGTGCCAAACTATGACAATTCAACTATTAATCCACACGATGTCTCAATGCCTATTCTGAGGCCAAGTAGGCCATACTGCACCACACGTGCGTCGTGGGTGAGGCTTCACGTCTGTTACTAGGTTGGAGGGTAAAGGACTAATGGACTAAAAGAAAGTTCTACTTTACTTGCGCCATATATATATGCGCTGTGAACAAATAGTACCATTCGTATTTCGCCAGACGTATTCCTACGCGGAACCGGGCTTGTAACGACATGTTCGTCGGCACGATTGAACTTGAACCAAGGGGCTTGGCTGCTGGCGCCAGGTTCTCGTCCAATGGTAGAATGAAACTATTATGGGCTGTTAGTAGACTAAAGGGATATTCAGTGTATATGTACAAGGAATATACAGGGGATATCAAACGATATACAAATACTATTAAATATATATCCATAAATAAATATATATATTCGGTTTAATCTGATCCTTCACAACAATTATTATTATTATTATTATTATTATTATTATTATTATTATTATTATTATTATTATTATTATTATTATTTATAATTTTTTTTTTTTTTTTATATATTTTTTTTATTATTGCAGAACAAAAATTATTAAAAGTCAGTACTCAAACACACAATGCATAATGAAACTTTCCGTAAAGGTGGTTAAAATACATGCAAGTACAAAACAAGATAAAACAAAAATAGTCTAATAACATTTTAACCGTATACAGTGTATATCCAGCGAAACTACAATTATATAAATGTTAGTATAGAATATACCCCTAATACCTATTTTCTAAAACCCTACACACATATGCTCCAGCTCGAACCCCCCCCTCTCGGACCCCCTCTTGGATAGTACCTCCATTATCCCTAACTCCTAACCAGACACTACCATTATAAGCTAGCTTTTATTCTCTCCACCACTTCTACCCACATTGACATTTTTGATTCATTGAGACCCAGAATTCTTGCTGTAGATATTTCTTGATATATCACATCGAGATATGTAAGAAACCATATTATTTATAATTTATTATAATTAAAAAATATATATATATATCTTTTCCCCCCCTCCTTTTTCCGATTTTTCTCCCATCCCACTGTTTAGTCGTTATGCCAATTCCCAACCCCCTTCCTGGTTGTTGCGCACTCCCCCCTACTGTTGGTCCGGGAGGCCGGAGACTGTCACATGCTTTCCTCCGACGTATGTGCAGCCAGCCGGCAGCCAGCCTGGCAGCACAGATTCTCACCGGGAGAGTGTAACGTGTGGAAGGTCACACTACCTCCCTCCAGATCCTACCCTCGCTGTGCAGGCGCCCCGACCGAACTGTAGGGGTCGCTGTCCACAACGCCCAGGACCCACCCATCAGCTTTCCCACCCCTAACACTGCCAATTATGTTAGTATGAACGACCAGCCAAGCTGATGGCAACGCCGAGAGCTGGATTCGAACCCAGCGTCTCCAGCGTTGATGGCGAGCGCCTTGCCCACTACACCTAGCCGCCCCAATAGTATTTTTTTAACGTAAAGCCTAAGTGAAAGTGACAAGACTCTTGCTTGTTCACATAGGTTTATTCAAAATGACATCCAATAAACGTCTGACCTGCATGATCATGTGACTTTGTTTAGAGAGTATGGTTTGTTTGTCAATTGTCCATGTGAAACAAAATGGCAGCGGTGGAAAAACTGCAATGAATGGAAGCGGATACGGTCCATTATCCTAGCTCCCTCCCTCTCAACACGAGCTGAAACTACTGTTTGTGTTATAGTATTATGTACAGTGATACAGATATAAAGACACCACAGTCTCCTCATGCTAGTTGTGTTGACAAATCTGACCAAATTGACTAAAGACATTTTCTGTGTATTTTATTTTATTTTAGGTAGTTGTACATGATATAGTTATCTCCGGCCAGTGGACCACCAGGAGATAGTGCGATTGGTCATGTCTGCGGTTCTACCGGAAGCTAATCTCATACTGCTCATCAGCCTAATGTTTCTGTGCAAGCTCACACCCACCCAAGGAGCTCATGCCACGGATATTGTTCACATCGGGGCAACGGCGACTATTTTATTTGAATTCATTTCCATCATTGTTCACTCCAACGTACCCACTCTCTCACCATTTCTGTCTGTGTGCGCTGCACTCCACTCTGCTACGAGCTTTCTGCGGGGCATGGGAGGGGCTGACCCTCTCTCTTTATCTATCTCTTTCTCCCTCTCTTAGCCAATCGTTACACTATAACAATAACTGGATAGTTGATGATGATCATAAATAGTTCAGCTGCTCCCACAGAGAGAGCGAGGGTTGATGGGGGGGGGGGGGGGGGGGGCTGAGCCAGGATTCTCTCATTTTATCTCTCTCTGTGTACGTCTGCGTGTGGCCCTGCAGCCTGTAACTATTTCTTCACAAGGAAGATACTGATATTCATTTGCTTAATTATATCCCCTAATAGCCCCCTGCCTCTTCATAATGCCACGCAACCACAAACCATTCTCATCAGATGCCCCACAGAGAAGGCGAGTGAGAAGCACTACTCTTTCATGGCTTTTTAGATGGAAGTTTACCTGAATACATCACTATTATTATTAGGTGGAGATGTGTGATCTACTGAGCGCAGCTTTCTAGTTTCAGTTCATTTTATTTATTTTTATTTCAGTTAACTAAAATGTTTTTTCACACCTAGTTTTTATTTTAGTTTTAGTTAACTATAATAACCATGTGTGTGTGTGTGTGTGTGTGTGTGTGTGTGTGTGTGTACGTGTACGTACAGCATTGTAGGGCTGGTCGATTAATCAAGTTTCAATTATGATTTTGTCTTCCCACGCTCCTGAAAACAAGATGATTGAGATGCAACTATTATTGTGCCGCATGCCGTGCTGCTCTCATTTTGTCTTGTTGTAAATGTAGTGCACCCTGCAAAAAATAAAAGCGGTGCGCTCCGCTGTGATTTTTGGCAATTGTATTTTTTTTAAAAAACAGGACGTTGTGTGTTGACAAGTTTGAATTCGGAATAGCTGTGACCTTTTTGTGATAGACCACTATCATTGCCATGCCCCCTTTTAGCCAATTGGCATGAACACACACACACTTGACCTTTATGTAAAATGTCAGCATCCTAGGGCAAAACCTGTGTCCGCTAGAGGGCAGGTCAATTTGTCTACAGTGAACTATTTCAACTGTTCACCTCATTCTTTCTCTAAATGTCTCTTCTCTCCAGCTCCTCTCAATATCCCTTCACTATTTAAAATCAAACAAGTTAGCTTGAGGTCTTTATAATTTGTTCCTGTTCTCCTTTTCCTGCTCTCTCTCTCTCTCTTCCTTTGATCCAGCATAGGTTTTTATTGTGTCTTTGTGTAGCGTTTTCATAATGAAAGATCATCTCGCTCGGTCTCTCCCTCTCTGCCCCCTTTCCTCTCTCTCTCTCTCTCTCTCTCTCTCTCTCTCTCTCTCTCTCTCTCGCTCTCGCTCGCTCTCTCTCTCAGGTACTGGTGAGAGTGGGAAAAGCACCTTTATTAAACAGATGAGGATCATCCACGGAGCGGGTTATTCGGAGGAGGATAAGAGAAGTTTCACTAAGCTGGTCTTCCAGAACATCTTCACAGCCATGCAGTCCATGATCCGCGCCATGGAGGCGCTCATGATCCCCTACAAATACGAACACAATAAGGTAAATGGCTCGGTTTAGCATCCCCAGTTGAATTGAGATTAATCCTTTCGAGAGACTCAAAACGATCCAAGATCCTACAAACAAGCTGTGAAGGACAAGTGCGCTGCATTTACAACACAAGACAAAACAAGCGCAACACGGCATGTGGCACAACAATTGTTTTATCTCGATCCCAAATGTAATTGAACGCTTATAAGAAGGGACATACCATGGACTATCACTACACACTACTAAGTTAGACAAGCTAGACACATTTTATCGTGTTTTTGACGATATCTGTGTAGCCATTTTACACAACATAATTGTAATTGAATTAAACTGAATGCTTGCCAGGGGTGACGCACACGGAAAAATTGCTGCTAATAGCAAGTATTAGTCGAATAGTCGACTAATCGATCGAAAGGAGCCATAGTCGACTGTCAACCTCTTAGGGCGCGTTCACACCTACCCTGTTTGGTCCACTTTAAGTGGACCATGGTCCCTTTAAATCAATAGTCCGTTTCGTTTGTAGAGGTGTGAACACAAACCGAACTATTTTGAGGACCAAACAACCAAACCATGGTCCTCTTGAAAAGTTGGGACTCGGTCCGTTTCAATCGAACTATAGTACCTAATCTAGGAAGCAAAGTAGCCTACAGTGCATTGCAGTGTGGCTCTCTCTCTCTCTCTCTACTCTCTCTCTCTACTCTCTACTCTCTAGTGACTTGTGCCGCGCTCGTAATGACAGTATCTCTCTCTTTCATTACGCTGTCGGCAACTGTTTACGTTTGTGAGTGCTATAGTCCAATAGATGAACGACTTGGCGACTGCATGTCCTTTGTTTACAAATTAGGTCCGCACCAAATAGGGCAGTGTGAACGCAGACCAAAATCAAACAATGTATCATTTTCATATTTGGTCCACCAGAAAGTCAGCGGAACTTAGTCGAATACATTTATTTTAATTTTAATTTTTTTAATATATATATATTTTGTATCATTCTTTCCAAAAGAAAAGAGGCCTAGAATCGTGGCTAATGCTAATGGCACGCATACCAGAGGCTAACTGCCTAAGAAAACAGGCACAGAGGCACTGAAAGAGGATTTCACCCATCTAATGAACACACTAGACTAGACAAATATCAAGATGTATCCATCAGTGGACCAATTGCATGCTTTTGCAGAGGACAAGAAGCCTTCCGTTGACTCCTTCAGACATTAAACACCCCCCACAGCCCAAATGGAATGATAAAAAAAATATATTGTACCTTTTTTTTTTTTTTTTTCATAGTCGACTATCGGCTAATTTCGGCCAATCATAGTCAACTATCCAAATCCTTAGTCGGGGACAGCCCTAGTACATTGCTAGAAGCTCTCCACATCTCACTGAAATGCTTGGAAAATCCATGACCACACAAATATAATCTTTCATGTACTCTAGGTTAAGGTAGAGCCATATGAAATCCGTTTTATTTTTTTCCAAATTCCATTTTATTTTTTTTGTCTAAGATTTAAAAAGGTTTAAACTTTACAGCACTGACAAAGTTGAACAAAGTGCTGTACAAGTCCCACAACATAAAAAAAAAAAAAAAAAGTTAAAAAAAAGAAAGTTAAATTTTTATTTATTTATTTTTATTCCATTTTTATTGCTCAATTCCGCGATTCCGTGATCGCGGATTCCATATGGCTCTAGTTAAGGTGGTGCGTGATGTCTCCAGTGAGGTTAATGTCGCACACATGACGCCATGTGTTACATAGTGAAACTAAACGGTGTGGAGGGGGAGGAGAGGCAAACTGGAGGTGGAGGAGCAGTGTTGTGTTCCTCATATCAACACTGGTTGCACGCACGCTAATGACGCCACGTGCGCGCGCGCTCCCGCATAAATGTTCCCTCGCTTAAGCACAGACTAAAGACAGTGCCTAATTGCCTCTACGAATGGAATGTAACACATTTCATTCACAAGTTCTGTGTGAATGTATTTGAGAACGTATTTAACACACCTGACGACCGGTGCTATTGATATGCAAAGTAGCCCAGGTGGGTACTTGGCGAGTTGGCGAGTGCAGCGCATTCCTGTGTGCATGCGCGTGCCGTGCACATCCGTGTGTGTGCATGCACGCGTTTCTGCTCACACAACTTTGGTTGCACGCCGTGCAACCCCGTCCCATGAGGAACACAACACTGGGGAAGAGAGGCAGGCCAGCATGAGGAGAGGCAGGCCAGCATGAGGAACTGGAGGGGGAAGAGAGGCAGGCCAGCATGAGGAACTGGAGGGGGAAGAGAGGCAGGCCAGCATGAGGAACTGGAGGGGGAAGAGAGGCAGGCCAGCATGAGGAACTGGAGGGGGAAGAGAGGCAGGCCAGCGTGAGGAACTGGAGGGGGAAGAGAGGCAGGCCAGCATGAGGAACTGGAGGGGGAAGAGAGGCAGGCCAGCGTGAGGAACTGGAGGGGGAAGAGAGGCAGGCCAGCGTGAGGAACTGGAGGGGGAAGAGAGGCAGGCCAGCATGAGGAACTGGAGGGGGAAGAGAGGCAGGCCAGCGTGAGGAACTGGAGGGGGAGGAGAGGCAGGCCAGCGTGAGGAACTGGAGGGGGAAGAGAGGCAGGCCAGCATGAGGAACTGGAGGGGGAAGAGAGGCAGGCCAGCATGAGGAGAGGCAGGCCAGCATGAGGAACTGGAGGGGGAAGAGAGGCAGGCCAGCGTGAGGAACTGGAGGGGGAAGAGGGGCAGGCCAGCGTGAGGAACTGGAGGGGGAAGAGAGGCAGGCCAGCGTGAGGAACTGGAGGGGGAAGAGAGGCAGGCCAGCATGAGGAACTGGAGGGGGAAGAGAGGCAGGCCAGCATGAGGAACTGGAGGGGGAAGAGGGGCAGGCCAGCGTGAGGAACTGGAGGGGGAAGAGAGGCAGGCCAGCGTGAGGAACTGGAGGGGGAAGAGAGGCAGGCCAGCATGAGGAACTGGAGGGGGAAGAGAGGCAGGCCAGCGTGAGGAACTGGAG
This sequence comes from Notolepis coatsorum, assembly GCF_963971535.1. Classification (NCBI taxonomy): domain Eukaryota; kingdom Metazoa; phylum Chordata; class Actinopteri; order Aulopiformes; family Paralepididae; genus Notolepis; species Notolepis coatsorum. Next base: position 158,615,344 of record NC_140165.1, on the reverse strand, counting down.
GGGGAGGAGAGGCAGGCCAGCGTGAGGAGAGGCAGGCCAGCATGAGGAACTGGAGGGGGAAGAGAGGCAGGCCAGCATGAGGAACTGGAGGGGGAAGAGAGGCAGGCCAGCGTGAGGAGAGGCAGGCCAGCATGAGGAACTGGAGGGGGAAGAGAGGCAGGCCAGCATGAGGAACTGGAGGGGGAAGAGAGGCAGGCCAGCATGAGGAACTGGAGGGGGAAGAGAGGCAGGCCAGCGTGAGGAACTGGAGGGGGAAGAGAGGCAGGCCAGCGTGAGGAACTGGAGGGGGAAGAGAGGCAGGCCAGCGTGAGGAACTGGAGGGGGAAGAGAGGCAGGCCAGCGTGAGGAACTGGAGGGGGAAGAGAGGCAGGCCAGCGTGAGGAACTGGAGGGGGAAGAGAGGCAGGCCAGCGTGAGGAACTGGAGGGGGAAGAGAGGCAGGCCAGCGTGAGGAACTGGAGGGGGAAGAGAGGCAGGCCAGCATGAGGAACTGGAGGGGGAAGAGAGGCAGGCCAGCGTGAGGAACTGGAGGGGGAAGAGAGGCAGGCCAGCGTGAGGAACTGGAGGGGGAAGAGAGGCAGGCCAGCATGAGGAACTGGAGGGGGAAGAGAGGCAGGCCAGCATGAGGAACTGGAGGGGGAAGAGAGGCAGGCCAGCGTGAGGAACTGGAGAGGGAAGAGAGGCAGGCCAGCGTGAGGAACTGGAGGGGGAAGAGAGGCAGGCCAGCGTGAGGAACTGGAGGGGGAAGAGAGGCAGGCCAGCGTGAGGAACTGGAGGGGGAAGAGAGGCAGGCCAGCGTGAGGAACTGGAGGGGGAAGAGAGGCAGGCCAGCGTGAGGAACTGGAGGGGGAAGAGAGGCAGGCCAGCGTGAGGAACTGGAGGGGGAAGAGAGGCAGGCCAGTGTGAGGAACTGGAGGGGGAAGAGAGGCAGGCCAGTGTGAGGAACTGGAAGGGGAAGAGGGGCAGGTCAGCATGAGGAACTGGAGGGGGAGGAGAGGCAGGCCAGCGTGAGGAACTGTGCTTCTGATGCCTGTGGGAAATGACTCTGTGTGTGTGTGTCTACAGTATCTGTCTCGGAGCAGCCGTCCACAATCACTTCCTGTCTTCTTCTACGCTTCCTTTGTCTTCAGCCACTTTCTCTTCCATCACATTCTACATGTGCGCCTGCATGCCCGGCGTATACATAAGAGGCGTGTCTTTCCGTGGGTTACACGTCGACCCCTCGCACACACTTGACCCCTCTGTGTGACTACACTTCCTCCTCGGTTCTCTGGAGGCGCGCTGCTCGGTAATGACTGGGCCTGTTGCCGCTGCTCTCAGGAAGCTGTTCCGTTGACTTCAGCCTGTCATTAACCACACCGTCATCAGCATTAATGAGTCTACTTATAAGTATCCGAGAAGACAAAAAAAAACAAAAAACATAATTGTACGTGTATTTCCAAGAAACACTTAAATGTGTGGTTTAGTTGATCTACAAACTACAACCTGCGGCCATGTTGCAGTCATGATGCGTCATAGCTAGGTAGCTAGGCAACCGTCATGCTGACTGTCTGCTGGAACCTAGCATCGTGTTAAGAATGTTTCCAACTGTCTGCTGGAGTCTAGCATTGAGTTAACTACTGACTGATGATTCATTATTGGGAAATGTAGTCCACTTGTTCATAACATACTAAACTATATTTATTGTATGTGTAGAACTCAAAGATAGCAAGTAGAACTCGGATAACAAGTAGAACTCAGAAAAGAAGTGTAACTCCGATATAACAAGTAGAACTCAGATAAGAAGTAGAACTCGTATAAGAAGTAGAACTCAGAGATAAGTAGAACTCCGATAAGAAGTAGAACTCCGATATAACAAGTAGAACTCTGAGATGACAAGTAGAACTCAGAGATAACAAGTAGAACTCGTATAAGAAGTAGAACTCAGATAAGTAGGACTCTTGAGATAAGAAGTAGAACTCCGATATAACAAGTAGGACTCTGAGATAAGAAGTAGAACTCTGAGATAAGAAGTAGAACTCAGATATAACCAGTAGAACTCGGATAAGAAGTAGAACTCAGAGATAAGTAGAACTCAGAAATAACAAATATAACTCATAAGTGGAACTCAGAGATTGGCCGTCTCAGACCTACTCCTATCCAAGCTCCGCGAGGGTCATCAAGGAGAAGCCGGCTATTCTCAGTCCTTGCCCCACAGTTAGGACAGCTGAAACCTGTCCAATATTTCGTGGTCGACTAAAGACACACTTCTTCAACCATAATCTGAAATAGATTTTCTTTTGAAAAATTCAATCAAATGTCTAACCCTAACTAACCTTACTGTCATGCACTTGTCCTAATAAACGAACCTACACTGTAGCACTCAACACTTTGATGAACATTGTTACTCAGCTGATAGAGTTGTGCCCTTCCTGATGACTTGTCGTACAGAACTTGTAAGTCGCTTTGGATAAAAGCGTCAGCTAAATGACTAAATGTAAATGTATGAGATAGAACTCAGAGATAAGAAGTAGAACTCGGATAAGAAATAGAACTCAGAGATGAGAAGTAGAACTCGGATAACAAGTAGAACTCAGAGATAAGAAGTAGAACTCGGATAAGAAGTAGAACTCAGAGATGACAAGTAGAAGGGAAGAAGCATCAGCGTGGTGACAGGAGGGAGAAGATATGGTCACAAATAGAATGAGGTCATTAGGTGAGCTCAATCATGTGATTATATTCTAATTTGGAATCTGGGGCGAAAAATGTGAATATTAGGTCCATGTTAGAGCCTGGGGGTGTAAAACCATCTACAGAAATAGAATGAAATTAATTATATTGGAGAACCACTAATAGGGTTCTGCTAGGGCAGGTACATTTGTGTCAGCCTGGCAGTAGAGATCATCCCAAAACCAGAACCTCTAAAGGTTCTCCTGGTTGCTCTCCTCGTGGGCTCCTCAGAACCTCTAAAGCAGTGGTCACCAGCCTTTTTAAGCCCAAGATCAGTTTTTTTTTTAAATTTTGGTGAAGGCAAGATCTACCTATTGAAGCGTTGAGAGAAAAAGACAGCCAAGATTGTACTTTAAACTAAATTACTTTTATTTGCCTGTATTCTAATTACATGCAATGCTTTGGATCAACATTAAAACGTCAAAGTATAACTGTAATATGTACTTTCTCAGTCAGTGCTAAGTGCAGTCATCTTATGCAGCATCACTTTTCACATCAAAACAAAAGTAGAACTGTAATGTGGACTTTCTCATATTATTAACATTGACAAACATATTTACAATTAGCATTTTATAAAGTAGAACTGTAATGTGGACTTTCTCAGTCAGTGCTAAGTGCAGTCAGTGCTAAGTAGGGTTGGGCATCGTTTGGATTTGAACGATTCCGGTTCCGATTCTCCATATCGATTCCTGTTCTAAACGATTCTCGATTCCGATTCTTTGAGGTGCAGGTCAAAACAGGTCACAGCTTATTTCGCAGGAGATTTTTTCTTTTTTCTTTTTTTTATCTTAAATCTTTTTCATACTATCCAGAACCGGAAGTTAGGAACCGGTTCCTATTAGAACCGGTTTTCGGTGCCCAACCCTAGTGCTAAGTGCAGCATCACTTTTCACATCAAAACAAAAGTAGAACTGTAATGTGGACTCTCAGGGAAAGATCTAAAAAAAGAAAAGAAAAAAAATCAGGGAAAGATCTACAGGGAAAGTCTCAAAGATCAACCAGTCGATCACGATTGACGGGTTGGTGATCACTGCTCTAAAGGTTCTCCTTGTTGCTCTCCTCGTGTGCTCCTCTAAAGGTTCTCCTTGTTGCTCTCCTCGTGTGCTCCTCTAAAGGTTCTCCTTGTTGCTCTCCTCGTGTGCTCCTCTAAAGGTTCTCCTTGTTGCTCTCCTCGTGTGCTCCTCTAAAGGTTCTCCTTGTTGCTCTCCTCGTGTGCTCCTCTAAAGGTTCTCCTTGTTGCTCTCCTCGTGTGCTCCTCTAAAGGTTCTCCTTGTTGCTCTCCTCGTGTGCTCCTCTAAAGGTTCTCCTTGTTGCTCTCCTCGTGTGCTCCTCTAAAGGTTCTCCTTGTTGCTCTCCTCGTGTGCTCCTCTAAAGGTTCTCCTTGTTGCTCTCCTCGTGTGCTCCTCTAAAGGTTCTCCTTGTTGCTCTCCTCGTGTGCTCCTCTAAAGGTTCTCCTTGTTGCTCTCCTCGTGTGCTCCTCTAAAGGTTCTCCTTGTTGCTCTCCTCGTGTGCTCCTCTAAAGGTTCTCCTTGTTGCTCTCCTCGTGTGCTCCTCTAAAGGTTCTCCTTGTTGCTCTCCTCGTGTGCTCCTCTAAAGGTTCTCCTTGTTGCTCTCCTCGTGTCCTCAGGGCAACGCCAACGTTGTGAAAGAGGTGGACGTGGAGAAGGTCTCCATGCTTCAGAACCCCTACGTCGACGCCATCAAGAGCTTATGGAACGACCCAGGAATCCAGGAGAGCTACGACCGGAGGAGGGAGTACCAGCTCTCAGACTCCACAAAGTAGTGAGTAACAAGTACTCCGTAGAAATACCCAATATAATAAAGCCTACTGTGACAGTAGACTCTGCCACTGGCCACCTGAGTCTCCAGCACAGAGACACGGGGCAGATGGTGCAGAACAGTTTATTGAAGAGACTTGACAAGATGTCACAAGCTGTCATGACAGGCTGTCACTCATACTGCATGTGTGTCGGGGTGATTTAACCTGTGCGCATTGATGCCCCCGGCGCCTAATTAGCTAGACCCAAGTGTGGCTGCTTAAATCACACCACACCCTGATAGAATAGTACTTTGGTAAAAGTAGAAATACGCGGATAGAATAGTACTTTGGTAAAAGTAGAACTACGCTGATAGAATAGTACTCTGGTAAAAATAGATTGAATGGAGCAGCGCTGGCCTGAAGTTTAGACAAGCAGAGCTGGTGACCATGAGGTCACTGGTTCGATCCCTGGACTGGCAGGCAAATCTGGGCGGGGGAAGTGAAGGAACAATGCTTTCACCTCCCTCGGCACCCACCGCTGAAGTACCCTTGAGCAAGGCACTTAACCCCCAACTGCTCCAGTGTTTGTGCTCAGTGGTCAACAGTGTCAGACTGTGGTTGTACTGGGCAGCTCCTAGTGGTTAACAGTGTCAGACTGTGGTTGTACTGGGCAGCTCCTAGTGGTCAACAGTGTCAGACTGTGGTTGTACTGGGCAGCTCCTAGTGGTCAACAGTGTCAGACTGTGGTTGTACTGGGCAGCTCCTAGTGGTCAACAGTGTCAGACTGTGGTTGCACTGGGCAGCTCCTAGTGGTCAACAGTGTCAGACTGTGGTTGTACTGGGCAGCTCCTAGTGGTCAACAGTGTCAGACTGTGGTTGTACTGGGCAGCTCCTAGTGGTCAACAGTGTCAGACTGTGGTTGTACTGGGCAGCTCCTAGTGGTCAACAGTGTCAGACTGTGGTTGTACTGGGCAGCTCCTAGTGGTCAACAGTGTCAGACTGTGGTTGCACTGGGCAGCTCCTAGTGGTCTACAGTGGTAGCTCTCAGGTGTTCCTTGACTCTAAAGGTTGAGCTAAAGTTGTCACTAGTCACTGTTATTCCCGTTGAAGATGCATTGCTCAAGGTGGAAAAAAGAAAGCCCTTTCCTCAAAGCAACTAGTAAATCCATGTGTCCAGGGGACATACTATGGAAAATGGGTTTTGCCTAGTCTTTGTATGGATTTGGCCGTCTGAAATGTTTTAGGCACTGGGGAAAAATAGACTTAACTTAATGTACAGCAGAAACATGAAGACAAGAAATTACTTTCTTAAAGGGCCACTTCACACATTTTCAACCTTAATCTTATCCCTCTGTTGTGAAGAGGACATGTGATAATTGATTGTAATGTGTTATGAGTATCAACAACTTGACTACACCAACCCCACCCATCTTAGGGAAGGTTGAAGAAACAGTTGAGGAAATAATGTCTACAGTTCATTCACTAATAGTCAGCAAACTGCCTCTTTAATGGGAATCAGTCATGCTCATCCTCTTCCCTCTGGTGTTGCCATAGTTACATGAACGCCTTGGACCGGATCGCCGAGCCATCCTACCTCCCCACCCAGCAGGACGTGTTGAGGGTTCGAGTTCCAACCACAGGCATCATAGAGTATCCCTTCGACCTGCAGAGTGTCATATTCAGGTGAGGAAAAAGAAACGGGGAGACAGAGTAGGGGAGACACAGGAGAGAAGGTTATTTAATGAGACAGTAGGAAGGCTGAGAGGGAGACAGAGTAGGGGAGACACAGGTGAGAAGGTTCTTTTCCCCATTATCTTTTTCCCCTCCTTTTTCCGATTTTTCTCCCATCCCACTGTTAGTCGTTATGCCAATTCCCAACCCCCTTCCTGGTTGTTGCGCACCCCCCCCTACTGTTGGTCCGGGAGGCCGGAGACTGTCTCATGCTTTCCTCTGACACATGTGCAGCCAGCCGGCAGCCAGCCTGGCAGAGCAGATTATCACCGGGAGAGTGTAACGTGTGGAAGGTCACACTACCTTTCTCCAGATCCTACCCTCACTGTGCAGGCGCCCCGACCGAACTGTAGGGGTCGCTGTCCACAACGCCCAGGACTCACCCACGGCTTCCCTCCCCCTAACTCACTAACTCAGCCAAACGAGTTAGTATAGCGATCAGCCCAAGCCAAGGCAATGCTGACTCTCCGGGAGTCGAGACCGCAGCCTCTTGCATTGGTGACGAGCACAATCTCCGCTATGCCACCTGACCGCCCGAGAAGGTTCTTTAATGAGACAGTAGGAAGGCTGAGAGGGAGACAGAGAAGAGGAGCCACAGGAGAGAATGTTCTTTGTTGAGACAGTAAGAAGGCTGAGAGGGAGACAGAGTAGAGGACACAGGAGAGAAGGTTCTTTATTGAGACAGTAGGCAGGCTGAGAGGGAGACACCCAGGCATTGCGCTCGTCACCAACGCAAGAGACACCGGGTTCGAATCCGGCTGTCGGCGTTGCCTCCAGCTTGGGCCGGCCGTCATACTAACTCAATTGGCAGAGTTAGCGGGTGGGAAGTCGAAGGGTGGTAGTCTGGTCGTTGTGAACAGCGACTCCTACAGGTCTGTTGGGGCGCCTGCACAACAAAGTCAGGAAAAATGGCGGGGGCAGTGTGAGCCTCCTACACGTTACTCCTCGCCAAAATGAGAGTCCGCGCTGGCAGGTGAAAAGATGTGACGGGCTGCCTCCACATGTATCGGAGGGGACATGTGATGCAAGGCTTCTATCCTCCCTACAACCGGCCAGTGGGGGGCATATGCGAGCAACGATCAGGACAGGGGAGGGATAATTGGCACGAGAGGTAAAATTGGGACGGGGAGAAAAATCACAGAAAAAAGGAGGAAAAAAAAGCAGATAAAAAAAAATACATTTCAATGCACACATTTCTACAATATAACAATAATAACTATAATATGCAGGGTTCCCACATTCCCAAAGGATACAATTAACTTTTAACTCATTGAGCGCCAAAAACGTAATATCTCGTGTTTAGCCGCCAATGCTTGAGCGCCAAAAACGTAACGTAGAGCCTTTGATATTTTTCCTTTGATCCCTGTTCTAAACACTCAGCCGGAGCTCCCTGGCACATCTGCCTACGTTGGAATTGCAATGACGATCGAATCACGCCAGGTGGCAGTATCACCTACCTTATGAACATGCATGGGCCAGCTATTAGTGTGTTAGTGCCATTATTTTGAAACGGGCAATGTTTATCTTGGGATTGTGAACGCACGAGGGTATGTAGAAACAAACTCTTTTTTACATGTTGGACTATAAATAGTGTCTGTCAATTGAGCCATACTATTGTCTCCATAGCTATAATATAGAATATACAATAGCTACGCAAAGATCGTGAACTATCGTGAAAATGGTATAAAAAAAAAGAGCTGGCGCCAGGCAGTACAGATGGGGAAAGAGCGTGGCGCTCAATGAGTTAAATGCTTGTTTTTTAAGCATCTTCTTGGCCTGCTTGCATCACGCGAATAAATGAGGAAAAGCAGTGGGGCGTGCGAGACAGCGACTCGTCAGATTTTATTAAAACGGAACAAAGAAAATACGATTTCTTGATTCAGAACAATTTGATCATGGATGAACAAAACATTCAATGCAAATGGTTTATTTGAATTTCAAGGATTTTTTAAGCACCTTGTGCTTGGGCTGTTTTCAAGGAATTCCAGGCCTTGACTTTTTTAGTAAAAAATCAAGCACTTCAAGGACCTTGTTGAACCCTGTATATAGTACACATGGACCGCAGTCCAGAGTGCCCCACAGCAATAAGTATAAAATGAACATAAGCATAAAATCAACACACAATTGACGGAATAAAAACAATGCATAAATTGCAGACATAAGAATAGGTATAAAAGACAATAAAACCCAGTAAACAATTAGCCCACCAACTAAAGAAAGAACAAGCCGAAAGGACGATAAAAGCAATTTGATTTAAGGGCGAGATCACATATCATCCAAAATAAATCAATCAGGCATTCCAGGAGTATTACAATATATTATACAAATCTCAAGGTAACTACACACAGGATGAACTGGATAGATTCTTAGAAGGTATCAAAATGCCAAAGCTTTCCGAAACGGATCAAGAGAGTCTTAACGCACCCTTTACCGAACAGGAAATACTAGCAACAATCAATTCAATGCCTATAGACAAAAGTCCAGGACCAGATGGCTTCCCGGCGCAACTATATAAGGAGTACTGGAATGACTTGAAACCCATTTTTATGGGAATAATCAACAATTTTGGACGCAATAAGGCACTTCCTCAAACAATGAGCTTGGCTAACATCACAGTACTGCATAAAAGTGGTAAGGATCCATTAGACTGTTCATCATATAGACCTATAAGTCTTTTAGATCATGATTATAAGACTATCACCAAAGCATTAGCAAAAAGACTTGAAAACATTATGCCGAAATTGGTAAACCCAGATCAGGCTGGATTTGTTAAGGGAAGATATGCTACCGATAATATCAGAAGGTTATTAAACATAACCAATCATCTGAATCTAAAACAGAGGCCCTCTCTGCTCCTATCTCTGGATGCAGAGAAGGCTTTTGATAGAGTTGAATGGAATTTTCTTTTCAACGTGTTGCATAAACTTAATATAGGGTGACATTTTATCCAGTGGATTAAAGCAATTTATCAAACTCCAAAAGCAGCAGTTATTACTAATGGTATTACATCTGATCCGTTTCTCCTGATGAGAGGAACAAGACAGGGGTGCCCAATGTCAAGTTCATTATTCGCAATAATAATTGAAATTTTGGCTGCATCTGTACGAGACAACATTAACATAAAAGGAGTGTATATCAATAAGGTTGAACATAAAATATCTTTATATGCTGATGACATGATACAAGATAAACTATAATAAATCTAATGCATGTCTCCTACATATGAAACCAACAAAAGAAATGCAGAAATCCTACCCATTTCAATGGTCACCAGGAGGTTTCAAATACTTGGGAGTACACTTTACACCGCAATTAAATGATTTATTTGAAAAAAACTACACTCCTCTTACAAATTAACACAGATTTAGGTAGATGGGACAAACTACCTTTATCCCTTCTAGGAAGGATAAACGTCATTAGGATGAATATCCTTCCGAGATTGAACTTTCTCTTTCAAACTGTACCCTGCTACCTATCTGTAACATATTTTAACATATTGAATAAATATCTCAAAATGTATTTGGTCCAATAAAAAACCAAGGATTAAATTACTGACTCTTATTAAACCCGAGTCCATGGGTGGTCTAGGTCTTCCCAATCTCCAACACTACTACTGGTCAGCCCAACTTCGAACTATAGTATCATGGTCATTGGGAGGACCAGACTCACACTGGATACAGACAGAAGTGGGATATGTTGATCCTTTACCTCTAGACTCTTATATTTATAAAGAATTCTGATACAATAAAAAATATAAAGCAATACTTCACGGTTGTGAATACCCTGTCTGCATGGAAAGACTGCTCGAAAAAGTTTGGCATAACTAAATGCATCTCTGTTTATTCACCTATTCATCAAAACCCTGACTTAAAAAAATATTTTCACTCAACTGATATAAACAAGTGGAGACACGCGGGAGTAACTCAACTTAAAGACCTTTTTCATAAAAACTGGAAATTAAAAGCATTTCAGGAGCTAAGAGAAGAATATAATATTCCTAACTCAGACTTCCTAAAATATATGCAAATTCAAAGCACTTTAAGTTCACTTACTAAAGAAAACAAGTTAAGCTTTGAAATGACAGAATTGGAAGAAAAACTAACTACCTCATCCACAATTAAAGGTCAAATCAGTGAACTATATGAAATTCTAACTAATGAATGCCAAACAGTCTTTCCAGCTCTATTAACAGTTTCAGTGCCGACCTTGTTTAAATTTTTACCCCGTTGAATGCCATCATCCACTTCAATGTTAGCGTTAAAAACGCCTAATCTATGTTTTAAATTATGGCTATGTGTCTAATCTGCCCGTCGCTTATCAATGACTTGTTTGCAGTCAACATTGTCGAAACGGATTGTTTTTTAATCGGTTCATATCCTTTTTATAGCATTTCGAAAAGCTATCGTTCTCTCGAACATTTTTGGAAAATTGAAAGATTCCCCCATAAACTGCATTTATTGGAATATTCTCGAATACACTAAACACGTTGTCATTTGTCGGCCTATTTATGAATCGTTTTCAAATAAACGCTAGATTATCGATAGTATATGTGTAGTTATCCATGCTATAGACGCGAGCTGAAAAATCTATTCTCTCGTTTCCTCATTACACACACATACACACATAGGGACACGCTGTTATCTCAGTGAATACAGCTCCGATTACCCCAAGACTGGTAACATAGACTCCTTACCTTAGATCAGATGTTCTCCAAAAAGATTATTCCAATTCCTGATCGCCATTCCAAATATCGATCACGCTTATTGATTGATTATTGGCTGCTGTAAATATATATTCCACGCTGCTTTCCAACTCGCGATCACTTCCATGTTCATCAGACGGCTCGCCAGCACAATGGAGCCAGTTGGCTCTACCTTTACAGATCTACAGATCCCAGGTCAGTCTAATCGACTGACCTGCAGTTACACAGGGATAGACGATAGGGGGCGCTTTTTTCCCATCTGAGCTCCTGGAGGGGCTGCTGTACCAACGGGAGACTCGATTGATGAAATATGAATTCAGATCGCTAATAAAAAAATAAAACGACATTTGTTGTCGTCGGCACTCACCGGGGGGGCTGATGAAACGAGATATGTCGTCGCTGGCACTCAATGTGTTAAGGTGCTGGGAGACGGACCTGGCAACGAAATTTGAAGAAAACAATTGGCAAGACATCTGTGATAGAATTTTCTTTCCTTTTACAAGCAATGAGATCAAAGAAAGTAATTTCAATTTTTTTTTTTTTATCCACTTTTTCTCCCATTTTCTATATTTTCTCCCATCCCAATTTCGTATCATCCAATTCAACCCTCCCCTGTCACGGACGCTGTTTCTTGCCTCCCACAAGCCGGCTGCAATGTGGACTAAGTCATACATAGCACAAGTCCCCTCCGGTACTCGAGGTAACAGCAGTCGCATCTTTTCACCTGCGCAGCTCGATCTCTCAGTGGCGAGGAGTAACGCGTGGGAGGCTCACGCTGCCCCCGACACTTCCTGATTCTACTGCGCAGGCGCACCAACCGACCTGTAGGAGTCGCTGTCCACAACGCCCGATCCCCACCCATCAGTTTCCCACCCCCTAATACGGCCAATGTGTATTAGTACGGACGACCAGCTAAACTGAAAGCAAATGTGGAGCGCTGGGCTCGAACCGACGAGCCCAGTGTCTCCAGCATTTCGTGGCAAGCGCCTTGCCCACTACGCCACGTAGCCGCCCTAAGTAATTTCAAATTTATTCATAAATTCTACCTTACTCCTGTAAAAATGCACAAAATCTCGAAAGAAAACTCACCGAATTGCCCAAGATGTAAAATGAAGGAAGGAACATTTCTGCATATGTTCATAGAACAAATATCTCAGTTTCTTCCCTTAGAAAAGATAACGCTTGAAAAGCATAACCAGGGTCACTTATTTCAAGAACTTTGGAATCCACTCTATACTCAACTGGAAATTCATAATACAGTCCTATAAATGTGTCATATCTAATATAACAGACGTGGAGTTTTAGCAGATTAGATTAGCTGATCTGTTGAGGCTCTTTGTCTGCGTGTCAGTGCCTGGTTGCCTGCGCGGGGTCGGGTCTGGGAACGGGAGCTGAACACGCAGCGGCCCGGACCCTTCCCTGTCGGGGTGGGCGTCGGCAGGCGGGTGTGAGCAACCGAGTGCTATAACCTGTCACTGTTTACAATACCAACATTTGCACTTTTATTTCCTATTACTTATTTACTTATGATTTATACATTTTTATTTATTTTGTTTGTTTGTGTGCGTGTGTGCCTGTGTGTCCGTGTGTGTATGCCTATGTGCGCATGTGCGTGCGTGTATATCCCAGTGTGTGCAAGCGTGAGTGAGAGATGGGAGAATGGAGTGAGTGGGGAGCACAGTGAAAATTGTTCATGAGAGTGACACTGAACATTCTGTAGATCTGTCGATTGAATGTGAAACCTCATGAAAAATAAAAAGATTTAAAACAATAAAAGTCTTGCAATGTAAACATGCAGACTTAAGAATAGGCATAAAATAAGTACAATGTCGCTCGAAGGCATGTGAACCCCCCCCCCGGAACAGTCAGTCCCCCAAACACCCCACACATCAATCCCTACCAGATCCCCATCCAAGACACACCCCCTGATAAAGCACGCCATGACCGAAGGAAAATGCAAACAGCCCGCGCGCCACTCACACCGCCATGCACGGCGATGGGAATGCCACGCCTGTGGGCCGCCCCATCCCCCCCCGGTCCCGGCGCCCCCACCACCACGAGGAACACCAGTGAATCCCACCCCCAAACTACATAGAGAAATGACAGGCCACACGCCCCAGGACCCGCAGCCACGCCAAAGGAGACACGACTCCAAACACTCAAGCAGACAGACACAACAGTGGCCAAATGAGAAGACACGTAGGACTGGGACAGCATTCTTCATCCCTTACAGAAAAGACACATTAGTTTCACAGGTGAAAACATCACCTTTTTCAGAATCACTTCATTCTCCAATGTTGTTATACATCGGAATTTGACTTCTGTGCTGGCATACAGCAATCCAACAGTTCTACCAGGACAGCACAGCTGCTACATGTAGTCGGGTTGCCTGCCAAATAGGGCGGAGAACCCAAGGGTAGAGTAGTAGTGGAGATATACCAGTAGATGGCGCTCAGATACAGTATGTATTTTTATAGCACTGTCAAATGCACTGTCGATTACAGAATTAGAACAGGTGTAAAGTGCATTTATGGGGAAAATAGATGAATACAATTATGAGATCAATGAGCCTGATTAGTGATATGAATTTTGTTTCCAGGGTTCAGCGTGTGTGTGTGTGTGTGCGTGTGCGCTCTCCAATCAGTCACTAGGGACTTGTAAGGGCACAACACAGTAGGGGTGTAAAGGTACGCGTATCCGTACCGAACCGTTTCAGTGTGTACCGAACGGCTGTGTACCGACTACTGAACGAATACAGCGGTATGTTAACCACCGGGGGCTGTTTTTTTCACAATCTTTATTATTATTAATATTTCTTTTTTTACAAGTCGATTATTAATTTCAATATAGAATATTCGTTGACGGCCCTACAAGTACAATTAGTGCACACTACATCACCCCTGAGTGGAACATGGAAAGCCAAACTTTCCCCCACTGTACCGAAAACTTGTACCGAACCTTGACTTCAAAACCGAGGTACGTACCATACCGTGGTTTTTGTGTACCGTTACACCCCTACAACACAGGGAAGATGACTTCCTGTCATCGGACTACTCTCGTCAAGCCACCTTTCATTAGCACTAGATAGCAAGAAAGTGTGCTTTCTGAAAGTTAGTATGGTTCAAAACACTCCAGTGCCACAAACCAATCTCTGAACAAGTTGTCTGTGAATCTACACGAGTAGGGTATATAGTCTACGTGTGATTGTGGAAATAGATGTGAATTTGTCATGGGCTAACTCCCGTTTACTCTATTGCTACGGCAGGTTGGCTAACTCCCGTTTACTCTGTTGCTATGGCAGGATGGTGGATGTGGGGGGTCAGAGGTCAGAGAGGAGGAAGTGGATCCACTGCTTTGAGAACGTCACCTCCATCATGTTCCTGGTGGCGCTGAGCGAGTACGACCAGGTGCTGGTGGAGTCCGACAACGAGGTGAGTTGGACCGGTCCTACAGATGCCAGAACTTTCCATTGACTTGCACTAGCATTGCTAACAAGCGCTAACTGGAGCCTGGTGCCAAGTTCTCTGTTCTGGATGTATATCTAACAGGTGACTTGATCACTTGTCTGTAAATAGGCTTCTGAATCCTAAAGTTTCCATTTTAGGTTTAACTACACAGTGACTTCTTTCACTTGGAAACATAGCAATTAAGTGCATTTAATGAATCATTTGTTATTTGTGTGAGAATTGAAAAGCTTGCTGCTCCCTCTAGTGGTTCAAATCTCCCTTAGGGATTTTGTTGTGATGATGTCATAAATGAGGGCATTGTTAGGCTTGCCGTAGTCTCTGCTAACAATTCCAATTCCATTTCCATTCCCTGTGTAGAGCAAGGCACTAACACTGGGGGTTCCATTGCCCATCTAGCTCGCAAGACACTAACACTGCCAGGGTTAGCGGTTCCTTTCCCTGTGTAGCTCAATGGGTGGAGCAAGGCACTAACACTGCCAGGGTTAGCGGTTCCTTTCCCTGTGTAGCTCAATGGGTGGAGCAAGGCACTAACACTCCCAGGGTTAGATGTTCTATTCCCTGTGTAGCTCAATGGGTAGAGCAAGGCACTAACACTGCCAGGGTTAGAGGTTATATTCCCTGTGTAACTCATTGGGTAGAGCAAGGCACTAACACTGCCAGGGTTAGGGGTTCCATTCCCACCGGGGCCACCCATTATGTATTGTACGCATGGGACTTACCCACTTTGCCTGAATTTCCCCAAGGGGATCAAAAAAGAAAGATCTTATGACTTTGTAACCATAAAAAAAAAATTAAAATCAGGTGTTACGAGGTTTTGACCTGTAAATACTATATCTGATGAAGCAGAAATACCATTCGATGATCTTCACTCCAATGGCAGGCTTCCCCTGCTGCTGTTAGAGGTGAAGTAGGCGTATCCTGCTGCTGTTAGAGGTGAAGTAGGCGTATCCTGCTGCTGTTAGAGGTGAAGTAGGCGTATCCTGCTGCTGTTAGAGGTGAAGTAGGCGTATCCTGCTGCTGTTAGAGGTGAAGTAGGTGTGTCCTGCTGCTGTTAGAGGTGAAGTAGGCGTGTCCTGCTGCTGTTAGAGGTGAAGTAGGTGTGTCCTGCTGCTGTTAGAGGTGAAGTAGGCGTGTCCTGCTGCTGTTAGAGGAGAAGTAGGCGTGTCCTGCTGCTGTTAGAGGAGAAGTAGGCGTGTCCTGCTGCTGTTAGAGGAGAAGTAGGCGTGTCCTGCTGCTGTTAGAGGTGAAGTAGGCGTGTCCTGCTGCTGTTAGAGGAGAAGTAGGCCTGTCCTGCTGCTGTTAGAGGAGAAGTAGGCCTGTCCTGCTGCTGTTAGAGGAGAAGTAGGCCTGTCCTGCTGCTGTTAAGAGGTGAAGTAGGCAGAATGTAAATCAGACTCCTTAGGTCCTTCCCTCTCTCTTTCCCTTGGAAAACACTTGTAAATTATCAGCCAGCTGCTTTGCACACAGTGTTGAGTGACTCACACACTTTTTAAGAGAGCATGTGTGTGTGTGTGTGTGCATTAATATTGGGAAAATTCTCTGATACCAATACTGTATGTTAGCGTGTTTCCTTCCTGTATCAGTCAGGCTGACTGTGGAAGATAAACAAATGGTGAGGGTGGTATTTTACAGTTGTTTTGGTCAATTAAACACTGAAACTGATCACAAAAACTCTGTCTCTTTTCTCTCTCTCTCTCTCTCTCTCTCTGTCTCTCTGTCTCTCTGTCTCTCTGTCTCTCTGTCTCTCTGTCTCTCTGTGTGTGTGTAAACTTACCCTAAACTAATTGAGTGTCAAAAAGTCTGGTTCAATTAAGTCATTATGTCTCTTTCTCTAGAACCGTATGGAGGAGAGCAAGGCATTGTTCAGGACCATCATCACCTACCCCTGGTTCCAGAACTCCTCAGTCATCCTGTTCCTCAACAAGAAGGACCTTCTGGAGGAGAAGATCATGTACTCCCATCTCGTGGACTACTTCCCAGAGTATGATGGTACGTTTTACACCTGGCCTATAATGCATGATGCTCATTTGGTCTCTGGTTACACTTGTCATTTCAGTGTGATTTATCATTAGATCACACTAGGACGTGCCTGGATGGTCTAAGTGACATGTCTGGATGGTCTTAAGTGACAGGTCAGGATGGTCTAGGTGACTGGTGGGGACAGTCTAGTCTAGGTGACAGGTGGGTGGTAAGTTAACTTTGGTGCTTGATACTAGTACAGTTAATACGGTATCACTAACTGTTCTGTTAGTTAGCCTACTTCTACTGCAGCCTTTACGGTAATCTGGGCAGAGCGGAATGTGCGCTGCTGGAGCTCTTCACTTGTTTAACTGTGCGGAGGCTGTGGCCACTATGCTGTTGAGAGCGTGAAATAAACTGGAGTACAAATAAACACTCGTCTTATTTATAGACTAGCATGGTAGCAGAGGATGTCGGCCTCTAACGTTACTAACTACAGGCTGCCGCCTGGACTGGACGAAAAGAAGTATTTTGAGAAGTGGAAGAATGAAGTGGAAATATGGAGTCGGGTGACCGATTTAGCCAAGAAGAAACAAGCGTTGACTGTTGCTCTATCGTTGACGGGTAGGGCGAGGGATACTGCGTTAGAAATACCTGCCGATGATCTAAATAAGGATGATGGAATGACAACTTTGATTCGGGAACTTGACAATGTGTTTTTGAGAGAAGAGAAGGACTGGGCCTACGAAGCCTATTCTGAGTTTGATACGATTTCGCGGGAAGACGGCGTCTCCATGGTGGACTATATTGTTGATTTTGAACAGAAGTACAACCGGACCAAGAAATTCGATATGGTTCTAGCCGACGCTGTTTTGGCATTCAAACTACTGGATACAGCAGGCCTCGACATAAAAGACAACACGCTCCCTAACAACATGCTCCCTAACAACATGCTCCCTGACAACACGCTCCCTGACAACATGCTCCCTGACAGTATGCTCCCTGACAACACGCTCCCTAACAACATGCTCCCTGACAACACGCTCCCTAACAACATGCTCCCTGACAGTACGCTCCCTGACAACACGCTCCCTAACAACATGCTCCCTGACAACACGCTCCCTAACAACACGCTCCCTGACAGTACGCTCCCTGACAACACGCTCCCTAACAACATGCTCCCTGACAGTACGCTCCCTGACAACACGCTCCCTGACAACACGCTCCCTGACAACATGCTCCCTGACAGTACGCTCCCTGGTTAGAGGGATAAGAAGTGACAGCCTCACAAGGGGTTATATACACAGAAGGTTTGTTTTACAAAAAGAGACGCATGCATACTACATACATACATACATACATACATACATACATACATACATACCACCACACACCCACAGGGACCACGTTTATAAACAAAAAATGTACAAATAAAGGTTAAATAAACTAAACCGTATTCTTTGTCCCTCCCAGGTCCCCAGCGGGACGCCCCGGCGGGACGAGAGTTCATCTTGAAGATGTTTGTGGATCTGAACCCCGACTGCGACAAGATCATCTACTCACACTTCACCTGCGCCACCGACACGGAGAACATCCGCTTCGTGTTCGCTGCTGTCAAAGACACCATCCTACAACTCAATCTGAAAGAATACAACCTGGTGTAGGAGGGGAGGAGAGAGGAGAGAGGGCAGGAGAGGAAAGGAGAAGACCCCCGTCACCCTCAACAACAACAAAATCAACAACACTGACGGACTGCCTGACATGATCTGTGAAAGAAACACACACACACACACAGACACGAAAAAGAAAATCGGAGAAAAAAAATCGTATGGTTGCATATTACTAATTTATTTGCCATTTTTGTTGACCCTTTGCTCTTTGAGGTGTGAGCAGGAGTCCATGTTATCTTACTATTTAAGGAGGTGATCATGTGTGTGGGGGGGGGGGGGGGGGGGGGTGTTTTGGGGGTCGAATTGCTTTTGAATATGTACAGCACAGCTCCTCATTTTTAAGCTTTGCGCATCCATGAGTCTTGGATTCCACTAAGGAGAAACTAGTTTGTGCACTGGAGGCCTGGGGAAGGAGTCCGTCTGTCTGACGTCTAGTCGTTGAATGAAGGTGCTCCCTCCCTCCCACCCTCCTGCCTTGTTTAAAAAAAAAAAAAAAAAGGACAAAAAAAAACGGTTCTATGATTTTATTCGATCCTCCTCCCGTCCTGTTGGTCTGCTCCAAACCGCCACTGTGTTTACGCCTCCACCCGGCAGTAAATTACATCACAGATCTTTAACGGTTTTCTGCGTCCTCTGAGGGATTGATTGACAGGTCTTGATCTATATCAACTGTGATTTTTTAATTAAATTATTTGATATTGATTATTATTATTATTACAACATTGCATTGACTTTGGTTCCATCCAGTGTGTAGAATTTGTATGGCGGCCAGGGGAACGTGGCTTCCAGTAGGGAAAGCCTGAATTCTGTTGTGAACGTCAGTCGTTTTTAAAGATGACCAACGACTATGTACCGCTAATGTTAAGATGAGTGATGGACCTCCTTGGTGCTGGAGGAGGAGCTCCCTGGTGCTGGAGGAGGCACGTGCAGGTGCTAGGTTAGGAGGACCTCTTCTGTCTGTCATGTGCCATGATGAGGATGGTAGCGATTGTTCTCCATAGATTCTGACTATAATTTATGAGACAATGTTGTTTTTGATGATCATGTTCGACTGTGCCACTAATGCTTTTTATTACGGTAACGTGTGTATTTATTACCGATGCCAAACCCAACCCTTACCACCGGACTCAGTGTTTACTATGATAATCTAATTAAAGGAGGACAGGGCTTACTGAATGAACAGAGTTGACTGACTGACTGACTGACTGCTGCAATGTTGAATTATTCAACATGGTAACTAAAAGGCCCGTCCCACTGCTTGGACTGACTTATGCTCCAGTTAGCAAGCTGACACAGAGGAGGCAGCTAATCAGTGTGCTGAACTGTCTGAACTGTCCAATCAAACCATGGGGTGTGCTGCTGCTGTCCCCTCCTCCTGGCCTACAGATTGTCCAGCCACATTCCAGCTGTGTCTTTTCAATTGTCCAATCACAGCCCGGCTTTTTGACTGTTGTAATAGACTAGCGGTGGAGAATCAATTAGGCTCTTCTTGTTTTTGATTGGCTCCCAAGGTTTAGAGCTCCACAAAACCTGATCGTTATTCTGAGCATATAGATTTTTTTGTAACAATGCCCTAAAAAATAAGCCTGTAATTTACATTTTATTGAGGCATAGTGCAATTATGAATGCTATAATCATTGTACATACATCTCTCTATATATATATATGACAGCATCCGTGTTGGCTTTGTAATCATAACTTTTTTGGCAGACTGAATGTGCAGTATTGAAAATATGTATCTATGTAATTGTATTGTACGTCTAATGGCTAATTAATTTTTTGAAGAAGAAAAAAATAACCCTTTGTTTCCTTTTTGTTTCGTTTTTATTTCCCAGCAAACGGGAAACAGTAGAGAGGAACATTAGTGTCCAAATAGACATGTCTATATGCCTGTACTGACATAACATAGTAACAGTTTTTGGTTCGATGGACTTTTATATGAAAAAACACACAGCAAATCTAACCGACAGCTAATTGTGTTAGTTTAATTCTTGAAGGGACACTTAACCAAAAAATTACGCCATCCAAAAACTCTTACACACATTAATTTAGTTTAACATTGAGAGTAAATGAGTTTGAATATGGTCACCAGTGATGTCATCGGGACATTGAATCATTGTGTTATGTTAATTACAGATCAATGAAATTATAAAGTAGCAGTCCATATAAGGTAGGCTATTGCTATTTCCCCCCCATCTACATCATTACATGGTGCTGTAATGAACACAACACAAGGATCCAATGTCCCTGATTGGCCACTGGTGGCCACAAACTAATTTACTCTCAATAATAATGTCAAACTAAATGAATGTGCAAAACGGTTTAGTTTTTGGATGTGTTAGATTATGTGCAATACAAATCAGTTTTTTGGTGAAGTGCTCGTTTAATCACTGGCTTCAGGAATCGAGCAGGTGACTTAGTTGTCATGTAGGTCATGATCACATCACAAAGTCTGTTCTCTCTGTCCGTCTTCTACTTTACAACCTCACTCTTCCTCACTCACAGTGGGGATTCATGTAGATTGATTGTGACCATGGAACTCAGTATCTTTCAGTCACACTAACCTGTCCCTCGTCCACCACTATGTAACGCTAGCTACATCACGGCCGGTAAAATGAGCATTGACTGAGATAAATTTACGGTGTATCATGTCATTGAATCTTTTTTAGTTTAGTAAGGAACACCTGTTAATATGAAGAGTTTAGTATGGAACACCTGTTAATATGAGTTTAGTATGGAACACCTGTTAATATGAGGAGTTTAGTATGGAACACCTGTTAATGAGGAGTTTGGTATATAACCTGTTAATATGAGTTTAGTATATAACCTGTTAATATGAGGAGTTTAGTATATAACCTGTTAATATGAGGAGTTTAGTATGGAACACCTGTTAATATGAAGAGTTTAGTATGGAACACCTGTTAATATGAGGAGTTTAGTATGAAACACCTGTTATATAGCATTACTGGCCTCGCGTCTCGCTCTTCGCTATAATGAGATATTGAGATATCTCTTATCTCCAGCACCTACTGTGCTCATGAACAAAACAAATGCACCTGACCAGGCCCCGCCCCAGCGTCCTCCTATAAGACGCCGGACATGGTCACACTCCCCCTTCCTCTTTTTTTGTTTCCATCATGGACACTGCAGTGCACTCCATGAACCAGTTGTTATGAAATGCAGAGAGAAATTGAACAATGTTGGGTTTTCGCCGGAGATTCACCAGCCCCTGGAATCTTCTCGGCACATCCTAACAGCGCATCAGGTCTGTCCTGGGTTTCCTCGTCTCGTGACAGCGGACCGAGGGACGTTGCACGGCGGCTAGCTGTCGGGCTAGGTCGCGCACAGGTAGGGCCTGCGCTGCCAGGCAATCGGTGTCTACTGTTGGGAGTTTTGACGGGGGCTTGTTTACCATTTCATGGGTGGATGGGCTGAGGCCTAGGGCTGGTGTGCTTTTTGTGAATCTATGAATTGTGTGCGGGACTGGTGTTTCTCTGGTCTGCATGCCCTTAACATTGTGTGTATGGACTAGCCCATTCTGCAGTGTGTTAGTGGAGTTTTCGTTCATTTATTCATTTACCCCTTCATGGGTGCACACCACAGTGGAGGTTGCTGCATTCCTACTAGTGAGGCAGTCGTTTTTAGTAGTACTAGTAGTCGTTTTTTGTTGCAGCCACCACTGGTGCTCCGTGCTTGTGAAGCAGGTGGCATCAGTCCTTTGACCTAGCCGCAAGCTATAACCACAGGGAGGGCTAGGATGCGTCTATGCCTTCTACAACGCTGTTCGGTTTCCGGGTTCCTCTGATTGGCCACTAAGCCCATGTGACCGCGCGCTAGCACGGCCCCCTTATCGCCCACTCTTGCGCTGTGAAGCGGAAGCGCCAGCGGGGCGAGGCGGTGGTTTCTCCCCGGCTCCGTGCGCCGCTGACTCGGTCCAGCCTGCGGTATCCTCTCCGAGGCGGCTCGTTCTTATTATTATCCCCCATTGTTCAGGTCGACATGGTCGCACAAACACCCGTTGGAGGAGTAGTGGGGGAGAAGAAGAGTAATATTTTTAAATAGCAAGAATTATCGACTGGCAACTCTGTGCTCATCAGACATGTTAATGTCATGTATGTTGTGTATGTCATAAATGTCGATATTAATTGAAAATGGGGGACCCTGATGTAAACAAGACAAACGTCTTTCTCTGGTCTGCATCCCCTTAACAATTGTTCTCCCCCACTACTCCTCCAACAGGTGTTTGTGCGACCATGTCGACCTGAACAATGGGGGATTAATAAGAACGAGCCGCCTCGGAGAGAGGATACCACAGGCGGAAGACGGCCGCTGGAGCTGGACCGAGTCAGCGGCGCACGGAGCCGGGGAGAAACCACCGCCTCGCCCCGCTGGCGCTTCCGCTTCACAGCGCGAGAGTGGGCGATAAGGGTGGCGTGCTAGCGCGCGGTCACGTGGGCTTAGTGGCCAATCAGAGGAACCCGGAAACCGAACAGCGTTGTAGAAGGCATAGACGCGGCTAGGATGCTGTCAACGCTTGTTTACAGACATCTTGGTTGGATCAGATTTTTCCCTCAGGGCTCCCCTCTCCGCAGAGGGACTTTGGTCTTTCCGCAGGAGCGCGGGCGGTATTTGACCTAGGCCCCACACCGCACAGCCAGAGGTGAGGGCGCGGCCTCGCCAGTGGCTGTGGCGAGGCCCTCAACCAGCGGCCATGTTTCCCCCGCCTGAGGTACCCTGGACACAATGAAAACAGGTGACCGCAAGGCCGACAGCCTTGGCGGCCGAGGGGTCGGCTACATTAGATGAGCACGCCCTAAAAAAACTTCGCCATCTAGCTCGCTCTCCGGTCACACCCCCCCGCCCCCCCAACACCAGCGGGATAAGGGCTCTGATTTGTTTCCTTTGGTTGCGGGCCGCGTGCTTTCAAAAGGAAGCGCAAGCGGCCCCACGTTTCGCTTCTCATGGGGACAGGGGCTGACACCCAGTTGATGGCTAGGCCTGGGTCTGTCCGTGAGAATGTTGTGCTGTCAAGCGGCTCCCACGCCACGCGTTCTGCGTCTGTGGTTGGTGAGCCTGGTGTTATGTCTGTCAACTACAAAGGTCAGCAGGGGGGCTCGAGGCCTCTTGAGGCACAGCGCGGGTTCCCCCGACCTCGCCTTCGCCAGGCCGGGTATCACGTTAGTGCCTCCCACGGCCGGAAGACTGGCGGTGGTCTGGCAGGCGCGCGTGATTTGGGTGGTAGTAATATCACTGCAGGGCTACGGTGTGTAGGTACCCACCCTATCGGGCAGTGTGGGGACCTCACGTCTTGCATGTCCAGCTGTAGAACAGTTCCTCAGCAATCCATGCCGGGGAGGTGTTCAGTGGGGGAGCTTTTGTCACCCAGTGTGATGTCAGCTTCCCCCATATCAAACCGGCCCTTTCTGTCGGGGTCCCCCCTTGGGTGCGATTGCCTCGTTGGTAGTGTCGGGGTGCGGTATCCCAGCTCCACGAGACGCCCTGCTTGCGCGGTTGGCGAGTCCAGGGTTGGCAATGCACAGCGGGTGGGACCGGGCCGCCTATCTACGGTTCCTGGTGGACCAGCGCCAAGTGGCGGCGGGTGCGCTTGGGATTATCATCACATATGGCTATAGCAGTGCCATATGTCGAGGTGGATGGAGAGAACGCTGAGGCGGGGTCTTGTGTTTACACAACCCCACCCGTTTTCAGGTTTGGTACAGACCCTATTGTCGGGGTCAACAGCAGTGACAGCTCTGGCCGACAAGATCCAATCTCTGTGGGGGAAGCAAGCCATCGTCGTGGTCCCAAAGGAGGACGCGATGCGTGGCGTTTCCTCCCGGTATTCTCTGGTGCCCGAGAAATCGGGGGGGGGGGGGGTGTCAGACCCATACTGGGCGCGTCTATTCTAAACCTAACCGGTTCATGCTTCCGCGTTTGCGTTTTGCGCTCTGATTGGCCACTGATGTTTCTGGTCGCACCAATCGTGTGACGGCAAGTTCTTTCGCCGGTTAAGCTTAGGCACTCTTTCGAAGTTGGTTAAGTTTGTCTTAGAGCAGGGCGATAGAACACCAGCCCTGATTCCAAACTCTAACCTTAACCAACTTCGAAAGAGTCGCCTAAGCTTAACCAGTGATAAACTAGGCGTTAGGTAGTTTGCTACTGGTCGAGGCGGAAATGGGCGTGGCACGCGAATGGGCGCACATGTCACATGACCAGAAACGTCAGTGGCCAATCAGATCGCACCAGAAACGGAAGTGGCCAATCAGATTCGCAAAACGCGAACGCGGAAGCATGAACCGGTTAGGCTTCGAATAGACGCATACTGGACCTGTCCCATGGAAGGTTCAGAATTTTGGCCGTCTCCCACCTGTTAGACGCTGTCAGGTGGGAGCCTGGTTCTTCTCCATAGATCTGTAGGATGCGTGTTCGCATCCCGATCTTCCATCCTAGGGCTTACCTACGCTTCCTTTGCAGGGCTTAACATACGAGTACCAGTGGCTGCCGTTCGGCTATTCTCTGGCTCCCCGCTCCAAGTGCGTGTAGACCGCACTGGGGCCTCTGCGTCGTCGGGGGTTACGAAGTGTATTCTCCCCTGGACGACGTTCTGGTCCTTGGCCGGTCAGGGTAGATCGCCAGGTCTCATACCAGGCAGGTGGTGTCTCACCAGCCTGGGTTTTGCTGTAGACTGGAAGTAGAGTTCTCCTCTTCCCAGTCAACGGGTGGAGTACTTGGGCTTTTTCTAAGCTCAAGGTCTATATGGGCATCCCTCTCGGAGCGGCGGCGAGTGATTGGGTTCTCGGCGAGCTCGGGAAGTTCCGTCCTAGGACGGTTACGGCGCTGTCCGTGATGCGCCTGCTGCTGGGGTCCCTCTTGGCCTCCTCTTCATGGGGAGGATGCAGAGGTGGTTTTTTCCAGTATGGAAATGGACCCGGTGTGAGACATATGGAAGCGGCTGAAGGTTCCCATGTCAGTACTGGGGGACCTCGTCTTCTGGGGAGGGTCTGGTGCCCTCACCTGCGGGGTCCCCTTGGGCAGCAGGCTGTCACACGTCACGGTCTTCACCTACGCCTCCCTCATGGGATGGTGGGGGGACGTGTCGGACCAATGCAGTAGGGGGCAGCTGCCATGCTGCCCGGTCTGCACTACATTCAATGTGTTGGGATTGAAGGCAGTCCTTCTGGTCCTCAAACGGCTCCACCACCTTGTGGTGGGCAAGCATGTTTTGGTCAGGACGGACAACACGACGTCAGCGTCGTATATTGTCAGACAGGGTGGAGTGCGCTCCCCCCGTCTGCGGCGGTTGGGCTCTGGCTATGGGCGTTCTCCATCTGCTCTGCCTGAGGGCTCTCCACATCCCCGGCAGGGTGAATGTGGGTGCAGGTGTGATGTCGCGGGGCGGTCCTCACCCTGACGAGTGGGGATTACGTTCAGACATAGTCGGGCAGGTCTGGGACAGATTCCGTGGCCGTCTGGGATTCTGTACGCTTTCCCCCCCTTACACCTGTTAGCTCAGCTGTTGGGGCGGGTACATCGGGAGCGCGGGACTTGGTCCTGGTTGTGCCGGGCCGGGGCTCAGCTGTGTGGTCCCCGGCCCTGATTCAGCTCTGTGTGGCCCCGCCGTGGCATGTTCCGTGGTCACCGCGGGCCCTCTCTCAGGCACGCGGAACTCTGTTCTGCCTTCCTGTTCTGGGGCAGCCTCTAGGCTTGGCTGCTGACAGTGTGAATCCGGTGGGGATGCGTCTTGACTATTCTGTGGTTAACGCTATCCGGTACGCGCGCGCTCCGTCCTCTACCACGGCTTACGCTGGGGAGTGGCGTATGGTCGAGTGTGGGGGCGGAACGTTGTTCAGCCACCCTCTCGTGGGACGTTCCTGCTTGGCGCTCGGCGTCTCAAGCCGGTGGAACGTTCTCTGTCTCCGAGTGGGACCTCCAACTGGTCCTCGGCCGGTTGTCTGAGGCCCCGTTTGAGCCTCTTGAGCAGACGTCGTTGGAGCAGCTGTCTTTCAAGACTGCGTTCCTATTGGCCATCACCTCCACTAAGCGCGTGTGTGAGCTGTGTGCTCTCTCAGTGCGGCCTGAGTGCTATTCGTGCCAATAGCGGTGCGACTCTGAGGCCTAATCCAGTCTTCGTGCCAAAGAATATCTGGAGCTCTTTTCGCTCCAGGGATATTGTGATTCAGGCATTTCATCCGCCTCCTCACGCTAGTGGGTTAGAGGCGAGCCTTCATCTGTCGTGTCCTGTCCGTGCTTTGGGGGTTTACCTCAGTCGGACTCTGGACAGGCCCCCCCTGGGGGTGTCAGGGCGCACTCCACTCGTGGAGTGGCGGCCTCTGCCGCCTTGTTAGGGGGGGCCTCGTGGAGGACATCTGTGCTGCGGCCTCCTGGTCCTCCCCGGGTCCCTTCGTTAGGTTTTACCTCATGGACATGACTGGGGGTTCTGTCTCCCAGGCGGTTCTCAGGTCTGGGACGCCTATTGCTTATTAACAGCGGAGGAGTGCGCCGAATGCTTCCACGTTTTCCCTGATTGGCTGCGACACGCCCCGCGGCAGGCGCGGCAACCGCAGAACGGTCCGCTCTGCCGCGGAGCGGAGCGGCAGAGCTTGCGGCATTATTTAGCCGTAAACCGCCATGATTCTCATTCGAAGCTTAGCTCACCTGGCAGCGCGGCGGTCCTGCGGTCCGTTGGTTTCAAGTTCGAATCCCATCAATTTTTTTTTTTTTTTCTTTTTTTTTAACGTGTATTCTTTCGCCGGTTAAGGTTAGGCATGGTTAAGGTTAAGGTTAGGCATTGTTTCGGAGTTGGTTAAGGTTAGAAAGGTTAAGTTTAGGCGCTGTTAAGGAGCTGGTTAAGGTTAGAGTTTGTCTTAGAGAATGGCAATATTCTTTCTATGGTTAAGGTTAAGGTTAGGCATGGTTAAGGTTAAGGTTAGGCATTGTTTCGGAGTTGGTTAAGGTTAGAAAGGTTAAGTTTAGGCGCTGTTAAGGAGCTGGTTAAGGTTAGCGTTTGTCTTAGAGAATGGCAATAGACAGCCTATTTCCGCACTGCCGCTCTCACGCGCTGCCGCGGTCACATGGTCACATTGTCACATTCTTGCACTCCTCCGCTGTTAAAAAGCAAGGTGGGAAAGGTGGGACCTCCCCTGCGTCCCACCTTTCGGTGGGTTAGCAGGGGTGTGTGGGTGTGTGCCACGGGGTGATGTGTCACACGTGGTCCCGCCTGTGCTGTGCATTTTTAGGGGTCTCTGGTTCCCTATTTTTTCGCACTTTGGTGGAGTTGACTGCCGCCCCCCCTTCACTAGGACGGGCGGGTGGACGGGACTCCCCTCCCCCCTTGTAGTAGGGCATGCGGGTCCTCAGGGGGTACACTTGTCGGGCCACACGTCTGCTCTGCCCCATATCTCATTATGGCGAAGAGCGAGACGCGAGGCCAGTAATGCTATATAACGAAAGGTTATCCTATAACCTAGTTATATGAATACTCGCTGAGCATCTCGCTCTTAGCGCCCTGAGGTCCCTTGGTTGGGTTTTCTATGATGGACATTTTATTCCTGAGAAAGAGGGAGTGTGACCATGTCCGGCGTCTTATAGGAGGACGCTGGGGTGGGGCCTGGTCAGGTGCATGGGTGCATTTGTTTTGTTCATGAGCACAGTAGGTGCTGGAGATAAGAGATATCTCAATATCTCATTATGGCGAAGAGCGAGGCGCTCAGCCACTATTCATATAACTAGGTTATAGGATAACCTTTTGTTAATATGAAGAGTTTAGTATAGAACACCTGTTAATATGAAGAGTTTGGTATATAACCTGTTAATATGAGGAGTTTAGTATATAACCTGTTAATATGAAGAGTTTAGTATGGAACACCTGTTAATATGAGGAGTTTAGTATAACCTGTTAATATGAGGAGTTTAGTATAGAACACCTGTTAATATGAAGAGTTTGGTATATAACCTGTTAATATAACCTATCTGCTGCCTACATAAGCAGGGGTGGGGCCACACACTCATCTCCTTCCCAACAAATTTCACCACAATGAAAGATCAAGGGCCGCAGCGGCGTCCTGATGCTGAGCGTCACCATAATTCATAGAACTTGGTTATATACATAACCTTACGTTCTATTTCATTAGTTAGCATCAGTTGCATAACAGGAGCTGAGCGGGAGCCATAGCTCGACAAATGTACCCCGCTGAGGCCCCCCACAACCATCAGACCGGGGAGGACCGAGCCCCCCGACCCTCCCTAATGGAGGATACCCTCCCTATTGGAGGCTTACGGGAGGGAGACGGATCCGACCGTGCGAAGAGGAACTCAAGCAACTCAACGCACAGGGTGAGCAGATCGTGGCTTGACCCCACGACTACGCACATGCACAACCCGCATGCCACCAGGGAACGAACGGAAGGAACAACCCTTGTTACTGCCCCCAAAATCACGGGGTCAAGAGCAAACTCAACCCCGTGGCAAGGCCGTAGCAGCGGAGCGTGAAGGAAGACCCAGACCCACTGAAGGGACTGGATCCCCTGGAAAAAAGGGGGGCCCGGAGAGGTCAATGACGCCAGGCATCAAGACCCCACCAGGCGGTCACTTAGGCTGAGGTTACACCTTTCGTATCATCTTCGTATTGTTTTCTTATGCGTATCGCCGCGACGTCGTGCGCCTGAGTCACACTTTCGTTTTTTTTCCGTTTTTGTCAGCCGAGCACACTGATGTAGTACACTGCCAAAGCAGTAGGTGGCAGTAGGTAGCAAACATGAAGGCAATTTCAACCAATCAGAACGAATGTGCCAATACACTTCCTGGTGGAAGCTCCAGCAAAGAAAATGTCAATAAGGCAGGCGCCTATGCCGCGCCACCATCTTGCTATTTTACTCAATGCAGCAATTCTTTTTTCAGCAAAGCCTAATAAAAGTGCAATAAACAAAACGGATACATTCACTGTGTGTTCTGCCTGTCATTTGTTGATGAAACAAAACTAACATCAACACAAGTGACCACCAAGAGCGGATAGTTTAGTCTAAAAAACGATCGGTAGCATTGTTAGCTGCATGCTAACGTCAATGGAGTATGCCATTATAACAATATAGCATTGTGGCTAGAAGCTAACGTTAGCTCACGCTACTTAGCCAGCAGCAAAACTGATGATATCGCGAGCTATCAGTAGTTAGATAACATTAGAGACAACGCTGTGTGTATTAAACAAAGGTGAATAGATGACTGGGCCATTTTGTTTAATGCTTGTTAAGTTGAAAGAGGAACTCTGAGCTAACAGGGTCTGAATCCTGATAGCTCACGTTAGCCAGCTGCTCATGCAATCGGTAATGCTAGCAGAATGAATGGATGTAAACTTTATTTACCATATTGCATATGGGTACAATACAATACGGCTCAATACAAACAATTGTTAAGGGAATGCAGACTGTTGTAGCTTGGACTGGGGTCCTTATAACAATAACTTGACAACACATGGTAGCTGAAGCTATTTGGGACACGGAGCTCTGTCCCAAACACACACACTGTTGTCACCGGAAGGGCACGCAGATGGTATCTACTGCGCATGGGCGTTTTCGCAACAACTGCTCCGTGCTGACTACACGCTGTTGTCGACTCGTTTTTTTTGCGTATCTCCAAACGCAAACACAATTTTGCGTTTCAGCCGTATCCACAAAAAAACGCCAAAAAACGCATTTCTGTGTAGATAGGACATGAAACGTCGTCAAAAACGTATAAAAAAACGCCAGGAATACACTAGTCTAACCATAGCCATAGTGACACCGCCCCCCACATCGCCAGCGTATTCGGATAGGGCCCCTCCAAGAGCGGGCCCTTTCCCCCCAATAGTACACCGCCTGGCACACTGACCCTGTAACACAGGCCGTCCATGGCCGTAAAGCACTCAAAAAAGGTTAACCAACGGAAGCAGGCAGCGCACCGGGGAAACCAGGCAGCAGGCTGTAACCTGAGCCTGGAGCACTGCGGACGAGAGAGGCGCCAAAGGGATCAACTGAAAACAGCCCCCCCGGCGGAAGGGGCGTATGCTGGCATTGTTGCACACCATGACAAAGCCTCCACCAAAAAAAACCCGACCCAGAGGGGTCGAGGCAGAGAAGGCTGACACGATTGGCAGACGTCATGAACGTGCAGGGGCACACTCAACCGGGTAACCCGGGAGTTGACTCTGCTCCAACACACCAGGGAATCAACCACCCTCTTGGTACCACATGCGGTGGTTGTTCCTATAACCCATCAAGAAAAAACTCCAAAACACACCTGCGGGTATACACTGGCTATACCACAGTACAAGTGTTTCAGTTTTCAAAAAAGGGTTATTCCAGGCCTACGGGTCGACGAAACATTACTTCGGACCGGGCCCGGCGGCTCGGGAAGCACACAGGGTTACCAGAGAAGGTCCAAAAGACCACCCCAACAGCCCCCTCTTCGCCACACGTGAGAGAGGAGCGAAAAGAATGGAGAACCAGCCCTAAGCGTACTGCACTTGGTATTCCCAGGCGGTCTCCCAACCAGGTACTAACCAGGACCGAACCTGCTTAGCTTCCGAGATCGGACGAGATCGGGCGTGTTCAGGTTGGTATGGCCGTAAGCCATTACAATAGTGCAGAGTACAACATGTACCCGACAAAGGGTCTCCATAACGCCTAACCCTGTGACACCCGGGCCGACCCGGCATTTTTCCCCCCGAAAAAAGCACAAGTCCCTCAGGGTACCAGAACAGCAGCTCTGCGTCCCCGGCGGACAACGGGTTAACTGACCTGGACCAGCGCGACCAGAACCAGTCCCGTGCCCTAACCACGCCGACATGCCCACTCCAGGAGAGGGGGTAGGTATGCGTGTCGATCTAAAACATGAAAAGAGGGCGCCACACGGTCCCATTTGTACCGCGCTCAGTGGCCCACCCCAAGGGCGTGAGACCCCTCTACCTATGTTCTGATCTATTCCGTTAACATCCCCCAGATATTAACGAGAATTCGTCGAGACAACCTAGTAAACTGGCGCTCGGAAGAAACAAAACTCCATCCCAGTTGCCCTATAAAAACGCTGTTTTAATAACAAGCAACCAAGGCGCACCAGCCTCATGCATGATTCCCATCAGAAACACCCAGAGCCAGCACTTACATACGCGTCGAGACCCAAACACATCAATGGATAGTCTAACAAGACACCAGACATTGTTCCTCCAAGTCGCCTGGGAGAACGACAAGGAGCCGTCGTGCTTCATGTTCTTTCCTCTTTTTATTTAAAAAAGAAAGAAACACAGACTGACATGAATCCCACGTGACGCGGCTGAGGGTAAAAATTATTTTCATTTTTACATCCCACCACCCTCTCCACAGGGAGGAGACGGGAATCCCCAGAGAGACTTCCCACGCGAGCTGTATAGATTGAAAAGAATATTGCAACATTGAGCTATGTAACACTTGGGTTAGGGCTCTCCGAGGAGGAGGCACTGAACCAATACACACTCAATAATCGAATTGAATCGAATACACATACAATAGAGCAGAACTCCTTTTTGAAGTTCTACTCACCTTGACAATCTGACGAGGAGGCTCTGAAACTCTGAGGAGGCTCCCTCACAGGGAAGGAGAGTCCGAACTCACAGAAGGCACTTCTCCCCAAGGAGGAGCTTCGTGAGGAGGAGCTCTGACAACTCCCTGAAACAGATCCATAACATGGACCTGAACAACCCACGGAAGTCCTACCAATAGAGACGCGCTCAGTGACGTACTCTATGGCAGGGGAATTTCCACGGTGCACACGCCCAATCTTTCAGGGCATGGGACCAGAAAACTCCCCCCCCCCCTTACCCTGTAACATGCCGAACAGCAACGTGACAGGAACCCTGAAAGACAGGTGGTTGTAACCCCTGACCAATCAGAAAAGGGAAGGAAAGGTTTACCAGTTCACCCCTTTACGACTCCTCACCCATGATACGATGTAATGACAAATATAGCATGACCCAGTCATAGCATGCTACATGAGGCATCTAACAGTCTCACATAGCTCATGTACTAATCCTGCTACCTGAGTTTTACCAAGGAAAAAACACAGAACAGAGAGGGCCCCTTTAAGAGCCCCGGTCCAGACTTATGTGCTTCTGTGGGCCAAACCTAACCCAGTTGTAGATCACAAAGACACACACAACCCTTCATCACAACAAACAATGGCACAGTACACTCCTACTACAGAGGAATGCCGTTTTTCATAACGAGAGAAGACAGAATCCTCGATTATGTATTGGCCACAGGCCTTGCTAAGCACACATGATAAGTGACCAAACAATCTTTTCTTTAGGAAAAAATTGTTTCTCAAGCGGAAAGCACAACCCCAGCAATTAAGCTGAGGGTTACATCGTATCCCCACAAACACAGTGACACAATATATGTAATCAACATGTCTGAGAGGAGGGGGGGAAGGCCCAGGGAAACCGGGGGATCACCTCTCCTACCTTACCCTTGATACGACCAAGTTGAACAGGTAACCCTGTTAATATGTGAACACACTGTTCATTGTCATCACAGGCTGAGAAAGAAGTCATTCCTCAATCACATGTCACTAAGCATAGCTTCACAGGTTAATTAACCCCCTTAGTTGTGAGTTCACCCACGTTACAAACGTTACATGAACACACATGCTCTCGTCACAACTAACCAGATCATTTTTACACATGTAAACAACAACGCAGATTCTATGGAGAGAGAAGCTATACCAGTGACAAGACAATTCACACACAACACGCGTCGTATCCTCAATGTATTGCAGCAACACACATTTTGGAAAACATCGTTATTACAAAACATTTAGAAGGGAAGGAAAGAAGAAGTGTTTAAAGTCCGGTCGGGACGCGTTTTCCTTAATGCCAAGCAAGCAGTGCAAAAATGCTTCCGCATTCGTCACCGCACGCCAGTGCGGTAAAGCGCCCTTCTTTTCAGGCCCCGCTTAGACAAATGCTACCGTGCGTGCACCGGCGGCGGCGTGCTCGCTCAGGTGCGTGCGTGCGCCGGCGTGCTCGCGCGAGGTGCCCGCGCATGCGCATGAGATCCCGCCTTGGTTCGACACGAGCGGAGATCAATATATATAAGTCACCGCCCCTTATTCAGTATCTAGAAATAGCTCAATTGGCAAGGCCACATGGCTGTGGATCCTATGGCTCGTTTGCTGGCGAGTTCGAATCCCATCGAAAATATTTTTTAACGTGATTTTTTTTTAACGTGTATTCTTTCGCCGGTTAAGGTTAGGCATGGTTAAGGTTAAGGTTAAGGTTAGGCATTGTTTCGGAGTTGGTTAAGGTTAGAACGGTTAAGTTTAGGCGCTGTTAAGGAGCTGGTTAAGGTTAGAGTTTGTCAAAGAGAATGGCAATATAATTTCTATGGTTAAGGTTAGGCATGGTTAAGGTTAAGGTTAAGGTTAGGCATTGTTTCGGAGTTGGTTAAGGTTAGAACGGTTAAGTTTAGGCGCTGTTAAGGAGCTGGTTAAGGTTAGAGTTTGTCAAAGAGAATGGCAATAGACAGCCTATTTCCGCGCGACCTGGGCGCTGGGCGGCGGAAAATGAAAGGCGCATTACTGCACGCCACTACGGTAAATTTTTGCACTGCTTGCTTGGCATAAAGCTACACGCGGTCGGGACTCCTACCCTGAGCGCAGGCCGAGAGAACTGCAATCTGGTTAACGGGACACCGAAGTTGAACACGGCATCTCCTGTGTTGGCGACGAGGGTAACGTCGCTGCGCCACCCAGCCGCTACGTTTCTCCATGTTGACGCAGTCCTCGCTGGCAGGGCTCGCGGTGTAGGTTCGACTAACATCCTCTGTCAAAGATGACGTCGTAGTCAGAGTGTTTTAAGGCATGTTATAGTCATAGCAACGTTCAACAGTGTAGCATTAAGCTAACAGCCGCTCTCGACTGATAGCAACAAGCTAACGTGTCCTAGCCTAGTGACACAACGGGCTAGCGCCGCAGCTAACAGCTGACTGGCTAACAGGTAGGCCACAACTAGCACGCAAGCTAAGCAGCTATCACCTGAACTGTACACAACGACATAACAAGCCACACTTCAGACAGGCCGCCGTCTGAAACCCTCCTCATCTTTAAGAGAGAAGAGAAAAAGAAATGTCAACACAGTTTACAACAGTGATTTTACCAGACATACGGCGGAGCCGGCACAAGTCCCATCTGGGCTGCAGCCGACTTGAACATGGATCTTCCGATAACGAACATCCATGCCCAAATTTCCTCGTTTAGGGTGTACTTCCACTCAAGTGAAAGATGGGGCCTGCACGGGACAGAGAAGCATCCGCTTGTCCAGAGAATCCCGGGTTTTAACCAGGCCTCTGTCGCGGCCCACTAGTTGACTATCATGGGCTTCAGACCAAGATCCTCCGTCCGCCGCTTAAGAAGCCGAGCAGAGGACCCCAATCTGGGGCCAGTGTTCGTAAAATTGTCAGCTAACCCCCACAGCATCAACAGACAACCAGAGCTCGCAAGCAAAACAGTACTTACCCCACCCTGGAAGCCACCGCTTCCTCACAACAGTCGGTGCTTCCCACAGTCCAGCTGCATGGCCGGAGGGCCAAACCCATCCAGCCGCAGCAAGGAGGACTGCAGTTGGGGAGCATGTCAGCGGCGCGAGCCCCTAATACGAAAAGCCGGTGGAGGTCACACAGAATGATCATCATCTTCCAGACACTCCAGTGACGAAGACAATATCGCCGTATTTTCTCGAAAATAGTGAGAGAAAAAATAAAGATATAATGTCAACGTATCTCCTTGTTCTTCTGTTTTCCTTTCCTCAGACTAAATATTTTCTCCACGTAAAGTGGGTATATAACAGGCACTTCCTTGTGGATGAAATTTGAGAAGGAGATGAGTGTGTGGCCCCACCCCTGCTTATGTAGGCAGCAGATGGGGGTGTGGTCAGACGGATGTTGGTATGTAAAGGTACATTTTTAAATGTATTCAGTGCATATCCACTGAAGCGAGATATATGCAACTGATGCTGAGCGTAAGCCATAATGAAATAGAACCACCTCCAGCTCAACATCAGTAAGACAAAGGAGATGGTGGTGGATCTTCGGCGGAGGAAGAGGAAGCCCCCAACTCCCATCACCATCCGGGGGGTGGAGGTTGAGATGGTGGAGAATTGTAAATTCTTGTGTGTTCTCACAACAAACTGGACTGGACGCGTCTATACCTTCCGCAACGGAATTCGGTTTCCGGGTTCCTCTGATTGGCCGCGACCGCCACGTGACCCGCCCCCCTATCCAGCGCTGCCGTTGCCGCGCCCGGCAGAGGCGAGCGGCCGCGGACTCGCTCGCTTCCTCAATTTATACGCATGGAAGTATTGACTGAATGAATGAATGAATGAAAACTTTATTTAACAGATTGCAGAATGGGTACAATACAGTACGGCTCAATACACACAATTGTTAAGGGGATGCAGACCTGAGAAAGACGTTTGTCTTGTTTACATCAGGGTCCCCCATTTTCAATTCATATAGAACGACTACGCCGTAACAAATCATTAAAAAAATATACCGTTAACTGGAATATGTTGTGCCTTTACACATATGTTGCATTATGTAATTGGTTTGTCATGACAAACAAATAAAAAAATCGCGATTTACCCGCTGGCTACAACAACACACAGTGACTGCATGTAGTCACTGTGTGTTGATGTTGTAGCCACCTCCTCAGAGGCAGGCGTACTAAGCTCCCCCTTAAGCTCCAGAAGAGAGGGGAGAGGCTGAAAACCTGCAGTTCTTGCCCGACTGATGGGAGCCGAATCCCCGGATCCGATTTGTCTGATGAATACCCCCAAAACATGGAGGTCCCGAATGCATGGAAGTATTGATTGCGCCGTAACAAATCATTAAAAAAAGATACCGTTAACTGGAATATGTTGTGCCTTTACACATATGTTGGATTATGTAATTGGTTTGTCATGACAAACAAATAAAATATCGCATCGCCGGCTGTCTCTGGCTTGCTCCAGCGGACACCAGAGCTCAGCCCGCGGCGAGGCGCGAGCGGCATCGCTGAGCTCTGGCTCTGACTACATGCAGTCACTGAGTGTTGTTGTAGGCAGCGGGTAAATCGCGATTTTTTTATTTGTTTGTCATGACAAACCAATTACATAATCCAACATATGTGTAAAGGCACAACATATTCCAGTTAACGGTATATTTTTTTAATGATTTGTTACGGCGTAGTCGTTCTATATGAATTGAAAATGGGGGACCCTGATGTAAACAAGACAAACGTCTTTCTCAGGTCTGCATCCCCTTAACAATTGTGTGTATTGAGCCGTACTGTATTGTACCCATTCTGCAATCTGTTAAATAAAGTTTTCATTCATTCATTCATTCATTCATTCATTCATTCATTCATTCAGTCAATACTTCCATGCGTATAAATTGAGGAAGCGAGCGAGTCCGCGGCCGCTCGCCTCTGCCGAGCGCGGCAACGGCAGCGCTGGATAGGGGGGGGCGGGTCACGTGGCGGTCGCGGCCAATCAGAGGAACCCGGAGACCGAATTCCGTTGCGGAAGGTATACACGCGGACTGGACGCCTGTAACTGTTCCGCAACTGTAAGTTACTTCCGGGGTAGGCCTGATTGGCCCCGACAGGCACGTGACGCGCAACTTTCTCTGCCGCGCGGCACGCTCCGCGGAGCGGAGCGGCAGAGCTTGCGGAATTATGTAACCGCCCTAATCCGCCATGATTTTCATTTGGTGCTTCAGCTCACCTGGCAGAGCAGCGGTCCTGCGGTCCGTTGTTGACGAGTTCGAATCCCATCAATTTTTTTTTTTTAACGTGATTTTTTTTTTAACGTGTATTCTTTCGCCGGTTAAGGTTAGGCATGGTTAAGGTTAAGGTTAGGCATTGTTTCGGAGTTGGTTAAGGTTAGAACGGTTAAGTTTAGGCGCTGTTAAGGAGCTGGTTAAGGTTAGAGTTTGTCTTAGAGAATGGCAATATTCTTTCTATGGTTAAGGTTAGGCATGGTTAAGGTTAAGGTTAAGGTTAGGCATTGTTTCGGAGTTGGTTAAAGTTAGGACGGTTAAGTTTAGGCGCTGTTAAGGAGCTGGTTAAGGTTAGAGTTCGTCTTAGAGAATGGCAATAGACAGCCTATTTCCGCGCGACAGCTCTCAGCAGCCTCGTTGCGCGTCCTGAAGCTGCCGCGTCACGTGCCTGTCGGGGCCAATCAGGCCTACCCCGGAAGTAATTTACAGTTGCGGAACCGGTACAGGCGGACTGGACGGACAACACAGAGGCCCTCTACTCAGGAAGGGACAGAGCAGACTGTTCTTCCTGAGAGGGCTCAGGTCCTTCAATGTCTGCAGCAAACTGCTGCAGATGTTCTACCAGTCTGTGGTGGCTAGTGTCGTTTTCTTCGCTGTGGTATGCTGGGGGGCCAACACCAACACAGACAAATTAAACAAACTGGTGAAGAACGCAAGCTCTGTGGTGGGAGCTGACCTGGACAGTCTGGAGGTGGTGGCAGAGGGGAGGACGAGGAGGAAGCTATATGCTATCATTGAGAACCCCTGCCACCCCCTCCATGACGAGCTGACAGCAATGCGGATCATGTTTAGCCACAGACGCATCCTCCCCCGAAATACCACAAAGCGCTTCGGGCAGTCCTTTGTGCCAGTAGCAATCAAGCTCCACAACCAGGCCAGGACGGGCTAACTGCCGCGGACTAGAGGATCTGATATGTGGACTATAACAACATCCTGAAATATACTTTTTAGCTCTATTTTAGCTATATTTATTACGTCTGTCTTTGTTTTTAACATTAATTGCTGTTGATGCTGTGATGGACACATTAATCTCCCTATGAGATTAACCTATAAATAAAGGTTTTCAATTCAATTCTCTGAAATATTATAATAAGTCTACGGTACCTGTATTCTCCGAAATATAATGAGTACCTGTACCTGTATTCTCTGAAATATTATGAGTCTACCTGTATTCTCATATTAATGAGTCTACCTGTATTCTCTGAAATATTATGAGTCTACCTGTATTCTCATATTATAATGAGTCTACCTGTATTCTCTGAAATATTATGAGTCTACCTGTATTCTCCAAAATATTATGAGTCTACCTGTATTCTCCTAAATATTATAATTTTAATATTTTCTGATGACTGCGATAGTGGGATGTATAAAGGACGGTGACGAGAGGGAATACCGGGAACTGGTAGTGGACTTCGTCACATGGTGCGATAAAAACCACCTGCAGCTAAATGTGGCGAAGACCAGGGAACTGGCTGTGGAGCTGGGGAGGAGGAGGAGTGCACCTGTCACCCGTTTCCATCAGGGGAGTCGATGTGGACATGGTTGAGGAGTACAAATACCTCAGTGTGCACATCGACAACAAACTAAATGGGTCAAAACACGCAGAGGCACTGTACAAGAAGGGCCAGAGCCGACTCTACTTCCTCAGAAGGCTGAGATCCTTCAATGTCTGTACAAGGATGTTGAGGATGTTCTATGAGTCGGTGGTGGCGGGCGCCTTCTTGTACGCTGTGACCTGCTGGGGCAGCGGAAGGAGAGCAGGGGACACAAACAGGCTGGATAAGCTGGTCAGGAAGGCCAGTAGCGTGGTTGGGGTGGAGCTGGACTCCCTAGCGAGGGTGGCGGAGAGGAGGAGCCTTGCTAAGCTCCAGGCCATCAGGGAAAACCCCTCCCAAACACTATACACAGACTTGGCTGACAAGAGGAGCATGTTCAGTGCTAGGCTCACACTACCTAAATGCAGCACTGAACGGCACAGGAAGTCCTTCATTCCAACAGCCATCAGACTATACAATGCATCACTGTGCCTCACTGCATCACTGAGCACAGAGTGACAGTTACCATCTTCCTGGACTCTTACTTTGAAACAGCACTGTGCAATATTACACATACTGCAGACCTCAGTATATTTTTACTGTATTTATTTACTGTATATTTTATTCCATTTTTATTTGATTTGTTTTGTTATTCTTATTCGTGACCTGTTCTGTCTAAATGTTTAATGTTGAGCGATTTGCAGTGTCAAATTTCCCTCGGGATAATAAAAGTATTTCTATTCTATTCTATTCTATTCTATAATGAGTCTACCTGTATTCTCTTAAATATTATGAGTCTACCTGTATTCTCTTAAATATTATGAGTATACCTGTATTCTCCTAAATATTATAATGAGTCTACCTGTACTCTCTTAAATATTATAATGAGTCTACCTGCATTCTCTTAAATATTATAATGAGTCTACCTGTACTCTCTTAAATATTATAATGAGTCTATATTCTCTTAAATATTATAATGAGTCTACCTGTATTCTCTTAAATATTATAATGAGTCACCTGCATTCTCTTAAATATTATAATGTCTACCTGTATTCTCTTAAATATTATAATGAGTCTATTCTCCTAAATATTATAATGAATATACCTGTATTTTCTTAAATATTATAATGAGTCTACCTGTATTATCCTAAATATTATAATGAGTCTACCTGTATTCTCTTAAATATTATGAGTCTACCTGTATTCTCTTAAATATGATGAGTATACCTGTATTCTCCTAAATATTATAATGAGTCTACCTGTATTCTCTTAAATATTATGAGTTTAATATGGAACAGATGAGTTTAGTATAGAACACCTGTTAATAATATGAGGGGTTTAGTATAGAACAGCTATGAGGAGTTTAGTATTGAACACCTGTTATGGAAGTACTGTTACGCACGCACACACGTTATCTTGAGCAAGGCACTTTAAGCCACAACTGCTCAGTGGTCAACAGTGTCAGACTGTGGTTGTAGGCCTACTGGGCAGCTCCTAGTGGTCAACCGTGTCAGACTGTGGGTGTACTGCATGGGCAGCTCCTATAGTGGTCAACAGTGTCAGACTGTGGGTGTACTGCATGGGCAGCTCCTAGTGGTCAACAGTGTCAGACTGTGGGTGTACTGCATGGGCAGCTCCTATAGTGGTCAACAGTGTCAGACTGTGGGTGTACTGCATGGGCAGCTCCTATAGTGGTCAACAGTGTCAGACTGTGGGTGTACTGCATGGGCAGCTCCTAGTGGTCAACAGTGTCAGACTGTGGGTGTACTGCATGGGCAGCTCCTATAGTGGTCAACAGTGTCAGACTGT
The DNA here is from genome assembly GCF_963971535.1 of Notolepis coatsorum. NCBI lineage: Eukaryota > Metazoa > Chordata > Actinopteri > Aulopiformes > Paralepididae > Notolepis > Notolepis coatsorum. The sequence continues at coordinate 158,575,186 of NC_140165.1, read as the reverse complement.
GGGTGTACTGCATGGGCAGCTCCTAGTGGTCAACGGTGTCAGACTGTGGTTGTACTGCATGGGCAGCTCCTATAGTGGTCAACAGTGTCAGACTGTGGTTGTACTGCATGGGCAGCTCCTATAGTGGTCAACAGTGTCAGACTGTGGTTGTACTGCATGGGCAGCTCCTATAGTGGTCAACAGTGTCAGACTGTGGTTGTACTGCATGGGCAGCTCCTATAGTGGTCAACAGTGTCAGACTGTGGTTGTACTGCATGGGCAGCTCCTATAGTGGTCAACAGTGTCAGACTGTGGGTGTACTGCATGGGCAGCTCCTATAGTGGTCAACAGTGTCAGACTGTGGTTGTACTGCATGGGCAGCTCCTATAGTGGTCAACAGTGTCAGACTGTGGTTGTACTGCATGGGCAGCTCCTATAGTGGTCAACAGTGTCAGACTGTGGTTGTACTGCATGGGCAGCTCCTATAGTGGTCAACAGTGTCAGACTGTGGTTGTACTGCATGGGCAGCTCCTATAGTGGTCAACAGTGTCAGACTGTGGTTGTACTGCATGGGCAGCTCCTATAGTGGTCAACAGTGTCAGACTGTGGTTGTACTGCATGGGCAGCTCCTATAGTGGTCAACAGTGTCAGACTGTGGGTGTACTGCATGGGCAGCTCCTAGTGGTCAACAGTGTCAGACTGTGGTTGTAGGCCTACTGGGCAGCTCCTAGTGGTCAACCGTGTCAGACTGTGGGTGTACTGCATGGGCAGCTCCTATAGTGGTCAACAGTGTCAGACTGTGGGTGTACTGCATGGGCAGCTCCTAGTGGTCAACAGTGTCAGACTGTGGGTGTACTGCATGGGCAGCTCCTATAGTGGTCAACAGTGTCAGACTGTGGGTGTACTGCATGGGCAGCTCCTATAGTGGTCAACAGTGTCAGACTGTGGGTGTACTGCATGGGCAGCTCCTAGTGGTCAACAGTGTCAGACTGTGGGTGTACTGCATGGGCAGCTCCTATAGTGGTCAACAGTGTCAGACTGTGGGTGTACTGCATGGGCAGCTCCTAGTGGTCAACGGTGTCAGACTGTGGTTGTACTGCATGGGCAGCTCCTATAGTGGTCAACAGTGTCAGACTGTGGTTGTACTGCATGGGCAGCTCCTATAGTGGTCAACAGTGTCAGACTGTGGTTGTACTGCATGGGCAGCTCCTATAGTGGTCAACAGTGTCAGACTGTGGTTGTACTGCATGGGCAGCTCCTATAGTGGTCAACAGTGTCAGACTGTGGTTGTACTGCATGGCAGCTCCTATAGTGGTCAACAGTGTCAGACTGTGGGTGTACTGCATGGGCAGCTCCTATAGTGGTCAACAGTGTCAGACTGTGGTTGTACTGCATGGGCAGCTCCTATAGTGGTCAACAGTGTCAGACTGTGGTTGTACTGCATGGGCAGCTCCTATAGTGGTCAACAGTGTCAGACTGTGGTTGTACTGCATGGGCAGCTCCTATAGTGGTCAACAGTGTCAGACTGTGGTTGTACTGCATGGGCAGCTCCTATAGTGGTCAACAGTGTCAGACTGTGGTTGTACTGCATGGGCAGCTCCTATAGTGGTCAACAGTGTCAGACTGTGGTTGTACTGCATGGGCAGCTCCTATAGTGGTCAACAGTGTCAGACTGTGGTTGTACTGCATGGGCAGCTCCTATAGTGGTCAACAGTGTCAGACTGTGGTTGTACTGCATGGGCAGCTCCAATGTGAGGAACTGTGTGAAGCAGGGTGTTGCTGAGAAAAGAGATAACGTGGTGAGGTCACTCACCCTTCCGTCAAAGCTTAAACATTTCATTAAACAAATTATTAAGTTATCCTAGTTTTCAGTAATTTATTGAATATACTTATTCCATAATGAAACCATGTGTGTGCTGTTCTAGGCGTGGGCTTTTGGTAATAATTAGGGCATAGCCTAGAATCCACTCGACTCGAGCCCTATGTGATTTTTTTCCTTTTCCTTTTCATATTCGTTCCCCGCCTACCTGAATGGATGGATGGATATACCTTTCAGGATGTGTCATTCAGTACGCGCGCGAAACATGTCGCACCTTCCTTCACGGGCGACGTTCATGTTAACGGATGAATGAATGAATGAATGAATGAATGAATGAATGAATGAATGAATGAATGAATGAATGAAAACTTTATTTAACAGATTGCAGAATGGGTACAATACAGTACGGCTCAATACATACAATTGTTAAGGGGATGCAGACCTGAGAAAGACGTTTGTCTTGTTTCCATCAGGGTCCCCCATTTTCATTTCATATAGACATTTATGACATACACAACATACATGACATTTATGGCATAGGGACATATATGTATTTAGTACTGATACATTTGTGACATAATATACAGTACTGTTACCCCTAGATCCTGACAGAGTATATACATATGAAAGGGAGGGGACTGTACATTAGGAGGGGGTGGGTGGGTGGGAGGGAAATATCCAGAGTTTAGTGACGTTTCTTTCCGAACTAGCGGGGACGGGTTTAATCAATTAATTGCAAATAGTTACGAATGATAAAGAAATACAAAAGGCGGAATCTTCGAGATAACGCTCATTCCACTTAACTTGAGACTGAGACTGAGAGAGAGAGAGAGAGAGAGAGAGAGAGAGAGAGAGAGAGAGAGAGAGAGAGAGAGAGAGAGAGAGAGAGAGAGAGAGAGAGAGAGAGAGAGAGAGAGAGAGAGAGAGAGAGAGAGAGAGAGAGAGAGAGAGAGAGAGAGAGAGAGAGAAGAGAGAGAGAGAGAGAGAGACGACATCCGTGTCCACCGCTCATGGACTTACACTTACTTACTAGTAGAGGGGCACATTGAAGACTTGGACAAAGTCGGGGACAGTTTGAGCGATGGGATGCTGCAGATCAGCGGAGGGCAAAGAGAACCAGCGGATCAATGAGGAGATTGAGAAACAGCTGCGGAGAGACAAGAAGGACTCGCGCAGAGAACTGAAGCTGCTGCTGTTAGGTGAGCATCATTATACCTGAGCTATAGCTTCTTCCCCCAGGCCATCAGAGTCCTGAACAATGAACATTGAGTACCACAGAACACTGAACTATCCACACATAAGCACACATGAGCACACACACGACACGCACGCTGTGCACGCTCACACACTAGCAGCCACTTTAACACTTCAACATGAGCGGGCACACACTCATGCGCACACACTCACACTTATTGCCAAAGGAAAGGCCACTTTAAATCAGTATTAGCAACAGTAACAGTGTATTGCACTACCAAAGCTACCTAGCATGTCCTATATGCTCTGTAAATAACTATGTACAGATACCGATTTTGATGTCACACCATGTTACCTGTTATTGCAAAAAAATAATTGTATTGGATTCTATTATATGTTGTACCCACTATATTGCACATCGTTGCGGGCAAGACCACCCGCATTTCATTGTATACTCGTATTCCGTGACAAATAAAACTCTTGACTTGACTTGACTAGACAGACCGACCCACCACACCACTGATTGATTGATTGATTGAAAACTTTAGTAACAGATTGCAGAATGGGTACAGTACAGTACAGCTCAATATACAATTGTTAAGGGGATGCAGACCAGAGAAAGACTTTCATCTTGTTTACATCAGGGTCCCCCATTTTCAATTCATCGTAACATATATGACATACATGATATACAGATAGACCTACTGCTACATCTATACATCGCCCCCATCGCTTCCTGATTCTACTGCGCATGCGCACCAACCGACCTGTAGGAGTCGCTGTCCACAACGCCCGATCCCCACCCATCAGTTTCCCACCCCCTAATACTGCCAATGTGTATTAGTACGGACGACCAGCTAAACTGAAAGCAATGTGGAACGCTGGGCTCGAACAGGCGAACCCAGCGTCTCCAGTATTCGTGGTGAGCGCCTTGCCCACTGCACCACGTAGCCGCCCTCCCGTAGGTGTTTTTTGAGAGTGTTTTTGAAAGTGGGTAGTGATTCACATTCCTTTACAGCTTTGGGTAGGGCGTTCCACATTGATGTGGCATAATTGCGAAACGTGTTTAGTCCCTTGTTTGAGCCGAATCTGGGTTTAACATGATTTGTGGAGCTCCCTCTGGTGTTGTGATCGTGGTATTCACTGACCTTTGGGAAGTATTTTGACATGTATATGGGTACCTTGGTCGTGTAGTGTATCTTGTAGACCAGGCCCATTGCAAGTTGCTGTACTCTGTCGTCTACTCTAAGCCATCCTAGGTTGTCAAAGTGGGCAGGGGTGAGGTGGGTTCTATAGGAGTAAGGTCAAGCAGTAGTCTGACCAGTTTGTTTTGAGATGTTTGTAATTTTGTTTTTAGCGCCTTTGAGGTGCTTTGGTACCATGAGGTGCAAGCATAGTCGTAGTACCCTTGAATGAGTGCTCCTGCCAGAGTCTTCAGGATATTCTTGTTTACCAGTGAGGAGATCCGGTACAAGAATCGAGTTCGTTGGTTGACTCTTTTTTTATTACATTGGATGCCATTTTGTCACAGGAAAGATTTGCCTCTAGGATGGAACCCAGGTAGACCTATCTTCTTTCCTAGTGACAATATTGTCACCCACTGTAACTGAGAAGCTGTCGGTCTTGCTGAGTTTGTTATTTGAACCGAAGAGAATGGACTCTGTTTTGCCCATGTGTAATGATAGTTTGTTATCAGCGAGCCATATGCAGACTTTGCCTAGTTCTGAGCTGAGGGTTTTTTCAACCTGTAACTTGTTCTTGTCAGAGACCAGCAAGGCTGAGTCGTCCGCAAACAGGAACAAGTTGCAGTCACAAGCTGACAACATGTCATTTGCATAAATTATAAGTCTACAACGTTTCGAGCAATCGAGCAGTCATGGGGCATGACGAAGGCTTTTTTGAATTACAAATGCAGACAACACACACATACACACACACACACACACACACACACACACACACACACACACACACACACACACACACACACAGCCAGGTGGTCGGAGAACAAAGAGGATTATACTCTGTGTCGTTCTAATTCAATTAACTCTCTATTAAATAACTTAGAAAAACAGAAACTACCCTTGACTTGAAATGACTCATTCTCAAGTATTCATTAGGCCATCATCATTACTTTTGTCCTCCCAAGAAAACCCAAAACACAATTTTAAAGGTGCTGTAAGTGGTATTTTTTGTTTGTTAAAATAAAATAAATGGTCTACATGTTAAAATAATAGTTCTAAATTCTGAAATTCTTCTGCACAGTAAATTTTGCTGAGTAAATTTTACTCAAACTGAGTACAATTTTACTCACTTGGGCTCAAATGGACTCGGTTTGAGTAAAATGTACTCTGCGAAATTTCAGTTACAGTGGGTGACAATATTGTCACAAGGAAAGAAGATATTACCTACCTGGGTTCCATCCTAGAGGCAAATCTTTCCTGTGACAAAATGGCATCCAATGTAATAAAAAAAGTCAACCAACGAACTCGATTCTTGTACCGGATCTCCTCACTGGTAAACAAGAATACCCTGAAGACTCTAGCAGGAGCACTCATTCAAGGGTACTACGACTATGCTTGCACCTCATGATACCAAAGCACCTCAAAGGCACTAAAAATCAAATTACAAACATCTCAAAACAAGCTAGTCAGACTACTGCTTGACCTGACTCCTAGAACCCACCTCACCCCTGCCCACTTTGACAACCTAGGATGGCTTAGAGTAGACGACAGAGTACAGCAACTTGCAATGGGCCTGGTCTACAAGATACACTACGCGACCAAGGTACCCATGTACATGTCAAAATACTTCCCAAAGGTCAGTGAATACCACGATCACAACACCAGAGGGAGCTCCACAAATCATGTTAAACCCAGATTCGGCTCAAACAAGGGACTAAACACGTTTCGCAATTATGCCACATCAATGTGGAACGCCCTACCCAAAGCTGTAAAGGAATGTGAATCACTACCCACTTTCAAAAACACTCTCAAAAAACACCTAAGGGAGACTGCAACTCGAAACTGGCCCCTGTAAATGTCCGAACACAACCCCCTCCAATGTACAGTAAATTACCAAGTATGGTCTTGTCAATAATCCAATGTACAGTTTTGTTTGTACAGTTGTACAGTGTCCCCCACCCACCCCTCCTACCCAACCCCCCCCCCCCCCCCCACTCCTACCCAACCCCCCCCCCCCACCTCCAATGTACAGTCCCCCCCCACCCCCACCTACCCAATCCAATGTACAGTTTCTACGTCAAATGTATATACTCTTTTTTTTCTGGACTCTTTTTGTATCACAAACAGTACTGTAATTGCAAATCTGGTATGTCATAAATGTATAGATGTAGCAGTACTGTCTATCTGTATGTCATGTATGTCATATATGTTACGATGAATTGAAAATGGGGGACCCTGATGTAAACAAGACGAAAGTCTTTCTCTGGTCTGCATCCCCTTAACAATTGTATGTATTGAGCTGTACTGTACTGTACCCATTCTGCAATCTGTTAATAAAGTTTTCAATCAATCAATCAATCAATCCCGTTATTGTGTGTTTACTGCAGAGTAGAGGGACTGGGAGACCCATACTGACCAAATACTATATCAGTGATGGCTGTCACAATGTAGATCTTTTTAACACTTATTTTAATAATAAATACAAAAAAATATCACCTTTAATTCAGGCTTTAATTCGATTGCATTGGAAGTAATTTGAAGCAAACAATGGGATTACACTGCTGTGACTGTGATTGACATACACTGTATGTGGGATTGGGGTTCATTAATATTTATTAAATAATGATTAGTAACCTATACATAATAAAAAATACTATGTGCCGTTTGAAATCGAATTGAGCTGAATTACAGTAAATTAATTTGAACCATTTATGAATTGCATTTTACACAGTTTTGTTTGAATAAAATTAGCTGATAGTTAAAAGATTACCGGATGACACTCAGTTTTTACAGTGTAGGTGAAAAGCAGTGGACAAAAAGCTCCAGATACAGTATGGCGAGGCAGAGACGCCCAGGTGAAATAGGCTACACCATTCAAAATGTTTAAGTATTTGACAATAAATGGATGTACTACCATGCTTGAATATGAAAAGTACACAGCCAGTGAGGTAAAGTACAATACTTCAAAACTGTACTTTAATAATAATAATAATAATAATAAACTTTATTTATATAGCACCTTTCATACAAGGATTGCAGTTCAAAGTGCTTTAAATAATAAATAAAACAACCTTTCTGCGCCCTCTCTTTCTAAAACTTGGTCTGTAAAATCGTCCACACTTTCTTGTAGGTGGGAATCCGTAATTGACCACAGACACCCAGCCTCAGCTAGTGGGGCGCAGGGATAAAATAAAACAACATAAAATAAAAACAAAATGAATAATAAACACATATACGCAGTATAAAATAGTGCAAGATAAATTAGTAGTGCAAGTAATTTAAGTGCAGTGATAAAGGCATAAGATTAATCAAATGCTTTGATAAAAAGATGCCTTTTAAAAATTTCTAGCGTGTTCGCTTCCCTGATATTTATGGGTAATGTGTTCCACAATTTTGGGGCGTAATTGACAAAGGCTGCATCACCGATCTTCTCATGACTGTTTCTAGTGACCTCTACTATAGACCTGCATCTAATGATCGCAGTGTAGCTGGTGTGTAGTTCATGAGAGAGTTAGCAATGTAGCTATAGGTCCTTGTCCATTTAGACTTTAGAGCTTTGTATGTGAGGAGGAGGACCTTGAAGTCAATTCTGAAAGACTTTAGCACCAGACTTGTGTATAAGTAGCCTTGTGATGTTCCACCTCCTATCCATGGAAATTAGCCAAATTGTAATAGCTAGATGGAAATGGCCCACAGTGCAGCCTGGGGCAGGATGTTGGGTTAGTGTCCTAGCTGCTGTGGCTGGGCTTCATGCAAAACCCATGCAAATCCCAGCCACGAGTAGACTATTCCCTGCTTGGACGGCTCTCCTCGAAAATACATCCCTCTAAAAACACAGACCGCAGTCGCTCTTTAGGGAACAGTTCACTGCATTGAAGAAGCCTGTATGATCCATCCAAAAAGCACTGGCACCTGTGTTTTTGGCTTTTGTTATTATTAGTAGGCCTAATGCTAGTGGAAGTCAATGGGTTCCATTAGCATGCCTCTGAAAAAACGTTACGTTAGTCTTTCTATTGACTATATTCATACGGCAGCCATTTAGCTCTCATGTCACGCTCAGGTTGGGATTGCTTCCCACCCTGTTGGAGAAATCCCAACCTGAGCATGACATAAGAGCAAAATGGCCGTCGTGTGAATATGGTCAATATAGGTAACAATGTTGTCAAATGGTTAAGAGGTTATTCGGAAGGTGACACACTGACCTCAGCTCGGAACTAGGCAAAATCTGCATATGGCTCGCTGATAACAAACTATCATTACACATGGGCAAAACAGAGTCCATTCTCTTCGGTTCAAATAACAAACTCAGCAAGACCGACGGCTTCTCAGTTACAGTGTGGGTGACAATATTGTCACAAGGAAAGATGAAATTACCTACCTGGGTTCCATCCTAGAGGCTAATCTTTCCTGTGACAAAATGGCATCCAATGTTATAAAAAAAGTCAACCAACGAACTTGATTCTTGTACCGGATCTCCTCTCTGGTAAACAAGAATACCCTGAAAACTCTGGCAGGAGCACTCATTCAAGGGTACTACGACTATGCTTGCACCTCATGGTACCAAAGCACCTCAAAGGCGCTAAAAACAAAATTACAAACATCTCAAAACAAACTGGTCAGACTACTGCTTGACCTTACTCCTAGAACCCACCTCACCCCTGCCCACTTTGACAACCTATAGGATGGCTTAGAGTAGACGACAGAGTACAGCAACTTACAATGGGCCTGGTCTACAAGATACACTACACGACCAAGGTACTGCACCTACGGGAGGCTGCAATTCGAAACTGGCCACCATAAATGCCCAAAACCCCCACCACCTCCTAATAGACAGTCTCCTCCCCACCGCATGTATATATTCCCTCCCCGCCGTATGTATATTTCCCTCCCACCCACCCACCCCCTCCTAATGTACAGTCCCCTCCCCATCATATGTATATACTCTGTCAGGATCTAGGGGTAACAGTACTGTATATTTGAATACCGCCTATGTCACAAATGTATCAGTACTAAATACCTATATGTCCCTATGCCATAAATGTCATGTATGTTGTGTATGTCATAAATGTCTATATGAATTGAAAATGGGGGACCCTGATGGAAACAAGACAAACGTCTTTCTCAGGTCTGCATCCCCTTAACAATTGTATGTATTGAGCCGTACTGTATTGTACCCATTCTGCAATCTGTTAAATAAAGTTTTCATTCATTCATTCATACCCATGTACATGTCAAAATACTTCCCAAAGGTCAGTGAATACCACGATCACAACACCAGAGGGAGCTCCACAAATCATGTTAAACCCAGATTCGGCTCAAACAAGGGACTAAACACGTTTCGCAATTATGCCACATCAATGTGGAATGCCCTACCCAAAGCTGTAAAGGAATGTGAATCACTACCCACTTTCAAAACCACTCTCAAAGAACACCTACGGGAGACTGCAATTCGAAACTGGCCCCTGCAAATGTCCTAACCCAACCCCCTCCAATGTACAGTAAATTACCAAGTATGGCTTTGTCAATATTCCAATGTACAGTTTTGCTTGTACAGTGTACAGTGTCGTGCACATCTCGAGAACCATTCATACGATCGACTTCAGGCTCGGTGGGTGTATTCCAAGTGAGTGCAGTGTGTCAAATCTGGTGCCATTTGGCCAGACGGTGGTGCTATAATAACAAACATTGCGTTTGGCCTGTAACTTTTGAACTGTAACTCTCTGAAACGAATTGTCTTTTTCCTCAATTCTGTGGGTCCAGACAAATCCATCCACAAGCCATGCCCATTTGGCCAGATGGTGGCTCTATAACAACAATGTATCTGGAAACATGGCGGGTGTAGTACTGAGAACACGTAGTCAATCACAAGTTCTGTTCTTTTAACAACACCCTGGTTTAACCTCTGTATTTAAAAAACAATGCAAAGCAGACTCAGTTAATTAAAGCTATTTCATGCTGCGTGTCTACAGCCATATTTTCATAGTCAGTTAGATTTGTATGTATATTAATTTATATATATAATATAAATTAATATCATGTATCACAGCGGATCCTTAGGGCCGCTAATTGAAGGCTGACTCCTCCTGAACTGCAGGTGTGTGTTCTGAATAGAGCTGTCCTCAACAAAATAAATAATAGTCAAGGATTTTGTCGACCAATCGATTAATTGACAAATGTATAATTTTTTTTACATGTGCAACAATGCCCTTTTTAAAGGTTGCACTTATCAGAAGATGTGTTTATAATTTGTTAGGGGAAAATTATGTCAAAATCAACCAATTGACAAACAAAGTCAACTAAGACCAAGCCAACCATTATTTTGATCAGAAATGACTTGTGACGATTTCTAAGAGCAGAAAAACAGTAGAAAGCTAAGACGTCACCAGGGTGCGTCCTGCAATATGTTGTTTATCTTGACTAAGGACCGCCCATGTTGACAGAACTGGCTATGGGGCGACAATAATATGTTCATGAGGCATGGTTTCTCCCTTCAGCCTTTAATCGGCATGGTTTATTATTTACATTGCTACACAGCAGCACATGAGTTCTCCTCTCCGTGAGAGGTAGGTGGGAAGAGATAGAGTGGGAGGAGACATCTCCTTAAATACCCTCTACCTGGCGGTAGCATTAGCGGCTCCGCCTATAGCGCCCTCTAGTGGAAACAGTTATGCATAGTTAGACAGTTACTAGCAATCATATATAACCTCTAACTTTAACACTCCCACTTAGGGTTGTCTAGTACACTGTACAACTTCTTCAAAAACAATTTTCAAAGAAAATAATACAGTTCAGAGCATCAAAAAGAATATGGCAGTCAATACTACACAACAGGCAATATTTACACACCAAACATGACCTCTGCAAATCTTTTCAATTTCAGTTTGGAAGCAGGTTTCGTCATAGCGTCTGCTACCATGTCGTCTGTTGGACAATAAATCACTGTCATTCTTTCTTCTCTGATGACAGATCTGATGAAATTATATTTTATATCGACATGTTTACATCTCTGTCGGCACACAGGGTTTCTAGCAATCGTAATGGTTCCCTGGTTGTCTTCATAAACAACAGTCTTCTTATATACATAGGTATCCATTCCTTCGAGCAGTTGTTCTAGATAAATACATTCCTGTATTGTCATAGCTAGAGCCATGTATTCGGCTTCACAAGTTGATAGTGCCACTGTGGGCTGCTTTGTTTTCCACGAAACCAGTGGTACTTCTTCTATCTGTGGTGTCAGCTGCCCAGTCTGCATCACTGTAGGCTTTAAGCCCTAAGCCATCGCTGCTCTTTCTGAAACAAAGCTGTTTATCTGCTGTACCTTTGAGATAACGAAAAACATGTTTTGCTGTAATCCAGTGCTCCTCTGTGGGGTCAGCAAAATGCTGTGACAATTTACTCACTACAAAACATAGGTCAGGGCGAGTACATAATAAATGAGGCTACCCACAGCTTCTCTGTACATTTTTTACATCTGTCAGTTTCTGAGCATCCTCTTGGTAGTCTAGTTTTTGATCACATGGTGTTTCCCTTGATCTACATTCTTGCATGTCAAAACGTTTCAGGATCTTTTCCACATATCTCTTCTGGGATATTTTTACACAATTGGCAGACTGTTCAAAGTCCATGCCTAGAAAATGTTTTAACCTTCCAAGGTCTTTCATTTTGAATCTGGTGGAGAGCATACCTTTCACCTGTTCTAGGTTTCTAGTGGTGTCTGCTGCGATGATCAAATCATCTACCCAAATGACGATTATCACTTTTCCTGACTCTTTTGACTCCCTTGAGTAAACACAGGGGTCTACTGGGTTCTGTAGGAAGTGATCTTCAATGAGACATGTATGAAGCATCTCGTTCCAATTTCGCCCAGACTGTTTCAGGCCGTAAATGGATTTTTCGAGCTTACACACTAGCTTCTCTCCTTTCTTTTCGTAACCTTCAGGTTGTTCCATATATATCTCTCTATCTATGGGTGCGTGCAGATAGGCTGTCTTCACATCCATCTGATGTAAAATCAAATTGTCCTCAGCTGCTTTCTGCATCACTACCCTTACACTGGTCAGATTGGCTGTGGGGGAGAATGTTTCACCGTAGTCTATCCCCTCCCTCTGACTGTAACCTTTAGCTACAAATCTCGCTTTGTACTTGTCGTGGCCTTCAATACCCTCCTTGATTGAGTACACCCATTTCCCTCCCACTGTCTGTCTGCCCTCTGGTAACTTGGTTAGAGTAAAGGTGTGGTTATCCTCTAGGGACCTCATCTCCTCATCCATTGCTCTCTCCCATTTACTTGATTCAGAGGACACTATGGCCTCTTTAAAGGTCTGAGGTACCCCACTGACTACTCTGTAGCAGTAATCAATGCTGGTAAGTGTACTGTCATCCTCGTCACTTTCTCTCCGGGCATAGTCTGTCAGATACTTTGGTGGTTTGTGTTCCCTTGAGGGATACCACCCACTGCTTGGGGCACGTAACGTAACCCTCGGGTGCTCCTCGTCATCGTCCTCTGGGGGTTGCTGACTGTGTCTGCACGACCGTGCTAAGTACACTAGGCTGAGGTGTCTTTGTTTCTTCACACCTTACTCTGGAGTCCAGCTCTGGCTCCTCTGTCTGTGTCTCGTTCTCACACGTTGTCTTTGTGACAAACTTGACTAGCCTGTGTTTCTGCACTCTCCCTTTACCGGGATAATAAACTAGGAAAGCGGGGCTTCCTTTGTCGTGCCCTAAAAAGAGTCCTTTTTCACATCTGGACTCGAGCTTTCCTCTGTCCTGCAGGTAAGCATAACACACTGATCCAAATTGGTGCATCCTAGCTAGATTACACTTCTTTCCTGTCAGTGCTGTATACGGGGTGGTGCCTGTGTGCTTATTAAAGCACCTGTTTCTGGTGTAAGCGGCTTCTTGCACCGCATAATGCCATAGACTCTTAGGTAAGTTACTGTCTACTAGCTTACACCTAGCCATTTCGAAAAGAGTGCGCCATTCCATCTCTGCCACTCCGTTCTGGTGTGGGGAGTATGGACATGACGTCTCGTGTCTTATCTTGTTCCTTCTCAACCGTGATTGGAACTCTCTATTTGTGAACTCGGTTCCGTTGTCGGACCTCAAGCATCTTATGTTACCATAAGGGGCTACGTCTGCCAGGAATTTCTCCGTGGCCTGGAGTGTGTCATTCTTTGCTTTGAGAAAGTAAACAAACACTGCCCCTGTACACACATCTGTAAAAGACTACATATCTAAAGCCTCCTATGGACTTGTTGCTTACTGGACCGGCTAGATCTGTGTTAACTAGCGCAAGTGGTACCTTTACTTTTTCTGTGGGATTTATGTTTCTCGATTGAGTAAACTTCCCCTTTATGCACACTACACATTCTCTGTCAGGTCTACGCTTTTCACCTTCAATGTGCATGCGTTCTGTCACTGCTTGCAGTTTCAGTAAATCCTCATAATTACAATGACCCATAATCTCATGCCATGTTTGAATATCGTGACTGACAGTCACGTTACACATATCATTATTATCATTACACTTGTCGTTGTCATTACACAGGTGCGCTTCCCGTCTGCCAGCTCCATGCTGTGTCTCTCCTGGTGGAAAGTGTTGTAAAAGTTCTTGAACCGACTCCTGTTGTTGATGACGTGGGACGACGCACCTGTGTCCACGATCAGTCCCTTCCTTTGGGGCTGCTGCAGCTGCGTTGGCCTGGTGACGTACGCTGTCTGCGCCCCGAAGATGAAGTCTTCTTGTCCCGCTACTCTCCGGGCGTCGTCTCGATTAGTCTCACGCCCACCGTCGCCGCCATCTTGTCCACTGCCGCCATCTTGTCCATGCGCATACCGCGCGTTCTGGTCGCGTTTTTTCATGCACGCTCTGTCTGTGTGCCCCGTGGATTTGCAGAAGCTACACCAGACAGTCTTTGTGCAGTTACCTTTCCGATGGCCTTTTTCTCCGCATCGCCAACACGCCAGCTCCGTCGTGGGCCTGGTCTTCTCCCTCGCCGTCGCTCGGGCCTTCAGCACCCTCTCTCCCGCCTCCGCGGCGGCTGGGTGGATATCTTCTGAGGCCTCGAAATTTCGTAACTTGGCCTTGAACTTTCCCAGCGTCATGTCCGCTGAACCGTGTGTTACCAGGAGTGTGAACGGTTTGTACAGCTCCGGTAGTCCCCTCATCACCATCGCCATCATTAGCCCAATCGCTTGGTGTTCCTCCTGCACTCTTCAATGCCGTAATGATCTGCTCAGCTCTGATGACGTATTCGGTCACAGTCTCGGTGTGCCCCTTCTTCAGTGCTGTTAGTGTTATGTAGAGAGACACGACTCGGGGTCTTCCTTGCCCGATATAATGTTCTCTCAACACTTCCAGGCTTTCTCTGCCTTTGTCTTTAGTGTTGCGGAATATCAGCCCCAAGCTTGTGTCGTCGAGCAGTGGTGCTAACTCACAGTATGCATCTGCATTATGCTTGTCGTCCAGGGCTTGTGCCTCCACCGTCAGGTCTCCCGTGGGGGCCGTCAAGATCGTCGTCTTCAGTCCCACACCGTGCATGCAGCATAACATGCGCTCTTCCCAGAGCTCATAGTCCTCTGCCTTTCCATTGAATGAGGGCCATTTGCTCCTTCCCTTGGTCGCCATCCTCCTTTTTGATGGTAGGCGTAGCTTTAGCTCTGTTGGTATAGCCTTTAGCCATGCGGTGCTCCCGGCGCTAAACTAGCCTATGCTTCAGCTAAACTTGATACCCTTATTATTTCGCCCCTGCGTGATCTGGGCCCATAACCTGTTGACAGAACTGGCTATGGGGCGACAATAATATGTTCATGAGGCATGGTTTCTCCCTTCAGCCTTTAATCGGCATGGTTTATTATTTACATTGGTACACAGCAGCACATGAGTTCTCCTCTCCGTGAGAGGTAGGTGGGAAGAGATAGAGGGGGAGGAGACATCTCCTTAAATACCCTCTACCTGGCGGTAGCATTAGCGGCTCCGCCTATAGCGCCCTCTAGTGGAAACAGTTATGCATAGTTAGACAGTTACTAGCAATCATATATAACCTCTAACTTTAACAGCCCATTTATTGTATGGACCTGTATGAAGGTTTCAAGTCATTATAAGAATTCATAAAACCACAGCCTCGCCTATAATAATACACATCTTTACAGGAAGTTTAAAGGTTAGAGATTGAATCCTACCCTGGCCTCCCCTCTCTCAACCAGCTACCACAAGGTGCCCTGGAGCAAGGCATGTACATTCCAAGAACTCCAGTGGAGCTGTTCAGTGGTCAACAGTGTGACTGTGGTTGTAACTAGCAGCAATGATATCTGATTGTAACTAGCAGCAATGATATCTGATTGTAACTAGCAGCAATGATCTGATTGTAACAAGCAGCAATGATATCTGATAGCAGCAATGATATCTGATTGTAACTAGCAGCAATGATATCTGATTGTAACTAGCAGCAATGATCTGATTGTAACAAGCAGCAATGATATCTGATAGCAGCAATGATCTGATTGTAACTAGCAGCAATGATCTGATTGTAACTAGCAGCAATGATATCTGATTGTAACAGTGATATCTGATTGTAACTAGCAACAGTGATATCTGATTGTAACTAGCAGCAATGATCTGATTGTAACTAGCAGCAATGATATCTGATTGTAACTAGCAACAGTGATATTTGATTGTAACTAGCAACAGTGATATCTAATTGTATAACTAGCAGCAATGATATCTGATTGTAACTAACATAAATTATATCTGATTGTAACTAGCAGCAATGATAGCTGATTGTAACTAGAAGCAATGATATCTGATTGTAGAACGAAGGTTATCCTATAACCCTAGTTATTAGGGATGTCCCGATCACGTTTTTTTGCTCCCGATCCGATCCCGATCATGTGATTTTGAGTATCTACTGATACCGATATTTCCCGATGTTCACGTCTTAAACTCATACTGAGGCCTTAGTTTTGGTTTTAAATTGCATATCATTATTCATTTATTTATTGTCACACAGAGCAGAAGAATTTTGCCAAAACAAACCAATAGTATCCAGCTGCAGAACGGCAGATCAGCCACACTCTCAGACCCAAACGCATTTCCTTTGATTTAATTATACATCAAATGATTTATGAAGTTAACTTTTCACCTGGATAACGTCAACATTCAGGGTGAATGTAATGTGAGAAATTGGGATTAAAAAAAATATAAAAAAAAATAAAAAACTAAGGCCTCAGTATGAGTTTAAGACATGAACATGGTCATGTTTGTTTAATAAAAAATAAAAAGTTTAAAAAAAAATAGCTTTTTAAAAAAAAAAAAAAATTCGATCCCGATCTTCGGAAAATCACGTGATCGGCCCCGATCCCGATCACGTGATCGGATCGGGACATCCCTACTAGTTATATGAGTAAATAGCGAGCGCTCTGCTCAGGCACGTTGGAAGGGGAGGTGCGAGCACCCCCCCTCAGTTATTGCAAAGAATTAAAAAAAAATTTATCTTTGAATGTTTTTTTTATGACAGTATTTATATATTTGTATTGTGGTGACCTATATTAAGAGACATTCACCAAGGTGGGCTTGTGCCTTTAAGAGTGTGGGTTGTACTGGTTAGGGGAAAGGTTAAATGTCACTTCCGGTTCCGGGTGACGGGTTGTTGTTATTGTAAATGCTATGTGCAGGATAAGTAAAGTACTCAACTCACTACTTTCTTATCGCCACATTGGTGACCCTGTGAAGAACATTTGTTAATGTTAAATTAGCATTAGCATTATGTCTCAAGACAACGGCGTCGCGCAACCGCAAGCACCCACGCCAAATGCTAACGACGCTAATATGAACATTTACGCTGCAACCGTCAAGTTGCCCGACTTTTGGCAGCATAATCCCCGGCCGTGGTTTCAACACATCGAAGCCCAATTCCAGCTGAGAGGAATAACGCAGGACATAACCAAATACTTCCATGTGGTGTCGGCGTTGGATGCTTCGACGACGGCACGGGCGATGATGCTGTTGGACGATCCGCCGGCAGCTGACAAGTACAATGCGCTAAAGACATTCCTTCTGAAGCTGTATGAACTGTCAGAGTTAGAGAAAGCGGACCGCCTGCTGTCCCTCAACGGCCTCGGTGACGGCAAACCATCAGAGTTGATGGAGAAGATGCTGGCTGTGCTGGGATCAGCGGATCCCTCCTTTCTGTTCACGCACATTTTTCTACGGCAGCTTCCAGTGCCTGTGCGCACGGCACTGGCCAGTTCCCTCCTCTCCTCCACCAAAGACTATCGCGGCCTGGCTGCAGAAGCAGACAGGGTTTTCCTGGCCAACAGGCAGCAGCAGTTTGTCCATGCACTGCTGCCCCACCAGGGCACCTCAGCCCCACCACTGGATGTTTATACAGACACTGCGGCTGCGGTGACAGCCCGACGCCAACCCGACGACGGGCTCTGTTATTACCATGCCAGGTTTGGGGACAGGGCCAAGCAGTGTCGCAAGCCATGCAGCTTCAAGGGGCAGGGAAACACCAGGGCCGGCGCTCATTAGTGGCTGTGGGTGCCGGCCATGACTGCAAGCTGTTGTTCATCACTGACTCCTTGTCCGGCCGGCGGCTGCTGGTGGACTCGGGCGCACAACGCAGCATCCTGCCGGAACAGGGCGTGGACACCATGGACGGCAGACACGGGCCCCAGATGGACGCAGCGAACGGTACGCCCATACGTACTTACGGCACCAGGTATGTCGAGGTGTGTTTTGGGGGCCGCCGTTTCGGCTGGGGTTTTGTGATGGCTGCGGTGTCCACGCCGCTCATGGGAGCAGACTTCCTCTGTGCCTTCAGTCTGTTGGTAGATGTGAAAAACTGTCGCTTGATCGATGCCCTCTCTTTTTCCTCTTACCCCTGCACACTTGGGGCGGTTGGGGGGGGCGGAGCTCTCTGCCTGTTGAACACACTTGCCACCGGGGACCCGTATGAACGCCTGCTCGCCGGGTTCCCTGACCTCACCACACCCACGTTCTCATCTGCAGTGGCCAAACACGGGGTGGAACACGATATTACCACCGAAGGCCCCCCAGTCTATGCCCGGGCTCGGCGTCTCGACTCAGCCAAGCTGGCAAATAAATATGCGATCGGGGAATTCCGATAATTAGTCATATTCGCCGATCGCGGAAACTGATCAAGTGGATATCTCACTCGCTTGTCTCAGACGCACAGGACCTGCAAACTGCTCCTCCTCCCTAGCCCCGCCCGTACCCGTGTAGAGTTTGTAAACACAGCGGACCTCCTCTGCTGAGTCTAGATAGTGCATTCGACCTGAGCTAACGTTAGCTACCTAGCTATCGTTACTGTTTAAACAAAATTACCCAGTCAACTATTCACTTTTAGTAGGCATTGTCTAACGGTATTTAGCCGGCTAGCTACCGATAGCTCCTGATATCAACAAATGCTCCAGCAAGTCTTGTAGTGCATGTTGATACCTCCGTTAGCTCGCGTTAGCTGACGTTAATTCACTGTTCAAAACGAAATGTCCGATTGAACTAAATAGTTGTCTTAACGTCATCTAGCCGGCTAGCAGTAGCTACAGATAGCTCCTGATATCAATGTCTTATAACATTGATTGAATGCGTATTCGAGCTGAGGGCTTGCTGAATGTTAAATGACCAAAGCATAACGTTACCAATAGGGTCCCGCTGCAGCGCCGGAGAATCCTTTTTGGTAGCTGGAGGCTACTAGAGTACACACAGACAGTGGAGCTGTTTGCAGATAGCGAGCATTTTGACTTGTTGCGTGGTGGCGATGTCTCGCAGATAATACAAGTACAAGTCTAATTATATAATATATATATTTTATTAAAAAAAAAAAATTATATAAAATAATTTTTAATTTCTTTTTAATCAAAAACGATCGGTATCGGATCGGTATCGGCCGATATGGCTCACGACGATTGGTGATCGGTGATCGGTGGCAAAAAACGTGATCGGGGCATCCCTAATAACGCCACAACCCCCGACCGGTACCCTGTTCCGTACATACAGGACTTCTCTACCCACCTGGCGGGGGCCGTCATCTTCTCCAAGGTGGACCTGGTGCGCGGGTATCACCAGGTGCCGGTCCATCCACGGGACGTGCCCAAAACAGCTGTCATTACACCCTTTGGACTTTTTGAGTTCCTAAAAATGCCTTTTCGGGCTCATGGGGGCGGCGCAGACGTTTCAGCGGCTGATGGACTCTGTGCTCCAGGACATGCCGTTTTTGTTTGTGTATTTGGATGACATTCTTGTAGCCAGTGCATCCATAGAGGAGCACATGACACACCTCCAGCAGCTGTTTGAGCGGCTCAGTAAACACGGCCTCATTGTCAACCCGACCAAGTGCCAGTTCGGGCAGTCCTCCATCAACTTCCTCGGACACCACGTCGCTCCACAGAGAGCTACCCCACTCCCCGCCAGGGTGGAGGCCGTTGCCAGTTTTCCTCGCCCCCGCACCGTACGGTCTCTACAGGAGTTCCTGGGCATGGTGAACTTTTACAACCGGTTCCTTCCCCATGCTGCCCACCTCATGCGCCCCTTGTACGAGGCCCTGCGGGGCAAGGTGCCCAAGGACGAGTTAGACTGGTCCTCGGGGATGGACAGCGCTTTTGGGGCTGCCCAGACCGCGCTAGCCAACGCTGCTCTGCTGGCGCACCCCTCTCCCACTGCCCCGGTCGCCCTCACGACAGACGCCTCTGACTATGCAGTGGGGGCGGTGTGCGAGCAGTGGGTGGGCGGGGCCTGGCAGCCACTGGCCTTTTTTAGCAAACAGCTCCACGACAACGAGCGTAAGTACAGTACTTTCGACAGGGAACTGCTGGGTCTGTTCCTCGCCACTAGGCACTTTAGATTCCTGTTGGAAGGCCGCCAGTTCACTGCCTTTGTGGACCATAAGCCGCTGACGTTCTCCATGGCCAAGACCTCGGAGCCGTGGTCGGGACGTCAGCAGCGGCAGCTATCGGCGATCTCCGAGTTAACCACGGACATTCAACACGTGGCGGGCAAGAACAACTTTGTCGCCGACTGCCTCTCTAGGGCGGTCATCGGGTCCGTCCACTTGGGACTCGATTATGCCGCCATGGCGGCAGACCAAGCCACAGACTCAGACATTCAGGCCTACCGGACGGGCCCTACTGCACTGCAGCTGGAGGATGTGGTGTTTGACACAGCTAATGCCACTCTCCTCTGCGACATCTCCACTGGCCAACCGCGCCCTATGGTGCCTACGGCCTGGCGGCGCCGGGTTTTTAACATGATCCACGGCCTTTCCCACCCAGGTGTGAAGGCCTCGACTAAGCTGGTGGGGGTCAAGTTTGTGTGGCCTGGCCTCTGGAAGGATGTTAGGACCTGGGCTGGCTCATGTGTGGCGTGCCAGCACGCCAAGGTGCACCGCCATACCAAGGCCCCTTTGGCACCGTTTATAGTGCCGGAGAGGCGGTTCGATCACGTGAATGTGGACCTGGTGGGCCCCCTTCCCCCCTCCCGCGGATATACTCACCTCCTCACCATGGTGGACAGGACCACCAGGTGGCCGGAGGCTGTTCCACTGTCCTCCACTACGGCAGCGGAGGTGGCCCGGGCTTTCATCGGCTGCTGGGTGGCCCGTTTTGGCACACCGGGGGACATCACAAGCGACAGGGGCCCCCAGTTCACTTCGGAGCTCTGGACTGCAGTTGCAGAGCACCTGGGGGTGAAGATCCACCGCACTACGGCGTACTACCCGCAGGGCAACGGGCTTTGCGAGCGGTTCCATAGGGACATGAAGGCCGCTCTTCGGGCTGCCCTTACGGATGGCAACTGGGTTGACCGCCTCCTGTGGGCTTTGCTTGGTCTTCGTTCTGCCCCCAAAGAGGACCTCCAGGCCTCGTCCGCCGAGCTGGTGTACGGCCAGGCGCTGCGGGTCCCTGGTGTTAGATCCTGATCTATCTGGCCAGTATCACGTCTTCGTCTGTTTGGCTCTCCATCCAATTCCTCTGCGTTGTGTCATTTTAATGGTCCTGACGTCTCCGACACTGGCTGATAAGATCCTTATCTCTCCCCGTTAGTACAATCCGCAAACCATAATAATTCTCCACCTCCGTAAGAATTCGACACTTTGACAACGTGAAATACCTTACAAGGAGAAGCGTGGTTTATTTGATAAACAGAAACCTCAGCTCAGATGTTAACAGATTGTATTGTCCTTGAAGAGTCTATTCTAATGATCTTTCGGTGTGTTCAGTCTATCTAATGATCTTTCAATCCAGTCTATTGTCCCTCTGCTATTCAGTCCAACAATGGTCAGGCCTGTTCATTAGCCAAGACCATCCTCGTGGTAGCCGAAGCTAATGATGATGTGGCATCCTTCCTCCCCCCCCCCCTCCGTGATGAGAGGAGAGAGAGTCTCTTCTGGTTTCTTCCCTCTTAGTCTCAGTCAGATTTTTGTCTGCCCTTAGCCGCTCTTGGTCTGCCTTATACCCGGAACCACTGTTCGACTTATAGATCTTCGTCGTAGCAACGACGGCCCCCCGCCCCTCTCCTGGTTGTCATGCGACACTCATGACAACTGCTAATAACCTTTCACACATTTCAAAACGTTTCTCTACTGTTTCATCAAAGATGTCACCCCTCCCCCTCGCTCTTATCAATTTGTTCTTACAAGGAATGTCAACATTCGGCTGGCTGCTAAACATTCTGCTGGCTACTGGACCACTGTTCTATCACCCTCTTCTAAGGCAAACCATGCACATTTCGATCTCTCTGACCCGGCACCGTTTTAGCTGTGGTCATCTCCCCCCAATCTATACATCACATACATTGAATAAACCCCGTTTTCTCTCACTGGGGAGTTTCTTTCGGAGGCCACAGCTTCCTGGTCCGTCGCCTCCCATCGAACAGTGTCCCGGGGTGTTGCCGATGCCCTTATTCCCATTCCAACATCCCGCCACTGCCTTCCCCAGTCCTACATCCCCAGGGACCTGCCATTGGCCAAATATGTGTTCATCCGGCACGACAGCCATCGGACCCCGCTGCAGCCCCCTTATGACGGGCCTTTCCGTGTCCTGGAGGCAGGCACTAAAAACTTTGTTGTGGACATGGGGGGCAGGCCGGAGCGGGTCACTATAGACCGTCTTAAGCCTGCCCACTTGGACAAGGACGAACCAGTTCAGTTGGCCCTACCCCCGCGGCGGGGGCACCCCCCGGTTTCGGCTCAGACCCCTGCCCCGTCCTCTGTTCCGGCCTTGGCCCCTCCCGTGGCCCGGCCGATGGTCCCACTTCTCTCCCTTAATCCCCCTCTGGTTAGGCGCAGTCGGTTCAGCCGCTTGATCCGTCCCCCTCCACGTTGACTATTTCATGCGCTAATCTGTTCATTGATGGACTGATCACTGGCTATTAATTAGTTGCAGTTTTTGTTTTGGTGAATTCTGGGGGGGCCTGTGTGGTGACCTATATTAAGAGACATTCACCAAGGTGGGCTTGTGCCTTTAAGAGTGTGGGTTGGACTGGTTAGGGGAAAGGTTAAATGCCACTTCCGGTTCCGGGTGACGGGTTGTTGTTATTGTAAATGCTATGTGCAGGATAAGTAAAGTACTCAACTCGACCTACGTCTCTGGCTCACTACTTTCTTATCGCCACAGTATATTATATACTGTAACTGTATAACTGTAACACTGTATATTATAAGTTTATCCTGCTCAAAGCACTTCACCATTTTAATATTGTGTGTATTGAGCCGTACTGTATTGTAGCCATTCTCCAATCTGTTAAATAAAGTTTTTATTCATTCATTACACTACTGTACGTACACAATCATACGCAGTGGCGGACTGGGACACAAATTCAGCCCGGGACATTCAGACGCACCAGCCCACACATCGGCCCACGCACCGGCCCACGCACCGGCCCCGAAACCGGCCCACACAACGGGCGTTATGAAACACTTGTCCAGTATTAAACAACCCAAGGCTGTGGCTAAGGAGTCAACATCAGGGAGACCAAATCTACACACCGCCCCTAGATGTGCACTCATGCACTAACATCTTAGTGCCTCATTAGCCTAGGGATTAAGGATACATGAAGTATTAACTACACCATAATAATATTGAGGTTTTGATCCATAGAAAGTAGGGATGTCCGATATTATCGGCCTACCGATATTATCGGCCGATATCG
This sequence comes from Notolepis coatsorum, assembly GCF_963971535.1. Classification (NCBI taxonomy): domain Eukaryota; kingdom Metazoa; phylum Chordata; class Actinopteri; order Aulopiformes; family Paralepididae; genus Notolepis; species Notolepis coatsorum. Next base: position 158,551,845 of record NC_140165.1, on the reverse strand, counting down.
GCATTAAAATGTGATATCGAAAAATATCGGTATCGGTTTTAAAGAAATAATATTTTATTTACATTTCTATAACCTTTATTTACCCAGGCAAGCAAGTAAGAACCAATTCTGATTTTATTTATTGTCAAAAGTATGCATAATGTTGTGTTAATTCCACAACAAGAGATATGTAATGTTAATTACCTGAAATTATTCCATTTCTTGGGGCGGGAAACCCTGCATATATCGGTATCGGTTGATATCGGTTGATATCGGTATCGGAAATTAAGAGTTGGACAATATCGGTATATCGGTATCAGTAAAAAAGCCAATATCGAGCATCCCTAATAGAAAGGTCTGTGCTACACAATTTCAGTTATTGGATTTATTGTCCTTTAATTTGGCACTCATGACATTAGTTGCTTGCCGTTTAATCAACATTGAAAGACCCCCCACTTCCTCCCAGACACCCATTCCAAGAGCCTGTTTTCTCTCTCTCTCTCTCTCTCTCTCTCTCTCTCTCTTTCCTCAGAGTCAACTGCATAAGAAGAACATCAGCAATCAATAATAATGGCTTGAATTCATACAGCGTTTTTCAGCCTTTTGAAAACACCCAAAGTAGTAGTAGTAGTAGTAGTAGTTTATTCAGTCATCATCTCACACAATACAATATACCCCATCATTTAACAATATTTGATTTTACAGTGACTGAAAAGGTACAGACTGAAGCATAATGCTTATATATGCCTGTCCTATATTCTTAACAAAAATGTAAAAAAAATTGGCGGCTACGTGGCGTAGTGGGCAAGGCGCTCACCACAAATACTGGAGACGCTGGGCTCACCTGTTCGAGCCCAGCGCTCCACATTGCTTTCAGTTTAGCTGGTCATTCATACTAATACACATTGGCCGTATTAGGGGGTGGGAAACTGATGGGTGGGGATTGGGCGTTGTGGACAGCGACTCCTACAGGTCGGTTGGTGTGCCTGCGCAGTAGAATCAGGAAGTGTCGGGGGCAGCGTGAGCCTCCCACGCGTTACTCCTCGCCACTGAGAGATCGAGCTGCGCAGGTGAAAAGATGCGACTGCTGTTACCTCAAGTACCGGAGGGGACTTGTGCTATGTATGACTTAGTCCACATTGCAGCCGGCTTGTGGGAGGCAAGAAACAGCGTTCGTGACAGGGGAGGGTTGAATTGGATGATACGAAATTGGGATGGGAGAAAATGTAGAAAATGGGAGAAAAAGTGGATAAAAAAAAACAAAAATTAAAAAAATTAAGACTCCAAAACAGTATTCTAAAAGAAAATAGCAAAAGAAAACAGTATTATTCACCCCTGTAGTTTTCAAAAATAGCTTTACAAATTTTTCTTAAAAACCAAAAGCGAATTACTCATTCTTAACTGTATATCAGCATTGTTCCACAAAGCGCTTCACAGAAACCATCAAGCATTCACACTCACACAGTCATACACTACTGGTGGTTGTGAGCAGCATCAGCAAACACAGCTGCCCTGTGGCAGACTGACGGAATCATGTCTGCTAATCAGCGCCAACCACCATCAACAACCTTCATAAATACATTCAACATTAATGGAATAGGCTAACTACCAACTTAGCTGTAGCAGTTAGCTGTTATATGCAATCACATATGTTTAACTACGGGGTAGTAGTTGACCTAGTTGTTAGCTTAAGCTAGTTAGCTGTGGTTATTTACAAACATGTAGATGAGACTAATCATATACAGATCGAGAACATGGCTAACAGTTGGGAATTCTAAGGTACATCTTATTTAAGCATGTAAAATGGCAACTAATCAATTCAATCAATTAGATTACCAATATTATATCAACATGAAAATTTGGAAGGGAACATAATAGTATTTTATTTTAGTATTTACAATTATAATATTAGTAGCCGATTAATTTGCAGCCCGTCCTAGGTTCTGATTGGCTCTCTAGGTTAGCACTTTAGCTTCTGATGCTGTGGTGGGCACTAGTCCTAACATTGCTAACTAAACTTTTAGTCAGAGAAAAAACGTCACAAGTCACAACTATTTACGTCCACGTGCTGTAAGGAATCAGGAATACGGAAAGCACATTGTCTTGTAATAGAATGACTGAAATCACTGCAAGAGCTAGTATAGGCTAGCTAGCCCTCATGAACCGGCAGACACCAACAGTAGAATATGCACTAGGCTACTGCATGCACCTGTCATGTTACTGTTGGTTCCTTCCACTTGAACTTCATCATCATTAGCAGCAGCAGCGGGTAAACATGTCTGTAATTTTAGAACATTGTTCTGCGTCTTTTACTAGCAATTTTAGTTTTTTAATTCTAGCTTTTTCAGCTCCACCCTTTCTTTTTTTGCATTCTCCATTTCTGCGCTTCTAGGCCTACTCGCGGTTGGGAGGAAACGTGAAGCTCATTCACTGATGTCTCATGTCTCATTCAAGACTGGCTAACAAAAGCATGTCTTTCACTTAACACCAAGAAAACAGTGTGTATGATGTTCACAAAGTCACCAGTAGAGGTCACTCACTCTAATGTGTTTCTGGGAGAGGCGGAGCTGGACATTGTACATTAATTCAAGTATCTTGGGGTCACATTGGACTCTACATTGACCTTCAAAAAGTCATGTGAAGAAAGTGACAAACAGTCAAGTTTAACATCGAAAACTTCAGGCAGATCAGGCCCTGCCTGCCAGTTAATGCTGCAAGGATGTTTCTGCATTCAATGATTTTATCACACATCGAGTAGGCCTACTGTTTTATCAACTGGTCTCTTTTATATGTCACTACTCTTACACCAATATAATTACTCTACAAAAAAGCCATAAAAGTATTTGATAGGAAACCAATTTCATTTCATCACTGTAATGTTTTAGAAAAACATAACATGCTAAGTTTAGAGAATTTCCAAGTTTTCAAATATACTTGCTTCATGTACAAGGTTCTGCATGGACTTGCCCCTCCCCCATTGAATGAGTTCATCCAACAGAAAGCAGACACTGGCATTACCACCAGGGCCATCAGTAGAGGGGACTGTAAGGTGCCTTTTCGGTATACTACCATTGCAAAAACTGTGTTCTCTGTTAAAAGTGGTAACTACTGGAATAGCCTGCCAGTTGTGATTAGAGAGTGCCCCACATACTCCATGTTCAAGACCCATCTTAAACTGCATCTTAAGGCAAACCAGAACTGTGATCATTTTTAATCTGATTTAGTTTATGCAACTTGTTTATTGTTTTATTGCCGGCCCACACACTGGCCCACACACCGGCCCACATAATGGCCCACATATGGCCCACACACTGGTCCACACACTACACCGGCCCACACACTACACCGGCCCACACACCGGCCCACATTAGTGGCCCACACACTGGCCCACACACTGGCCCACACACCGGCCCACACACTGGCCCACATACTGGCCCACACACCGGCCCACACACCGGCCCACATACTGGCCCACACACCGGCCCACACACTGGCCCACATTAGTGGCCCACACACCGACTCACACACTGGCCCACACACCGGCCCACAGACTGGCCCACATACTGGCCCACACACCGGCCCACACACCGGCCCACATACTGGCCCACACACCGGCCCACACACTGGCCCACACACTGGCCCACATTAGTGGCCCACACACCGACTCACACACTGGCCCACACACCGGCCCACACACTGGCCCACACACCGGCCCACACACTGACTCACACACTGGCCCACACACCGGCCCACACACTGGCCCACACACTGGCCCACATTAGTGGCCCACACACCGACTCACACACTGGCCCACACACCGGCCCACACACTGGCCCACATTAGTGGCCCACACACCGACTCACACACTGGCCCACACACTGGCCCACACATCGGCCCACATTAGTGGCCCACACACTGGCCCACACACTGACCCAAAAAAAAAAAAGTAAAAAAGTAAAAAAAGTAAAAAAAAAAAAAAAAAAAAAAAAAGTATAATTTTTTTTTTTTTTTTTTTTTTTGGACCAGCCCACTTTGGTCCCGGCCCATCGGGATTCGTCCCGAACGTCCCGATGGCCAGTCCGCCACTGATCATACGTGTAAAACCGACAAGATTTCAGCAGAGTAGATTTTCGAGTGATGATAGACTGTCACAGACTGATTGAATGCAGTAGCGGCTCGTGGATGCTTCGCCACTAGGGGCGCTATACCAAACATTTTGCAAACCTGTACAGTACCACGCAACCGACTCATGGCAAGACGTGAGCGATTCGACTCACGCTCACGGCAATGAATCGGCTCTTATGAACGAGTCGCTCAGCTGTTACTACAACAACACACAACCAGTCAAATAAAGTATAGTCTAATTCACAACTTGAAACACAATATATAAATAGAAAAGTTAGAAACAAAACTCGCTCCGTCTCCAAACACACGCAGATCTCTCCCTCTCTCCTTCTCTCTCTCACACACAGCGCGACGTGGAATCGATTCGTTACACAATCAGACCTATTATATACCAAGAATAACTTCAGTATGAGTACAGGGCTGTACACATATTTTGCATATTGTTAAACGAGCCAAGGCTAGCTATTAAACTATCGATATGAATCGAAAATCTGGGACCCTGATGTAAACAAGACAAACGTCTTTCTCTGGTCTGCATCCCCTTAACAATTGTGTGTATTGAGCCGTACTGTATTGTACCCATTCTGCAATCTGTTAATAAAGTTCTCATTCATTCATTCATTCAAACATAGACGATATTGAACAAGCCATAATCCACGTATTTTCAATCCAAAAGCGAGAGAGAGAGAGAGAGAGAGAGAGAGAGACTCACTGTTTAGTTGACACGTCCAGGGCAGGAGGGCTTGCCTTGATAAAGTAGTGTATAATCCACTGTAGGGCTGTCTTAAATGCTTCGAAGCTTCGAACGTTCGATTCGATGGCACAAGCTTCGAGCAATAAAAAAAAAATCGAAGTTTAAAAAAAAAATAAAATACAAAATCTTTTTTTCAAATAAAAAAATTCTATATATTTTTTTTTACTTCGATTTGTGTGTGTGTGTAGTTGTGTGTGTGTGTGTGTGTGTGTGTGTGTGTGTGTGTGTGTGTGTGTGTGTGTGTGTGTGTGTGTGTGTGTGTGTGAACTACCCATCCCAGTTAGGACAGCCGAATCCCGTCCAATCTTTCGCCGTCGACTAAAGACTCACTTCTTCAACCATTATCTGAAATGATAAAAAAAAAAAAAAAAAAAATCTAACCGTGACTAACCTTACTGTCATGCACTTGTCCTAATAAACTAACCTACACTGTAACACGCAACACTTTGATGAACATTGTTACTCAGCTGATAGAGTTGTACCCTTCTTGCTGTCTTGTCGTACAGAACTTGTAAGTCGCTTTGGATAAAAGCGTCAGCTAAATGACTAAATGTAAGTGTGTGTGTGTGTGTGTGTGTGTGTGTGTGTGTGTGTGTGTGTGTAGGTGTGTGTGTGTGTGTGTGTGCGCGCACCTTGTAGAATTCCACACATAAGAAAGAAAGATACTGGGATGAATAAACAAAATAGGAAATAAAATGTAGAAATGCATGCAATACATAAATAAATATGAATCTCCATATATGAAATATAACATTTAGATAAGGTGCTACTGAGATGTTTTGGTGAGTTCTTTGTTTTTTTGTGGAAGTTGCCCTTCTTAAAAATGCATGAACATTCACTAATAATTGGTCTGTAGTGGAGTCTACAAGGTCTACATTGCCGGACCATGTAGAATCCGGACCTTGTAGACTGACATAATTCTGTGCATAGTTTAGTCTACACAGGCCATATTTCAAATAATCAAAATCTTACTTCATTCATCTTAAACATTCTTGATTTGGGGGATTGGTAGTTCCCATGAAATCTGAAGTTGTTCAAACGACAACAGCGATCCACCTTGAATTAAATCACACAGCCGAGTGAAACCTTGTTGGATGCGTCAGTCACGAAAGGGGCTACTTAATTAATTAATCCAACCCACTTTATTTATAGAGCACATTTAAAAACAACAACGTTTACGAAAGTGCTGTACAAGTCCCACAACATAAGATATATAAAAAAAAAATATATATTAAAAAAAAAAGAAAAAAAAAAAAAAATTGAAGCTTCGAATTAAAATCGAAGCTCGGCCCCGAAGCTTCGATTGCCAAAAAAAGCTTCGAAGGTCAGCCCTAATACAGACCATAACCCTTTGGTTTTTCTTCGCAGCATGGTGAACTCGAACCATCGTTTGATGCGATGGAGTTTGTTCCTCCAGGCGTATAACTTGGATATTCGCCACATCGTGGGAGGTACAACGTGCTAGCAAACGCCCTCTCACGATCATAGTACCGGGGTTTGTGGTACCCGTTATCGCTGTTGTGGTAGTGGCCCTGACAACTAAGGGGTCACAGTTGTTTTTGTTTTGTTTATGGGTTGTTGTGTAGTGGTTGCCTCTTGGGCAACCAGTTTGGTGGGGGAGGTGTTATGTACTAGAGGCCTGATCACTCCTGTGTCACCGGGCATGCAGGTGAGGCCTGCCAATTAGCCAATTAGTGCTAATTGGTTACCTGCTGGGGAGCTTTAAAGGCAGACCTAGTAACACACATGCACTGGCTGTGCTTAGAGAAAGAGCTGTCACGTTCTTCTAGTCCTTGTCCGTTGGGTTACCTTAGTACTTTAGTTAACATTTATATTAATAGTTCCTTGAGATAGTAGCACTTTGAGTTAGAGCACAGGGTTTTGGTGTTGGTTTGCACATAGGTTGCGTGCCCCTGAGCCAGGGTCGTAACACACACACACACACACAGTGAATAAACACATTTGTTTAACAAATGGCTCTGGCTGGTGTGTGTGCATGTGTGTGCCTCACTGCCTCCATACATGTGTGTTTGCTTTTATTATTGTGTGTGTGTGTGTGTGTGTGTGTGTGTGTGTGTGTGTGTGTGTGTGTGTGTGTGTGTGTGTGTGTGTGTGTGTGTGTGTGTGTGTGTGCATGCTCATGTGTGTGTTCTTGTGCCTATAATTTGCTCTGCAAGATATCAAGTTTTATTACAAGTTTCATTCTTGTAAAGAGTCTATTAGACTTGTTCTTTTTAATTGAGGGTATTTTCCATCTTTGCTTTGAAGCAGGGCCATTTCAGGGGTCTGTTTAAGGTCAGGTATAAGATTTGTGTACAGGATCTCCTCTCTGGTAAATAAGAATACCTTGAAGACTCTAACAGGAGCACTCATTCAAGGGTTCTACGACTATGCGTGCACCTCATGGTACCAAAGCACTTCAAAGGCCCTAAATACAAGGCTACAAACATCACAAAACAAACTGGTCAGACTACTGCTTGGCCTTACTCCTAAAACCCACCTTACCCGTGCCCATTTTGACAATCTAGGATGGCTTAGAGTAGACGACAGAGTACAGCAACTTGCAATGGGCCTGGTCTACAAGATACACTACACCACTAAGATACCCATGTACATGTCAAAATACTTCCTAAAGGTCAGTGAAGTCCACAACCACAACACCAGAGGGAGTTCTACAAATCATGTTAAACCCAGATTCGGCACAAACAAGGGACTAAACACGTTTTGCAATTATGCCACAATAATGTGGAACGCCCTACCCACAGCCGTAAAGGAATGTGAATCCCTACCCTCCTTCAAAACCGCTCTCAAAGAGCACCTATGGGTGGCTGCAATCAGAAACTGGCCCCGGTAAATGTCAAAATAGCCCCCCTCCCACCTACCCAACCCCCTTCAATGTACAGTTTCTTCCCCTTCGGATGTATATTTTTTTATGATCTCTTTTTCTTACACAGTACCGTATATTTGTATGTCTTGTATGTCTTGCAAAACGGACATATGCTGATAAATTGGAGACACAAATGGCACAAAACGACACAAGAGGCTTATGGCGGGGACTGAGGACAATAACTGACTACAAAGTCAGCGGCCCCTCAATGGGGAGCGACGACGCCTCTCTCGCGGACAAACTCAACTCTTTCTACGCTCGGTTTGGTGCAGACAGTTGCGCCGCTAGCTCAACGGCTAGTGACGTCACTGGAGCGCCGCCTGTTGTGGAGGGGGGGGGGGGCAACCGCGGGGGGGCGGGGACGCTCTCTCGTTGTCGGTACACAGTGTGAGAAGAGCATTTATGCAGGTGAACACCAGAAAAGCTGCTGGCCCAGATGGAATAACAGGACGCATACTTAAGTCCTGTGCTAACCAGCTAGCCCCTGTGTTCACCGCCATATTTAATCGATCCCTGGCGGACTCAGTGGTCCCTGCCGCGTCTATGCCAAATACAACGCCGTTCGGTTTCCGCGTAGCCGTTTTGCGCTCTGATTGGCCGAGCACGCGCATGCGCATGAGCCGCGACAAGCCTCTCTGCCTCTTCCGCTCCTCCTCACTCGAGAGTGAGAGCAAAGCCGTGCGAGGGGGGGGCACCTCGGCACAGCTCAGCCCTGTGTGACACGAGCAGGAAGGAGGAGATGGGAGTCCTTCCAATCGGTATATGTTGTTTCTTTACACATATGTTGGATTATGAATATGTCTTTATATTTACAAATGAATGACTAATTCGGTCAGAAATAGCGTAACTAATAACGTTAGTAAGCACTGCTTATATGCTTATTATGTCCGCGGGGTACAGTAAACGTTTCTCCCGGTACATTCTGAAGAGCACACCGCTGTATGTTGGAGAACCAGCGGTCTTCCGTTCCTCCTCACTCGAGTGAGAGCAAAGCCGCGCGAGGGTGCGGCACCTCGGCACAGCGCAGCCCTGTGTGACACGAGCAGGAAGGAGGAGATGGGAGTCCTTCCAATCGGTATATGTTGTGTTACTGCTTCTCGGCATAAGCCCCATAATAAGACAGTCTCTCCCTCGGACACCAGAGCTCAGCGATGCCGCTCGCGGGAGCATATTCTCCCCACTGGCGATCGCAGCACGGAGGGTCGCGGACCAGCCTGGCAGCAGAGGGCAGAGAGGCTTGTCACGGCTCATGCGCGCGCTCGGCCAATCAGAGCGCAAAACGGCCACGCGGAAACCGAACGCCGTTGTATTTGGCATAGACGCGTCCCTGCCTGCTTCAAGATGTCTACCATCATCCCTGTACCAAAGAAACCCTGCCCAACATGTCTCAATGACTACAGACCGGTGGCACTCACCTCTGTGGCCATGAAATGTTTCGAGAGGCTGGTCAAGGATCACATTTGTGCCTCCCTCCCCAGTGATATGGACCCTATGCAATTTGCATACAGGCCAAACAGGTCCACTGACGATGCGGTCTCCCAAGTACTGCACAGCACCCTCTCTCACCTTGACCGCCAGAAGGGGGGCTATGTGAGACTGTTGTTCATTGACTACAGCTCAGCGTTCAACACCATAGTCCCCACCAGACTGGTGGACAAGCTGATCGAGCTGGGTCTGAGCTCCGCTCTGAGTGCCTGGATACTGGACTTTCTGAGCGAAAGGCCCCAGGCGGTCAGGGTGGGGGGTCAGACCTCCAACACCATCACCCTGAGCATCGGGTCCCCCCAGGGCTGTGTTCTGAGCCCCCTGCTGTACTCACTATACACACACGACTGTGTGGCCAAGTTCAGCTCCAACTCCATAGTGAAGTTTGCGGACGACACAGTGGTGGTGGGGCTGATCTCGGACAACGACGAGAAGGCCTACCGGGAGGAGGTTGAGGTACTGGAACGCTGGTGCCAGGACAACAGCCTGCTCCTGAACATTGGTAAAACCAAGGAGCTGATCGTGGATTTTAGGAGGAGACAGCAGGAGACACACACACCACTGAGGATAAACGGGGCTACCGTGGACAGGGTGAGCAGCTTCAAGTACCTGGGGGTCCACATCTCAGAGGACCTGACATGGACAACAGACATAGACTCAGTCGTAAAAAAGGCGAAGCAGCGCCTCTACCACCTGAGACAGTTAAGGAAGTTCAGAGTATCTGGGAAGATACTCCAGTCCTTCTACTCCGGAGCTGTAGAGAGCATCTTGACTGGAAACATCACTGCCTGGTATGGCAACAGCACGGCACAGGACAAGAAGGCCCTACAGAGAGTGGTGCGCTCAGCCGAGCGTACCACGGGTATTGCACTACCAACCCTGCAGATCCTATACAACAAGAGGTGCAAATCCAGAGCCTGCAGGATAATGAAAGACCCTCACCACCCCAACAACAGCCTGTTCATGCTGCTGCGGTCAGGCAAACGCCTGCGAGCACCAGTAACGAGGACAGAGAGACTTAGGCTCAGCTTCTTCCCCCAGGCCATCAGAGCCTTGAACACTGAACTCTCCACACACAAGCACACATGAGCACACACACAACACACACACTGCACACGCTCACACACTAGCAGCCACTTTAACATGAGCACACACACACTCATGCTGCACACGCTCACACTATGGACACTTTACAGAAGGAAAGATCACTTTAAGAATAGTATAGCTTGAGATCGTATAATATAGCATTGTATAGCAGTGTACATAAAGACCCAATGCTTCATCCGTAGCTAACAGTGTACTGCACTACCACAGGACCATACCGATATGCCTACTTTGTTTACTTGTTTATTGCACTATGTCGCTCTATTGGTTGGACTTTATTATTATTACTTGTATTATGCACATCGTTGCGGGCGAGACCCCCCGCATTTCACTGTATACCTGTATGCCGTGACAAATACAACTCTTGTATCTCTTGTATCTTGTCATAAATGTCTTGATGAATTGAAAATGGAGGACCCATATGTAAACAAGACAAAAGTATTTTTCTGGTCTTCAAAAAAAAAGATAGCCACTTTTATAGATTATTCATTTGTATCGCAACGGAGTCACGGATCTAGTCGGGCCACGTAGCATTATGTTGAGAAAAATCAAATACAATAAACAAGTGTAAAATAAAAAATGTAAAATGAAGTTTAGCCTATTAAATCATTTTATAAGCGTTGGTTCTTATTTGCGGTCTGTGTGAGAAGCATCCATCTGCAGAACGTCAGCCCAGCACTCTCTGTCCCCACGCTGTCAGGCCGTCACAGGCCCGCTCAGCAGCGCCACCCACCCAATGGCTGAATTGCCAATGGCTGAATTGGAGTATTGCACTGTGCGGGATTGATTGATTGATTGATTGAAAACTTTATTAACAGATTGCAGAATGGGTACAGTACAGTACAGCTCAATACACACAATTGTTAATGGGATTCAGACCAGAGAAAGACTTTCGTCTTGTTTACATCAGGGTCCCCTATTTTCAATTCATAATGACATTTATGACATACTCAATGCAGTACTGTTACATTTGTGACATACAGTAAATATATACAAGGGGGAGGGAACTGTACATTTATGATGAATTGAAAATGGGGGACCCTGATGTAAACAAGACAGAAGTCTTTCTCTAGGCTAAGCTGTGGCGAGCCTGGGGCGAGCCTTTATCGCTACCGGGGAAACATAGGGGGAATATAGGACCCGGGGAACATAGAACCCTTTTGCGGCTACCGGGGAACATGGGAAACATAGGGGGAACATAGGACCCGGGGAACATAGAACCCTTTTGCGGATGGGGGAACATAGAACCATTTAAAAAAAATTAAAATAAAAAGCGGGGAACATAGAACCCGGGGAACATAGAACCCGGGAAACATAGACATGTTCCCACGCACAGAGAGGAAACTGGTATCTATCTTCTGGTCTCTCTCTGGAGAAGACGATACGCTAATTTCCCCAAATGTTGGCGTGTTCCTTTAAGGTAAGGGTTTATGGTTAGACTTAGAGGTTAGGTTAAGGGCTGAGGGAATGGATGTCAATGGAATGTCCCCACAAGGAATGACAATGTAGCTGTGTGTGTGGTTTCAGGGTTATGTCAGTGGTTTAGATTTGTTTGGACACATTTACTTTCTCTGTCTGGCACCACACGCACGCACGCACGCGCAAGCGCACACACACACACACACACACGCACGCACGCACGCAAGCACGCACGCACGCACGCAAGCACGCACGCACATGCACAGGAACCTTCCAGATTTCCAGTCCAGTTATACACACAGTATGCAGTCCCTTGCAGAACTATTGGCAAGTAAATTATGAATTAAAACGTGGGTTAAAAGATTTTTTCTTTTTAATTAAAAACAGCTGTGATTAATCAAGACACCTTACAAAGACCTGTTCAGCCTGAACATAGCCCTGTCCAATGACCTCTTCAATCTACATTTCCCTGGACCACTCTCTATATTTCTCCCTCTCTCTCTCAGGTACTGGTGAGAGTGGGAAGAGCACCTTTATTAAACAGATGCGGATCATCCATGGTGGAGGCTATACAGAGGAGGATAAGAGAGGCTACTCTAAGCTGGTCTACCAGAACATCTTCACAGCCATGCAGTCTATGATCCGTGCCATGGAGACACTCCGCATCTCCTTCTCTGATGCAAAGAACCAGGTACCGTCATTCCACCCAAACCCCCAACATCCTTGTCCAAAAACCCCACAGAGGGTGGCAGTGTCTTGTGGTCCCGAACCAGCCAGGAGTTTGACAACAGTAGACTTGGGAACTCAAGTCACGCGAGGAGAGAAACGTGAACAGTAGAGTCATGGTCCAGTAGGTCATAGAATCACCCTGGAGCCATGGCTAGACTCAGCCTGCTGAAGGACTATTGTTTATTGAGTTTATTGAGTTTATTAGGATCCCCATTAGCTGTTGCATAACAACAACTAGTCTTCCTGGGGTCCACACAAAACATAAAACATTACATTCGACAAGACTTTTACAGAACAGAAAATAAAAACATTTTAAACAGATTTCCGAAGTCCATTTCCCTTCAAGCATTGACTTTCGTATCTTCCATCATATACCACTTATTTTCAGATTTTCATATCATTGGAAAGAAAATGATAATAATAATAATAATAATAATAATAATAATAATAATAATAATAATAATAATAATAATAATAATAATAATAATAATAATAATAATAATAATAATAATAATAATAATAATAATAATAACAATAATAATAATAATAATAATAATAATAATAATAATAATAATAATAATAATAATAATAATAATAATAATAATAATAATAATAATAATGAGGATAATAAAATAAGAATACTTATATCTGCATTTACAGATGCCAGCCTTCAATTCTCTTAAGTACAACTACCTGAAATGAAAATAAAAGAGAGTCTGATTCTTTAGTCATGTCTGATTCATAACAAGCATCTGATAATAATCCACTAATCCTCTCTAAACCGCAGAACCCAGTTCAGTTAATGACAGAACATTTACAACAAGCGGTGCAGGGGTAAGGCTAAGAGAATCATCAAGGACTCCAGCCACCCAAACAACTGCCTCTTTGAACTGCTGCGGTCAGGCAAGCGATACCGGAGTCTCATGGCAAGCACAGAAAGACTCAGAAGAAGCTTCTATCCCCAGGCCATCAGGTTGCTCAACGAACAATAACACTATGCAACAACCATCAAATGCACTCACAACACACACATCCACACGCACACACTCACTTTAAACAAACAACACACTGCAGCACCCACACTCCACACTTTAGAACACCTAAACACACTTTATATTTATTGGTAAAGGATTTGCACTACAACCCATACCTCAGTACACCTTACTGTAAATTGTACCTAAATTGTACCTCACCCCATTTCTGCTTTGCACTATATAGTATATTGTATATTAGTATACTGCATAGTATATTGTATATTGTATGGTAACTCAGTTACCATACTGCATTGAACATTGTACATATGTATATACTGAACACTGTGTCTACGTACGTGACTTCTACTTTTTACTTCTATTTTTACATGCTATACTATTTTATTCATACTTATCTTTTGTCTAGCACAGTCTCTGGAGCATAACAGAAAATTAAAGAAACTTGAACTTGAAACTTGGACAGGTGTCCAATCAAAGATACAGTTCCATCATCATGGCTCTAATATCATGTCAATAAATACAATTTCTACTGGATTTCTGTTTTGCAAAATGAATATATGTGCTGTGGGATATTTGTAGATATCCTGATGAAGAATGTGCTCAGTCAACCGAGGCTTGGGTAATAACAAGGGTTTATTAACCAAACAGATAGATTACATAGAGAGAATGGCTGAGGGGCTCTCCCCAGGTAGTCAGCTGAAATGACCCAGGTAAAGCCACCTTGATTGTGGTCGGGAGGAGCCCTTTATAGTTCAACAAAGGGGGTGTGTGGTCCCATTTGATAGGTCAGATGGGGGGGAGGGGGTACAGGTTTGGGGACACAGGGGAGGGGGGTGATTCCACAGAGAGGGGGGGGGGGCACAGGTAAGGGGAACATATTTACATGAGGACATATTATACCACAATACTCACTTTTCTTTCTTATAATGTGGGTGAGATTAATGTATAATATACCAGGATTGTTTGGAACAGGTAAAAGTGGGGACCGATGTAATCCATCGGTTATCAGATAATGAAAAAAATAGAAAATAATTAAAATAATGAAAATGTTGGCCAATGTGTTCTGTTGGTTGGCCTAATAATTTAAACTAGTATTATTTATATACATGATTCATGACATGATCGACTGGACTGCGGTCTGTGTTATTTTGATATTAGAGATGTGGGAATAGATGTCACCCTTTTCTTTTATTAATCGCTCAAAATACCTATATCAATGAGTGGTCCTCATCTCTGATATCAAACAACAATTAACATAATCATTTGAAGCTATCGCTGTGCAAATATCTTGGCATACCTTCAGTCGTTCATGACGTGACTCTGGGGAGCTAATGTGATCGTTGTGCATACAGGCATCGTAATAAACCAATTAAATACATGCACTGTCTGTGTGGTCAGAGTGCACAGGGTGAAAAAACAAAATTGTGTGCATAATTATTAGGAATAGGATTTACACATAAGGCTAATGTGTACAAAAACATTTTAACAACCGTTAACCTGGTGGTTAATAAAACTAACATGATTGATTATGGGAAACTGTTCAAAAATATATATATATATTTTTGCACGTTTTATGATGATTCTTGATGAAATTACTTAGGATCCAGTTGTATTTACCCTGAGTTTGAGTGTCACTTTCATCTGTGATTGCCTCAGTTTTGTTGGTCTTTACTTAGAATCAGGCAATTTTCTCCATTTCTTCTCTATAAATGAGGAGATAAAACATCTTATGCATCGCTTCTGTATGTAATTCTAGTGCATATACTATCAATGGTTCACCATACAGGTGCAAAACAACGTTACATGTCCTCTTCTATGAGAGAATAAAACAACTGATTCTTTCTTGTCTGACAATACAATTTTGTAACCTAAGTGATTCAAATGTGATGTAATGTGATCATGTGGTCACTTCTTCCTTCAGCAATACATTTTAGCTCATTATTACTAACCATTGTTAATGCTTTCTCATTGATTTCTTTTCATCACATCCCTAGTTCATCGTTTTGCAGATACATACAATTGTGTGAAAAGTTTCCTGCTTGTGAAGGTATTAATCTGAATGATGTTGCGTCGTTGTTGACAAGGTGTTCTCTGTCGGTCGTGTGGCAGGGCCAAACAGTAACACATAAAAATTAAATAAATACATACAATAGACATTACCTTAGTGGCTAATGTGTCAAAATAAAATTGAAAACCGTTAACCTAGTGGTTAATATAAAAGGTGATTATGATAATCGTTATGCATTGTTCTGTGGTGCATACTATCAATGGTCAAAACAAACTTGGTGTCTTGGAACAATCCAACTGGTTCTGCCCTGTTTAACAATACCATTTTGCAATGTGACTCTGTGATCATTTCTCATTGTCATTATAAAATTGGTTAATGCAATCTTACTGATTGTATTTCATCATATTCCTAGTCAATAATTTTCCAGATACATATGAACTCTGTGAAACAGTTCTTGTTTGTGAATCTGACAGTTGCTGTGAAGTGTTGATCATCTGTTCTCGGTCTGTCGTGTGGCAGGGCCAATACATACATAACAATGTGGACAATGTGTGTTCAGAAGTATCTTGTTCCACAGGTCTCTGATGATGTCTCTTCTTGACGATGCAGTCGGGAACATTCACTGGTCGTCGTTCATTCAGAGGGGGCCTACAGGAGGTCGCCGTCCGCTCCCTGTGTACCTTGTCAAGGGTCACCGGTAGCAGTCAACTATAGTGGTCTTTTCCTGCAGCCTATGTTGTTCTCCACCACCATCACATGTCTGCCACTGTGCTCACGCTTGGCCCCTATCAGGCCTAGAGACATGGTGGTCAGGGCGTTCTTGAACGTGCTGTGTGGTGGTTGGTCCCCCCCGTTCCTCGTCATTGCGGTACCACTTGATGGAGGGCGAGGGCCCGCCGGTGTAGTGGCTAGTCAGTAGGACGCTCTCTCTCACACGGATGACAATCTTGTCATGGGAATCCACCTTGATGGTCGGGGACTTCAGTTCTCTTTTGCAGATGGTCTGCCGCGGGTCGCTGGGTTGTGTTCCTCCTTGCCTGGTTTCACCGTCGTTCGTGGTTCAGGTCACGCGTCATCTCACTCGTCCTGTCCTCTCACCAATTTATGATCTGAGGATGATGAAAACTGCCTTAGAAAACCTCCTCACATAAATGATTCAACGCCTTTTTGCTAAAGAAGAAAATCATTTAGGGTTAATTCAATTCATAGTTTTTTTATTGTGTAATACCATTATGCATGTTTTTTATTTTACTTACCATTGAGTCGATGCATCTTCGTACTAACCTGTCCTTAACGGTGTTTGGGTCGTGACCTCTCTGGTTCTCTTTGCAATTTTCTCGCCGCTCTGTAAGCATAGAGAAAAACACACAACAAAAACCTCTAGGCAGCCAGGTATTTTGCATGGAATATACTCATTCATTGTCTCGTCTATCTAAGTAGTATTAATTAATTTAACCTCTAATACACCAAGAATAAAAAATCTACCTCTAACTAACCTTATTGTCATGCATTTATCCTAATAAACTAACCTACACTGTGGCACTCAACCTTTTGATGACCATTGTTACTCAGCTGATAGAGTTGTGCTCTTTTTGATGTCCTGTCATACAGTGTCAGCTAAATGATCAATGTACGTGTATACCTTGTACATTTAGATAATTGTGTTTCAATTTTGTGGTTGATATTTTGCAGTCATGGAAATGTATTAGTTGTTAAAAGAATAGTCTAAGGAATAGTCATGCATGTTATTGGTTATAAACAGAGAATAGAAGGAGGGGATTGTAAGTAGTTGTTTTCATCATTAATCTTTCATCTCGGGCACTTCTCTAATTCATGTGCCTCTTGAAAAGAGATGATGAAAACGACTGGTTAGTTATTGTTAGTATGGGAGTTAGGTAGATTTTCATAACTGCAAATTCATCACCGGTGTCTAATTCATGTTAATTAAGTGGTTCTCTGTTGCCATCCACCGCCAGGTGAGTTCATCAAGTCTGTGGTCACGAGTGTAGGCATTTGCATTGCTTTGTCTCCCAAGTGTAAATCTGCATCTAAAGCGATACTTCCTACTATACTAAGTGGAGATACTAAGTTGAGTCTCTATAGGTGTGGTCAGACTGGCTATTTGCATTGTCTTTCACTCCACATCGTCCTCAGCTGGTTTGAGTGTTCAAATGTAGATTACTTTGGGGTCTCAATTTAAATGATTGTAGCTGGTCTCACTTTGTGTCTTGTCTGTGTTCAGATGCAAATCACTGGAGTTTCAACTTTTGTGATACAATGTGTTTACACCCATTCTGCATCTTGACCCAGAGCCAGATCTGTAAATACAAACACATGTTAATTTTCCACTCTTTTCTAAGACCATCTGAGTGGGTTCTCCTTGATTGTCTGTGAGCTTAACAAAACATCAGCTATTTCTCATCCATCCCGTCCTAGGATGTAATGATAGTGTTATCATTTATCAATCATATCGCATATGTACACAAGCATCATATGAATGTGGACCCACACATTTTGAATCATGTTTAAAATGTCTTACAATGGAAAGGGCTAGTTATCTTTCATTGGTTCTTTAGATAAACACATTAACTCAAGTGAATATAACCTAAACATCTTACTTTTAAACATGATTTATGTTGTTTGTGCCCAAATTTTTTAACATTGAAAGCTTATAAAGTCTAATCTAACGCTGTTTATGTGGACAATTCCTGTACTGCCATATACTGGGAACCGGAAGTGTTTGTTTAGCTCCCATGGTCAGTATGACCGGTACGCCCACAGATGTATTATAATTCTGAAACAGACATTGTAATTAGCTTTATGTGACTTATAATATGTAAATTAAAGCACATAAACACTCAAGTGATCTGAGATAGTTGTAATTTACTGTAACTGAGATGATAGTTGTGTATGTACAGTTTCTACGTCAAATGACTCCCTTTTCTTGACTCCTTTTTTTATCACAAACAGTACTGAATTTGCAAATCTGGTATGTCATAAATGTATAGTTTAAGGAGTAGCAGTACTGACTATCTGATGAATTGAAAATGGGGGACCCTGATGTAAACAAGACAAAAGTCTTCCTCTGGTCTGCATCCCCTTAACAATTGTGTGTATTGAGCTGTACAGTATTGTACCCATTCTGCAATCTGTTAATAAAGTTTTCAATCAATCAATCAAAGCATCCATATTTATGATTTTCATACTCACCGGGGAAAGCTGCAATGTTCGGTTCGTTTCTCCGGTGGTCTGGGATAATGCAACTCGCATCTCGCCACCGCAGCTCAACATTTTCCAATGGCAGCGCGCACATACATATACAAATAAAACATATACTACACGTGGATTTCATATACCTTCGGCCTTGGGCATATTAAACTTTACGTTTGCCTATGGATAGTTTAATATAAAATCATAGCTTCACGGCGCGCATAGCGTGACGTCATCGCTCCATGCAACGTTCGTGCGTTCTCATTCGCCTCGGAAATAACGCTTTGCAATTCATACAGTATTTTTCCAACGAGCTCTCAATAGCCTGGAATTCCTATACCAGCGTTTTGTTACCGAATGAACGCGCCTGTGCATATGTGAAACGTAAACAAACTGAAACGATAAAACTATACTTCCCCAAATGGTTGTTCCCGTGGGCCGGTTCCGGAAATTACTATCCTAGTTTGTTCCCGTGAACTGCACTTCAATGTTATTCTTTGTATAACGGTAACTCGTCTCTCAATGCTCGTCGCGCTATCCGCAGCCGGTTCTTGACTCAATAAAGCAACGCGACGGGTCCTATAATACTTGTGCACATACAAACGAGACTTAAACAGACAAACAAACATTAATACATATAAGTTAACGTGTGTGTATATCTGACTGTATTGGATCGCTGTACGTTTAGTCGGCCAACATCTGTTGCGACAAGGCATTTATACCCTTGATATATAACTACACATCGTTATTAAAATCATAACGACCGAACCTGACTTCGAAATTTACCAGCGATATATTAGATTATATATACCTTTTAATCATACTCTCGGCCTCTTAACCCGCGACTAACGTCCTGTTTAATGTACTTTCCGCGACTGATGTCCCGTTTAATGTACATTTACGTACTCCCGGGACATCGCGTAATCATGTACTAACTAGGACATCGCGTGATCATCTTCCCGCTATCTGTATTGATCAATTGGTTAATTTAATCCAAAATACATCGTTTTCAGGAATGGAAGAGATTGTGAGCTTAGTTTGAGGTTGAAACAATGAATATTATGACGCTACTCTGGTAATTTCTAATTATGATTCCATCAGCTTCTCTGTCCTACTTCCCGCCTCTTTGCAAAGGAATCACAGAACGTTTTTAACAGAGTAGCGTTTTCAAGGATATCACATCATAATAAGCTCACGTATCTTCTTTTGTTGTACTGTGTGCCTTAGCTTTTGGTCGGCTCCGACTCGACCTGGAATAGCACTTCAACCTTTGTGCCTAAACTTTTGGGACTAGCACATATAACCCATCCTTTCAGAACCGCCTGATAAGGACCCAGGTGCACGCGCGCCCTGGTAACGATTCTCAATACAGATCAGATATATTAATGCACATTATTCTTACTCAGCCATGATCTCAATATTTGACAACATTCTGTAATGTTCACCTGGCACAGAGAAAAGCGGGAAGATTTTAATTCCTTTCCATACATTTTTGGTCGACCAGTCTATATACTCACTTTTCTCTGTATAGATGAAACGATACAGCATGCCGGGAGGACGCAAAAAGTCCGTCACAAGTTCGTAGACGCCAATTGTGGGATATTTGTAGATATCCTGATGAAGAATGTGCTCAGTCAACCGAGGCTTGGGTAATAACAAGGGTTTATTAACCAAACAGATAGATTACATAGAGAGAATGGCTGAGGGGCTCTCCCCAGGTAGTCAGCTGAAATGACCCAGGTAAAGCGACCTTGATTGTGGTCGGGAGGAGCCCTTTATAGTTCAACAAAGGGGGTGTGTGGTCCCATTTGATAGGTCAGATGGGGGGGAGGGGGTACAGGTTTGGGGACACAGGGGAGGGGGGTGATTCCACAGAGAGGGGGGGGGGCACAGGTAAGGGGAACATATTTACATGAGGACATATTATACCACAGTGCCATGTGGCAGAAGAACGGTTTTTACCGTTAGTGAGTATAATTCTATGACACTATGATTGACAGCTACCCTGGGGGTGTGTGTAACTATTTACTTGCTACATAGATTAACTCCTTGGTGCAGCTGCTTTTATTATAGTAATGCATAACTTAATCACAACTTAGAAGGAACTTACATTCTAAGTAGATTCAATTTTAACTGACACACAGCTAATTAATTTAGTTTACATTAAAGAAAAACACAGATACTGTAGTTTACACTGTAAAGATATGACTGTCTGATAGTTTAATCCCTTTTATTGTATTTTCTGTGATCTGATACTCTGTTTGTGTACTGTAATGCTATTTGGAATTATTTTTATATGTAGGAATATTGGAATATATTTTTAAATGTATGCTACTATAATGTTATGTATGTATGTACTGTTTTTGTTGTGTGTGGACCCCAGGAAGACTAGTTGTTGCTGCGGTGATGACTAATGGGGATCCGTAATAAAGATAAAGATAAAGATAACAGGCTGCACACACACAGACTATAAAGAAATAAAGTTAATTTGAATATAAAAGCTTAAACAGTCTAGTCCCAGAGGCACTGTCTCTGCAGCAGCCAGAGTATAATCATGATGTCATCAGTTTATATTGATAGATATATTAGTCAGATATCTGTTCTCTAGTTGTTAAGGTTATAGATCAGAGGACAAACAGGACAGATTTAGGATAAACTTTGCATGTTCTTATTTCTCCTTTCCTTTCCATGAAGTATTCGATGGTGAAAAGTGGAGAAAAGGTTGGTGGACCTTTCCCTAACTGTGTGTGTGTGTGTGTGTGTGTGTGTGTGTGTGTGTGTGTGTGTGTGTGTGTGTGTGTGGTGTGTGTGTGGTGTGTGTGTGTCTGTGTGGTGTGTGTGTGTGTGTGTGTGTGTGTGTGTGTGTGTGTGTGTGTGTGTGTGTGTGTGTGTGTATGTATGCATTTGTGTGTATGTACTGTATGTCCTCAGAGTCATGCTAGCTTGGTGCTGGGTATGGAGGTAGATAAGGTGGATGAGCTGGACCAGGACCAGGTGGAGGCTATTAAGAGTCTGTGGAGGGACACTGGAGTTCAGGAGTGCTACAGCCGCCGCCGAGAGTACCAGTTGTCTGACTCCGCCTACTAGTGAGTACCATACAGACTCCACCTACTAGTGAGTACCATACAGACTCCACCTACTAGTGAGTACCATACAGACTCCACCATATTACATTATTCCAAACAAGCAAACAATCACTGTGCTGCATGTATTAATATGGTATCTGTTGATCATGTTGTCTTGGAAACCACTTACTAGTCTGTATAGCCCCTCCCACCATGGTGGTGTCTAGATCCCATCTACTGGAATGACCGTGGCTGTGTCGGGTAATGTCAAGGTTAGGTTTAAGGTAAGGGATATGTTTATAAACACCTTTTCCGGTGAAATGTCATAATCATCATAATAGTCATACAACGAGTTACAGTTTTGCAACATAGGCAACAGGAGACAATCCGCTTCCATCAGACACCGAAAAACAAACCAGGAAAAGGTTTATCTCTGTTGAGGTTTACTTGATAATCTCTTTTTTGCCATTCAATTACAGTTAGGTAACTGAGCGCTAATGGTGAGAATGCTCATCGTGAGCGCTGAGTAAATTTTTTAATCACTTAGCGTTTTGCTCTATATGAGCGCTGTGCAACTGCCATCTAGCACAGAAAATGGTGATGACCCAGGGCGGCCGGGGTAGTGCAGCGGACTAAGCGTCTGCCTACCACCACAGAGACAGTGGGATAGAATCCAGCTGTGGTGCTTCCGAGTTGGCCGACCGTCCATACTAACACAATTGGCGGTGTTAGCGGGTGGGAAACCCGGCGAGGGTGGGTCCTGGTCGTTGTAAACAGCGACTCCTACAGTTCGGTCGGGGCGCCTGCACAGCAAGGGAAGGATCTAAGAGAGGTAGTGTGACCTTCCATACGTTACACTCTCCCAGTGAGAGTCCGCGCTGCCAGGTGAAAAGAAGCGGTGGGCTGGGTACACATGTGTTGGAGGAAGCATGTGATAGTCTCCGCCCTCCTGGACCAACGGTAGGGGGTAGAGTGCGCAACGACCAGGAAGGGGATTGGGAATTGGCATAACGACTAACATTGGGAGGGGAGAAAAACTAAAAAAGAAGGGGGGAAAAGATCATTAAAAAAAATAATAATAAAATAAAGAAAATGGTGACGACAGAGCATCCGTGTAGATGAAGTGATGTGGGGTGGGAGATCATCAATAATGGCTTTATACATAAACGGATACCAATGCAATTCACGTCTCTCTCAGTGGCGGCTGGTGAATTCCTCCTCGGGGGGGGGGCGGAATTAATTAGTATCCCCCTCTATCTCTCTATCTCTCCTTCTCTCTCTTTCTCTCTCTCTCTCTCTCTCAGATGACTGATGACTGGCTTAAAGCTATAGATAACTCTATGTTGGTGGGAGCTGTGCTGTTAGATTTTAGTGCTGCATTTGATGTGCTGGACCATTTTCTACTGGTTGATAAACTTAAATGTTATGGTTTTAACTCTTCTGCTTTAAAGTGGATACTAAGTTATTTGTCCTCTAGATCACAGAAGGTGTATCTAAATGGCAGCCTGTCCAGTAGCAGAGGTCTAGAGTGTGGCGTGCCGCAAGGAAGTTGCCTAGGACCTTTGCTCTTCTCTGTATTTACGAATGACCTATCTTGGGCTACCAAATGTGCTACAACAGTTCTTTATGCAGATGATTCAACATTGTATTACGCGGCACCATCATGCAATGTACTTAATGAAGTTTTGAGTAGAGAACTTAAAGTTGTGCATGACTGGGTAGTATGTAATAGACTTGTCCTTAATATCTCCAAGACTAAATGTATTGTGCTGGGAACAAGGCACAGGTTATCTACAAATCCAAAGCTTCATTTAAACTTGTGTAATTCAGCAGTTCAACAAGTTGAAAGTACTAAACTCCTTGGAGTGATGCTGGATTGCACTCTGTCTTGGTCTCAGCATATTAATTATATTGTTTTAAAAAGGGGAAGAGCAATTGGTATTTCCAGGAAATGTGCTTCTTTTGTTGCCCGTCCCCTTTTATGTCAGATAGTGCAAAGTTTAGTTTTATGTCATCTTGACTATTGCTCTGCGATGTGGTCATCTGCTGCCAGTGGTGACCTCAGGAAGCTCCAGGTGGTCCAGAACAGGGCAGCACGGTTGGTACTGGGCTGCTCACTAAGGTCTAATGTGAGCCGTATGCATGCCCGCCTCTCTTGGCTTAACGTTGAAAATAGATTGTCTTTTAATATACTTGTGCTGTTCAAGTTGGTCATGAGCAGTAAGACTCCTGTTTTTATACATAATCAGATTGTTTTTAGTAATACTGTGCACGAGCATTACACTAGAGGTTCCAGTAGTGGGCAGCTTGAATTGCCAGGTCCTAGAACCAGCGCTCTGGGGAGATCTTTTATTTTTAGAGCATTAACTCTGTGGAATGGCCTGCCTCGGAACCTCTGCTGCATTTACAGTAGATTCACTTTTAAAAAGAATCTTAAATTGTTTTTAAATTGTTTTGAACACTGTAAAGTCATTTTTTGTTTTTGTTTTACACTAATGTAATTTTAGCTATATTAATTGTTACAGTAGGCTCATTATGCATTGTGTGTACTGACTTTTAATAATTTTGTTTTTTGCAATAGTGATTGTTTTTGTGTGTTTTTTTGTGTGTGGACCCCAGGAAGACTAGCTGGTTGCTATCGCACCAGCTAATGGGGATCCCTAATAAAATAAAATCAAATCAAATCTCTCACTCACACACACACAGCGCGACGTGGAATCGATTCGTTACACAATCAGACCTAGTAGTATGTGTAGTATATACCAAGAATAACTTCAGTATGAGTACAGGGCTGTACACATATTTTGCATATTGTTAAATGAGCCAAGGCTAGCTATTAAACTATCGATATGAATTGAAAATGGGGGACCCTGATGTAAACAAGACAAACGTCTTTCTCTGGTCTGCATCCCCTTAACAATTGTATGTATTGAGCCGTACTGTATTGTACCCATTCTGCAATCTGTTAAATAAAGTTTTCATTCATTCATTCATTCATTCAAACATAGACTGGGCGAGATATTAAACAAGCCATAATCCACTTCTTTTAAATCCAAAAGAAACTCCACTCTCTCTGATCAATCCAATAATGAACACATATGTATATCTTGTCATTTTAAACAAGTTACCATTCATTCATTCATCCATTATGCATCACCCGCGGCGAAATTAATTAGTTATAGTTCAACAACACAGAGAGCGAGAGAGAGAGAGAGAGAGAGAGAGAGAGATAGAGAGAGAGAGAGAGAGAGACCGTAACTCACTTTGTTTAGTTGAAAAACGCGGTCCAGGAGGGCTTGATAAAGTGTATATCCACTGTCCCAGACTGTTGATGTATATATCCACTGTCCCAGACTGTTGATGTATGTGTCCACTGTCCAGACTGCATCCAGCTAGCCATTATAGCGTGTTGTTGTTTGTTGTCGAACCAGCTAAGACAGAGTATAGCCTACCCTTCGAGAGGCTTTGTGGTCCAGACTCCAGGCTTGAACTTTCCATAAAAGTGTCCATATAAATCTATTTAGTTAGATCCAACACTGTCTGAATGTACAGTATCTTGTGATTATTATCAATTTCCGACAGCTACTATTTCCTAGTAGCCCCTCGAATAGCATAATATCTGCAGAGCCAGAGCCCAACGTCTGGGGACGCGATGTCACGTGCCACTCTCAGCCAATAGTGACTACATCGGGCACTACAGCGAGCGCCCTCTGGTATCGTATTTGACAGCGCTATGTTGTACGTACGTATTTATTTATACGTATTTGCATTTTGCCCTGTGAGATGCGCAATTACGGTGGAGCAGAAATGAGCGCCCATGAAAACGGAGTGGAGGGGGCTAGGCGCCGGCCCGGCTGGGGGATGAATAGGCTGCTTCCTCCTCGCAAATAATTCTTTCTTCTTCTTCTTTTAACCAGGGAGGGCGGCGCTCTAGCGCCCACTATCGGCCGGCCGCCACTGGTCTCTCTGCCAGAGAGGACCACCCAACCTTATCATACAGGATACAATGATACATAACTGTCTCTCTGCCAGAAAGTTCAAGTTTCAAGTTTGTTTATTATATGTGTAACGGATGGTACCGCGAAGCGCAGTCACAAAGGACTTCAGATGTTGTGAAGTGGCTGGGGTGAGTAGCGGTGCTATCGGTTAAACTCACTCTCATCCTCAAAAGACACATAGACACGTTACAAAACAGTGGTATAGCGGTCTGTGCCGTTGCCCGCGGCGTGGGAGACCTGGGTTTGAAACTCCCTCGGGGCATCGAAGTTTAAGGTGACGATGTCACAACCGTTACATTGGTGCCGAGACCCGGATGCCTTGGGTGGAGTGGAGTGAGTTTAAGGAGGGTGAGTGTAACGGATGGTACCGCGCAGCGCAGTCACGAAGGACTTCAGATGATGTGAAGTGACTGGGGTGAGTAGCGGTGCTATGGGTTAAACTCACTCTCATCCTCAAAAGACACAGACACGTTACAAAACAATGAGTTCACTTCAGGGCGGCTACGTGGCGTAGTGGGCAAGGCACTCGCCACGAAATGCTGGAGACGCTGGGCTCGTCAGTTCGAGCCCAGCGCTCCACATTTGCTTTCAGTTTAGCTGGTCGTCCGTACTAATACACATTGGCCGTATTAGGGGGTGGGAAACTGATGGGTGGGGATCGGGCGTTGTGGACAGCGACTCCTACAGGTCGGTTGGTGCGCCTGCGCAGTAGAATCAGGAAGTGTCGGGGGCAGCGTGAGCCTCCCACGCGTTACTCCTCGCCACTGAGAGATCGAGCTGCGCAGGTGAAAAGATGCGACTGCTGTTACCTCAAGTACCGGAGGGGACTTGTGCTATGTATGACTTAGTCCACATTGCAGCCGGCTTGTGGGAGGCAAGAAACAGCGTTCGTGACAGGGGAGGGTTGAATTGGATGATACGAAATTGGGATGGGAGAAAATATGGAAAATGGGAGAAAAAGTGGATAAAAAAAAACAACAATGAGTTCACTTCTTGGTATAGCGGTCTGTACTGTTGCCCGCGGCGTGGGAGACCCGGGTTCGAAACTCCCTCGGGGCACAACCGTTACATATGTCACAACAAAATACATAATACTTTATATGAAATGCTTATTTCTGAAAGAGCCCCTGAGAGTGTGCTACATACAGTAATTAAGAAGTATGTAAAAGCAAGTGAAGTCGATATACATATATACAATACAGAGTAAAATGAGTAACAGTGAGGTACACTGTTAGCTGCTCTAACACTGGAAGTTCCCCATAAGAACTGAATTGGGAAAAAGGGCCTTTAAATATGCTGCTCCTTCATCTTGGAACAAGATACAGGAGGACCTAAAATTACCAGGACTGGTCACCCTCGGATATTTCAAAGCCATTTTAAAATCCTACGAACTCAGTTCCCTCTGACAGTGCAACTGTGTTTGATCATTTGCCTGTTTGATAACTTGCCTGAAATTGGAGCTTGCTGTAAATGTTTTATCTGTATTTTATTGTGATGTTCTTTTTTATGTTGAAACTTTCTGCTGCCTTGTTTGGCCAGATCGCTCTTGAAAAAGAGATTTTAATCTCAATGATGCTTATCTGGTTAAATAAAGGATTTGATTGATTGATTGACAATGCAGAAATTAGATGCGGTACAAAACTTAGGGTAGGGTGCAAAGGAGGTATGGATGTAGTGCAAAATCTCTTTAATAATAGATAAATATAAAGTGTCTAAAGTGAGTAAAGTGAGTGGTAAGGTGAGTGTTTGTTTAAAGTGAGTGTGTACATGTGGATGTGTGTGCACTGCAGTGAGTGTAGATGATGGCGCCGTCTTGTGTAGATGATGGGTTGTTACATAGTGGCATTGTCATTGAGCATCCTGATGGCCTGAAGGACCACCCAACCTTATCATACAGGATACAATGATGGAACCATAACTGTCACCAGTGATAAATATAAGGGCAGAAGAATGATATACAGTCCATTAGAGTGGAAGCAGCAGCATGTTTTGTTTCTGTACAAAAAGCCAACCTTCTGTTGCAGTTTACTTGCAAGGTTATCTACATTTAAATGTACATTTCCTATCAAGCCAGGTGCCAAGATATTTATATTCTTTAACTCAATTCACAGTGTATATATGCAAATCATCACAAACGGCTCTAGC
This sequence comes from Notolepis coatsorum, assembly GCF_963971535.1. Classification (NCBI taxonomy): domain Eukaryota; kingdom Metazoa; phylum Chordata; class Actinopteri; order Aulopiformes; family Paralepididae; genus Notolepis; species Notolepis coatsorum. The sequence continues at coordinate 158,523,945 of NC_140165.1, read as the reverse complement.
AAACAGCATACACTTTGTTTTGTTTGCATTGAGTACCAGTTTAAGATGAACAAGTGCATTCTGCAAAGTATTAAATGAGAGTTGTAATTTTTCAATGGCTAGTTGTACAGAGTCAGTAACACAATAGACAATAGTGTCCTCCACAGATGTGCCCGACAACCACAAATAATAACGCTAGCTAACAGCAAAAGGAGGACGTGTTAAATGGTTTTGCATTGTGGGGCAGATTAGGAGGAGTGAGTGACATCATGAATGGGGCAGCCATACTTAATACAGTCCCTCAATCTCCTCTTTTATACTCTTAAAACAGATGTGTTGAAATAACACAAGACATGTTGTCCCAAGCTAAACTCACGCAACAGTTTTAAGCTAGGTAGAGTCATTATCTAACACATCTGTGTCGTTAGGTGTTTATTAGTGTTTAGTTTTAAGAGTGTACTTCCTCTCTCCACTATTTTTCCATCCTCTCTTCCTCCAGTTATCTGTCAGACCTGGAGCGTATCTCCCAGCCCTCCTATGTTCCCACGGAGCAGGACATCCTCAGAGTGCGAGTCCCCACCACAGGCATCATAGAGTACCCCTTCGACATGGACAACGTCATCTTCAGGTCAGTTCTATCTACTATCATCCTTCATATCTAGAATTATAAGACCATCTTATCATCCTTCATATCTACAATTATGAGACCATCTTATCATCCTTTATGTCTACAATTATAAGACCATCTTATCATATCATCCTTTATATCTAGTTATAAGACCATCTTATCATCATTTATATCTAGTTATAAGACCATCTTATCATGCTTCATATCTAATATTATAAGACCATCATATCATCCTTTATATCTAGAATTATAAGACCATCATATCATCATTTATATCTAGAATTATAAGACCATCATATAAACCTTTATATCTAGAATTATAAGACCATCATATCATCCTTTATATCTAGAATTATAAGACCATCATATCATCCTTTATATCTAGAATAATAAGACCATATCATTGTAGTATTTTCATCTAGAAGCCACCTCCCCGTGAAAATCCTCCATGACATTACAACCATGCATTATGATTGGCTGTTGCTACGGCAGGATGGTGGATGTGGGGGGTCAGAGGTCAGAGAGGAGGAAGTGGATCCACTGCTTTGAGAACGTCACCTCCATCATGTTCCTAGTGGCACTGAGCGAGTATGACCAGGTGCTGGCAGAGTGCGATAATGAGGTGAGAAATATATTTTTTTATTTGATTGTTTTTTTTAAATGTCATGCACTCATTATTATTAGACACCACACATACAGTTGCTGGTCCCCAACTGTATGTGTAATAGTACGATACATACAGTAATACAATACTCAATAACTTTTTGGTTGAAAAGTACTTTTAAAAACGTTTTATTCTGCACCCTTCTAAAAGGTCTGTGGATGTATTATAATTTTTTTTATAAAAACATTACTCAGGCATTGATAATGTCACCTTATTTAATTGTATGTACATTTAAGGCTGTCAAAGTTAACGCACAATTCTATTAACGCCACAATTTTTTTTAACTCACGATTCACTTTTTAGAAGAAAAAAATATATATTTATTTTATTTTATACTTTTTACTAGACTTCGCTCAGGTGTATTATTGCTACTCTCATTGATACTATGTTTGTTTCTGACTCAAAGTGTGTGTGTGTGTGAGCAGTGCCGTCTGGGAGAAATGCGAGGCCCTGTGTGAGTTCCAAACGCGAGCCCCCCCCCCCCCCCCCCCCAAAGGCAAAACTTTCTTTTTTAACACTTTAATCGCCGGGGTTAAATTCATAATTTACCATCCCTCGCCAGCCCTATTTAACATGGAGAAGTTCCCCTTCTTTGCAGGGCTATAACTTTTTAGATTCTATTGCTAAATTGCCATTATTATGGCCCATTCAATGTCCTATATGTATTGTTCAGGGTGTAGCAACGTTAAACTTTTTCATTCACATATTCATACTAAAATATGGTCTAAAGTATAAGTATGTTTTTATCGTTTTCTGCAGCTTTCTTCAGAACGTGTTTTATAGCCCTAAATGCATTATATTGATGATCAAATACAGTTTGGTAGGAATCTGTGCGAGATAAAAAATTTCAAATGGACGTGCTTCTAGAAGTTTCTACGTATCATCTGATGATGACCGGATGGGCGGGGGATCGTTTATAATTCCGTGGGCAGCGTTAGATGATTCATCCAGAGTGGGTCATATGTTCATCAGAGCAGTTAGTAAAGAACACGTTAGAATATAACGCTGAATCTTACCGTGGCTTCCTCGCGCCGCTGGCAGATGAGCGTGGAACAGAATTTTTTCTATTATGGGATGTAGAAATGCCCGATCCATTTCCAGGTTGTATAATAGTATATACGTCCAAATCATGTTGTTTTTTCAAGTTATTTGCACCGATCGATGTTCACTGTATCATGAGAGAGAAATCCACGGCGGGAACAGAGCAGACCGCACCAAAAACTCACCCTAACGCAGAGTCAGGTCCAAGAGGAAGGAGACGACCGTGGAGAAAGTTCACCAGTCCCATCATGATATTGTCCATTGGGATGAACCCGGGAGTCCGCTCCCAGTCCATCCGCCACACGTTAGCACCCGACAACGTAGCCAACGCTAGCTAGCTAGCGTTAGCTAACGCTAGTTAGCTGTCCCTGGCCCCAGCCAAGCTACTAGCCGACATAGCTATAGCCTGACTGAAGGTTCCAACACGCAACAACTTTCATCCTCAGTCCATCCGCCAAACGTCCTCCCCGTCCCGGCACAACCCAATCACCACACCCGGTACCAACAAGCCCACGGCACGCGCCGCCATCTCCTCCGCTCCGATGCTGCACATCTGGTTCTCTTGGCCAAGACATCCACTCGCTCCAGTGGACAGCGCCGAATAGACCCTGTACCTGATAATACCGGTCTTCTTCACATCTCTCTACCGACTACCAGACCGATGCCAACCAGCTCCCCCTAGTGTTAGTCCTCCCACCCCACGATGCTTTGCATAAAAGTAATTGAATGAAACCAATAGTATATCTGCAGAGCCGCAGAGCCCGGAACACAGTATTCTACAAACGTGTCTAATGTGAAATATATAAGCATGTAAGCAAAACTAGATTTTAGGTCTGTGATGGAAAGTGATTGTTAACATTCTATTTATTTTTATTTTTATTTAAAAAAAAGTTAATTTTTTTATTTTTTTATTAAAATATATATATATATATATTTTGGCGAGGCCCCCCTTCCCGCAAGGCCCTGTGCTACCGCACTGCTCGCACACCCCCTGAAACGGCCCTGCGTGTGAGATAGAGAGAGAGAGATGAGGAAGGGGCAAGAGAGAAAGAGAGCTGGGAGAGTTTGATTGATTGAATTGATTGATTAAAAACTTTATTAACAGAATGCAGAATGGGTACAATACAGTACAGCTCAATACACACAATTGTTAAGGGGATGCAGACCAGAGAAAGACTTTCGTCTTGTTTACATCAGGGTCCCCCATTTTCAATTCATCAGGACATATATGACATACAGATATACAGTACTGCTACATCTATACATTTATGACATACCAGATTTGCAAATACAGTACTGTTTGTGATACAAAAATAGTCCAGAAAAGAGTATATACATTTGACGTAAAAACTGTACATTGGGGAGGTTGGGTAGGTGGGGTGGGTGGGGTGTACATTGGAGGTGGTTCGGTGGGTGGGGTGGGGGGGGGGTTGGGCAGGAGGGGTGGGGGGGGAACACTGTACAACTGTACAAGCAAAACTGTACATTGGAATATTGACAACCATACTTGGTCATTTACTGTACATTGGAGGGGGTTGGGTTAGGACATTTACATGGGCCAGTTTCGAATTGCAGTCTCCCGTAGGTGTTCTTTGAGAGTGTTTTTGAAAGTGGGTAGCGATTCACATTCTTTTACAGCTTTGGGTAGGGCGTTCCACATTGATGTGGCATAATTGCGAAACGTGTTTAGTCCCTTGTTTGAGCCAAATCTGGGTTTAACATGATTTGTGGAGCTCCCTCTGGTGTTGTGATCGTGGTATTCACTGACCTTTGGGAAGTATTTTGACATGTACATGGGTACCTTGGTCGTGTAGTGTATCTTGTAGACCAGGCCCATTGCAAGTTGCTGTACTCTGTCGTCTACTCTAAGCCATCCTAGGTTGTCAAAGTGGGCAGGGGTGAGGTGGGTTCTAGGAGTAAGGTCAAGCAGTAGTCTGACCAGTTTGTTTTGAGATGTTTGTAATTTTGTTTTTAGCGCCTTTGAGGTGCTTTGGTACCATGAGGTGCAAGCATAGTCGTAGTACCCTTGTATGAGTGCTCCTGCCAGAGTCTTCAGGGTGTTCTTGTTTACCAGAGAGGAGATCCGGTACAAGAATCGAGTTCGTTGGTTGACTTTTTTTATTACATTGGATGCCATTTTGTCACAGGAAAGATTAGCCTCTAGGATGGAGCCCAGGTAGGTAATTTCGTCTTTCCTTGTGACAATATTGTCACCCACTGCACTGTAACTGAGAAGCCGTCGGTCTTGCTGAGTTTGTTATTTGAACCGAAGAGAATGGACTCTGTTTTGCCCATGTGTAATGATAGTTTGTTATCAGCGAGCCATATGCAGATTTTGCCTAGTTCCGAGCTGAGGTTTTTTTCAACCTGTAACTTGTTCTTGTCAGAGACCAGCAGGGCTGAGTCGTCTGCGAACAAGAACAAGTTGCAGTCACAAGCTGACGACATGTCATTTGCATAAATTAGGAACAGTAGCGGTCCTAGTATGCTTCCTTGTGGAACACCACAGCTCACTGTGAGGGGGGGGATAGAGTACCATTTCAGTCCACCATCTGTTCTCTCCCCTCCAGGTAGGATTGCATCCATCTCACTGATAGACTATCAAAACCCATTGCTTTTAGCTTGTCAATCAGAATGGAGTGATTGACCGTGTCGAAGGCTTTTTGTAGGTCCAGCATGACCATGCCGCAGTATTTGCCCGCGTCCACCTCTTGTTTGATGTGGTCGTTCAAATAGAGAAGGCATGCGTCAGTGGAGTGGGATGTTCTGAAGCCAGATTGGAATTCGTAGATTCGATTTTTTTCCGCTAGGTACTTTTCAATCTGTTCGTAGACTATTTTTTCCATGACTTTCGAGATGGAGGTAAGAATAGAAACAGGGCGGTAGTTGCCTGGGTCTAATTTACTGCCCTTTTTGTGCAGAGGGGTCACTCTCGCAATTTTGAAGTCCTTGGGGACGTGGAGAGGTTTATTATGTGTGTGATGACTGGGGTGATGGCGGCTGCTGAGTCTCTGAGGAATTTGGAGGGGATCAATAAAGGAATATCTTATCTTATCTTATGTTGTCATGGCCAGTGGCCTTGTTAGGTTGGAGGGCGCTCAGTTTTTTGAGTACCTCATCTGTTGTTACCATTTCCAGTTTGAAGTCGTCTTTGCGGACCCCTAGGTTTTTGTAGTAAGCTACTATGTGTTCTACCCCATAATGCCCTGAGTGGGAGGGTAGTTTGTTTACCAGTGTTGTGGCTATGTTTGTGAAGAAAATGTTTAAGTAATTGGCTACATCTAGCTAGTCTGTGATGAGTGTGTGTGTGTGTGAGAGAGATGGGGGGGGTGAGTTCTCAGCCCTTGTGTGGGTGAATGTAACAAGTTCCTAACGTTTTCTTTCCCCTATTATTTCATGCACACATTTTATTCATTGTTTTAAATTATTATTTTCTTTTAAGTTATTTTGTGCATCACTGTTTTGAATTTGATGCAAATTTGCAATGCATAAGGGTCATCCTTTTGTGTTAAATGGCTGCATAAAGCAAGCATTTGTTGACTCTCATGTTGATAAGAGTATAAAAACTTGGAACTTGAAAAATATCCGTTTAACACATTGGGTGCCAATAACATCGTACAACGTGTTTCAAGGTCATGCTAATTCTGCCAAACCACGGCGTACGACGTTATTGATATCATATAAAAAAAATTCGCCATGGTATTCATAATTCCCTCACCCAGCCTTGGCTGATACAGTGGGAGCCTGCACAACAATGCAATGCTTCAATACTGCCGCCTGGTGGATGATCGGGCGAGTTACAACCGGAAATGGATCTCTGGTGATCTCCGTGCATCTGGGAAATGTGTCCGGCACTCACATATTGTTGCGGGACTCTAGACACACATCCGTGTATAGGGATCACTGCCATAACTCAATAATCGATATCATTTGGGCGTTTATTATTATTATTATACAAACCGGAAATGGATCTAGTAGATCGCCGTCAAATAAGTGGGATCTTTTTCCTCCAGTCTCATCGGCGAACGGTAAGCGTCTATGCTTTAAGCAAGTGGCTTGTACTTCCGCGTTCCCGTTTTGCGCTCTGATTGGCCACGCACGTTTCTGGTCATGTGACATGTGCGCCAATCGTGGGACGGCAAATTATGCGCCTATTTCCGGGTCTAACAGCCTGCAAACTACCTAACGCCTAGTTTATCAAGGTTAGAGTTTGGAATCAGGGCAGGCGTTCTATCGCCATGCTCTAAGACAAACTCTAACCTTAACCAACTTCGAAAGAGCGCCTAAGCTTAACCGTCCAAAAACTTGCCGTCCCACGATTGGCGCACATGTCACATGACCAGAAACGTGCGTGGCCAATCAGAGCGCAAAGCGGGAACGCGGAAGGACAAGCCACTTGCTTAAAGTATAGAAGCGAACGGTAAGAGGACAGTAACGTTACTTTCAGCGTGTTTGTTTATTATTAATGCAAACTGCTCTGATCAATATATCACCCATACTACATAAAGCATTTACTGACGATCACGGAATTATAAACGACCCCCCCCCCCCCGTTCATCCGCGCATGAGTCATAACGTTTAGGATCATGTACAGTTGAAATTTTTGATATAGCGTGTATCGGCAGTTGATAATCTATATATGCGTTTATGCCTATAACTCACGTTCTAGGAATTACTGCAGAAAACGATAAAAACATATTTATATTCTAGACGGTATTTTCGTATGAATCTATGAATGAAAAAGTATAACGTTCCTACATCCTGAACGATAGATAATCGATGTTGAATGGGCCATAGTAATGTCAATTTAGCAATACAATTTAAAAAGTTATAGCCCTGCAAAGAAGGTGAACATCTCCATAGGCTTAGAGTGGTGGCAGAGTGGTATGAGACGGGCAAACTCTGTGGCAGTTAATGTGTTAAGGTAGAAATGTTTATTTTTTATTTATTTTTTAAATGTGACTAATTTGTGATTAATCGCAAGTTAACTATGGACAATCATGCGATTAATCAGATTAAATATTTTAATAGATTGACAGCAATTACCTAAACATCAAATCTGAGCCACTTACTTCAAGTTGTTGAAATTATCCAATTTGTCAAAACTACAACGGAGAGTTTGTCTGCTTTCTGGGTGCTGTTATTTTTATTAGAATGTTAAATTAGTTCCAAAACTCTTGAGTGCCTCATTCCACGTCACCGTGCTTCTCCTTGCTAACTGCAGCCTGTTCACACTGTATTCTCCATCAGAACCGTATGGAGGAGAGCAAGGCTCTGTTCAAGACCATCATCACATACCCCTGGTTCCAGCGCTCCTCCATCATACTCTTCCTCAACAAGACCGACATCCTGAAGGAGAAGATCAAGGCGTCACACCTTGCCACATACTTCCCTGCCTTCACAGGTCAGTGTGTAGATTGCTCTATCTATCTATCTATCTATCTATCTATCTATCTATCTATCTATCTATCTATCTATCAATCAGTCAAAAATAAATGGAGATTCAGCTATTTTTAGGTATTGCATTGTCTCTTTGACAATTAAGAAGACATGGCTTTAGATATGAAGGTTTATCATTTTGTTCTTACAATCACCACAACAGAAATGGGTGATTTCCAAAGATAATTTCATTACAGCTCTGAGCCCAGTTCACCAAAACCCTCTTAGCACTAAGATCAACTAATTGAGTCAATGGGCTAAGATGTCCTTAACACTAATATCAACTTGCCGTCATTCTGAGTCTGAGTAAGATGTTTTGGGGGAAACTGGACTGGTTGTTTTCAACGAGAGCAGAGGTGGTATGAACCCCCCTCTCATGAGATGCCACTATTCTAATTTGTCTACAAATGGTCAACTAGGACCCTGGGGGTGATTTGACGGTGTGTTTCGATGCTACAGGCCCCCAGCAGGATGCCAAGGCAGCGCAGGAGTTCATCCTGAAGATGTACCAGGAGCAGAACCCAGACAAGGACAAGAACGTCTACTCACACTTCACCTGCGCCACGGACACAGAGAACATCCGCTTTGTCTTCATAGCTGTCAAAGACACCATCCTCAGACACAACCTGAAAGAATTCAACTTGGTGTAGAGGAGAGGAGAAGGTGAGGAGAGGAAGAGGAGAAGAAGAGAGGAGATGGTGAGGAGAAGAGAGGAAGAGAGGAGAGGGTGAGGAGAAGAGAGGAAGAGAAGAGAGGGTGAGAAGAGAGGGTGAGGAGAAGAGGATGAGGAGAAGAGAGGGTGAGGAGAAAAGAGGGTGAAGAGAGGAGAGGGTGAGGAGAAGAAGAGGAGAGGGTGAGGAGAAGAGAGGGTGAGAAGAAGAGGAGAGGGTGAGGAGAAGAGAGGAGAGGGTGAGGAGAAGAGAGGAAGAGAAGAGAGGGTGAGAAGAAGAGAGGAGAGGGTGATGAGAAGAGGATGAGGAGAAGAGAGGGTGAGGAGAAAAGAGGGTGAAGAGAGGAGAGGGTGAGAAGAGGAGAGGAAAAGAGGAGAGGGTGAGGAGAAGAAGAGAGGAGAGGGTGAGGAGAAGAAGAGGAGAGGGTGAGGAGAAGAGAGGAGAGGGTGAGGAGAAGAAGAAAGGAGAGGATGAGAAGAGAGGAGGGTGAGAAGAGGGAAGAAGAGGGTGGAGACAAACGGAAATGCCTATGTAGAAGGGTTGTTCCTCTTTATAGCAGCAACGATCTTTCCACATTTTACATGGTTTATTTATATGAAAAATAGCAGACAATTAATCATAATCTTTTTTCTTCCTGTTCCAAATGCACTGTAAGCTGAATAGGATGTTTCGTGAGTACGTGATATCTATAGCATGAGAAATACACAACTGTTTTAATGACTGCCTGCCATTTTACGTTTTATGATGCATTCACTTGGGTGCTTGTTTCTGTTGAATATGTACTTTTCTACGTTTCTTCAAGAGGAAATACAATTATATTTATGCTAGATTCCAATAAACCTTTATAGTTCAATGAAAAATGTGTTTTCATCTGATTTGATCTCTTAAGAGAGAGAGAGAGAGAGAGAAGCCATACAGAAGGAAGAGGGAGAACCTGTTGTGAATTCATAGTCACAAGAACATGACACAATTTGTACATTTGTAACGGACCTTTTATTTTCGAAAAATAGCAAAATAATTCATGCTTCTGCCGTGACTTTCATGTTGCTTCTTGATGAGAAATCAGACAGACAGCGAAGGCAACATACATTTAGTTACATTAAATACAGCGCACACCACAAACCAAAAAGCAAACCTTTAAAAGAGTATGGATGTCAATAAATGCATTAGTTATTATATATTTCCCTTTAAATATATTTTTCTCTGCATAACATTACTCTGTCATTGTTGGTATTGCATACCTGTAGTATAAAAGAAAACATAAAAATCACTAAATTAAAACCTGCAGTGCTGTAACAGAACTACCGTAAAGAGAGATATTTACACACAATGGATTATCTGAGATCAATGTACATCTGTTCTGTAGATCCGAGATCAATGTACATCTGTACTGTAGATCCGAGATCAATGTATATCTGTAATGTAGATCTGAGATCAATGTACATCTGTACTGTAGATCTGAGATCAATGTACATCTGTTCTGTACATCTGAGATCAATGTAGATCTGTTCTGTAGATCTGAGATCAATGCACATCTGTAATGTAAAACAAGTCCCATCTTAACGTCCTCATTTCAGCTGGATGGAAATTGAACACTGATGGCTCCATCAAGATAAAGGTTGCTATTATGATAAAACAAGCTACTTCTTCTCCCATTGGCCAAATCGTATTTATTATTATAGTATTTTTTAAACTTGGTCTGATAGAAACGGGACTTGTATACACAAGTAAATTACTTGTCGAGACGGGCATCTTTTGCAGTGTGATTTATAAGTACGGTTGAAAAATGGCATGCGTCTTCCGAATCCCACACACTACAGTCAGAACGTTAAGGTCTAAAACAACTCCCTCTGTGGCCGTCCAGTAAAATAAAACACATTGAAGACAGTAACACAAGCACAGTGTTAGGGCGACGACACACGCGTGTTCTGGTGCCACTCGCGTGTTCTGGTGCCACGGCCCGGCGTCTGTACCAGGGTCAAATATCAGTATTAGGGACTTAGGTTAAAGTGATTTCAACCAGTGTCTGAAGATGTGGAGGGTGAACATGCGAGGGCTGGAACCAAGGATTAGAGGCAGGGTTCCTACAAACACTCCCCATTTTAACTCCCAGTCCCTTTCCCAGTCATTTTAAGCGGTTGCATAGTTATTGCTAATCGTTACAGCCTTCTAGTGTTACTAGTGGTGATATACACAGGCTGTCTCAGCAGCGAGTTGGGGACTTAACAGACTTTTCCCCAAACTTGCTCATTTGGACTATCTTCTATCTAGTGGCAGTTGTGAAAGAAATGAGAAGAGTATGTGTCACAAGGAGCAGGACTGCATGAGAGCTGTGGTGTGTGCAGTCAGAGCTGTCTGTGTGTCTGGGCTATTAGTAAGGAAAATGTGTCAATATAAGCCGTCTATTTAATAACTAAATGTCTAGTGTGACATCATTGTTTCCTCAGATGGAGACGATGTAGGACGGACAATGCTCACTTGTCTCACTCATAAACATGCATGCAGTGCACCGAGTGCAGCTGTACAAATGTACCTGGTAAAACACTCACTCTCGCACACATACACACAATCTCACTCATGCACTCATATCTAAAATACACGCTACACGCAAACATACTGTACTCAGGCCCCCCTCATGCACTCATTCACTCATTCTGAACACGGTCTGAACACACACAAAACTAACAGTCGACGAAGAAGAGCACGGTTTGTACCACAGCTCGTTGAGGCAGCTAAACCTCTGAGTGTGCGAGTGTTACTGCAGCTGAATCAAAGGCACTGACACACATCACTGCTGTGTGGGCGTTTTCATGTGTGCATGTTTTTGCTCGTGTGAGCACATGTACATATTGTCGTTTATGTATGTGCGTGTGTAGCTGTGTGTGTGTGCATGTGTGTGTGTGTGTGTTTGTTGCTGTCCGTCGTCTCAGTGCACGCTGGTTGTGTGTCTCGGTTAACTCGTCAGTATTTGGGTAGAATCTCTCTGGCGTCCTCCAGCTTGGCCAGAACCCACTAAGAGCAAAGAAAACACAACATTACACTCTACCAATATCCTTCAGTCATATAAAACACAACATTACACTCTACCAATATCCTTCAGTCGTATAAAACACAACATTACACTCTACCAATATCCTTCAGTCATATAAAACACAACATTACACTCTACCAATATCCTTCAGTCGTATAAAACACACATTAGAGTCTGCCAATATTCTCCAGTCAAAGAAAACACACATTAGACTCCAATATCCTCAATTCATAGAAAACACACATTAGACTCCAATATCCTCAATTCATAGAAAACACACATTAGACTCCAATATCCTCCAGTCATAGAAAACACACATTAGACTCCAATATCCTCCAGTCATAGAAAACACACATTAGACTCCAATATCCTCCAGTCATAGAAAACACACATTAGACTCCAATATCCTCCAGTCATAGAAAACACACATTAGACTCCAATATCCTCCAGTCATAGAAAACACACATTAGACTCCAATATCCTCCAGTCTAGAATACACACATTAGACTCCAATATCCTCCAGTCATAGAAAACACACATTAGACTCCAATATCCTCCAGTCATAGAAAACACACATTAGACTCCAATATCCTCCAGTCATAGAAAACACAACAATAGACTACCAATACAGCAGCCTGGGTGAATCCATAATATCCATGACACTATTGTTTAGAGGATACAATAAATAAATAAATAAACAAACAAATAAATAAATAAAGTGAATTTATGGTGGTGAACTGACCTTGGCAATCTCAGGAGTTCTGAAGTTGATGATCTTCCCAAACTCTTTGGCGTGGAACACTGACTTCACTGTCTCCTGGAAATGGCAAAAATAGAGGTCAAGTTAATACACAAGTAGAGGTCAGGTTAATACACAAGTAGAGGTCAGGTTAATACACAAGTAGAGGTCAGGTTAATACACAAGTAGAGGTCAGGTTAATACACAAGTATAGGTCAGGTTAATACACAAGTATAGGTCAGGTTAATACACAAGTAGAGGTCAGGTTAATACACAAGTAGAGGTCAGGTTAATACACAAGTAGAAGTCAGGTTAATACACAAGTAGAGGTCAGGTTAATACACAAGTAGAGGTCAGGTTAATACACAAGTAGAGGTCAGGTTAATACACAAGTAGAGGTCAGGTTAATACACAAGTAGAAGTCAGGTTAATACACAAGTAGAGGTCAGGTTAATACACAAGTAGAGGTCAGGTTAATACACAAGTATAGGTCAGGTTAATACACAAGTATAGGTCAGGTTAATACACAAGTAGAGGTCAGGTTAATACACAAGTAGAGGTCAGGTTAATACACAAGTAGAGGTCAGGTTAATACACAAGTAGAGGTCAGGTTAATACACAAGTAGAGGTCAGGTTAATACACAAGTAGAGGTCAGGTTAATACACAAGTAGAAGTCAGGTTAATACACAAGTAGAGGTCAGGTTAATACACAAGTAGAGGTCAGGTTAATACACAAGTAGAGGTCAGGTTAATACACAAGTAGAGGTCAGGTTAATACACAAGTAGAGGTCAGGTTAATACACAAGTAGAGGTCAGGTTAATACACAAGTAGAGGTCAGGTTAATACACAAGTAGAGGTCAGGTTAATACACAAGTAGAAGTCAGGTTAATACACAAGTAGAGGTCAGGTTAATACACAAGAAGAAGTCAGGTTAATACACAAGTAGAGGTCAGGTTAATACACAAGTAGAGGTCAGGTTAATACACAAGTAGAGGTCAGGTTAATACACAAGTCTAGGTCAGGTTAATACACAAGTAGAGGTCAGGTTAATACACAAGTAGAGGTCAGGTTAATACACAAGTAGAGGTCAGGTTAATACACAAGTAGAGGTCAGGTTAATACACAAGTAGAGGTCAGGTTAATACACAAGTAGAGGTCAGGTTAATACACAAGTAGAGGTCAGGTTAATACACAAGTAGAGGTCAGGTTAATACACAAGTAGAGGTCAGGTTAATACACAAGTATAGGTCAGGTTAATACACAAGTAGAGGTCAGGTTAATACACAAGTAGAGGTCAGGTTAATAGTATACACAAGTTAATACACCAGTAAAAGTCAGGTGAATAAACTTATTTTCGTTGTACTGTATTTGTGCTGTATGATGACAATACATTTGAATCTAATCTAATCTATTAGGCTATATCACAGCTAGGAGGCATTGTTCTGTCAGGTAATTTGTGGCTTTCAAATAAACGGCCAGACCTGAGCAATTGCTTTTTATAAAATCATCACCAATTATGGCAATATTAAAGTAATAGTCACAATCCAATTTAAATAGTTTTTATTAATAATGATGTTCAATGATGTTCATACACAGTGGTAATTAAAAGTGTGTTACAAAGAATAAAAGACAGTTTATGAAATAATTTATTATACAAATGATACATAAATAGAAAATGTACAAGAAAATAAATGAATGAATAAGTATTCATTTGGATTAGATTAAAACTAGATAAATGTTTTAGATAAAAAAAAACTCAAATAACTTAATGAAAGCATCCATGAACAGTGTGGTTTTGAGTCCTGAGTAGCTTTGAGAGCTAGGCTACTTTTAAGAAGGACAGGGAGTATATGCAGTATAGTGACTAAAGGCTGCTTCACCAAGTTTAGCCCTGGCACTGGGCACTACTAGCAGTATAGTGACTAAAGGTTCATCAAGTTTAGCCCTGGCACTGGGCACTACTAGCAGTATAGTGACTAAAGGTTCATCAAGTTTAGCCCTGGCACTGGGCACTACTAGCAGTATAGTGACTAAAGGTTCATCAAGTTTAGCCCTGGCACTGGGCACTACTAGCAGTATAGTGACTAAAGGTTCATCAAGTTTAGCCCTGGCACTGGGCACTACTAGCAGTATAGTGACTAAAGGTTCATCAAGTTTAGCCCTGGCACTGGGCACTACTAGCTAAAGGCTGCTTCACTACTAGCAGCCCACTCCCACTTGACCTGTAATCATAAGTGTGTAGGGGGGGTTGCAGGCAACATGTCCCCCTCAATATTGAGAAGAGGTTAATTTGTCCCCCTCAAAAAATACAGCTAATATATTAGCTAAATTGATGCAGAAAAGGCACACATTTGTGAGGTGAGACCACTGTGAGGCGGTCTGACCTGTGTGTAGTGACTTAAGACTGAGGCGGTCTGACCTGTGTGTAGTGACTTAAGACAGAGGCGGTCTGACCTGTGTGTAGTGACTTAAGACAGAGGCGGTCTGACCTGTGTGTAGTGACTTAAGACTGAGGCGGTCTGACCTGTGTGTAGTGACTTAAGACAGAGGCGGTCTGACCTGTGTGTAGTGACTTAAGACAGAGGCGGTCTGACCTGTGTGTAGTGACTTAAGACAGAGGCGGTCTGACCTGTGTGTAGTGACTTAAGACTGAGGCGGTCTGACCTGTGTGTAGTGACTTAAGACTGAGGCGGTCTGACCTGTGTGTAGTGACTTAAGACTGAGGCGGTCTGACCTGTGTGTAGTGACTTAAGACAGAGGCGGTCTGACCTGTGTGTAGTGACTTAAGACTGAGGCGGTCTGACCTGTGTGTAGTGACTTAAGACAGAGGCGGTCTGACCTGTGTGTAGTGACTTAAGACTGAGGCAGTCTGACCTGTGTGTAGTGACTTAAGACTGAGGCGGTCTGACCTGTGTGTAGTGACTTAAGACTGAGGCGGTCTGACCTGTGTGTAGTGACTTAAGACTGAGGCGGTCTGACCTGTGTGTAGTGACTTAAGACTGAGGCGGTCTGACCTGTGTGTAGTGACTTAAGACTGAGGCGGTCTGACCTGTGTGTAGTGACTTAAGACAGAGGCGGTCTGACCTGTGTGTAGTGATTTAAGACTGAGGCGGTCTGACCTGTGTGTAAGAACTCTAGCAGCTGCATGTTGAAGCTGAAGGTTTTTGATGATGACCACAGTCAACACTGCTAGAAAAAAAGCTTGTATGTGGCTATTTAGACTCAGATCCGAGTGAACTATAATGCCAAGGGGGGCACCAGAGGTAACATTTGGGAAGTCTAATTCAGCTTAAATGTAATTTGTAATTATACAGATTAATTTAAATAATGCACCTTATTATTCTTTTCATAATAAACGAAGTGCAACTCCCACATTTTGTAATAACCGCCACAGTATGTAATCATTTATTACAAAATGCAGGGAGATTTATTACGTATTGCATTCAAGCTGTTTATAATTTTTTTTTGCAGATTTGTTACATAATGTGTTGTTATACCTCTCCCAGAGTTTTAAGCTAGGCTAGCCGCTATGCACACGCTTCCATTCATTTGTGGTAAACTAGACTAGCTTTCAACTGAACACACAGAGGACATTGGTATCTATCTTCTTGTCAGACTCTGGAGAAGACAGGAAGTGCATGTCCTATCATGGTGGCACTTTCATTTAGTTCTCTGAACAGTTTTTTTTTAATCACACAAGCTTTTAAAATGTAAGTTCCCAGAGACAAACATTTGAAACCCAGTGATTTAGTCCATGAAGACAAGAAAGTAGTTGGTTTGGTTAAATATTTTGTTATATATTAATACAAATGTTGCTTTTATTCTACTAAACCAAGATGGACGTTTGTTCCACCATTCTTGGAGATGTACCTTAGCTTCGATGCGAAGCCGTCTGTCCTCAACGATCATGGGTTCCTTGGTGAACTCATCAAACAGATACTGCCACTCACAGGTCAGCTGGCCAAACGTTCCTTTGGTCACAAAGAAGATTCCCCTGGACAGACAAGAGACAGGACTTTAGAGAAGATTCCCCTGGACAGACAAGAGACAGGACGTTAGAGAAGATTCCCCTGGACAGACAAGAGACTGGACTTTAGAGAAGATTCCCCTGGACAGACAAGAGACAGGACTTTAGAGAAGATTCCCCTGGACAGACAAGAGACAGGACTTTAGAGAAGATTCCCCTGGACAGACGAGACAGGACTTTAGAGAAGATTCCCCTGGACAGACAAGAGACAGGACTTTAGAGAAGATTCCCCTGGACAGACAAGAGACAGGACTTTAGAGAAGATTCCCCTGGACAGACAAGAGACAGGACTTTAGAGAAGATTCCCCTGGACAGACAAGAGACTGGACTTTAGAGAAGATTCCCCTGGACAGACAAGAGACAGGACTTTAGAGAAGATTCCCCTGGACAGACAAGAGACAGGACTTTAGAGAAGATTCCCCTGGACAGACAAGAGACAGGACTTTAGAGAAGATTCCCCTGGACAGACAAGAGACAGGACTTTAGAGAAGATTCCCCTGGACAGACAAGAGACAGGACTTTAGAGAAGATTCCCCTGGACAGACAAGAGATGGTACTGGAGATGATTTGATTTGATTTTTATTTGTCTCGAACATAGAAACATAAAACAAGTTTAAAAAAACAAAAGGGTAAATAGTCAAAGACTATTTCCATACAATAAGTGTTCGAGAAGGAACAGGGGGAAGTAAAACAACTTATCAAGCCCTGCCCCTTCCTTACAATATTTGACATTATAATTTAATAAAAATAAAAATAATATAACAAATAATAAAAAATAAAATAAAAGTACAGTTTTTTATATATCCAAATATCCAAATGAGAAAAAATAATAATACTGGAGATGATACATGTAAACACCACATATCTCATTTCCAATAGCCTGGACAAGTGCTTTAGCTTAACGGAGAGCGCAGAGTCTATCTGTGGTGCTCTCAGGGGCCATAGAGAAGGCTCTCAGGGGCCATAGAGAAGGCTCTCAGAGGCTGTAGAGAAGGCTCTCAGGGGCCATAGAGAAGGCTCTCAGGGGCCGTAGAGAAGGCTCTCAGGGGCCATAGAGAAGGCTCTCAGGGGCCATAGAGAAGGCTCTCAGGGGCCGTAGAGAAGGCTCTCAGGGGCTGTAGGGAAGGCTCTCAGGGGCCATAGAGAAGGCTCTCAGGGGCCATAGAGAAGGCTCTCAGGGGCCGTAGAGAAGGCTCTCAGAGGCCGTAGAGAAGGCTCTCAGGGGCCATAGAGAAGGCTCTCAGGGGCCATAGAGAAGGCTCTCAGGGGCCATAGAGAAGGCTCTCAGGGGCCGTAGAGAAGGCTCTCAGGGGCCGTAGAGAAGGCTCTCAGGGGCCGTAGAGAAGGCTCTCAGGGGCCATAGAGAAGGCTCTCAGGGGCCGTAGAGAAGGCTCTCAGGGGCCATAGAGAAGGCTCTCAGGGGCCATAGAGAAGGCTCTCAGGGGCCGTAGAGAAGGCTCTCAGGGGCCGTAGAGAAGGCTCTCAGGGGCCGTAGAGAAGGCTCTCAGGGGCCGTAAAGAAGGCTCTCAGGGGCCATAGAGAAGGCTCTCAGGGGCCATAGAGAAGGCTCTCAGGGGCCGTAGAGAAGGCTCTCAGGGGCCGTAGAGAAGGCTCTCAGGGGCCATAGAGAAGGCTCTCAGGGGCCGTAGAGAAGGCTCTCAGGGGCCATAGAGAAGGCTCTCAGGGGCCATAGAGAAGGCTCTCAGGGGCCGTAGAGAAGGCTCTCAGGGGCCGTAGAGAAGGCTCTCAGAGGCCGTAGAGAAGGCTCTCAGGGGCCATAGAGAGAATAGTCAAAGACTATTTCCATACAATAAGTGTTCGAGAAGGAACAGGGGGAAGTAAAACAACTTATCAAGCCCTGCCCCTTCCTTACAATATTTGACATTATAATTTAATAAAAATAAAAATAATATAACAAATAATAAAAA
Organism: Notolepis coatsorum; assembly: GCF_963971535.1. NCBI lineage: Eukaryota > Metazoa > Chordata > Actinopteri > Aulopiformes > Paralepididae > Notolepis > Notolepis coatsorum. The sequence continues at coordinate 158,505,796 of NC_140165.1, read as the reverse complement.
ATAAAATAAAAGTACAGTTTTTTATATATCCAAATATCCAAATGAGAAAAAATAATAATACTGGAGATGATACATGTAAACACCACATATCTCATTTCCAATAGCCTGGACAAGTGCTTTAGCTTAACGGAGAGCGCAGAGTCTATCTGTGGTGCTCTCAGGGGCCATAGAGAAGGCTCTCAGGGGCCATAGAGAAGGCTCTCAGAGGCTGTAGAGAAGGCTCTCAGGGGCCATAGAGAAGGCTCTCAGGGGCCGTAGAGAAGGCTCTCAGGGGCCATAGAGAAGGCTCTCAGGGGCCATAGAGAAGGCTCTCAGGGGCCGTAGAGAAGGCTCTCAGGGGCTGTAGGGAAGGCTCTCAGGGGCCATAGAGAAGGCTCTCAGGGGCCATAGAGAAGGCTCTCAGGGGCCGTAGAGAAGGCTCTCAGAGGCCGTAGAGAAGGCTCTCAGGGGCCATAGAGAAGGCTCTCAGGGGCCATAGAGAAGGCTCTCAGGGGCTGTAGAGAAGGCTCTCAGGGGCCATAGAGAAGGCTCTCAGGGGCCATAGAGAAGGCTCTCAGGGGCCGTAGAGAAGGCTCTCAGGGGCCGTAGAGAAGGCTCTCAGGGGCCATAGAGAAGGCTCTCAGGGGCCGTAGAGAAGGCTCTCAGGGGCCATAGAGAAGGCTCTCAGGGGCCATAGAGAAGGCTCTCAGGGGCCGTAGAGAAGGCTCTCAGGGGCCGTAGAGAAGGCTCTCAGGGGCCGTAGAGAAGGCTCTCAGGGGCCATAGAGAAGGCTCTCAGGGGCCGTAGAGAAGGCTCTCAGGGGCCATAGAGAAGGCTCTCAGGGGCCATAGAGAAGGCTCTCAGGGGCCATAGAGAAGGCTCTCAGGGGCCGTAGAGAAGGCTCTCAGGGGCCGTAGAGAAGGCTCTCAGGGGCCGTAGAGAAGGCTCTCAGGGGCCATAGAGAAGGCTCTCAGGGGCCGTAGAGAAGGCTCTCAGGGGCCATAGAGAAGGCTCTCAGGGGCCATAGAGAAGGCTCTCAGGGGCCGTAGAGAAGGCTCTCAGGGGCCGTAGAGAAGGCTCTCAGGGGCCGTAGAGAAGGCTCTCAGGGGCCGTAAAGAAGGCTCTCAGGGGCCATAGAGAAGGCTCTCAGGGGCCATAGAGAAGGCTCTCAGGGGCCGTAGAGAAGGCTCTCAGGGGCCGTAGAGAAGGCTCTCAGGGGCCATAGAGAAGGCTCTCAGGGGCCGTAGAGAAGGCTCTCAGGGGCCATAGAGAAGGCTCTCAGGGGCCATAGAGAAGGCTCTCAGGGGCCGTAGAGAAGGCTCTCAGGGGCCATAGAGAAGGCTCTCAGGGGCCGTAGAGAAGGCTCTCAGGGGCCGTAGAGAAGGCTCTCAGGGGCTGTAGAGTCTCCTTGATCTTGTAGTGGTGCAAGCGGGCGATTAGCGCCCTAGGCCTGGAGCTGGCTTGGGTGTCAGTGTCCTGTGACATGGGTCGAGCTCCGGTGGTGTAGCGAGGCCGTCTTTCCCCATGATTTCCACCAGGACCTCTGCGAAAAAGACACTAGGACGGTTGCAGTGCAGGGATTCGTCCAGGCCCGGGATGCGTATGTTAGAACGCCGGCTGCGTGATTCGACATCAATTAGCTTGTTTTTTAGCTTGCCGATGACTTCGTCCTGAGCTGTGCATCTGGCCTCCAGCTCTACCATCCTACCAGACCACATATTCAGGCCGTCTTCTACGGAGGCCAGGTGTTGGGTATGGTCTGCGACTCTGGACTCGAGCGAGGCAGCAAACGTTCTGAACTCCGTGGTGAAAGCCTGTTTGAGTTCCTCCATTAGTTCAGCCATGGTAGCTCCATCCACGGGGCCGGTCCCGCTTCTCAAGACTCGCGCAGCCATCACGCTCGTTCTTCTTTTTTCTTTTGGCTCGAATAATACAGGCAGAGATATGGATGATGTATATTAGTGGTTCACTTATCTATATATATATAAAAAAAAAAAAGGCTTTTTAAAGTAAAATAAAGGTTCGGGAGCGGTAGCATGGCTCAGAGACGTTCACCCCATTCTCGACCCGGAACCGGAACCCCGGAACGTCATTCTTAATTATTCTAAAAAGATCGTCATGCACCTAATGTATATACTGGAAACTGCTTAGCCAAATCATGGGATATACCAAACAGGAGTGAGCTCCTCCAAGCACCTCATGAACCTACTTCCTGTATTCAGAATTCAGAATATTATCTTTATTCATGTATACTGGGATATATATGATCTGGATATGAAAATGCATAAACATCTCATCTGGAACAAGACCTTAACTGGGATATGAGCAATTAGCCAGAATATGGGGATTACGGGAACACACATTGGCAAAATGAATGACTAATTGCTGACAATTGCTGACTAATCTGCAACACAGATTTGAGATTATTTTCACAAAAAAGACCATACTACATACAGTAACACACTAAAGTTAAAACACCATGCAGATGTTCCCACCTCTTGGTGATCATGAGGAAATCCGAGTCGTTGACCTTGGCATGAGCAAAGTATCTGTATCTGGCAAAACGTCCATTCTCAATTTTCTGTTAAGAGGAGAGAAAGACAGAAGAGAACTCAGGTAAGATCCCAGAGGAACAAGATGAGCCCTGTTAGGGGGCTTCTCAACGCTACTGTTGAGAAGAGACAGGCTGTTTAAGTCAGGTTTCAACAAGTTACATTTAAGACCTTTTTAAGACCCCTTTGAATAGAATGGAATACCTATTTCATGGCCATACAGGCAAGAGAATTACTATGATACATTTAAACACATTTAAACGCAATACAGAGAAGTTATTGCAACATAGAAGTAACTTCCTAATCCAATACATTTTTAAGACCTATTAAAAAAGACCTTTTGAGACTTTTTAAGGCCTAAAATTCTGATTATTATTAAAGACTTATAGAGACCCCACGGGAACGATATTAAATGTTTCCAAAGATACCTGCAAACTTTTAAACAATACAATTGGTTTTGAACGGGTTCCATGACTCGTGGGTCACTACACAAAAACATGTAAATGTTCACTTCGAGGAGAAAAAAACAAGTTATCTAAGTGGCTCTAAACGTTTTTTTTGCGACAAAGTGTGATAAATACATCATAATATCAGAGTTTGGTAGAGAAGAAAAATACAATGTATACTTGTTTCAATGTGAATCTGCAATTAACAGATATCCTCTGCTGCTACTTTGTGTGTATTTCTTGTGTGTACTACTGCAGGAGTGAGAATCTCCCATGATTCTCTGCCGATAGAAACAATCCACATCCTGTACAACAACAACTTAATAGATTTAAGTCTTCACTGATCAGAAAACAGATGGACTTCTTGCCCAGATCTTCTCGTTGGTCCGGATTTGGTCACAAGCCTGTTTCTCTCTTTAGGCAGCGCTGCCCTGAAATGCTTGAGTGCTTTGTTGAGTGACTTTGTGACAATGAGGTGACGGGAGAAAGTGATGATGAATGAAAGACAATGAGAGGGAGGAGTTTCCATTATGACATCTTTATTTTGAGGGTGGGAGGCCAGTGAATGATTGACAGAATGAGAACAATGGACTTTTATGAAAGAGGGCAGGACCCAAAAAGGTAATGAAGCTGGTGAAAGAGAGAAATGGCAATGGAAAGAAGAGGTATCCTGATGTAAATTAACATTCATGGACAAAAGTCCATGAAGTCGAGACACAAAAAAAACATTTCAAATTAAATAATAAATTACGTTGTACATTTACATTTGTTTTCCAAACTCTAAAATGACCATAAAAGCCCAATTCTGGCAGTGACAGAAACAATCGTGTTCAAAAGGCCTTTCTTTGGTTTGTTAAAGGGAAACATTCATGTTACATGAACACAACAAACCCTATTAGTGCACTACTATAAACTGTAAGCAACATCGTTTTAATATGTTTGTAATCTTTAGAAGACAACTGAAGCTAGATCAGAAACCAGCCACACAAACACCAGTGTCTTGCAGTTCTCCCATAGATAAACTACATATTCAACACATCTATGGTTTCTCCCTTGGTATTTACGGGTCAAGTCTGATGCAGCTTTGTACACTGTGATGTTATCATTCCCACTATTTGAGGTATAGTCCTAAAATCCCTATGGAAAATATTAATGGATTTATTAATAATATACAATATATATTATATATGGATATATGCATATCTATGGATTTGCAAAATTTACATTAGCCTACATAAGATGAACAAAGAATCAAGCCACACACACACTATGTTTTTGTCTATGAGTTAGCTAACATGAGCTAATATCAATTTAATGAAATTTGAATTATTTCAAATCAATCTGCAGTGCTGAACGAAGTCTTCAAATTTCACAAAGTTGATACTAGTAGATGTTAGCTAACCAGTAGGATAAATTAAAAAAATTTCATCCCTTAGATTTATAATAGATTTAAGTCTACACCCCAAATGGCAGAAATGCTGCTTCAAGGCATACAAAGTGACGACATGGCTGCACCACACTAAAGACTGAGCACTAAGCTATCATTACTAGCAGTTAACAACTAGACTAGCACTACTAGCAGGTAGCAACTAGACTAGTACTACTAGCAGTTAGAAACTCGACTAGCACTACTAGATATGTATATATATATAATATATTATATATATGTATGTGTATATATGTATATATACAGAGCAATGCTATAGACATCATGTATGAATATGGGTAGGTGTGTATGTATGTAGACATGTGCAGGTATATATGTGTATAGTGTATAGTAGCCTTAGCAACTAGACTAGCACTACTAGCAGTTAGCAACTAGACTAGTACTACTAGCAGTTAGCAACTAGACTAGTTTAGCTAGTAGGTAGCATTTCCTGTGCCATGCCATAAGTCAGACGGCCCATTATTCTGACAGCTCAATGGGCAGAACAATTTCCCATTGGACAGAAAGCCCATTGGTCCGACAATCCGTTAACCCAAAAACAAAACCAATCGTTTTTTTGCTCTTAATATCTAATGTATTTTGATGTGCAAACCATGTGGCATTGTTCACAATTCACAATGCCATAATGATTGCATGTAATGCCTGACCAGAGAGCAGTGAGAATTTCTTACATCCCATCTATTTTGGGACACATTTCAGCACCATGGACAGAGAGTGTAGGTCTAATTATCATCATTAGTCGTTTGCCTAAACTTCACAGAAAATAAAGAAGAGTGTGTATTTTCGGGATAAAGACTAATGGGCTTATTTTTTAACTAATCGAGGCAACAGCAGTTCTGATCAATGGGTTTAGTTTTCGGGATAACAGACAGTCGAACCAATGGGCTTTTTGTCCAATGGGAAATATTTAGACTATTTAGCTGTCGGAATAACGGGCTGTCAGACTGGGCAGTCCCGCAATTCTCCTCTAGCTGCCTTCCTCATCCTCCTCATCTTGTGACCAGGTCATACTCCACTCCCTGTAGGCCAACCTCCTCTGTGGACGGGACAAGACAGAAAACAAGTACAGGAACATCAACATGATGGACAGAGCCTGGGTCAATGTGGCTGGAGACAGGTCTGCCACTGGCTGTAGTGGAGGTTCAGGGTAGTTTCAGCCAAGCAATCTCATTAGTCAAAAATGTGTTCCAGCCATGCTAGTATTAAAATGGAACTGGTTAACCATTGCTATGGTAATGGTACATTAACCAGGCTATTTACTTCTGTACACCCACTTCTTCACTGCCCTACACATAATTAATAATACCTGTGATACCGATCTGTACCACAGGCTAATGTGTTAAACAAGACGAAAGTCTTTCTCTGGTCTGCATCCCCTTAACAATTGTGTGTATTGAGCTGTACTGCATTGTACCCATTCTGCAATCTGTTAATAAAATGTTCAATCAATCAATCAATCAATCAATCAATCAATCAATCAATCAATTGTTACTATCTACCTGCTATAAGTATCTGTACCACAGGCTAATGTGTTGTTACTATCTAAACTGTAAGACTGTCTCTCACGTCCTCACATCATAATAACAAAGCCACAAACTGCTCTCCTGCAGCTCCTGGAAGGTGTTCGGTGGGGGAGGGGTTAACACTAACGGTTAGAGACCAGCGCTCTTGTGTATGTAGCTTGCCACCAGTTTTCAGTGTTTGAAAAGCAGTCATTTGTACATTTAATTTTCAGTGCTTGAAGTGAAGTAATTTAATTGAATTTTCAGTGCTTGAAGAGGAGTCATTTCATTTAGTTTTCGGTGCTTGGAGAGCATTTCATTAGAAAGCATTTAATTTAATTAGAAAGCTACACACTATGGGGATTTAAAAAAGGTCCGTCAAGCCTTCTCTGCCGACATAAATGGTCAGAATCTAAAAAGAGCACTTTCTTTTTTCTTTATTATGTTTTTTGGTAGACATTTTATTGTTTTTTTTCCGGGCAGTCCGGTAGAGAGAGAGAGGAAGTATTGGAGGATAGATGGGGGAAGACATTCGGCAAAGGTCGCCGGGTCCGGAAGTCGAACCCAGGACGGCCGCGTTGCACCGTAGTGCTGTACGTGGTGCACCCAAAAAGAGCACTTTCTATCATAATTAGGCTTTTTTTTTTTTTTTTTTATAACTTTGACCAGTCAGCTGGTTCTTTTTAGCGTTTATCGCTTTTTTCGTCGCATTCATACTTGGTCAAGTTCGACCGACAGAAGCAGGCTGAAAGGGTTCAGATGGGGGGGTAGACACTCTGGGAAAGGCACGGCTGCCGTCCGGGATTCGAACGCGCTCAGCCCCAGATCCGCGCGAGCGCGGTTGTCCACGGCGCTGAAATAGCACTCGCGGTACGTGGTGAGCTACTGGAGCTCCCCATAATTAGGCTTTTCATTTAATTTCTAGGTGAAGATAATTAGAAAAATATTTGAAGCATTTTTGAGTTCGGTAAATAAATGCTTTGCTTTTTCTCAAGCACACTCATTTGTTACTCAATAGGCAGTGCATTCTGAAATAACTTAATAAATCCGTAGTGCCAAATTTCCCCATTCTCCGCTTGATATAATTAATCAAATGTCCAATCTAACGAATTTCCTTTGCTCATAATAGCCTGCTGCTGAAGAAAAGTAACAAACAATCCATGATTTTATTAAAACGCATAATAACACAAACCGCCTATAAATGGTTAACTTCGCATGACATGATAATACTCCACTGCTCTATTTATAATCGATCCGTTTATTAATGCTTCGCAGTTGCAAACAAAGTTGGCTTTCAGAATATTTCGATTTTATCATCAAATTCAGATGATAATAAACAATAAAACGCTTGTAGATTCATGGTGAGCGGAACGGCGCACACACCGGGATCAGACATCACACCTCAGACCACCCTGAGCCCGCTGTTCCGGATTGTCCTCCTCACCTAAAACCTTCGTTCTACTACCTTGCAATGAAATGCTTCTCGATTTACTAGGCTTAATCTTCATCCTAGCCCATTTGAGATTATCATTTAACTTCTCTAGTTACCTTTTTGTACAAGGCACTATAACTACCTGTATCACAGGCTCACAACATCAAAAAAGGTGATTTCAGGTTACATTAAAGCTGTAGACTAACATACAACAAGAAACCACTAGCTTTAACAGCATGCACAGAACGCCATTCATGTCAATGGACTAAATTATAATGGTTTTGGTTAAATCACTGCTATTACTACGAGCAGCCTTGCTAACTGACTATACAGAAAGTACTCACATTCACTGTGTTATTTATCCAATGCCCATAACAACATCTAGGATCACAGTAACACAATAACACCAAGACCTAATCATGCTGTTTTACTAATATATGGTGTCTCCCTACAAAAGTAAAAAATATATATTTGGACAGCTCATGTATTGCAGTTGTAAAGTCAATCCAAGTCATTTGGAGTGTGAATATGATATATCACACAAAAGTACTCAATCTCTGCTATCTTTAACTATGAATGAACACAACACTAACCATCTTTAGATAATACAGTTTGAAAACACTGTTCCTCTGAAACTTAAAGCAGAGATATACAGTGTGGCTCTTCGTCTAAGGTATTCAAGTATCAAATGCGTAAATTACTATGTTATTATTATTATTTATTCTAATATTATCATGTACCCCCCCCCCCCACATGTTGCTATGATGCCTGAATGGGATCAATCAATAAAGGAATATCTTATCTTATATTTTCTGGATTGGTCAGAACTAGTGGGCACCTTTATTTTGACCAGGTGTTTGTTTTGCTAAGTGCTTGTTTAACATTGAGCTGAGCCGCTGGCTAATAATGATAACTGATAACATGAAACATGAAATAGGGTGAAAGAACATGATTATGAAGCAGGATGGAAGATATGGAGGAAATGAGGAGAGGATGGATGGATGAAAATGGGCTTTTTCTATTAGACACTTAAAGCTGCACTTTCTTAAAGATGTCACTTTCACACCCCTCACTCTCCTTATATGGTCATATGACTAATAGATGCCCTCCCTCTCCTTATATGATTGTATGACTACCAGATGCCATCGCTCTCCTTATATGATTGTATGACTACCAGATGCCCTCCCTCTCCTTTTATGGTCGTATGCCTACCTGTAGCATCTGGCTGCCGACACCCTCCCTCTCCTTATATGGTTGTATGCCTACCTGTAGCATCTGGCTGCCGACACCCTCCCTCTCCTTATATGGTCGTATGACTCCGTCCTCGTGGATGAAACGAGGAGGACGAAGAGACTCAATATCCTGAGACGTCTCAGCAGCCCTGGGCAGGAGAAGACACATTTGAAATGTTTTATTTGAATCCACAGATCAATTACACAACACATAGTATTCAAATAATACAGATGGTCAATATGCTTTTAAGACATTTATGTATCTATGTAATACAACAAATAAAAATAAAACACGCACGCACGCACACACACACACACACACACACACACACACACACACACACACACACACACACACACACACACACACACACACACACACACACACACACACACACACACACACACACACACACACACACACACACACACACACACACACACACACACACACACACACACACACACACACACACACACACACACACACACACACACACACACACACACACACACACACACACACACACACACACACACACACACACACACACACACACACACCTCTTGATTCCTTGGAAGGTGCTGCTGGCCATGTCGATGATTCCTCCAGTGGGTCGCGCTACAGCTCCTACCAGACCCTTCCCTATGCCCTTAAAGAACCCTGCTGCACCCTCCTTCTGAGCACCTGTACAAACACACACATCATATCACATCAACACACTCATCATGATACACCAACACACACATCATAACACACACACATCATAACACACCAACACACACATCATGATACACCAACACACACATCATAACACACACACATCATAACACACCAACACACACATCATGATACACCAACACACACATCATAACACACACACATCATAACACACCAACACACACATCATGATACACCAACACACACATCATAACACGCACACATCATAACACACCAACACACACATCATGATACACCAACACACACATCATAACAAGAACACACCAACACACACATCATAACACGCACACATCATAACACACCAACACACACATCATAATACACCAACACACACATCATAACACACACACATCATAACACACCAACACACACATCATGATACACCAACACACACATCATAACACGCACACATCATAACACACCAACACACATCATGATACACCAACACACACATCATAACACGCACACATCATAACACACCAACACACACATCATAATACACCAACACACACATCATAACACACCAACACACATCATGATACACCAACACACACATCATAACACGCACACATCATAACACACCAACACACACATCATAATACACCAACACACCAACACACTCATCATAACACACCAACACACACATCATAAAACACCAACACACATCATAATACACCAACACACACATCATAACAAGAACACACCAACACACACATTATAATACACCAACACACACATAACACACCAACACACACATCATAACACACTCACACCAACACACGCATCATAATACACCAACACACATCATAACACACCAACACACACATCATAACACACACCAACACACACATCATAATACACCAACACACACACATCATAACACACCAACACACACATCATAATACACCAACACACACACATCATAACACACCAACACACACATCATAATACACCAACACATCATAATACACCAACACACACATCACAACACACACATCATAATACACCAACACACACATAACAAGAACACACCAACACACATTATAATACACCAACACACATTATAATACACCAACACACGCATCATAACACACCAACACACATCATAATACACCAACACACATCATAACACACCAACACACACATCATAACACACCAACACACACATCATAACCACACACATAATAATACACCAACACACACATCACAACACACACCAACACACACATCATAATACACCAACTCACACACATCATAATACACCAACACACACACATCATAATACACCAACACACACACATCATAATACACCAACACACACACATCATAATACACCAACACACACACATCATAATACACCAACACACACACATCATAATACACCAACACACACACATCATAATACACCAACACACACATCACACCAACATACACATCACAACACACACACACATTACAACATGCATTGAAACACACATAAAAATTCTGCAAAACACACTTTAAAGCAGTGGTCCCTTGGGTAATTAGAAACATTAAGTGATGTTTCCCCCCCTATATGCATTTATTGGGTCTCATAGATAAATAACCGCTTTAAATAGTTTACATTTAAAAAACGTATCAAATAATTTTCCATTTTGTTTTAAGATTTTTTTCTCTCCCTGGTTGGATAGCTAATGTCAGCTAGCTAGCTCACTACCACAGGTGATATAACTGATATTGTGTGACGGCTGCCAAGCAATAGTGTTTGTTTACAGCTCTTGTGTGCAACATATTGTATTTTTATTTTTTTATTTCCCCCCCCCCCGATTTTTCTCCCATCCCACTGTTAGTCGTTATGCCAATTCCCAACCCCCTTCCTGGTTGTTGCGCACTTTCCCCTACTGTTGGTCCGAGAGGCCGGAGACAGTCACATGCTTTCCTCCGACGCATGTGCAGCCAGCCGGCAGCCAGCCTGGCCGCGTCTATGCCTTCTACAACGCTGTTCGGTTTCCGGGTTCCTCTGATTGGCCACTAAGCCCACGTGACCCTACGCTAGCACGCCCCCCTTATCGCCGCCAGTTATTGCGTACGCCCGCGCATGAGCCGCGACAAGCGCCTTCAATGACAGAGCTCTCATATTTGCGAATGCATAAACTATATCTTAAATTATGGCTATGTGTCTAATATGGCCATCGCTTATCAATGACTTGTTTTGTTTACATCAGGGTGAACTCTGTTGCATTCGCAAATATGAGAGCCAGCAATACGCAGCTCCAGTTAACCTAATTTATACCGTAATGAATCATTACAAAAATATACCGTTAACTGGAATATGTTGTTTCTTTACACATATGTTGGATTATGTAATTGGTTTGTCATGACAAACCAATAAAAAATCGCTACTTTACATCAGGGTGAACGCTGTTACGCTGCCACCACCCACTTCAATGACAGAGCTCTCATATTTGCGAATGCATAAACTATATCTTAAATTATGGCTATGTGTCTAATATGGCCGTCGCTTATCAATGACTTGTTTTGTTTACATCAGGGTGAACGCTGTTGCGCGCCACCACACACTTCAATGACAGAGCTCTCATATTTGCGAATGCATAAACTATATCTTAAATTATGCAACAGCAAAAGGGAAATATTCAGACAACTTTGATCCGGTTTGAAGGGATAACACAATCACCATGAACATGCAATCATAGTCAGTGTGTGTGTGAGATGGAGACTAACCTTTGATGGGTTTGGTGACAATCCCTGTGATTCCACTCACAAACCCCTAAGAGGAGAAAAGAAGAATACAAGTCAATAACATTTTATTTTATTGATGTTACAGTCACCAGTCAATCCCTGTTGTTTTATTGATGTTACAGTTGTGGAGGATAAAGACTTTTGTCTCCTGCCTCTGAGCTATCTCATGCAACCCCCCAGTTTTATTGTCCCCCCTCTACTGTGTCTATAAAGAGGGTTCCCCAAATGTAAGTCGGTCTCTACCTCCAGGTCTTATACAGTAGCTCAGTGGTTCTCAAACTTTTTACACCAAGTACCACCTGAGAACATAGCTAGCTCTCCAAGTACCACCATATGACCGGTGTTAAAATACAGTCTATTCAGCTATGCACAGTTCACGCAGGAGGCAAATGTATTCCTAATACCATTATTTATTGTTAACTTTTGTCAGACACAGCCACAATGTACAAAGGGATAGCACTATAACTAGCAAACTCTTCCACACAACTCATACAATGCAAGGGGCATTGAGAACATAATAACTAACATTCTCACATAGCAAGTGAGAAAATTAAGAACTGTATTTCAGCAAATGTACTTAATTCTCTCTCTATCTCTCTCTCTCTCTCTCTCTCTCTCTCTCTCTCTCTCTCTCTCTCTCTCTCTCTCTCTCACACAGCAAGCAATTGTCCTTCATTCTCTCACACTCACACACACACAATTATTTTGTTACAAAAACACATATTCAATACATTTTTGAGTTTTTACCCTTTAAATGCCAGTTTGTGTGATGGCATCACAAATTATTGTTAAAAAAACACACAAAAAGTATAATATTTTCAATATATCAAATGCAAAGTAAATTTTTCTGGGGGGATTATTACAGGCTAGGCATGTGTCAATGATTAGCAACAACACAGATTTTGATGGATTTTTTGTAATGTCAGATTTAACACCAACTCCTTTCAGAAAAGTGGGAGTATTTAATTTTTTATCTGACATTACAAAAAATCAAAAAAAAAAAATGGTTATGATCAGGGCTGAAGTTGAATTAAAGATTTATGACTGTTTAGACTGCATTACTCTCTGTCAGTGATCTCCTGGTTGTTCCCCACTTAGGTTATCTATCTATCGCGCCGCCGCAACCAGAAACACTGGCCTGGCCTGCTTCTAAGTTCAGTGGCCTGACTGCAAAAAAAAAAAAAAAAAATTGTGCTTTTTTGTAAATGTTTTCAAGTACCACCAGCAGTACCACCAAGTACCACTAGTGGTACGCGTACCACAGTTTGAGAACCACTGCAGTAGCTAATTACCTTTGTGAGAGCCTTCCAGCCATATTCTCTAAGTAATTTGTATTTGATACTTTCATTCTGAGTTAATAAATTGTATTAACCGGATCCACCGACTTCAAGTTTCTTTAATAGTTGTCATACAGAAGTACAGAATACTTTCATACAAAATGCTTCTTACTGTTACGCTCCAGAGACTGTGCTAGACAAGATAAGTATCAAATAACATAGTATAGGATGTAAATTAGAAGTAGAAAATGAGGTCACAGTGTTCAGTATAGACATATGTACAATGTTCGATGCAGAATAGACGTAACTGAGTTACCATATAATATACAATACTATGCAGTGTACTAATATACAATACTATTAAAGTGACTTTAAGGTCACTTTAAGGACACAGGGCATTGTGGGTAGCTAGAGCGGCCATATGAACTCTTGGCTTAGTTTGTTGTGGTATGCACGCTATGCTAATAAATGACGCACACTGATGTGTGGTCAAAGAAACTTTACTCTCTCTGGTCGTGATTTCCCATCTCCTACATTGGTGAACCTGACGTTCTTGGACGCTTTCACAAACAGTAGTATCACAAACAGTACTGTATTTGCAAATCTGGTATGTCATAAATGTATAGATGTAGCAGTACTGTCTATCTGTATGTCGTGTGTGTCATATGATGAATTGAAAATGGGGGACCCTGATGGAAACAAGACGAAAGTCTTTCTCAGGTCTGCATCCTCTTAACAATTGTATGTATTGAGCTGTACTGTACCCATTCTGCAATCTGTTAATAAACTTTTCAATCAATCAAACGATTGAACAATGGAACAGGCAGTCGTGCTGAAATGTATGGAAGCAGCAGTCACGCTGAAATTGCCAGAGTTCTGGGAAACGCAAGCTACTGCATGGTTTGTGCAGGCGGAGGCACAGTTTGCAATAAAGAAAATAACGGAGGATGATACCAAGTACTATCACGTTGTCACTGTGCTGGGAACTAACACGGCAGCCAGAGTGGTGAGTCTACTCACAAACCCTCCGGCGCACGGCAAATATGGCACGCTGAAGGCACACTTGTTGAAGTGTTTTGAACTATCTGAGGTGGAACGAGCTAACCGGCTGTTTTCATTACAAGGTCTGGGCGACAGTAAACCGTCCGAGCTTATGGATAGGGTGCTGGTGTTGATGGGAGAGCATGAGCCCAACCACTTTCTCTTCAGACAGCTGTTCTTACGCCAGTTACCGGCTCAGGTAAGGGCTGCTTTGGCCAACACAACAATAAATTACTGCCGTATGTTAGCAGCGGAGGCGGATAAGTTATTTTTGGCCAGCCAACAACAACAATGTGCGGCCGTGTTCTACCATGACCAACCCTCTTCCTCTCACCATGGGGATTATACTGTCGCTGCTGCGGTGGCAGCCCCTCGCCAGCGAGGGAGAGACACTGGCTGGTGTTTCTTTCACACAAAGTATGGAGCCAGGGCTGACCAATGCCGTCCCCCATGTACTTACAAGGGGCCGGGAAACGCCCGGGCCGGCACTCAACAGTGGCCATGAGCGTTGGTGGGGCCGGCAGGCTACTGTTTATTCGGGACAACATCTCAGGCAGGCGTTTCATGTGCGACACAGGGGCACAGAGAAGCGTGCTGCCTGCGTCAAGGGTGGACACCCTGGCCGACGGACATGGGCTCCCTATGGAAGCTGCCAATGGTACTACAATCCACACGTATGGCAGCAGGCTAGTGGAGCTGTGTTTTGGTGAGCGGCGGTTTAGCTGGGACTTCATCACTGCTGATGTGTCTGTGCCCCTGCTGGGTGCTGATTTTTTTTTTTTATATATATTTTTTTATTATTACTTACATGAAAACAAGACAACACAATAACCACAATAACAATACACAGAACTTCACAGGGAGATAACAGAAACAATAATACAAAAATAACAAATTATAAAAAATAAAAAAACAGAGTACAACATTTTAAATTTAAAGGGTACTATCTCATAAATGGCCTTTCCCAGTATTCAGCACCGTTTCCCGGCCGTGTGGCCCTATATTAATAAAACTTATGTCTCTAATTCTCATAAAGGCATATTCTTCCAATTCCCCTCACAACATTCACCCTCACCGAACTGAGTCATCCCAAAATGTGCATATCAGTGATGTCAGAGATTTCCCAGCTGCACAACAATGTGGCAGTTGCCATCGGGCCACACAGTGGTTGGAGCCCAGCCTCAAAACGGCTTAAGGTCTTGAGGTAGAAAAACGCTGCTTTTGAGTACCCGAATAGAAATACAAAACAATGAACCTTCTTGAAAAACAAAAACCTACAGAGGTGTTCCATAGACTCACAGGAACCGTGTAAAAGTGCCCAAATAGTGAAGAAATAGCAAAATAGCTCCCCCCCAATAAAATCCGCCCAGTTAAAGTCAAGAGGACAACACAAAAGACAAGACAGACAAGACATTTCCTCCTCCCCCTCCCACGAGACCGCCGGACTCCCCCGGACAAGCACCCCAACCCCCCTCAGCTGCACACAGCGGTTCTGACCTTTTCAGCTGCTGCGACCCACAGTTCAATCCCAGCCTGCCCCACCCCAATCACCCGCGCCGTGGATATCTCAAGATAAATCACATCCATCAGTGTTAGGGACCAGTTAATCACTGTGAGCTTCTCAGGCTCCTTCCATCTCAATGCTATCAGCTTCTTTGCTGCTGTGACACCTGCTAGGATAACCCTTTTTTGTTGTACGGACGCGGGTAGTGTCGTTATATCGTTCAGGAGTAGCGTAACAGCTGTGAATGGGATTGTTAAGTCACATAGATCTGAAAGTTTGTCCGTTATTGACCTCCAGAAGCGGGCTACTGGTGGGCAATCCCAATACATATGCATATAAGTGCCAGTGGCCCTTTGAGAGCACAAAGTGCACCGAGAGTCGGTTACCAGTCCCATAGCAAATAGCTTCCTAGGTGTAAGATAGGTCCTATGAATATAATAAAAATTAATTTGCTGGTGATTGGGGTTGCGGGAGGACAATGCCACATTTGTCCAAACCTCATCCCAGTCAAACTCGGGGTCCAACTCCGGGATATCCCCACGCCAGATTGTATCCAATGATACATTTTTATACGTGGATTGAATTAAGAGCGTATAAAAGTCTGAGACAAACCCTCTGGAGGTCGTCCTGTCCACTATGAGCCTGAGGAAAGGGTGTGGGTGCAAAGCTTGAGCCCAAGGCACGCCATGCGCCCTCAGCGCTGACCTTAGTTGAAGGTAAAGAAAGCCGGGAAGATCATAAAATTCTTTAAAGTCCTGAAACGCTCGAAGGCCATTCTTATCATAAATATCCCCCAGAGTATGAACTCTCCTCCTTTGCCATTGAGGAATACTAACCGGTTTGTGCCCAACAAGTAGTTGCTGGTTATTAAAAATCTGAGAGTCCAGGTGCCATGGGCATTTAACCGCACACAACTTCTGTACATTACGCCATGTTTGGATCACGTGAGTTATGATCGGTCCATATCTTAGTCGGCATTTTGAAATAGGGATAGTGGAGTATACTACATCCTGTAATCTTAGCGGTGAGACCGCCGCCGCTTCTAAGGAGTGCCAAGATACAGCATCTACAGGGTCTAGCCAGCACATCAGAGGTCTCAGTGAAAAGGACCAGAAATAAAGCTTAAAATCAGGGATTGCGAGGCCCCCATCTTGTTTCCTACGTTGAGTGGTAGCTCTTTTGATTCTCGGGCGTTTGTTATTCCAGATAAACTTGGATATCGATTGTACCTTGCGCCAGTGGTCTATTGGAGGGGGCAGGGGGAGCATTGAGCTAACAAAATTTATCCTAGGCAGGACGTTCATTTCGATTATGGAAGCCCGGGCTTGTAAGGAGTTAGGAAGGGACGACCATCTATCTAGATCCTGGTGTATTTTATCATAAGTACCCGTGAAGTTGTATTTAGTAGTTTGACTTAGTGTGGGGAATATCTCTATGCCTAAGTATTTAAAATGTTCCACTATGGGGATATCAGCTGGTAGTCGCACCGCCTTGGCCAGCTCATTAAGAGGTAGGCAGGCTGATCTTAAAGGGGAACTCCACTTTTTTTGGAAATTAGCTTATTTAACATCTTCCCTGGAGTTAGACAAGAAGATGCATACCTTTTTTGTCTCTGTGCGTGCATTTTAGCTTTGGGAATAGACGCTCCGTTAGCATAGCTTAGCTTCATCACTGGAAGTGAGGCAGGACAGTAGCCTTACAGTGCCTTACAGTGTATTGCAAGGTCTGACATTGACCAAACTTGATATGCATGACCTTGGTGGGCTCTAGGTCAACTCCTGAAAAGGGGGTCAATGTCAGACTTTGCAATCAAAAGTTAGGGGGCTAATAACCCTTGCCATAATTTCAGTGCGCCCCCTAACTTTTGATTGCAAGGTCTGACATTGACCCCCTTTTCAGGAGTTGACCTAGAGCCCACCAAGGTCATGCATATCAAGTTTGGTCAATGTCAGACCTTGCAATACACTGTAAGGCACTGTAAGGCTACTGTCCTGCCTCACTTCCAGTGATGAAGCTAAGCTATGCTAACGGAGCGTCTATTCCCAAAGCTAAAATGCACGCACAGAGACAAATAAGGTATGCATCTTCTTGTCTAACTCCAGGGAAGATGTTAAATAAGCTAATTTCCAAAAAAAGTGGAGTTCCCCTTTAAAGCCTGACAATTTACCAAAGTCGTCGATTATTTCCAGTAATTTTGTGGCCGACTGGGAGGGGTCATTCATAAAAATCAGTAGGTCATCTGCATAGAGAGCAATTTTGTGTGGTGTATTATTGATCATTATGGGGACGATGTCCTCCGATTGCCTAATAAATTGGGCCAATGGTTCGAGGGAAAGCGCGAATAGTCCTGGGCTCAGAGGACAACCCTGTCTAGAAGATCTGGAGACTGGAAAAAGTGTGGAACAGTTTTTGCCTATCAGTATCATAATAATCATATGAATAAAACTCTTTCCAAGTCCCATAACCTCAAGTACCTTCCACAGGTATGACCATTCTAGTCTGTCAAATGTCTTCATGGCATCCAAGGACAGAACTGTGGCCGGAGCTGTATTGTCTTTACTGTTATCGACTACATGCAACAGCCTCCTAAGATTATCTGCAGCCAGGCGCCCCGGGATAAAACCAGTTTGATCGCAGTGTACCAGTACCGTCATAAACTTCTGCAGGCGGCGGGCCAGTACCTTGGCAAACACTTTTAGATCGGCCCGAGAAGACTCAAGGGCCTATAGCTACCACAGTCATTGGGATCTCTATCCTTCTTGAGAAGTAAAGAAATCAATGCCATGTTGACATCTCTTGAAAACTCCCCTTGTTCGATAGCGCAATTGATCATATCGAGCATCAATGGACCCAATTGGTCCCAGAAAGCTAAATATACCTTGGGTGGAATCCCATCCCAGCCTGGTGCCTTACCCCTTTGCATTTCAGCAATCGTCTCCCTAAGTTCCATAAGAGTGATCGGTTTCCCCAGTTCCTTAGCCTCTTCCACAGAAATGTGGGGTATCTCAAGCCTGCCAATGAACGATTCAAATTTAGAATTATCGAAATTAACCTCTGAGCTATATAACTGAGTAAAACTCTTTAAAAGTGTCGTTGATCTTTTTCGAATCAGTAGTGACTGTTCCCTGTCGCGTCTTGATCGAAGGAATATCCGAGAAATGATCATTCGAGCGTATTTTCATTGCCAGTAGATGGCTAGGCCTGGAACCGTGAAAGTAGTAATTTTGCCTTGTCCTATGTATCAAGAACTCAGACTGTTGTTTAAGTATGGAGTTTATTTCTTTCTTGACTATCTTGCGTTGTGTGTTTAGTCGTTCATTATAGTTAGCTTGCAAAGATGCGTATAGGTCCGCGTATAATGTTTCCAGTCCTTCTAGTTTTTTTGACCGGGATTTACGCAAATTGGAGGCGAAAAGTGTGATATGACCCCTGATAAATCCCTTCAATGCGTTCCACAGGATCCTAGGGTCTTCGACTGTGCCGACGTTGATCTGCAAGAATTCAACTAGTTTACTCCTGAACTCAGTACAGAAATCATCGCTTTTTAATAAGGTTGAGTTAAAACGCCATCTGGGAGCTCTCGTGGAGAGCTTGCCAAAGGTTGCTATAAGGGAAATCCCCTTGTGGTCCGAGAGAGCTAGGGGAACCAATGAGACGTCGAAACTATCAAAAATATTAGGGGACGCGAATGCATAGTCTATTCGAGAGGAGGTTTTGTGTCTGGCTGACAGGTGAGAGTAATCCTTGAGGGTGGGATTGGATATGCGCCAGAGGTCTGCGAGCCCAGTGTCCTGGGCCCACATCCTGAGGGCCTTAGAGGACTGTTTTTGGTCACGTGTTTCAGAGGACCCGGACCTATCCATCTCCGCATCCCAGCAAGCATTAAAATCGCCACCCACAATGAGAGCGTATCCAGTAAGTTCCAACATATTCCTTGTGATTGTATTATAGAACGCTGAATCAAATGTGTTAGGGGCATACAATGCGATTATTGCCATCTTCCTATGAGAAAACTCAACTTTTGCTCCTTCCCTCCGTGTCCGACCACACATCCAGGACTTTGATATCAAGGTTACGTCTTGTAACTATAACGACTCCTTTTGTCTTATTGTCGGCTGAGGATGAGGAGATAACATGATATTGTCGATTTGCTAGCCTTGATACATCACTCACCAATAAATGCGTCTCACTAAGGAGAGCAATGTCAATACTTCTTCTCTTCTTTTTTTTTTCTTTTTTTTTTAATCTTTCTTCCCCTCCTTTTTCCCGATTTTTCTCCCATCCCACCCTTCCTGGTTGTTGCGTACTTTCCCCTACTGTTGGTCCGGGAGACCGGAGACTGTCGCATGCTTTCCTCCGACGCATGTGCAGCCTGGGGCAGGCCAACCTGGCCGCGCAGGTTCTCACCGGGGAGAGTGTAGCGTGTGGGAGGCCACACTATCTCTCCTCAGTTCCAACCCTCGCTGAGCAGGCGCCCCGACCGAACTGTAGGGGTCGCTGTCCACAATGCCCAGGACCCACCCTTCAGCTTTCCCAACCCCTGATACAGCCAATTGTATCAGTGTGAGAGGCCAGCCAAGCTGATAGCAACGCCGGGAGCTGGATTCGAACAGGCGAATCCTAGTGTCTCCCGGTGTTGGTGACGAACGTAATCTCCGTGTGCCACCTGCCCCCCCTACTTCTTCTCTTCAATAACCAAAGGACACTGGCACGCTTGTGTGGGGTGTTAAGACCTCCTGCGTTCCAAATTAAAATATTCAATTTAGCCACGGTCGAATTTGTCTAAATGCGTAGAGAACATACCAGTGCAGCCAGGCTGAGGACAGAGGTGCTGATCCAGGCGGGCCCAGACGGTCAATCCCAAGAGTTCAGAGGAGGAACAATTATACACATATAGGACAACAGTACAGAAAACACAGAAAAATACCACCCCAGTTACAACCCCCCCTACTTCTACTCTATACACTAACCCACCCATCCTAATATTAACCTTCCTATACCCACTCTCCAATCCCCTCCCTATGCTCCATCCACTAAGGATGGTCATCTTCCTATCGTTTCCCACTGGAATCATGGATCCAATAAGACGCTCTTCACTCCGACCCCCTCTCTAGATAAAACCCTGATTAAACCCCCCACTAGTCCAAGAAACAAAAATAAAAATAAAAATAAAGTTATTGGTCAAGGTGCAAGCATTTCACAGTCCCTCTGGTCAGGCACATAGGCTGGAATGACAAAATCCTATATAAGACTAGGAGTAAACACCTTCATTAACCCGGAGGTAGTAATAAGCTATACCTGACACAACCTGTTATTATATATTACATATATATATATAACCGACATTCAATGACCGGAGCCTAAGGCTCAAATCCGGCCAAACCCAGTCTAGACAAAAAAAAAAAACAAGATATAGAAACACAACAAAACAGATCAACCGAAGGTATTATTAGTGAAAACAAACGTGAGCATTGGCCCTAATATGAGCCAACTATAAGGGAAAAATTTGCTATTATTATTATATAATAACTCAACGCCATCCCTGTAACCAACTACTTCTGAATCTGCGTATCAACGTCGCAATGCTTCAGCACAAATAGATAAAAGAAAATTAAAAAAATTAAAGCATACCAGAAGACAGTTAAGGCAGGACCCGATCACAATTAAATTGTGCAAACAGATGTCATTTAAACAGCAACAATAAAAAAAAATATGTAAGCCTCCGGTTACCACAGTGCGTTGCTCCTGTATGATCAGCTTTTAGCGTCCCACTACGGACACTCAAATACAAATGGATATAAAAGATTTAAAGCATACAAGAAGTTAGTTAAGGCAGGACCCGATCACCGTTAAATTGTGCAATTGATGTCACTTAAACAGCAACAACAACCAAAATATGTAAACATTAACGGGTCTCGAATGTCCCGGTACGGGCGATAGACATAGCATGCTAGGTAGCCCGAGGCTAGCGCGTCCGCTAGTGATGAATCCAGCTAGCACGCTAGCATCTGTTATGTACATTGTCCAGCTAGCTCGCTAGCATTCATAGAGGCGACACACACGTACGACCACGAGGTCAGCATTAGCAAGTAACAGAAGTCATTGAGATGCCCCGCTAGTTTGGATGGGCAAGGACCAGTTAGCCTGTTTGGGCATGACATTATACATTTGTGATTAGTCCGCCATATCAATGTATTTAGGCCCACATCGCCACGTCACTCACCCGACACAGTTATCAAGCTACGGTCTCGGCTATCCCCCCCGAGATATTCCTCCGCTTTAGCCATCGACCAAAAGGATCGACGATCATCGCCCTTACACAGCACAGATAATCTTGCGGGGAAGAATAGCGTAGGCCTCAGGCCCAATTTCCATAGCCTGGCCATGACCACTTTGTATCCGCCTCTCTGTGCTTGAACCTCCGGCGAAAATGGCCACTTTGTGATTACCGAGACTGAGTTCACCTCTCCTGGCACGGGCCGACCGCATGATGAGCTCCCTCTGTTGTAGCCTGTTTAGCTTAACAATGATGGGCCTCGGCTCCTTGTTCCCTCCAGGACTGGTCTTGCCCGCTCTGTAAGCCGACTCGCACATGGGTGGGCTGGGGAGGACATCCTCCCCCAGTATCTTTTGCAACAACTCCGGTATGGTCTCCGAGGGGCGACCTCCCTCACTGCCCTCCGGGACACCAACGATCCTGATGTTGTAACGCCTCTCCCGGGACTGCATTTCAACAATTACCGTCTGGAGTTTGGCAACGTCAGCCTGCCTAGCCAGCAGGGAGCTCTCCAGACACGCCATCCTCTCGCCCTGTTGTGAGGCCTCTGTCGTTAGCGAAGCTAGTTCGTTAGCATTAGCCGTGGAGGCAGCGTGTAGCGACTCCATCTTCTCTCTCAACGGGTCGACCGCCAACCTAATTTCCTCCGTCCTCCGTTGTTGGTGGATGTCAGGAATAATCGCTTGATCGATGCCACCACCTTTTGTTCATTTGAATGTACTGTCAGGGCAGCGCCTCCTGTGGGTTTGTCTAACATGTTGTCCGTTACAGATGAGTTTCACCGGGGGCGCTCCAGTAGCACACCATGTACCGCGCTGCGTCGCGGATCGACCGACCCGAGTTCGATTCCCGGACCTGCCGTTATTTGCCAAATGTCTTCCCCTGCTCTCTGTCCCGTTTCACCCTCACTGCATCTGTCGGTCATGTCTGACCAGGAAAAGCGATAAACGCTAAAAAAAAAAACAGATGAGTTTCACCAGCTACTAGCTGAGTTCCCGGTCCTTACCCAGCCCACTTTCTCGTCCTCCACCAGCAAGCAAGGTGTGGAGCATCACATCGCTACGGCAGGTGCACCAGTCTACTCCCGGGCTCGGCGCCTAGATCCTGCCAAGCTGGCTGTTGCCAAGGCAGAGTTTTCCAACATGGAGAACCTGGGTATTATCCGTCGTTCTGACAGCCCATGGGCCTCACCCCTTCACATTGTCCCCAAGGCTGCTGGCGGGTGGCGCCCGTGTGGCGATTACCGCCGCCTTAACGAGGTAACTACACTGGACCGATACCCGGTTCCACATATTCAGGATTTTTCAGCCAACCTGGCCCGGAAACTCATATTTTCAAAAATAGATTTAGTTCGAGGTTACCACCAGGTGCCGGTCCACCCAGCGGACATCCCTAAGACGGCGGTGATTACTCCCTTTGGTTTATTTGAGTTCTTGCGCATGCCATTTGGGCTTAAAAACGCAGCACAGACATTCCAGCGCTTGATGGACTCTGTGTTACGGGACACAGGGCATTGTGGGTAGCTAGAGCGGCCATATGAACTCTTGGCGTGGTTTGTTGTGGTATGCACGCTATGCTAATAAATGACGCACACTGATGTGTGGTCAAAGAAACTTTACTCTCTCTGGTCGTGATTTCCCATCTCCTACAGCTTTATGTTTCTGTGTATCATGCTGTTTTCCCTGTGTCCCCTGTGGTCTTTTGCTCCTTTTGTTTCTTGTTTTTATTTGTTTTTATTTGTTTTTCTCTGTTTCTCTGCCTAATGTCAGCGACTTCGGGTTCCTGAGAAGCGCTTTACAAATTAAATTAATTATTATTATTTACCAGAGCTCAGCTACAGTGTAACGTCAGGTTAGCAGCAGCAGCACTACCAGAGCTCAGCTACAGTGTAACGTCAGGTTAGCAGCAGCACTACCAGAGCTCAGCTACAGTGTAACGTCAGGATAGCAGTATATTTTATGGTCTATATTATATACTGTATATATATATTATTGATTACTGTACATACAGACACCAGTCCTTTCCCGCCTCTGGCCAGCCCTTCTCTCAGCCCGCTGGGCTGTTTGTTCATGGCCTCTCGTCTCTTCTGCTGATACTCCTCGTCCATGGTTATGGCGGCCACGCCCTTCGCCATGGCCCCTGTGATCCTGGAGGCCGCACCCGCTATGCCCCCTGGGAGAGGACACAAGAGGAGGAGAATTCAACAGAGAAAAAAAGAAGGGGTGAGACAGCAGAGGAAAGCAGAGAATCGGGAGAGAGAGAGAGAGAACTAAAACGGATCTCATTTGGAGACATTCAGGAGAGAAGTACTTAAAGGGATAGTTAACCATTTATGAACTCTATCCATATTTCCTACTTAAGGCTCCCACAGAGTCGGGCAGAACATCCGCGGACGCCGCTGCATGTCGGCAGTCGTTTGAGGTTTCATAGTCGAGCGTACCAATTTCCTAAATTTCTTGTGCCAGTTTACTACATTTCCCACAATAAGGCAAAGGGCCGTGTGCAAAACGGAAGCGAGAGGCTCAACATTGCATCTGTGCTGTGCTGACCCTAGTATTCAACAGGTAGCGCGGAAGCGATTTGCGACTGGTCAAAATTAGATTAGATTCAAATGTATTGTCATCATATAGCACACTATAGCTATAGTGGAATAGACTGTTTTAATATTCCATATACCGTCTTGTTGCACGCTCCTGGCCACTTGCGCACAGCTCTCGCACACACACACACACGCGCGCGCGCGTAATCATTCCAGCAACAATAGGCTTCTATTATTCTAATGACTTGTTGATATGTAAAACGTATTTTTTTATGAGATAAATATTTTATTCCGAGGATGTCTGTAGAATCGACGTATAGAATCGACGTGAACGCAATGACCATGATTCCTCCCAAATAAAGCCCTTAAGAACACGGTGCAAACCAGTCTGTCCAACTTACGACTGCTCTTGATTGAATCAATCAATCTCTTGTGCGCTCCTAAATCCTGCTCTAATGAGCGAATCCCAGAGAAGGAACCGTTAGTGCATGCCAAAATCGGCCCGAAAAGGAGCTATGATGAAATTTGCTTGTAACTTTTGTTGTTGGTGCATGAGGTACAATATCATTAAGTAGGAAATAGGGCTAGGGTAAAAAAAGGTTGTCATATTTATTATTATTATAATTATTTTATTCCGAGGATGTCTGTAGAATCGACGTGTAGAATCAACGTGATTTTTTTTTAATAGCGTTATCGTTTTAAGGGAGCCTACTTGTAGAGCCTACTGTCCTGACTGTGACTATAGACCCTACTGTTGTGGTTGTTGTGCCAGGCAGGGAGGCTGTGTACTGGAGAGCGTGAATGCAAGTATTGTGGCTAGCTTCTGATTGATGGCGAGCTAGCACCCATTTCCCATTACTTTGAACCATGAACTAAACTAGAGATGTTCAGATACCATTTTTTCCTTCCCGATCCGATTCCGATACCTAAGCTTTGGGTATCGGCCGATACCGATACTGATCCGATACCAGTGCATACATAAAAAATAATAATAATAATAATAATAATATAAAGTATAAAAATCTTTATTTTAATTTTTTTTACAGCTACTGTTTTATACTGTTTTTTTTAGTAATAACTATAAAGTAATGGTATTTATTCAACAATAGGTGATTGTATAGATTAGTATTAGTATCATTAATTGACAACTATCTCAATGAGTTCACCCACGGAATGGTTGTTGGGACATTGATTCCGCACGGACGTTATATGTTGTTGCACTCCAGAACAGGCTCCGGTAACTTCAGTTAGTAGTAGAGGCTCTGTTGTGATTTTTGCACAATAAATATTCAACATTCTCTTTTGAGACTTCGCCTCAGACTCATTTGGCACTAAAAGCTAAACATTGTCACCGATATGGCTGTCCGCAACATGTCATTAATTGTGTGCGAGAGGTAGATCAGTGACGACATTAGCGTGAGCTAAGTTAGCGTGAGCTAACGTTAGATGGAAACAAGACAATATAACGTTAGTACGTTACTGGTGAAAAAGTGATTTACCTTGGAATACTCCTGTGCCAATTTGCTGTACTTTGCTTGCAGGTCTGCAGCCATTATTGCTGGATTATGAATAGCCCCAACTTTAGCCAAGGTAACGTTAAAGCTAAAACTAGCTTGGCATGGGAGGTAGCGGGCTTGGCTCGGTGGGGGGGGGAGTATTGCCCCTCGCCCCTCTACTGGGTTGGGCCCAATCAGATTCAAGATTCCCGTGTCGCTGAGTGCTGGTCCCCGCGTTGGACGGACCTGGGATGCGGGGGAGCCCGGTTTCTAGGGGGGGAGGGTGGGAGGGGGGGGGGGTTCCTCTTGCGGGGGTCTGGGAGGATGAGCGCAGCCGAGTTCAAGGGGCCCACATCATTGTACTGTTGTGTTATTGATGTTATTGTATATGTTGTGTTGTATGTCTATAAATGTTCAATACAAATTTAAGTTTAAAAAAAAAAAAAAAAAAAAGCTAAAACTAGCTTTTCGGTTAGCTCTACAGCTAATGCTAATAACACCAGCAAGCGAACCCATCAGAGCTCCCCGTCAACACCCCTCTCTCGGGACGATGGCATTTAAGAAAGTATCTGCTGTTAAAATGACAAACAGCATTGACACTTTTATTCATGGTCGATTAAAAACACGTTTGTTTTATAATGCTCACTCAGCAGACCGCAGTGTTGTTGATAAATTACGTCATATGGTATCGGAGCGCAGAATTAGAGGGTAATCCTGTCTCGAGTCGCTGAGTGACAATAGGCGTGTTCGAGATTGGCTAGGCGGACGCAGATCTGCGCAGGTTTTACTATGGCCTCGCCAAGCGTGTTGCATGACGGTTAGAATGTTGTCCGACTTGCTCTGAAAATCTGACGAGGCGCGGAACTCTCGCGGGAGCGAGCCACACACAGCCTTCAGAGCGAGGCTCCACAGTACCGCTCACCCGGCTGCTCCACGCAAACCCATGATGGGAAACGACTTGCTATGGTCACGCAAAGCGCCTATTGGCTCAGGAAAGTTGTCACCACCAGCCACGCCCACAAGAGGAAGTTATGAGACGTTTGATTGAAAAATGTATTAACCGATTGCAGAATGGGTACAGTACGGGTCCCGTCTACCCGTCTATCAGATATATCTATTATTATTATTATTGGATACAGGAGTTTGGGTACCAAGAGCTTCCTCAAATAAAGTTATCATCATATCATCATGATAAACTTCAAGCTGTCAGACACCAAATAATTTTTATCAGAGTAATGAATGCTGTCTTAATAACCATCTCTGCAATGGAGTTTATATCAAAATAACAATATATCAACCCCCCTGAACAAATGGTGATTGCTTCTTCAAGTCGATTCTACAAACGGACTGTTTCTATCATCGGAATTAAATAATTATAATGATAATAAATACGACAATTACGTTTTGCATTTATAGTCATGACTCAATGAGCAATCTGACCATTACCGCTCTATGTACAGTACTCCTCTAAGCAATCGGGCTCTCAGTTAACCAATCGCTAGAT
Source organism: Notolepis coatsorum (assembly GCF_963971535.1). NCBI lineage: Eukaryota > Metazoa > Chordata > Actinopteri > Aulopiformes > Paralepididae > Notolepis > Notolepis coatsorum. Next base: position 158,478,087 of record NC_140165.1, on the reverse strand, counting down.
AGATTAACGAATTCCATATAAATCTATAGTTCATTATGCAGCAGCTGAGCTGATAGTACTGTATCCCGCAAACACACACATACACACACACGTCGTCTGTTTTGCCTCAATATATACTGTATATATAATTCTGTTTTGCCTCAATATACAGTATATATATATATATATTGATGCAAAACAGAATTATTCAGCAGTGTGTTGTGTGTGCGTGCGGTGCGCGCTGCGGTGGCCAGGAGCACGCAACAAGATGGTATACATTATGGTATATGAATAGTATATTCCACTATAGCAGTATATGGGGTGTGCTGTACATTTGAATCTAATCTAATTGTGCACGCGGCCATCGCATTATAATGAGCTGGACAGGTGTGTAAGTATGCGTGTGTGGTGACGTGAACGCGTATCTGCCGTGCGAGACTAGACGAGCAGGCTCTCGTGAAATCTGAAGTGTCCGACGTTCTGACTCCTCCCCCGGCTGCACTCGTCTACTCTCATCTATTTTCGAGGCAAGCCGAAATCAATCTCGAACACGCCTAGTGACTGCTTGGCGCGGCCGCGATAGAAAAAAAATTCCCTTTTTCATGATATTTGGCGCCTCTGATTGGCTCAATTTTGTTTCAATCTGTATGCATCTACAAATCATATTATACCAAGGTAGCCAATTCCGTCAGACTGCGAATCAAATTGACGGATCTCCACAATCAAATTGACGGAAATCCGTCTGGAGACGGAACACTTTAATGCCTGTAAATGGCAACAACACATAGGCCACAAAATAAATCCATTTAGGTTCCAACCCAGGATAGTATTAACACATTGGACGCCAACAACGTCATCATTCGTTATTGCCCGCCATGCGTTGAACGCCAACAACGTGATAATTCGTTGTTGGGATCAATATAACATTTTCGCCATAGCATTCATAATTCATCCAGCCTCCCTGCGGGACTGCAGCTGCACCCTGTCTGATATTGCAACGCCTCAATACCGCCGCCTGGTGGATGATCGGGCGAGTTACACTCAGGAAATCTTACAGGAAATCCCTCCGGCAGTAATATCTTGTTACGTGGGTCCAGACACTCGAGTTAGGGCTGGGCGATATAACGATAACGATAAATATCGCGATATATTTTAATAATCAATATCGAATATCGAAATTTAAAAAAAAAACGATTTTTTTTTTTTTTTTTTACCTGCAGCAGGGCAGTTTTAAAACCAGAGACAGTGGACAGACTTGTCTTTCTTGCCTGCAACTTAAAGTAATGGCTTTGCTTGTCCAAATGACAATACTGACCAAATTCAGATTTCTTTTTCTCTTGTCCATTTATTTTGTTTGCTTTCTAATTTAAAATACATTTTGAAACCGTCTGTACACAGTAGGCTATGTGTGCTAGCAGAACTAGACTCCAGTCACGAGTCACAGTGCACATGTGCGGTGGTTTGTCCACCAAAAAAGCGCCAAAAGATCGAAAATAAACTAGCAGAGCCAGAACTGTTCAACTCCTCTGGAGCCACAGCCAGCAGAGAAGCCGGTTTACTTTAGCTTTTAAACCAGCTGCAGCCTGAGAACTGGAGTGTGAGGGGATGTAACACTAAAGATGGCGGCAATGACAAAGAATTGCTGCAAAATAAACATACATCTGTTGTTTAAAAAAAAAAAAAAAAAAAAAAAATTTATATACTTATAACAATTCGATAATTATCGATATCGAGAAATAAAATAAAATTATCATATCGTTATCGCGATATGATTTTTTTCCATATCGCCCAGCCCTAAGTCTCGAGTGCATGGGATCGCTTTCGAAACGCAATAATCTATATGATTTCGGCGTTTATTGCGTCATACAAACGGGAAATGGATCTAGCAGATCGACGTCAAATAATTGGAATATTTTTCCTCCAGTCTCATCGGCGAACGGTAAGAGGAATATAACGTTATTTTCAGCCCGATTGTTTATTCATTTCACGGCAATCCATCTGAACAATGTATCAACCCATACTAAATAAAGCCGTTACTGATGATCAAGGAATTATAAACGACCCCCCCCCCTTTCCTTCATGCATGATGAAGCATAATGTATACCGATCATATACATTAAACATTTTTAATATAGCGTGTATAGGAAAGAAACGCCAATCGATAATCTATCATATGCTTCAGGGCCTATAACTCGTGTTTTTGGAATTACAGCAGAAAAGCTTAAAAACATACTTATATTCTCAACGGTATTAACACAACAATGTATGAATGAAAAAATATAACGTTCCCACATCCGGAATGATAGATATCCGATGTTGAATGGGCCATAGTAATATCGATATAGCTATAATATTTAAAAAGTTATAGCCCTGCAAAGAAGGTAAACATCTCCATAGGCTTACAGCGGTGGCAGACTGGACCCAATGATGGGTACAATGCACGGCACCCAATGTGTTAAGAATAGAGGTAGAGGTAGTTCTTACCTACAGCTCCTCCCACCAAAGCCTTTACTCCCAGAGCCATGCCTTCCACAAACTCCTCTGGCCCTTGGATGGCTCCCTGGGAAACCCCAACAACAACAACAGTTACAACATGACAATATGTTTATTTCAGTTAGTGTTTAACACTTTCAATGCCAACGACGAGATAACTCGTTTGTTCATGCCGACCGTTCATTGCCAACGACGAGAGATCTCATATTTTTATTTATTAGCGATTTGAATTCATATTTCATCAATCTAGCCTCACGTTAGTGCTGCAAACTCTCTCTGAGCTCCATTGGGAAAATACCGCCCCCTATCGTCTCTCCCTGTGGTACTGCACCCCTTTGGAATGGATTGAATGAAACACATGGGGGAAAAAAATCTTGCTTCCTCATTTTACTTCTCAGACAAGTCACCCGAGACGATCGGATTCATTTCCGAGCCCCAGAACAGCGTGGAATATATATTTCCAGTACCCAGCGTTGGATCAATAAACGCGATCGATATTTGGAATGGCGATCAGGAATTGGAATAATCTTTTTGGAGAACATCTGATCTGAGGTAAGGAATCTATTTTACCAGTCTTAGGATAATCAGAGCTTTTTTCACAGAGATATCAACGTGTGCCCTATGTGTGTGTGTGTGTGTCGATAATCGATTTTTCAGCCCGATTCTATAGCGTGCATAAGTACACACTATCGATAATCTAGCGTTTATTTGAAAACGATTAATAAATAGGCCGTAAAATTACAACGTTTTTTGTGTATTCCAGAATATTCCAGTAAAGGAATTTTCCTGAAACTTTCAAAAAACGAGCGTTTTTCAAAATGGTATAAAACGGAAATGAACCGTTTCGACAATGTTGACTGCAAACAAGTCATTGATAAGCGACGGCCAGATTAGACACATAATAAAGCCATAATTTAAGATGTAGTTTATGCGTTCGCAAATATGAGAGCGCTATCATTGAAGTGGGTGGTGGCACGCAAGCACTAAATCGTGCGCCCCCTGCTGGCACTGAAAGTGTTAAGAAGCTTCACTGCAATTAATGTTGATAAAGGCTTAATACTGACAGTAGGAGGCTTGTAAAAATTGTCTGTATGACAGAAAACTATTAGCAATGTCTATGTCTGTACTGTAGCCAAAGAATACAATAAAAGAGTCACAATTAGCAGAAGTGACCTGGTGTTCTACAGACATGGGCCCTCATTTATCAATGTTGCGTACGCACAGATATGTGCGTAACCCGTGCGTACGATAATTTCTTAGCAAAGTGTGGGACTTATCAATTTGAACGTGTGCTTGATTTTGTGCGTATATATACGCACAGCCCCGACCGTGCGTACCTGGCGCCCGGCGGTAGAATATGGAGACTGCAGACGCGGAAATAAGCTTTCGTGCATTACTTCCAACACTGCCGCGTGTTCTGTATGAACCGTAATTCATTATAGTTAATTGTAAAATAGCGACAGTAGTTTAATTATAACGGGCTCACGCTCGAACAAGAGGTTGGCCTGCTTGTTTGGCACGGGGGGCAGACGCAGAACACCCACCTCCAAACGCGATTAAATATTGTTTAAAATAAAAAGCGAAATACTATTATTTTGTGTGTCATGTTTCCAAATAAGATTGGTCACAACGAAATGCTTTCTACTTCAATTTGTTGGTTAGAATAGATGACCTCCGTTGAAACTTCACTGAGACTAAAAGACAGTCTATTTGTGAGCTCCCGCACAGACGTGATAATAATAATAATAATAATAATAATAACAATAATAGCTTCATTTTATATAGCGCCTTTCAAGAGACCCAATGTCGCTTTACATAGGGGAAAAAATAACAAAGTAACAAACATAGTGGACAGACACAACATACAAGTATGATGATGGGATTCAAGTTCGCGTTTTTATTGATCACATAGGCAGGCTATACATAGGCTACATGGCACGGTCCATCGTGATATTGGAGATGAATCGAGCAATAGACTGTTACTGTCTGTACCACCCATGTAGCTGTCAAAGCTCCATCACAAATGCAGTTATGTGAATAGAAAGGTTCTTGTATATGCTCTCGTATTATTGTTTATATAGGCTACCTTAACACTTTCAGTGCCAGCAGGGGGCGCACGATTTAGTGCTTGAATGCCCATCATCCACTTCAATGTTAGCGTTAATAACGCCTAATCTATGTTTAAAATTATGGCTATGTGTCTAATCTGCCCGTCGCTTATCAATGACTAATTTTCCAGTCAACATTGTCGAAGCGGATTGTTTTTTTATCGGTTCATTTCCGTTTTATAGCATTTTGAAAAGCCCTCGTTTTCAAGGAAAATAAAAAGATTCCATGATAAACGCCCTGTACTGGAATATTCTAGAACGTTGTCATTTTTCGGCCTATTTATGAATCGTTTTCAAATAAACGCTAGATTATCGATAGTATGTGTACGTATGCACGCTATATAGGCGATCCGAAAAATCGATTCTCTGATTTCCTCAAAGCCATCGCCCACACACACACACACACATAGGGCGAACACTGAGATCTCAGCAAATACAACTCTGATTATCCCAAGACTTGTAAAATAGATTCCTTACCTCAGATCAGATGTTCTCCAAAAAAGACATTCCAATTCCTGATCGCCATTCCAAAAATCGATCGCTTTTATTGATCCAACGCTGGGTGCTCGAAACACATTCCACGCTGTTCTGAGGGACCAGAATGACTGCAATCGGCTCGGGTTACATGCGTGAGAAGTCAAATGTGGATTCCGGATTTTTCTTTTCTCATCCATTTTCATTGAGTCCATTCCAAAAGGGTGCATTACCATCTGGGAGATGATAGGGGGCGCTTTTTTCACATCTGAGCTCCTGATGGGGCTGGTTTACCAACGGGTGACTCGGTTGATGAAATATGAATTCAGATCGCTAATAAAAAAATAACACGCTAATTGTCGTGGTGGGCATTCAGGGGGCGGGCTGATAACACGTGTTATGTTGTTTTGGGCATTCAAAGTGTTAAGAACGAAAATAGAACACTTTCTAAGAATTGTTGATAAATGAGGGCCCTGGTGTTCTACTGCTGCCATGATCACCCGAGACACTGGCAATGACGCCCCTTTATGAATGTGTTTAGTAGGGATGTCCGATATTATCGGCCTACCAATATTATCGGCCGATATTGGCATTAAAATGTGATATCGTTTTTTTTTTATCCACTTTTTCTCCCATTTTCTATATTTTCTCCCATCCCAATTTCGTATCATCCAATTCAACCCTCCCCTGTCACGAACGCTGTTTCTTGCCTCCCACAAGCCGGCTGCAATGTGGACTAAGTCATACATAGCACAAGTCCCCTCCGGTACTTGAGGTAACAGCAGTCGCATCTTTTCACCTGCGCAGCTCGATCTCTCAGTGGCGAGGAGTAACGCGTGGGAGGCTCACGCTGCCCCCGACACTTCCTGATTCTACTGCGCAGGCGCACCAACCGACCTGTAGGAGTCGCTGTCCACAACGCCCGATCCCCACCCATCAGTTTCCCACCCCCTAATGCGGCCAATGTGTATTAGTATGAACGACCAGCTAAACTGAAAGCAATGTGGAGCGCTGGGCTCGAACAGGCGAGCCCAGCGTCTCCGCATTCGTGGCGAGCGCCTTGCCCACTACGCCACGTAGCCGCCTAAAATGTGATATCGTTTACATTTATTTAACCTTTATTTACCCAGGCAAGCAAGTAAGAACAAATTCTTATTTTATTTATTGTCAAAAGTATGCATAATGTTGTGTTAATTCCACGACAAGAGATATGTAATGTTAATTACCTGAAATTATTCCGTTTTTTGGGGGGGGGAAACCCTGCATATATCGGTATCGGTTGATATTGTTTGATATCGGTATCGTATATCAAAGCAGGGTAGCCGGACCAGCACTCACAGGTTCAATGTTTTTTTAATGGCAGCCTGAATCAATTTTTATTTATTTTTTTTATTCAGGCTGCCATTAAAAAACATTGAACCTGTGAGTGCTGGTCCAGCTACCCTGCTTTGATATACTGAACTTTATGGGATTACAGCACCCAGTGTGAGAACTTGTGAGCGCGGTCTAACTTGACTATATTGATATCGGTATCGGAAATTAAGAGTTGGACAATATCGGTAAAGGTAAAAAAGCCAATATCGAACATCCCTAGTGTTTAGTTATATATCTGATATCTGAAGACGTAAATAGCGCCGCTTTAACTGCACGGTGCAATTAACGCCGGCCTTTGTGAATTGGGAGTGTTTTTTGATGAGGCTCATTTGCATAGAAAGGGGAACATGTTCCGCCCATATTACCTCATTTAAATCCCCACAAATTGCACCGACGCACCGAGACGCAATGCTGATTGAAACGCAATTACCACCCCATTTCACCTGTTGCGCTTCCTTTGTGAATAGCAAACTGTGTTTCAGAGCTATTTGTGCAGGCATAGTGTAGTTCTACTGTAGTCTTACCCGGTAGGGTTCATAGAAGAAGGCCTCCACTCCTTCAGATAACCCTCTGATCAGACCAAATGGGTTTCCCAGCACATCCAGACCCAACACCAGCACATACATCTGCTTTATGGCCTGGAGACAGACAGGGATACTTGCTTATCATATCATGATTATTATTATATCATCTAATACCAACACCAGCACATACTGGTCAGCTTATTATATCATTACTATTATATCATCTAATACCAACACCAGCACATACTGGTCAGTTTATTATATCATTACTATTATATCATCTACAGTAATACCAACACCAGTACATACTGGTCAGGTTATTATATCATCTAACACTAGGGCTGTCTTAAATACTTCGAAGCTTCGTTTGATGGCACAAGCTTCGAACATTACAAAAAAAAATACAAAAAAAACCGAAGTTAAAAGAATACGTTTTATTTTTTTTTGCCTCAAATCTTGCGCCTCCATTCCAATGAAACGAAAGTAAGCGGCGCCTCAACTCCACCTCTCTACAACAAGCACGTGGAGATTATCTGTGTTGAAAACAACAAGGACATGTGCAGCAGACATGTCGACGAAGAAGTCATCAGACGTGTGGTTACACTTTAAAATATGCAAAGACAATGCCCCAAAAGCCGAGTGCCAGATATGCCAGAAGAAAATGGCATATCACAACTCTACAACTTTGTTAAATCACCTAAAAAACGTAAGTATCGTTGTACACGACGGCGACGCCACACAAAACATTAATAAGGCTATGCCTATGCTTCTATGACTAATGTATTACCAAGTTGGCTAATTTAATTGTAATCATCTGCTTTTGTAGGTGCATTGTCTGATATAATTATAAATTATGAATTTTATTTTTTTATTATTTTTTAAACAAACATAAACAAACATGACAACACACGATAAGATATACAAGCATTAGTTGTCAGTGCACATCCAATGAAATCACATTTTAGTTAATTGTCTTATATAGGATATACCCCTAATACCTGTTATCTAAAAACCTACACACATATGCTCCAGCTCGAACCCCCCCCTCCCGGACCCCACCTTGGATAGTACCTCCATTATCCCTTGCACCTAACCAGACACTACCATTATAAGCTAGCTTTTATTCTCTCCACCACTTCTAACCACATTGACATTTTGGATTCATTGAGACCCAGAATTCTTGCTGTAGATATTTCTTGATAAATCACATCGAGATATGTAAGAAACCAAACTTTCCGGCAAATTTTTTCCGGTTGAAACCAGCGTGATGCGATCAGCTTTTTAGCTACTGTGATACCCGATAAAACCAATCTCTTTAGCTGTGGATTTACTGCAAACTCAAAAACATCATTCAATAGTAATACCGAGGGGTGTACAGGTATATTCCAAGATACGAGTTTTGATAATTGTTGGGTCACATCTTTCCAGAATGTCTTAACTGGTGGGCAGTCCCAATACATGTGCATACATGTCCATTCGTCTCCATTTGTACATTGGGAGCATTTGGAGTCTTGTTTAAGACCCATTCTGCTCAATCTTATAGGAGTCAAGTATGTCCTGTGAATATAGTTAAGATTGATTTGTTGATGGTCCGGGTTCCTTGATGTAAGTCGGACATTTGCCCAGGCTCCTTGCCAATCAAAGTCACTTTCCAGGTCTGGTATATCCCTCCTCCAGGCAGAGTCTAGTTGGAGGGTTTCATACGAGGACGTTAGTAATTGATGATAAAAATCTGAAACAAAACCTCTCGATGTCTCTCTTTCATAGAAGAATTTGTGGTATCTGTGGTGTTCAATTGGTATGTCTAATGGAACACCGTGAGACTTCAAACATAGCCGTAACTGTATGTAAAAAAGCCATGTGGACTTGGTGAGATTAAATGTTTTGCATATTTCTCCATAACTACAAAAACCCTGTTTGTTAAAAACATCCCCTAATGAGTGTATGCCTTGCTCTTCCCATATAGGGAATCTTATAGGTCGTTTTTCAATTAAGAGTGCATTGTTATTGAATAAGGGAGTATGATTGTGCCATTTATGTGGGTTAGGATTTATTTTTTGTGTTTCACGCCATATCCGGATCGCATGAGTAATTATGGGGCCAAATTTCCGTTCAGTGCTTGATTGGTAGTTTAGTGTATGCTATGTCCTTCAGTCTATGTGGGGCTACTATGTTTTCTTCTAATTTTCTCCAGGATACTAATGCTTGGGGATCAAACCATGTTGTCAATGGTCTTAATGTGTACGCCTTAAAATATTGTAAAAAATCTGGAAATGCCATGCCACCATCTGCTTTATTTCTCTGTGCGGTGGATCTTTTTATACGTGGTGGTTTGTTATTCCAAATAAATTTGTATGTGGAGGAGTGTAATCTTTTCCAGTAACCCTCTGGAGGGGGTAACGGTAGCATTGAACTGAAGAAGTTGATTCTAGGTAGTACATCCATCTTAACTATTGATATCCGTGCTTGTACTGAGTTTTTAAGTTTTGCCCACCTATCAAGGTCGTCTTTGATTTTGTTTTGGATTTTTGTGTAATTGTGCTTCACCGTTTGTCTTATGGTGGGGAATATTTCCACTCCCAAGCATCTAAAATGTTTTACCATAGGTATCTCTCCTGGGAGGGTTATATCTTTTTTTGCAGGGGTGTTAAGTGGAAGGAAAGCCGACTTCGGCCAATTTATCTTAAATCCCGATAAATCACCAAAGTTCTCAATCAACTTGAGCAGATGAGGCAATGTGGTGTTGGGGTTTTGCATGAACAATATTACGTCGTCCGCATACTGTATAAACTAATTTTATGTTGTGTGCCCTTGATTACGATTGGTTCTATGGATTGGGATTGTCTTATATATTGTGCTAAAGGCTCTAATGATAGATCGAATAGTCCGGGACTAAGAGGGCAACCCTGTCTGGCTGAGCGTGATACCGGAAAGATTTTGGAGATGATTGTACCTGTTGTAATCATGGCCGATGGGTCTTTGTATAATACTTTAATCATATCAATGAATCCTTTTCCTAACCCCATCCTTTCTAATACTGCCCATAGATACGACCATTCCAGCCTGTCAAAGGCTTTCATAGCATCCAGGGACAGCATCGCCTTAGGTATGGTGTCATCCTTGTCGGCATCTAGTACGTGCAGTATTCGTCTTATGTTATCAGTGATCAGGCGGCCTCTTATGAAGCCAGTTTGGTCCGGGTGAACTAAAGACGTCATATGCTTTTGTAATCTGATGGCTAATACCTTAGAGTACAGTTTGATATCGGTTCCGAGGAGGCTTAAAGGTCTATAACTACCGCACTCGTTGGGGTCTTTGTCTTTTTTTAAGGAGGACTGTTATGAGTGCAATATTGTCATTCTTATGGAAGTTCCCCTCCTTGACTGAGTATAAGATCATATTTAGTAATAAGGGTCCAATTATGTCCCAACAAGAAAGGTACATTTCTGATGGGATACCGTCTCTTCCAGGAGCCTTACCACTTTGCATTTAGGATATGGCCTTCTTGAGTTCCTCTAGTGTGATCGGTGTTTCTAACTGTTTAGCGTCATCCTCTGAAAGTTTAGGGAGAATAATTTGATTAAGATATGTGTCCATTTTGTTTTGATCGAAGGTCGTTTCTGATTTATATAAGTCGGAGTAGAATTCTTTGAATGTATCGTTTATTTTTACAGGGTCTGTTTCAAGTACTTGTTGTGCTCTAATGGTAGTTATATCTGCAAATTTTGCATAAATTTTTAATCGCATGGCTAATAGGTGACTAGGTTTAGAACCTTGGGAGTACTGCTGTTGTCTTGTGCTGCGTATTTGTATTTCCGATTGTTGTCTGTATATGGCATTGATCTCTATTTTTAGTACGTTAACTTGATTCTCTAGTCGAGTTGAGTTGTTGTATTTTAGAGAATTAAATAACGTTGAGTAAAGCGTTTCCAGCTCAGCCAGTTTTGTGCATTGATTCTTGCGCATTTGAGGAAAAGCTATCAGTGAAATCTTTGATCATTCCCTTTACCGACATCCATATTATTCTGGGGTCTTGCACCGAGTTTGCATTCTCCCGTTGGAATACTATAAGAGCTTCTTTGAGTTGTGTAATGAAATCCTTGTTATTAAGCAGCATCGAGTTAAATCGCCATCTTGGGGCTCGGGAGGATAGTATACCAAATGTTCCTTTAAGGAGTAAATAACAGTGATCTGATAGTGCGTTGGGTATCATTTCCACTTCATAATTATCAAATAGTCTCTGTGATGCAAAGACATAATCTATTCTGGATAATGTGTTATGTCTCGCAGATCGACAAGAGTACTTTCGGGTCGTGGGATTAAGTAATCGCCATAAGTAATTTACACCTGTAATCTTCGACCAATCCTTTAATGCCTTAGATGAATTATTTTGTTCGCTGGAAAAGGCGAGGTAAGATTTGTCCATCCTTGGGTTCCAAATGGCATTAAAATCCGCACCTATTATAAATGAGTAATCGGGAATGTCTAACATTGCATTGGTTAGTGTAGTGAAGAAATCCTCTTCGTACAAATTTGGGGCGTATACCGCTACCAACGCTATTTTCCTGTTCTTGTGTACAATCTTAGCTATAGTTATCCGACCTTCTACATCAGACCATACTCCCTTTAATTCAATATTCAACTTACGTTTAACGACTATGGCTACACCCCGAGTTCTCGTACCAATAGAAGAGTGACTAATATTATGATATGTGTTGTCCGCTAATTTATCTATGTCTTTCTCTAGAATGTGCGTTTCGCTTAGCAGAGCAATGTCCACATGTTCTTTTTTCATCAGTGTGAGCACGCTTTTGAGTTTGAGTTGGTTATTTATTCCCCCGGTGTTCCAGATCATTATATTCAAACTAGCCATAATCTATACATGTTGTAGTGTAGTTTTTGGTAATGCTTCTGGAGTGCAAGGCAATAATAGATATACATCCAACTAGTGAGGTCCCGTTGAGAGCCAAGCTTAAAAACATACATATATACAAATAAAAATCCCCTTCCCTCCCCTCCCACCGAGAGTCGTACAGGATTGTGTTCCATGAACACAACCTATGCGTATGACTCCCTCCCTTACACCACCGGATATCCCAGAATGATCCAATTATCCTTAAAGGCCAACCTCCAGCTTAAACCCTACTGATCAATTATGGGTAGTTTACATCATTGGTATATAATTTCATTATTTATTTTTTTCCATTTGACACCGGAAATGCCACTCTGAAAGAGTTAAAAAGGTCCACGCACGAATAACATGCACGCGCGAATCAAAAAAGCTTATCAAACGCCGACGTCACAACAGGACACAGGTGCATATTAATGAGCCGAATCTAATGTTGCTTTTCCACTAAAATAAAGTACTCAGTTTGTCTCCGTGTGGGGAGGCGGGGCTGCTGGTGATCAGCATGAGAGCTCCAGAAATGTCACGTCAGACCACTGATTGGTCAGAAGAGAGACGCGTCACTGTCTGGAGTCTGAACGAAAACAGAACGCCGCCATCTTTAATGTCTCGCGTAGGATGTCTTATGTATGTTTGCAGCACGAAACAAGTGCAATAAAAAAGGATACAGTCACTGTGTATTCTGCCTCATTTATTGATGAAACAAAACCGACATCAACACAATTTGCCACCGAGCGGAGAGTTTAGTCTGACAAAAAGATCGCTGATTAGTTACGCTTGTTGTTGGGGTTAGGGACGAGTGGTAACGTTAGTTAGCCTAATGCTAACGTTAGCAGATAGACACGAGAGGCTAGGTAACGTTAAAGCTTGTAGAATAGACACAATGAGGTAACGTTAGCGTTAGCATAATAGACAACGAGAGTCTGGTTAATGTTGTTATTGATTGAATGAAAACTGTTTTACTCTGGCTTGCCAAGCTCATCATAGCCCCTTTCGTGACTGATGCACCGAGTGAATCCACAGTCACTTGCTCCTTAATAGGAAACCAACCTAGATTTACCATGAAGGACTGGTTCTGGCCGAACCGTTCGTTATACAAGTATCACAGAGACATTTCAAATGTACTCACAGTTGCACGAGGGTTTCGGACAGAGATACGGGATGGTTTGAAAGCTCTGCGTTGCTAATAAACATTTTAAATATTTTTTATAAACTGCTCAAAACGGCATTATTTCCGGCGTTGGCTGCCTGGTGTGATCACAGCGCATGCGCATCATGCACCCAACGCCGGAAATAATGCTCCGCCTCCTTGCTACTGCCTGTGACTCAGAGCCCCCTGGTGACCAACACCTGTTGTGACGACATTACACGCGCACGTTATGAACCATTGATTAAAATATGCACGTGCGTGGTGATTGTGTTGGGCAGACAAAATGTTTTGAGTCATCACCGTGAATTTCAATACTTTTTTTTCCAATTCTTCATGAAAGTCACTGTTGGCCTAGTCCACATTGTTTATTTAACAAAAATACAACGTGGAGGTTGACCTTTAACATTCCTATGTATACCATAGGATCTAACACTCTAAATTCTACCATAAGTAGAATGTCGACTGTGGCTTGGCCACTTTCCTGTTAAATTAAAATTAAAATAAGATAAAACTAAAAATAAATACCAAAAATAAGCTTCAATTATCATGCCCTAATCACTTACATTTTATATGAACTTGTGTAATTTATAATAACCCATGAATAATATGGAGGTATTGAACTGAAAAGAGAACCTCAATAAATCAGAGAAAACAGAAGAAAAAAAAAACAATTAAAAGGAAGAGAACATTAACTTAGATCTTAAAAGAGCTTTGCTATGCTTAAACATCTAAAGTATAAATTGGAGAAGTAGTGGAAATATTTCCAATTAATAAAAAGCAGTTTTTAAATACGTATATGCAGCATTTCCCCTGGCCAGGGGTGGGCGATGATCCGTTGTGAAGAATGTTATTCCAGCCGGCCGCTGCTGTGATGGTTCTGTGGTTCTGCAGCTAGATGCTGTTGGTTATTCCCCCGAAGGGCTTCTGGTAGTATGTCTGGCCACGTATTGCTGTTATTCCAGAATGTTCCCTATATCAAAGAATGCTTTAGATGTTCCTGATTATTCCAATATGTCGTTTTTACAGTGTTCGAATGTTCCAGTATGTTCTGGAGTGTTGTTAGAATTCCATACTCTTAAAATAAGGATTGCTTCCAATATGTCCACAATAATAGAAGCCCAACGGGGAAAACATTCAATAACTCTGAGCTCGTAGGTCTCTCTGTCCCAAATCATCTGTTCATTAAAGTTTATACTATATGGTGTCCATGCATAACAGAGATTAAAAGGCCATTTATACACTATCCTGCGAGTTGTGCTGACATGTATTTGGCTGCATCTTCAGGCGAGTTGAGGAAAACCCTTGCTCCTTGTTTATCGACGATACGAAGTATTGCAGAGTATATTAATAGGGGTCTGTATTTCTCCAGATAGAGTTGAGACATCACCGTCTTGAACTTGGCTCGCAGGTCCACTACCTCACGACAATAATCTTCAAAGCAGTGTATTGATATATCCTTGTATTTCAGATTGCCTTTCATCCTGCGAGTTTCACGAATAATCATTTCTTTTATTCTGACTTGGCGCAGGATAACCAATATCACTCTGGGTTTAACGTTATTGTCATTGGATCGGGTCCCCAATCTGTAGCACTGTTCCACCTCGGGTACTTTAGGAAGGATCGCTGGTCCCAAGATTTTCTGTAATTCTGTGGCAAACTCTTCAGGGTGTGCGCAGCTCACCGACTCGTCCAGACCGACTATACGAATATTCAGCTTGCGTTTTTGATATTCCATCTCGAATATTTTGGCTTTCTGTTCTTCATTGATTCGCTTAAGCTCCATCGTTATATCGTTGAGCTCCGTATTGAGTTCTTTGTAGTTTCCCTTCATCTCAGCAGTTAGGTTAACGTTGATATCATCTACGTTTTTGTAAATCCGAATGAAATTTTGTTGGTGGACTTCCATACCTGTTTCCAGTGCCTCGGTGCGCTTAATATGTGCTTCGGCGTCTGCTCTTAGCGCTTCTATTTAGCCTTCGATAGATTCTTTGATAGCATCTACTTTTTGGGTTATTGTATTCTCCATTTTTCTCATTTCCCGGATGATATATTCGGTGTCCGCGGAGGTATTTGTAGGGGTTGAACTTGAAGCGGCCACTGTCACGTCTATATTCTCTGCTATTTGCCGCACGTATCCTGCCTCCTTAGGCGGGTCCTCTGCGACTGGTTTTGGTCTCGTTGTGTCTTTCTTTGGTGGCATCTCGATTCTTTTGGTCAATATATTTAGTTGATAATCTCAGTTGATATATGCGTCAAGTTTTAAACGCATTGATGGTTTATAAATATGTTTTTAAAACAAAACAAAAAAAATAACGGGTGAGCAGCTGTGTCACATGCGACTTACTCCATTCTAACGCTAAACCGGAAGCACCTTTTACCAAATTATGAATTATAAATTAAATATAATATAATTGTTTGCTTGATAGAAGAAGGTTGCAACATAATTATGTAATGTCATGTCGTTGGCTGTGAGAGCAGCCCCACTGCACCCATGCAGCGCAGCCGAGTGAAACCTTGTTGGCTGCGTCACAGTCACGAAAAGGGGCTACTTAATTAATTAATCCAATCCACTTTATTTATAGAGCACATTTAAAAACAACAACGTTTACCAAAGTGCTGTACAAGTCCCACAACATAAGATAAAAAAATTATTTTTTTTTGTTTAAGCTTCGAATTAAAATCGAAGCTCGGCCCGAAGCTTCGATTGCCAAAAAAAGCTTTGAAGGTCAGCCCTATCTAACACCAACACATACTGGTCATGGTTATTATATCATTACTATTATATCATCTAATACCAACACATACTGGTCAGGTTATTATATCATTAGTTACTATTATATCATCTAATACCAACACACGGACATAATGTGTGCTTTATGGCTTTATTAGATACAAACACACACAGACACCAGCAAGTTGTTTATATCATCATAGCAAGTCATTATCTCCACCAGGCGGTAGCCTGGGGGGATTATGCGTTTGATTAAATGTGTGTCTGTGTATGTGTCTGTCTATTTCTGTGTGTCTATCTGCAGTAAATCTCGACAACTACTGACTGCGAGGGACGTGTATTCTGGAATATTTGATATCGGTCAACGACAAGCATTTTATTTGAATGAATTTACATCAATGTCCATTGAAATAGATATGCAGTATAAAGCTACACCTTATGAACACAAGAGGGTCAATACTACACAGGTTCACTGCTCAAAGCCTAAGGGAATCAGCTCTCTGGCCCCTATATATCATTATATCATTTTCATCATTGTCCATTGAAATAAGCCCCGCCCCCTTTCATATCTCATAAACCGCTTTTCGTATGTTGATTTATAATGGGAGGTGTCACTGAACTCAGTACAGAGTAGACTACTACTTGCATTGGTCTAGGTTAAGCACGTCCCCATGCTTAAGTGTGTAATAGTGCAATGGTGTGTATTGTAATAGTGTAATGGTGTGTAATACTGTGTAATAGTGTCATAGTGCAATTGTGTAATAGTGTAATATTTCAATAGTGTGTAATAGTGTGTAATATTTCAATAGAGTGTAATAGTGTAAGTGTGAAATAGTGTAATTGTGTAAATGTGTAATAGTATTTAATGTGTACTAATGTTCTACTAATGTAGTAGGTTAATGTACTAGTGTAGTAATATAAAATGGTGACAAATGGGCTTTTTTTCTTTCCCGCAGACAGTGTATGATCTCTGTGTATGTTGTGCGAGTGTGTTTGGATACTGATATCCAATGATTCAATAATTAATTATTATAATGAATGGTAATAGATGGTGTCTGTGTTTGTTAAATATAGTAGGCGTGTTGGTTCGCTCTGTGAGAGGGAGAGAGAAGAAATGTGTAGCTCCCGCCTGGTGGAGATTTGCGGTTATCTTGCGGTTGGTGGAAGCGGTTGCAAGATGTGAAATTTGGGAAATGACGTTTGTCACATCACTGGAAAAATGTGTGTAGTTTCAGTATAGAATGGAGCTTTCCTCCACAAGAAACATGTCTGAATAGTATCCGTCAAGTGGCCAGTCATCCTTGATGAAGGGGACATCTCATGGATTAGTTTTGCCAAGTCTTTGTATGGATTTTGCAGTGTGAAATGTCTAAACCTGTTTAGAATAGTGATGTTACCTGTTTAGAACAGTGATGTTACCTGTTTAGAACAGTGATGTTACCTGTTTAGAATAGTGATGTTACCTGTTTAGAACAGTGTTGTTACCTGTTTAGAATAGTGATGCTACCTGTTTAGAACAGTGATGTTACCTGTTTAGAATAGTGATGTTACCTGTTTAGAACAGTGATGTTACCTGTTTAGAACAGTGATGTTACCTGTTTAGAACAGTGTTGTTACCTAGGGTGACCAAACGTCCTCTTTTGGCCGGACATGTCCTCTTTTCACGCCCTGTCCGGGCCGTCCGGGGGGGGGGTTTATAAATGCATGAAAATGTCCGGCTTTCACGGACCGTTTGCATATACTTAAATTGACTGGCGCATTGCACAGAATACTACGGTAATCTGTTGCGTGTGTGACGTAATCCCTGAGAAGCTTTGTGGGCGGCTCTACAACTACACTCACACACAAACAGAGGAAGAGGGGACAGAGTGGAGCGCAGCTCACATTCACAATGCCAAAGAATGTACTTTTACAGATGAACTGCAGAAGAAATTCCAAATGTACCGACCCGTCGGAACAAATGGGAGGCGAAGTTCACTAGTGCGCGCACTAAATCCGAAGCCAATGTGTTATAGCGCCCCACTCGACTCGATTGATGTCGCACATGAAGCACTCAAATCAAATCCAGTACTGTGGTGTTTCTACAGACAGGAGTAACCACGGAGCAGTGACAATATTTCCAATCATAATAGTACTTTGACTGGAAGATGGGTGGCATGCAAACAAAATGAATCGAGGTTAAATACACCAAATGAGACAGCAGAAACCATTGCATAATATCTCATTGAAACATGGCAAAAAAAACGATTTGTCTGAAAAAGATATTTGTAGGAGTCAACGGGGCTTATTGCACCCGTGGGCGGAGAACAAAAGGATTTAAATCTCTCACAAATGCTCAGGAAGTCCCGTTTTTCAAAAATCTGTAAAAATAGAACAAAGACAATTTCGAGTGCATATAGTGTAATCTATATGTATCCTTACTTGCTAAACGTAATACGACTTGTAAATATGTTTAATTCTTGCTAAATTGTATAGTTCTAAATGATCCCTGTATTCCCCGAAACTACAACGCGTCACGTACATGCACGCGCGCACACACAAACAGCGCATAGGTGTTAATCACTGAGTGATCTAATATGCATATTCTTCAGCGCGAGAGGGGGGGGGGGTTGTGTTTCTTACTGTCTGTCGTTGATAATATAATCTGAAGAGGTCCTGCATTATTATTATTATCATTCTCGAGAATACACGGGACCCGACGGAACGTTAATTTATGTATTAAAAGTAGTCTAACATGCTTTTCATCCTCGCCCGTGTATATACCCATGTCGCGCTAAAACAACATAACTACTGTATGGCAGAGACAGAGTGCGTGTGTGTACGAGTTATGAGTTATCTCGCAGTTCATTCAAGCGCGCATCACGGTGATGACAGCTCTCTAGAGTAGAAAGGTGCGCTCACAGGGGCGTAGCTGGAGATTCTGGGCCCCATGAAAGAATCAATTTGTGGGCCCCCAATCTATTAAAAAATGTGGGGCCCCCAATCTATAAAAACATTTGGGGCATTTGCTGGGCCCTTGGAATCATCCTAACCCCCCCCCCCCCCCCAGCTACTCCCCTGCACACACACACACTCTCTCTCTCTCTCTCTCTCTCTCTCTCTCTCTCAAACAGAGAAATCAAAAGAAATCAGTACATTACAGAAGGAATTTCTTGTACAGTCTTGTACAGTGGGTGACAATATTGTCACAAGGAAAGATGAAATTACATACCTAGGTTTCATCTCTCTCTCTCTCTCTCTCTCTCTCTCTCTCTCTCTCTCTCTCTCTCTCACACAGGCGACAGGTTTTAATGATTCTAAACAACAGCGGAGAGGAGCTTGAGTTGGTTTTTAAGATAAAGGTTGATGAGTTTGATTATGTGGTTTTTGTGAGTTCTGGTAATTCGGGGAAGTGTTTCAAATGCGGGGAACTGGGTCATATCTCCCGCGATTGTGCGGGGAGAGGGGCAAGGCGACCTCCGCCTCAGCCCCAAGAGGAGTGCGGGGCTGAGATCAGCGCAGGTAGTGGTACAGAGGAGGGAGGAGTGGTGCAGCGCGCAGCAGAGAGCAGTGACGACAACAGAGTCCCGCTGCAGACCGCCAGCAATGTAAATAGAGTCCTTTTGCAGACCGACAGTAGCGCAGCAGATAGTATCCAGCTGCAGGGCCACAGAACCGGTGTAGCAGGTACGAAGCAGAGCCTTGGTACAGAGGAGGGAGGAGTGAGGGAAGCTGCCCCCCCCTCAACTAGTGGCGACTGTGGGGTAACAGGGGGTGGTGCGGGTGGTGCAGGTACAGAGGAGGGAGGGGTGGGAGACGCTGTTCCCCCCTCAACCAGTGGTTGTGTAGGTAAGGAGGTGGGAATCAGAGATGCTGCCCCCCCTTCAACAAGTGGTGAGGTTTTTTTTGTCCCCCCAAGCCCAACACCGCGTCAGGGTAAAAAAAGGAATAAAAAAAATTTGACAAGTGAAGTAATAGGGGAACATTTGAATGTGGTGGACAATGTACACAGTCAGACAGTGGATGGCGTGGTGGGAAGTGATGGAGGGGTGGGCTCTCAGGATAAGAAAAGAGTGACAAGTTTGGTCATAGAAGACACAGGTTCCTCTCAGTCCAGTATGGACGAGGATGAAGTTGAAAAACAATGGGGTGAGATTGAAAAACAATGGGGGGATGACATCTCAAGTATTGAGGAAGATGAGTTCCCAAATGCTTCTCAAGTGTCTGATTCACAACGGAAAAAATGTTATGCAGTCAGGCAGATACAGAAGTTCCTGCACACAACAAAACATTTGAGAAGTGTCAAAGTGGAAGATTTTTTTGAAGATTTGGAGATGTTTATTTTTTCAGCAAGGACTCAAATGAGGTCGAAGAACAATGGGGGGTACACTTCCCAGGAAGTTTTTAGACTGAGAAAGATTGTGCAGAAGCTCAAAAAACTGGATAATATAATGTTATCATGATAATGGAGCTTCTGATGTGTGGAGCCCGGCTGGACATTCAGGAAGGGAGTAGACCTGGGCTTGGACAGTGTCTGCAAGCAGTTGGGACAATGACACTGAAAGATGTTGTGAATGTAGCCGGGTCAGAGGAAGTGGCTTCTTTATTGGGGCTGAGGACGGCCTGTCACAACAGGGTCTGTCTGGACGATTGGACTGAAGCGCGGAGCGTCGGGGAACAATACCTGTTGCAGGATTATTTCGGTGGAACGGAAGGTCCTGATGAAGGGGATCTTTTTTTTCATGAGCTGGATATAAAAACTGACACAAATGGACTGACGGGACCCTTTTGGGTTGCTCATATGTTGTTCTTGATGACATATTATGTGTTGAATGGAAGTATGGATATTTTTTTGTTTGGGTGGAGCTTCAATGTTTTTTTGTTGTGTTGCAGACGGACAGGTGTATTTTAGCATTTTTTTTATTGTGAGATCTCATGTGGTTTTAAGTGTGATGGGGACATATGTTGCCCGATATAATGTGTAGTTAGTTGTTTTAATTGTATTGACATACACATTGTACATTGTAATGAGAAATATGCAAATAAATGTTTTTCTAAAATCAAAAAAATCTCTCTCTCTCTCATTCTAGAGAAATACAACCACAAATTGTTATCGGTTTGCTTCTTTTTCTCACAGTACTATATATACTGTACTTTACTGTATATACTGTACCATCCACTGTACTGAAACATCTCAATATAAGTAATCATGGTATGCTGCAAAAGGTGATATGGTATGTGATATGGTACAGTACTGTAAATACCATCTCTCTCTCTCTCTCTCTCTCTCTCTCTCTCTCTCTCTCTCTCTCTCTCTCTCTCTCTCTATTGAGGAAGGGCACAACTCTATCAGCTGAGTAACAATGTTCATCAAAGTGTTGAGTGCTACAGTGTAGGTTAGTATATTAGGACAAGTGCATACCTACATGTATGACCTATATCTATCTACTACTTTTGGATATGAGCATTTTTTCAATACCCAACTATGTAGTGGCCGCTTGTCGCTAGGCTAGGCCTCCTGCTGGGTCCATTCACTGGAATAACAAAGGAATGACTGGGCCTTTGCTCCAGGTGTGAAATGGTTCTAGTGACAATGATCACATTGAATTCTGGGAGTGTAGTTCTCTCATCAGATAGCTGAATGAACTTGGATCAAGTTCAAGTCCTATCCTGAAAAGTAGTTAGGATTTTACCAGAATGTTTGATAGGACATTGATTGAAAACTATCGTCTCAAATTTGACAATTGATGGCTTATTTTGAAGGTATGAATCTGTAATTTTACATTATGTAACAAAAAAAGGGAAAATTCTGAGAAGGTGGAGCTAGTTACTTTAGACCTTGAAGGATTTTCTATTTTCTATTATTTCATATATTTTGTTATTTATTTTTGTCCAGTAAGACTTGAAAAGAGAGCTATTATTTTGTTACAGGTTGATTTTTAAGTAATTATTGTGCCATTGAGATTTGTCAGATAATTCTAGGCATAATCATCAATCATGCTGATTGTTAACTTTGGTTTGGTGTGTCTTTGGTTATAGAGAGATAGTGTTGTGTTATATACAGTAAAATAATATAAATAATAATTGTATATCCATAGAGAGGAGGCATACTTTAAATATATTAAAACAATAATGCATCTTTGAGTAAAAGTTGAGTATCGGCATGCGTTGCTCATGGGACGGGGTTGCACACGCGTGCACACAGGAATGCGCTGCACCCGACTGATGCGCCAACTCGCTAAGTACTACTTTGCATAACAATATGGCCGGTCGTCAGGTGTGTTCAAATACGTTCTCAGATACATCATTCACACAAAACTTGTGAATGAAATGCGTTACATTCCATTCGTAGAGGCAATTAGGCACTGTCTTTAGTCTGTGCTATGCGAGGGAACATCTATGTGCATGCGCGGGAGCGCGCGCGGCGTCATTAAAACATAGTGCAACCAGTCGTCCCATGAGCAACGCATGCCTGAGTATCATTAAGTATCTCGAGGCTGGGGGGGCATGTCCTCTTTTTTGGAAATCAAAATATGGTCACCCTATGTTACCTGTTTAGAACAGTGATGCTACCTGTTTAGAACAGTGATGTTACCTGTTTAGAATAGTGATGTTACCTGTTTAGAACAGTGATGTTACCTGTTTAGAATAGTGATGTTACCTGTTTAGAACAGTGATGCTACCTGTTTAGAATAGTGATGTTACCTGTTTAGAACAGTGATGCTACCTGTTTAGAATAGTGATGTTACCTGTTTAGAATAGTGATGCTACCTGTTTAGAATAGTGATGTTACCTGTTTAGAACAGTGATGCTACCTGTTTAGAATAGTGATGCTACCTGTTTAGAATAGTGATGTTACCTGTTTAGAATAGTGATGCTACCTGTTTAGAATAGTGATGTTACCTGTTTAGAATAGTGATGCTACCTGTTTAGAACAGTGATGTTTAGAACAGTGATGTTACCTGTTTAGAACAGTGATGTTACCTGTTTAGAATAGTGATGTTACCTGTTTAGAATAGTGATGTTTAGAATAGTGATGTTACCCGTTTAGAACAGTGATGTTACCTGTTTAGAATAGTGATGTTACCGGTTTAGAATAGTGATGTTACCTGTTTAGAATAGTGATGTTACCTGTTTAGAACAGTGATGTTACCTGTTTAGAACAGTGGTGTTACCTTTAGAACAGTGATGTTACCTGTTTAGAACAGTGATGTTACCTGTTTAGAACAGTGATGTTACCTGTTTAGAATAGTGATGTTACCTGTTTAGAACAGTGATGTTACCTGTTTAGAACAGTGATGTTACCTGTTTAGAATAGTGCCGGATGACTTCCCACTGGAGCTGCTGGGTGGTACAGAACTGGAAGGTCAGCTCAAAGAACGCCAGTCTGCACCAAACCCACAGACAGACAGACAGACAGACAGACAGACAGACAGACAGACAGACAGACAGACAGACAGACAGACAGACAGACAGACAGACAGACAGACAGACAGACGGTAGGGAAGAGAGCTTGTTAGTCAAAGGTTGCTGGTTCAATACTTGGATTAGCTGTGGACAACAGGATTGGAGTGAACACTCTTCCCTCAACAACTACTGTCACAGTGCCATTGAGCAAGGCAGTCAACTCCTGACTGCTCTCATATAGCTGCTCAGTGGCCAACAATAGAAGACTGTGTTTCATAGGTGCATCTGTAACTAGCATACAATATAGTGTGTGTCACAGGCTTGTGTGTGTGTACTGTATGAGGGTGTGTCCTACTTTTTTTTTTATCCACTTTTTTCTCCCATTTTTCTATATTTTTCTCCCATCCCAATTTCGTATCATCCAATTCAACCCTCCCCTGTCACGGACGCTGTTTCTTGCCTCCCACAAGCCGGCTGCAATGTGGACTAAGTCATACATAGCACAAGTCCCCTCCGGTACTTGAGGTAACAGCAGTCGCATCTTTTCACCTGCGCAGCTCGATCTCTCAGTGGCGAGGAGTAATGCGTGGGAGGCTCACGCTGCCCCCGACACTTCCTGATTCTACTGCGCAGGCGCACCAACCGACCTGTAGGAGTCGCTGTCCACAACGCCCGATCCCCACCCATCAGTTTCCCACCCCCTAATACGGCCAATGTGTATTAGTACGGACGACCAGCTAAACTGAAAGCAAATGTGGAGCGCTGGGCTCGAACTGACGAGCCCAGCGTCTCCAGCATTTCGTGGCGAGCGCCTTGCCCACTACGCCACGTAGCCGCCCAGGGTGTGTCCCTACTTGAAGACAGCACTCATACATGGTTTCTATTATCTTATTTATATGTGTGTATAAGTGTGTGTGTATACTGTATATGTGCGTGTGTGTATTGTATTGATGTGTGTGTGTATTTATGTACGTGTGTGTGTGTGTGTGTATTCACACGCTGTATTTATATGTGCAGATACAGTACACACACACACACACACACTATTCTGTACACTATTCTATGTGTGCGTATGTGTGTGTTGTATTTATATGCGTGTGTGTGTCCATACTTGAAGACAACATCCTGTACGTCGGTCAGTGTGGCTCCTATACTTTTCAGCAGCAGGTTGAGAGACTGAACTGGGATCAGCTCAGTGTCTCTCTTCTCCTTCATGCCATCATCTCCTCCGGTGCTCAGAGACAGACTCAGGTGCAGCTGGAGACACAGGAGAGAGACGAGACAGTCAGAGAACAAAAACATTCTGGAGACATAGGAAGGAGACAGTTAGAGAACTAAACATTGTGGAGACACAGGAAGGAGACAGTTAGAGAACTAAAACATTGTGGAGTTTTGATTGATTGAAAATTGTATTAACAGATTGCAGAATGGGTACAGTACAGTACAGCTCAATACACACAATTGTTAAGGGGATGCAGAACAGAGAAAGACTTTAGTCTTGTTTACATCAGGGTCCCCCATTTTCAATTCATCATAACATACATGACATACAGATAGACACAGGAAGGACACAGTTAGAGAACTAAAACATTCTGGAGACACAGGAAGGACACAGTTAGAGACTTAAAACATTCTGGAGACACGTGGAGGAAGGAGACAAACCTAAAACACTGTGGAGACATGTGGAGGAAGGAGACAAACCTAAAACACTGTGGAGACACGTGGAGGAAGGAGACAAACCTAAAACACTGTGGAGACATGTGGAGGAAGGAGACAAACCTAAAACACTCTGGAGACACGTGGAGGAAGGAGACAAACCTAAAACACTGTGGAGACATGTGGAGGAAGGAGACAAACCTAAAACACTGTGGAGACACGTGGAGGAAGGAGACAAACCTAAAACACTGTGGGTACCTGACCGACACCTGAGGCCTTGTAACTCATAATGTCCCACAGTCCTGCTGATCATTCTGGTTTTTGTTTCATGGCTCTTGAAGAGTTCTATCTTGGTGCATTTAAAAACATCCCCCTCACACACGTAGGCATGCAAACACATACAGTATACAGTACTCTCACCTTGATGGGTGAAATAATACTCTCACCTTGATGGGTGAAATAATACTCTCACCTTGATGGGTGAAATGTGGAAGTATTCATATAGGCTGATGGGGGAGTTGTCAGCAGATGAGCCATGGTTGAGTTCTGCCATCAGATACTCAATGTCCTTCTCAAACAACTCCACCTAGAGAGAGAGAGAGAGAGAGAGAGAGAGAGAGAGAGAGAGAGAGAGAGAGAGAGAGAGAGAGAGAGATTTTTACTAGTCTGTATATATGAACATCATATAGTATATATAACCTACTGTAACAAAGGTTTTACTAGTCTGTATATGAACAGCATATACCTGTAGTATAAAACCTAACAGTCAAGTTAACAAAGGTTTTACTAGTCTGTATATATGAACAGTGTATATAGTATATATAACCTAACAGTCAAGTTAACAAAGGTTTTACTAGTCTGTATATATGAATAGTGTATATAGTATATATAACCTAACACAGTCAAGTTAACAAAGGTTTCACTAGTCTGTATATGCAGCTTATAGTACTGTATATAGAATCGAACACAGTCAAGTTAACAAAGGTTTCACTAGTCTGTATGCATCTTATAGTACTGTATATAGAATCGAACACAATCAAGTTAACAAAGGTTTCACTAGTCTGTATACTGTATATGAACAACTTATAGTATAGAACCTAACACAGTAACACAGTTGTGTGTATTCTTCTAAAATGACGGCTTTGTTAATGCACCATATCCTCATAGCGATTGGCCAAAGGGACAGTGGTGTGTGCTAGTTCCAAAGAGTTAATCCCAGAGGTGGGACCAAGTCATTGTTTTGCAAGTCACAAGTCAGTCTCAAGTCTTGGTACTCAAGTCCCGAGTCAAGTCCCAAGTCAAGAGAGGCAAGTCTCGAGTCAAGTCCCAAGTCAAGACTGACAAGTCCCAAGTCGAGTCCCAAGTCCTAACCTTTGAGTTTCGAGTCCTAAACAAGTCATAATATGCGCTTCACCAAAAAAATTCATTATCAACTTGTTGGCAAAGCATAATCTAATTACTATAAATGTAATAATATTCAGAATCAGGGTTAGTCTTACAACTAGATACATTTGGGCAAGAGCTGCTTGAGAAAACCAGTTCAGGAGTATATTGAGAAAAAAAATAATAAGGATCACCATATCCATTTTAAAGGTAGGATAACAATAACCAAGATATTGTCTTCCCACTTGGACCAATCATTTATTTAACGTCTGCCTGCCCTGTATATACAGTCTAATGAGTCTATGGCACATGATCCATAATAGCAGATCCCGGTCAACTAACTAGTCTACCTTAACCCTTTATCAATTTTGGGGTATAAAAAATCTGTACTGAAATGACATGGCATCTCTGCATTTCGTATATTAGGTAGTTTATTAGGTATTAGAATTAGGTAGGGCCTAATTCGTGCGTGAGTTCTCTCTCTCTCTCTCTCTCTCTCTCTCTCTCTCTCTCTCTCTGATCAAATAACAAACTCAGCAAGGCCAACAGCTTCTCAGTTACAGTGGGTGACAATATTGTCACAAGGAAAGATGAAATTACATACCTGGGTTCCATCCTAAAGGCAAATCTTTCCTGTGACAAAATGGCATCCAATGTAATAAAAAAAAGTCAACCAACGAACTAGATTCTTGTACCGGATCTCCTCTCTGGTAAACAAGAATACCCTGAAGAAGGGTACTACGACTATGCTTGCACCTCATGGTACCAAAGCACCTCAAAGGCACTAAAAACAAGATTACAAACATCACAAAACAAACTGGTCAGACTACTACTTGACCTTACTCCTAGAACCCACCCCCACCCCCTCCTAATAGACAGTCTCCTCCCCACCGCATGTATATATTCTCTCCCCGCCGTGTGTATATTTCTTTCCCACCCACCCACCCCCTCCAAATGTACAGTCTCCTCACCACCGTATGTATATTTCTCTCCCACCCACCCACCCCCTCCTAATGTACAGTCCCCTCCCCATCATATGTATACTCTGTCAGGATCTATGGGTAACAGTACTGTATATTTGAATACCGTATATGTCACAAATGTATCAGTACTAAATACCTGTATGTCCCTATGCGATAAATGTCATGTATGTTGAGTATGTCATAAATGTCAATATGAATTGAAAATGGGGGACCCTGATGTAAACAAGACAAACGTCTTTCTCTGGTCTGCATCCCCTTAACAATTGTGTGTATTGAGCCGTACTGTATTGTACCCATTCTGCAATCTGTTAAATAAAGTTTTCATTCATTCATTCACTCACCCCTGCCCACTTTGACAACCTAGGATGGCTTAGAGTAGACGGCAGAGTACAGGAGCTAAGTTAACAATATACTCGTTATCACCATACATAAAGATTTTCCGGGAGTAAATACTTGATATCTTAGTCATAACAAGACGTTATAATTGTTCATTCATCGTTCATGTTGCCAATGTAAACAGACTGCACAGCGCGCACATTAGATATACACAGATATGAAACGAGTCATACGGAACGTATAACGGAGGCTTAAATTAGACCAATGTGACTCAAACTCATGACAGTATACACATACTCCAAACATTCTCCAAAACCATTACTAATGCCAAAGCTTCTTTCTTTCACCATAGGATCGAGGCCTCTGCCAAGAATCTTCGCAAACTGCATGCTACCATGTCCTCCCTCCTCACTCCCCCCCCCCCCACCTCCTCCTCCCTCATCTTTTTCTGCCGAAGACTTTGCGATCTTCTTTGAGGAAAAAGTGGAGAACATCCGCAGCTCCTTCTCCCAACCCCCACCCATTCCAAACGCTGAATCGAGAACCTCATCCTTCACTCTGTCATCTTTCTCTCCCATTACAGAAGCCGAGACCCTGACACTGGTAACGTCGAACCGTCCGACTACATGCCAGCTGGACCAGCTACCCTCCCCACTCCTCCAGACCATAGCACCGGACATCCTCCCATTCCTAACTGCAACCATCAACTCCTCACTCAACTCGGGGGTGGTCCCCACCTCCCTAAAACAAGCCAGAGTCACGCCCCTCATAAAAAAACCAACCCTGAACCCCACCGTCATAGCCAACTATCGTCCTGTCTCTCTTCTCTCCTTCCTTTCTAAAACACTTGAACGTGCTGTATCCAACCAACTTACTGCTTATCTCTTACAGAATGACCTCCTAGACCCCAATCAGTCTGGCTTCCGGACTGGCCACTCCACAGAAACGGCCCTCATTGCGGTCACAGAGGCACTTCACTTAGCAAAAGCGAAAGGCCTCTCCTCTGTCCTGATTCTCCTAGATCTATCTGCAGCCTTCGACACAGTCAACCATCAGATCCTCCTCGCGGCCCTCGCAGGAATGGGAGTGGCTGGATCTGCGCTGACATGGCTGACATCATACCTCAATGACCGCTCCTACCAAGTGTCATGGAGAGGGACTCTGTCGGCCACCCGCCCCCTTCGGACGGGTGTCCCCCAGGGCTCGGTCCTAGGACCCCTTCTCTTCTCCCTCTACACTAAATCACTGGGTAACATTATCACGTCTCATGGCTTCTCATATCATTGTTATGCCAATGATACTCAACTCTTCCTCTCCTTCCCTCCCTCAGATATCCACGTCTCTGAGCGGATCTCGGCCTGTCTGTCCGACATCTCCGCCTGGATGACGACCAACCACCTCAAACTGAACCTAAGCAAAACAGAATTGCTCCACCTGCCGGCCAAATCCTCCCCCCTGACCGACCTCTCCATCACAGTCGAGAATGCAGCTGTGACCGCGTCCCCGACCGCCAAGAACCTTGGTGTTGTCCTCGACGACCAGTTGAACTTCTCTGCTCACATCGCAGCGACAACCAGAACCTGCAGATTCCTCCTGAGCAACGTCAGAAGGATACGCCCATTCCTGACAAAAGAAGCCACCCAACTCCTCGTCCAATCAACAGTCATCTCCCGCCTCGACTACTGCAACGCACTGCTAGCTGGCCTCCCGGCCACTGCCACCAAGCCTCTTCAACTCATTCAAAACGCAGCGGCCCGCCTGATCTCAAACCTACCGAAGTCGGCCCATGTCACCCCACTTCTTAGGGACCTGCACTGGCTCCCCATTGCTGCACGTATCCGCTTGAAGGCCCTCGACCTAGCATACCGTGCGGCAAAGGGAACCGCTCCCGCCTACCTCCGGTCAATGGTCTCTAACTACACACCCTCAAGACCCCTACGCTCTGCATCTTCTGGCCGCCTCAGATCTACTCCTATCCAAGCTCCCGGAGGGTCATCAAAGAGAAGCCGCCTATTCTCAGTCCTTGCCCCACAATGGTGGAATGAACTACCCATCCCAGTTAGGACAGCCGAATCCCGTCCAATCTTTCGCCGTCGACTAAAGACTCACTTCTTCAACCATTATCTGAAATGATAAAAAAAATAAAAATAAAAAATAAATCTAACCCCGACTAACCTTACTGTCATGCACTTGTCCTAATAAACTAACCTACACTGTAACACGCAACACTTTGATGAACATTGTTACTCAGCTGATAGAGTTATACCCTTCTTGGTGTCTTGTCGCACAGAACTTGTAAGTCGCTTTGGATAAAAGCGTCAGCTAAATGACTAAATGTAAAATGTAAATGTAAACATACACAGACGCACAAAATTGAATCTGCATCGATTAACTGATAATCAAAACCCAGTTTAAGCCATTAAACCCCTGTACCGAATCACCGAAGCCAATACGCACACACTGGAACTGGAAAGGTTTACCAAACATACACTCCCGGCATTCATAACTCGGACAATTATATTATTATTAACATCCCGCATTCGAAGAAAAGATATCCTGACCCTCATACGTTCATCTTCCATACCCATACTTCCATAACATAACTGACTTACCCAAACAACGTGTTCCCGGGTCCACATTCAGCAACAAAGAAATCCGTACTCTCAAAAAAAGAAAAACGTTTCGATACCCGAATCCACAATCATCCGATGTCTGGAAGTTTACCCATGGTCCATTCGATCTTAATAAACAGACGACCACCGGTCCAAAAGACAAATAGTGAGGATATCCATGTGTAAAAACTCGATTACTGGGGGCCGCCATGACAGTCTACACTGGAAGGTAAACAAAACACGCCCACTATCTCCGCAGGTGACACTGGAGCCGAGAAGCCGGCTGCGCGAATGAAGTGTATTTGCTGGAAATTTATTAATTCACGGCACATTTAATAACATAATTTTTAATCGTTGGGCATGTGGGAATGTATCAAGTCTTCTCAAGTCAATAGGCTCAAGTCCAAGTGAAGTCACGAGTCATTGGTGATAAAGTCAAAGTCGAAGTCAGAGTCTTTTTTTATTTGGTCAAGTCAAGTCCAAAGTCATCAAATTCGTGACTCGAGTCTGACTCGAGTCCAAGTCATTAGCCCCTTTCGTGACTTTCGGTTTGCAAGCCTGGGGCTTTTGTGACCGCAGTCACATTTACGGCGCGATTACCCAGTAAAGAAACAACCAAGCGTGATCGCGGGGCTCGGGGTGTGTCAAAAACATATCAGATCTGAATTTCAGAGATACCCAGCGTACAATATGGGTTTAACACAGCTTCACGATGGGGTCTGGAAGCTCGGAGTTGCTAATAAACATTTTAAATCATTTTCATAAAACGAGTGTACTCACGGAGCGAACCTTGGCAAAATGGCTGGTGCATCCAGCGATCACTGCGCTCCCTATCGGTCCCTGTTGGTCATTACCTATAGGCCATTACAGGGTAAAATCTGCTGAGCGCGTCTCCTGTGTATTGTTGTAATGACCAACAGGGACCGATAGGGAGCGCAGTGATCGCTGGACGCATAGATATATATATATCTATGGCTGGACGCACCAGCCATTTTGCCAAGGTTCGCTCCGTGAGTACACTCGTTTTATGAAAATGATTTAAAATGTTTATTAGCAACTCCGAGCTTCCAGACCCCATCGTGAAGCTGTGTTAAACCCATATTGTACGCTGGGTATCTCTGAAATTCAGATCTGATATGTTTTTGACACACCCCGAGCCCCGCGATCACGCTTGGTTGTTTCTTTACTGGGTAATCGCGCCGTAAATATAAGTGACTGCGGTCACAAAAGCCCCAGGCTTGCAAACCGAAAGTCACGAAAGGGGCTACCAAGTCATGTGACTCGAGTCCACACCTCTGGTTAATCCTGTCTGAAATGTTCTGTCCGTCCAAAATGGACACAAATGTGGCGGAGAAAGAAACATCATCAACCCAAACAGACAGAGACAGGGACAGACACTCCTCATTGAAACATAATTACAAACAAAAATAGATGGCCAGACTCAGTTCATAAGTCTGTTCAGTAAAGGCTCATAGGTCTATACTGTTCAGTAAAAGCTCATAGGTCTATACTGTCCAGTAAAAGCTCATAGGTCTATACTAGGGATGTCCCGATCCGATCATCGACAAAAATAAATAAAATTGGTTTTATTTTTATTTTTTACTTTTATTTTTTTATTCAACAAACATGACCATGTTCACGTCTTAAACTCATACTGAGGCCTTAGTTTTGGTTTTAAATTATTGCATATCATCATTAATTTATTTATTGTCACACAGAGCAGAAGAATTTTGCCAAAACAAACCAATAGTATCCAGCTGCAGAACGGCAGACCAGCCACACTCTCAGACCCAAACGCATTTCCTTTGATTTAATTATACATCAAATTATTTATGTCAAGGATTGCAATGCCTCGCTTGAATGAAGTTAACTTTTCACCTGGATAACGTCAACATTCAGGGTGAATGTAATGTGAGAAATTGGGATAAAAAAAATAAAAATAAAATCTTTATATATTTTTTTGATCGGATCGGGAAAGATCGGTATCGGTAGATACTCAAAATCACATGATCGGGATCGGATCGGGAGCAAAAAAATGTGATCGGGACATCCCTAGTCTATACTGTTCAGTAAAAGCTCATAGGTCTATACTGTTCAGTAAAAGCTCATTAGTCTACTGTTCAGTAAAATCTCATAAGTCTAAACTGTTTGATTGATTGATTGAAAACTTTATTAACAGATTGCAGGGGGGTTGGGTAGGCGGGGTGGGGAAAACTGTACAAGCAAAACTGTACATTGGAATATCGACGAAACCTTACTTGGTCCCAAGAAGAGGGTCCCGTGTATTATTGAGTTAGGACATTTACTGTACATTTACAGGGGCCAGTTTCGAATTGCAGTCTTCCGTAGGTGCTCTTTGAGAGTGGTTTTGAAAGTGGGTAGTGATTCACATTCCTTTACAGCTTTGGGTAGGGCGTTCCACATTGATGTGGCATAATTGCAAAACGTGTTTAGTCCCTTGTTTGAGCCGAATCTGGGTTTAACATGATTTGTGGAGCTCTCTCTGGTGTTGTGGTTGTGGTATTCACTGACCTTTGGGAAGTATTTTGACATGTACATGGGTACCTTGGTCGTGTAGTGTATCTTGTAGACCAGGCCCATTGCAAGTTGCTGTACTTTGTCGTCTACTCTAAGCCATCCTAGGTAGTCAAAGTGGGCAGGGGTGAGATGGGTTCTAGGAGTAAGGTCAAGTAGTAGTCTGACCAGTTTGTTTTGTGATGTTTGTAATCTTGTTTTTAGCACCTTTGAGGTGCTTTGGTACCATGAGGTGCAAGCATAGTCGGAGTACCCTTGAATGAGTGCTCCTGCCAGAGTCTTCAGGGTATTCTTGTTTACCAGAGAGGAGATCCGGTACAAGAATCTAGTTCGTTGGTTGACTTTTTTTTATTACATTGGATGCCATTTTGTCACCATTTTGTTCAGTATAAGCTCACAAGTCTATACTGTTCAGTAAAAGCTCACAAGTCTATACTGTTCAGTAAAAGCTCACAAGTCTATACTGTTCAGTAAAAGCTCACAAGTCTATACTGTTCAGTAAAAGC
Organism: Notolepis coatsorum; assembly: GCF_963971535.1. NCBI lineage: Eukaryota > Metazoa > Chordata > Actinopteri > Aulopiformes > Paralepididae > Notolepis > Notolepis coatsorum. The sequence goes on along the minus strand of NC_140165.1, from coordinate 158,444,951 downwards.
TCAAAAGTCTATACTGTTCAGTAAAAGCGCATTAGTCTATACTGTTCAGTAACAGCTCATAAGTCTATTAGGGCTGACCCCGATTAGTCGAATAGTCGACTAATCGATCGAAAGGAGCTGTAGTCGACTGCCAACCTCTTAGTCGAATGCAAAAAAAATTATAAAAAAATATATACATTATGAATTCTTTAAAAAAATAAATGTGCAAATAGGTCTAGAAGTGTGGCTAACGCTAATGGCGCACATACCAGAGGCTAACTGCCTAAGAAAACAGGCACAGAGGCACTGAAAGAGGATTTCACCCATCTAATGAACACACTAGACTAGACAAATATCAAGATGCATGCTTTCGCAGAGGACAAGGAGCCTTCAGTCGACTCCTTCAGACATTAAGCACTTTGAGCTGCACTCCGTGTATGAAAGGTGCTATATAAATAAAGATTATTATTATATTATTAAGCACCCCCCACAGCCCACATTTTTGCATTCAGGGGGGTAGTCGACTATCCAAATCCTTAGTCGGGGACAGCCCTAAAGTCTATACTGTTCAGTAAAAGCCTATTAGTCTATACTGTTCAGTAAAAGCGCATTAGTCTATACTGTTCAGTATAAGCTCATAAGTCTATACTGTTCAGTAACAGCTCATTAGTCTATACCAGGGGTCAGCAACCTTTACTATCAAAAGAGCCACTTTTCCCCCCTCCCACAAAATAAAATGCTCAGGGAGCCGCACAACCTATATTTACTAGGGATGCCCCGATCACGTTTCTTGCCACCGATACCGATCACCGATCGTCGTGAGCCATATCGGCCGATACCGATCGTTTTTGATTAAAAAAAAATTACATTTATTTTATATATATATATATATTTTTTTTTATAAAATATATATATTATATAATTAGACTTGTACTTGTATTATCTGCGAGACATCGCCACCACGCAACAAGCTCCACTGTCTGTGTGTACTCTAGTAGCCTCCAGCTACGGCCAGGATTCTCCGGAGCTGCAGCTGGACCTATACTAGAGTAGCCTCGAGCTACGGCCAGGATTCTCCTGCGCTGCAGCTGGACCCTAGTATTGGTATAACGTTAAATAACATTCAGCAAGCCCTCAGCTCAAATACGCGTCGAATCAGTGTTATAAGACATTGATATCAGGAGCTATCTGTAGCTACTGCTAGCCGGATATATAACGTTGATACAGCGCCTCAGTGAATTATTTAGTTCAATGGGACATTTTGTTTTGAACAGTGAACTAATTTGCGCTAACGTGAGCTAACAGAGTATCATACATGTCTCTAATAGACTATTGCTGGAGCATTTGTTGATATCAGGAGCTATCGGTAGCTGGCCGGCTAGATACCATTCGGTTAGACAATGCCTCATCATGTATTAAACTAAAAGTGAATAGTTGACTGGGTCATTTTGTAACGTTAGCTCAGGGAGACGCCGTCCTCCCGTCCCACTAGACTAGACTAGACCTGTGTTTACATGCGTGCAGGAGGGGCTGGAGGGGGAAGCAGACGCCGCACCACCCGGTGTCTGAGACAGAACTCAGCGGATGAGATCGGTTTTGACGATCGGCGAAAATAAAGCATTATCACCGATCACCGATCGCATATTTATACTGATTATCGGCCGATAACGATCGGTGGCCGATCGATCGGGGCATCCCTAATATTTACCCTTAAAATGAAGATAACAGTGTATAACGTTTTATATATCCCCAAGCATACCCCACATTTAGCATAAAACGCCTGACAATTGCATACCCAAAGTAATTATACTTATAGCACACAGTTTGTTGCATTAATGGAATTACAAAGCAACAAAAAGAAAAAAAATTACTTTTTATTGCTGTTTTTACCTGTTATAACAAAGGAAAACCTCAAACTCTTATGAAGAGGAGAAAAAATACTGGCTGTGTAGACCTATTTTTAAATAAAACACAGAAGAGGAGACAAAACACTGGTGTCTGTAGACCAACTTTGAAATAAAACCCTGAACTATGCAGCTTTATTTGAGTCCTTCCCTTATTTGTGGAACATTTATAAAATAAAAAGTAGTCCACTTTGAAAAAAGACTACCATGTGTAGACCTACTTTGAAATAAAACACAGAAAAGGAGAAAAAACACTGGCATCTGTAGACCTACTTTGAAATAAAACCCTGAACTATGCAGCTTTATTTGAGTCCTTCCCTTATTTGTGGAAAATCTATAAAATAAAAAGTAAATTTTTCGTTGTTCGCAAATTTTGCACCACATATCAGGCATACAGGTAAGCCTGCATCGTTAGTCGTGAAAGCAAATTAATCTGTCCACGCTGAATTAAACCCTCTATTTTCCTCAGACTTCCTTTTTTTGGATTTATCCATGGTTAGCTTACTGGGGGGTCGGAAACTCAAGATTAGCCACTTGCAGACGGCAGGGAGAGGCGCGGGGTGTGACGTACTGTATATTTTAGTTGATGAAATATTTTTGTTGACTAAATATTTTAGTTGATGAAATATTTTTTAATTTCAGTGTCACAGTATGACATCGATCTCCAAAATAAGAGAACAAAAAAGAAATAAAAAAAAATTTGGGCCAGGGAGCCGCAGCTGATGCTAAAGAGCTGCATGCGGCTCCGGAGCCGCAGGTTGCTGACCCCTGGTCTATACTGTTCAGTTCAATCTTGCTCTGTTTTAGAGAAAAATGATAGTCAAAAAACTGTTCACTGTTTGCGTAGTTACTGTGGTTTAGGGCAGTATACTGTTCAATAACAGCTCACAAGTCTATACTGTCTATACTGTCATATCAGTACTTTAGTACTTGTATGTTTAGTACTTGTATGTTTAGTACTTGTGTGTTTAGTACTTGTAATGAGTATCGTCAGTGAAAACATGGTGTTTCTCACCTCCTGCTCAGAGGTGGTGATGCTTGCGTTCTCCGGTGTGAACAGTTCCAGGATGGCGTACAGGAAACCCAGGTCCAACTTCAGATCCATCTCCTGGATCAGAACCTTGAAGTACCTATACACCACAGAACAAAGTTTCACTGAAACTGATATTGACTGATTACCAAATGAGACAATAACATGGGTGGATTATTATTCTATTAACTGATAATGAGAGGGAGAGAGCAATAGAGTGGGTATGGGAGGCAGAGGAGAGAGAACGAGAAATAAGGAAAGGCAGAAAGAGAAAGAGAGATAAAGGCAGAGAGAGATAGAGAGAGGGGAGATGAAAAGGAGACACCATGATTTAGAGATGCAAAGGAGAGACAGACTGTAGACAAATAATTATACATAGCAATAGCTAGAGAGAAAAGGGAGTAAAGACTAACTTGATGCGGGAGATGTCAGAGTGTCCTGCTGTCCTGGTCACAATGCTGATGTCTGTCAGAGGTTTGGGTTCTGAAAGACAGGTAGAGAAAGCAATATAGCTAGCATAACATAACAAAAGGCCATCTGGTGAGAGTTTTTAATCCAAAGCGCCTTACAGAACCATGAGTGCATAAGTTGGTTCCAACCTAATTTCATACTCACCAATGATCATGGTGATCAGTACCATCCATACTGTTCCTCATACTTCAGTGGCTCTGGATAGTTGGCCACAAACCAATGCAAAGTAACTGGGGTCGAGCTCCTGTCTGTACAAGCTGACTGAGGCTCATTGAAATCTACTTTGTGTGCACTGTGGAGTAAATGTCAGTGAGCCTCAGTCAGCTTGTACAGACAGGAGCTCGACCACATTGACTTTGCATTGGTTTGTGGCCAACTATCCGGAGCTAGTAGGAAGAACAGCATGGATTGTGCTGAGAAAGGACTTTACTAATCAACATAATCATTGGTACGTAAGAAATAGGGCTAGGGTTCCTTTAACTAAACAGTTCTCAAAACCACATATATACCAAATATCAGCACGTACAAGGCCTTTGAGAACCCTGAAAGGGGCTATACAAATATATTACTACTATTCATAATATTCTCATGACTTATTTTGCCATACAATATGATGAAAAAGGCGAAGGCCGGACCAGCACTCTCAGATTTAAAAAAATTGTATTTAATGGCAGCCTATAATACAGACATGTTTCGGAACGTGTTCCTTCTTCAGTGTAATAGGCTAGCAGTGATAGCTTATAAAAATGGGAGCTATATACCATGAGGGCAGGAAGTGACATCATAGAGGTGAGCTTGGGAATGCCAGTCAACTTTGACCTCCAGAGTAAGGACTTGATAATGTAGCATGTTGAAAACAAATATATACCAGAAACTAAAATATAGCAAACACCAAATTCTATGAGCAAAGAAAAACAACAACAGAAAGGAAACCTTTCACCATTTGTAAAATAATAGTAATGATAATATACTCATGATAATAAAAGTAATAAAAGTCACTTGTAGGAAACAGGATCACAACTTTTTTCATTCATTCCCTTTGGTACGATGCCATTAATCAAATTAATAATATTAATTTGATTAATGGCATCATATATTATATATATTATATAGGGATGCTCGATATTGGCTTTTTTACCGATACCGATATTCCGATATTGTCCAACTCTTAATTTCGATACCGATACCGATATCAACCGATACCGATATATGCAGGGTTTCCCCCCAAAAAAACTGAATAATTTCAGGTAATTAATAATTTCACTGGATGCATTCAAAAGGCTTTCTAAATGTAAGCATTATCTGTGCAAAATATGATAATTAAAAAAGTAAAAATTAACATTACATATCTCTTGTTGTTGAATTAAACCAACATGCATACTTTTGACAATAAATAAAATAAGAATTGGTTCTTACTTGCTTGCCTGGGTAAATAAAGGTTAAATAAATGTAAAAAAAAAAAAAAAAAAAAAAATGTTTTTTTTCCCCCCCGATACCGATATTTTCCCGATATCACATTTTACTGCCGATATCGGCCGATAATATCGGTCGGCCGATAATATCGGACATCCCTAATATTATAGTAACCTGTCTCCCCCTCTACAGGGTATTGTAGATTAACAAGTCCCTTAAACAATAAGAATGCATTAGGAGAAATAGAGATACGGTACACCCTTAAGAGAGGACAAAGTGGAGCTAATCACTCAAATGTACACTTGCAATGTCAGTAATGGTGTAAATCTCCGGGACAGATGAACTTTTCTTGCATACTCCTCCGTGGTGGAAGAGGGCATACAATATGATGCAATGCCACAGCTCACTGGCCATGATTATCATTTGATGTTAATCACCTGCTGTTTGCAACCAAGATATCTGCAATGGAATGCTATGAATTATTATTATAATTAATATAATTATTATATACCTGAGTCCATGGAGACAGACTTGGGCAGCTTAACGGGGTAGAAAACATAGGGGAAGATGGCTCCAGGCAGCTGATTCTGGATCTGTAGAGAAACAGGAATTCAATTAAAGTCTTCAGAGAGCAGTGCCTTTGACAGAGCTGGTCGTATAACAGTGGAAATCCAGACAGGACTGGAGTTCTCAACCTAACCCTGGATGCAAGAGGGACCGGCGACAAAGCTGTTTTATGCAGTGTCTGTATGCCGTTGATCTGGACACGGTAGGAGCTCTGACCTGTCAGATTCAGATTACTTTATTCACCATATTGTATATACAAATGGAACGTGATTCGACATTACAGTGCATGATTTTCTTTCTCACAAATATGAATAACATAAGAATAAATAAACAAGTAAGTGCAAAACAGGACAAAACAGTGAGACAACAATAAGACAGTAAAAGTGCAGTGGTTTGTATGTGTTTTATCTGGAAGTGATAGGAACTCTCACCTGTATGAGGTTGATCTGGAAGTTATAGGAACTCTCACCTGTATGAGGTTGATCTGGAAGTGATAGGAACTCTCACCTGTATGAGGTTGATCTGGACACGGTAGGAACTCTCACCTGTATGAGGTTGATCTGGACACGGCAGGTAGGAACTCTCACCTGTATGAGGTTGATCTGGACACGGTAGGAACTCTCACCTGTATGAGGTTGATCTGGACACGGTAGGAACTCTCACCTGTATGAGGTTGATCTGGACACGGTAGGAACTCTCACCTGTATGAGGTTGATCTGGACACGGTAGGAACTCTCACCTGTATGAGGTTGATCTGGACACGGTAGGAACTCTCACCTGTATGAGGTTGATCTGGACACGGTAGGAACTCTCACCTGTATGAGGTTGATCTGGACACGGCAGGTAGGAACTCTCACCTGTATGAGGTTGATCTGGACACGGTAGGAACTCTCACCTGTATGAGGTTGATCTGGACACGGTAGGAACTCTCACCTGTATGAGGTTGATCTGGACACGGTAGGAACTCTCACCTGTATGAGGTTGATCTGGACACGGCAGGTAGGAACTCTCACCTGTATGAGGTTGATCTGGACACGGTAGGAACTCTCACCTGTATGAGGTTGATCTGGACACGGTAGGAACTCTCACCTGTATGAGGTTGATCTGGACACGGCAGGTAGGAACTCTCACCTGTATGAGGTTGATCTGGACACGGTAGGAACTCTCACCTGTATGAGGTTGATCTGGACACGGCAGGTAGGAACTCTCACCTGTATGAGGTTGATCTGGACACGGCAGGTAGGAACTCTCACCTGTATGAGGTTGATCTGGACACGGTAGGAACTCTCACCTGTATGAGGTTGATCTGGACACGGCAGGTAGGAACTCTCACCTGTATGAGGTTGATCTGGACACGGTAGGAACTCTCACCTGTATGAGGTTGATCTGGACACGGTAGGAACTCTCACCTGTATGAGGTTGATCTGGACACGGTAGGAACTCTCACCTGTATGAGGTTGATCTGGACACGGTAGGTAGGAACTCTCACCTGTATGAGGTTGATCTGGACACGGTAGGAACTCTCACCTGTATGAGGTTGATCTGGACACGGTAGGAACTCTCACCTGTATGAGGTTGATCTGGACACGGTAGGAACTCTCACCTGTATGAGGTTGATCTGGACACGGTAGGAACTCTCACCTGTATGAGGTTGATCTGGACACGGTAGGAACTCTCACCTGTATGAGGTTGATCTGGACACGGTAGGAACTCTCACCTGTATGAGGTTGATCTGGACACGGCAGGTAGGAACTCTCACCTGTATGAGGTTGATCTGGACACGGTAGGAACTCTCACCTGTATGCGGTTGATCTGGACACGGTAGGAACTCTCACCTGTATGAGGTTGATCTGGACACGGTAGGTAGGAACTCTCACCTGTATGAGGTTGATCTGGACACGGTAGGAACTCTCACCTGTATGAGGTTGATCTGGACACGGTAGGAACTCTCACCTGTATGAGGTTGATCTGGACACGGTAGGAACTCTCACCTGTATGAGGTTGATCTGGACACGGTAGGAACTCTCACCTGTATGAGGTTGATCTGGACACGGTAGGAACTCTCACCTGTATGAGGTTGATCTGGACACGGTAGGAACTCTCACCTGTATGCGGTTGATCTGGACACGGTAGGAACTCTCACCTGTATGCGGTTGATCTGGACACGGTAGGAACTCTGTCGAGGGAGACACTGTACTCTATTTTAACTCCAGGCAGGAAGTTCCTTCTGAGAGGAGCGTCGTAAGGCTGCAGAATCCTCATGTCCGCTCCTTTAGGAGTCAGCCACACCTGGGGAGATAAAGAATAATAACAGTAACATTTTAAAAG